>NW_026652284.1:42987087-43594309 GCF_009828535.3 Hylobates moloch | reverse complement strand
ATGGAAGGAAGGAAGGAAGGAAGGAAGGAAGGAAGGAAGGAAGGAAGGAAGGAAGGAAGGAAGGAAGGAAGGGGAAAAGAAAAGAAAGAAATGGCCAACAAGCATATAAAAAGATGCTCAACTTCATTAATCATTACAGAAGTACAAATCAAAACCACAATGAGATATCACTTCACACCCATTAGGATGGTTACTATAAAAAAAAATGAAGTGTTGGTGAGGATTTGGAGAAACTGGATCCCCTGATGGGAATGCAAAATGGTGCAACAGTATTGAGATTCTTTAAACAATTTAAAATAGGAATACCATATGATCTAGCAATCTCACTTGGTATATATCCAAAATAATTCAAGGCAGAATCTCAAAGACATATTTGCATACTCATGTTTATTATAGCAGTATTCACAATAGCCAAGAGGTGGGAACAATCTAAATGTCCAACAGATGAATGAATTTTTTAAAAGTGGTATATATACATACATTGAGATATTATTCAGCCTTAAAAAAGAAGAATCGTAGCCGGGCATGGTGGCTCACGCCTGTAATCCCAGCACTTTGGGAGGCTGAGATGGGCGGATCACGAGGTCAGGAGATCGAGACCATCCTGGTTAACATGGTGAAACTGTGTCTCTACTAAAAATACAAAAAAATTGGCCAGGCGTAGTGGTGGGCGCCTGTAGTCCCAGCTACTCAGGAGGCTGAGGCAGGAGAATGGCGTGAACCCGGGAGGCAGAGCTTGCAGTGAGCCGAGATCGCGCCACTGCACTCCAGCCTGGGCGACAGAGCGAGACTCCGTCTCAAAAAAAAAAAAAAAAAAAAAAAGGAGAAAAATCCTGCCACATGATATGGCATGGGTCAAACTGGAAGACGTTAAGCTAAATAAAATGTCAGTCACAAAAAGACAAATATTATATGATTCCACTCACATGAAGTATCAAGTAATCAAACTCACAGAAAAAGAAAGTAAAATTGTGGTTGCTAAGGGTTCAGGGTGAAAAAAAATGGGAGTTAGTGTTTAATGGGTAAGAGGTTCAGTTTCACAAGACGAAAGATTTCTGGATATTTGTTGCACAACAGTATGAGTATAATTAATGCTACGGAACTGTTAAAAAAAGAGTTTTTCTTTCAGATTTAGATACTAGAAAATGTATGAGTAAAATATGATGTCTGAAATTTGCTTTCAAATAATCTGAAGGCTGGTTGGGGAAGTTGTTGGAGTCATACATAAAATAAAACTGGTATTAGTTGGCAATCCTCAAAACTGAGTGGGTTTATTATACCATTCTCTCTCTACTTTTGTGTATGTTTGAAATTTGCCATCATAAAGGAGTTTTTAAAAACCCAAGATTATTAAAATGAAAAATAATCAATAGAAATGTGGATAACAAAGTTAAGGAAATATCACAGAACGCATAATTTAAAAGATTTGCTGAGGTGTGTGGATCACCTGAGCTCAGGAGTTCGAGACTAGCCTGGCCAGATGGCTAGAGATGGGCATAACCCCATCTCTACATAAAATACAAAAATCAGCTGGGAACACTGGTGCACACCTGTAATCTCAGCTACTTAGGAGGCTGAGACAGGAGAATCACTTGAACTCAGGAGGCAGAGGTTGCAGTGAGCTGAGATCACGCCACTGCACTCCAGCCTGGGTGACAGAGAAACTCTGTTTAAAAAAAAAAAAAAAAATTAAGAGAAGTTATGAAAAAAAGGTAAGAGACACACAAGACCTTCAGAAGGTCATGCAATCAATAGGAGTCCCAGAAAGAAAAGAGACAAACGCAGCGTAGGGCTAAAATAATGAGCGATTTTTTTTGTATATCAGATATATGATATTGTACTGACTCCTGGGAGGAATACAAATGTGCACGGTTGCTTTTTTTTTTTTTTGGAGACAGAGTCTCAGTCTGTTGCCCAGGCTGGAAATCTTCGCCTCCCGGGTTCAAGTGATTCTCATGCCTCAGCCTCCCGAGTGGCTGGGACCACAGGCACATGCTGCCACGCCCAGCTAATTTTGTATTTTTAGCAGAGATGGGGTTTCACCATGTTGGTCAGGCTGGTCTCGAACTCCTGACCTCAGATGATCCATGGGGTGAGTTCTGTTTAAGTCAATGAAGAAGGACATGCACAATATGCAAGGCAAAAATAAGTAAATAAATAGCAGTTTACAGAACAAAAGGTATAGAAGGATTTGGTTCTCTAAGAGTTTAATTTCTATGAAAGTGAAATATGCTATTATTCCTAGGATAAAGGAAATAAGGATTGATTTTGCACCTCTGACTTACTTTTTCCTTTATTTATTTTTTTTTTGAGACTGAGTTTAGACTCAATCCACTGCACTTGACGATCTCAGCTCCACTGCACTCAATCCACTGTACTCAACAATCTCAACTCCCTGCAACCTCCGCCTCCCAGGTTCAAGAGATTCTCCTGCTTCAGCATCCCAAGTAGCTGGGATTACAGGAGTGTGCCACCACGCCTAGCTGATTTTTGTATTTTTAGTAGAGGCGGGGTTACACCATGTGGGCCAGGCTGGTCTTGAACTCCTGACCTCAGGTGATCCGCCCACCTTGGCCTCCCAAAGTGCTGAGATTACAGGTGTGAGCCACCCCGCCCAGCCGTAGTTCCTCTTACTTTCAAAAGATAAAATTTCATTTGCATCCACTGAAGTACAATTAAACAAAAAAAGAATACACTTCAGCTTTGGCTGTTTCTCCACTTATACCTGCTTGGTCACTTTTTTGGTGGGGGAGAATGCAGTTAAAAAGGACATGTTCCCAGGGACTCAAACACACTTCTCAAAGTGTACTGCTGGCCCTCCGTATCCATGGGTTCTGCATCTGTAGATTCCATCAACTGTAGATCAAAAATATTCAGAAAAAAAATTGTCTCTACTGCACATGTATAGACATTTTCTTGTCATTATTCCCTAAATACAACATAACAACTACTTACATACCATTTACATTGTATTAGGTATTACAAGTAATCTAGAGATGACAAATTATACAGGATGCCATAGATTATATGGAAATACTATGTCATTTTATATCAGGGACTTGAGCTTCCTCAATTTTGGTATTCAAGAGAGGTACTGAACTGATCCCCCACAGATACTTAGGAAACACCGTAATTCAATGCAGTATCGTGGGTCAGCTAGAGCACATCCTGTACTAGTGAGAGAAATCTATTCCCTTAACAAGTTAGTCTTGGTTTGGAAAATGTCTTCCAGAGAGACAGTGAACGCCCATATATGCATTTGAGATAGATACTATTAGTATCCTCATTTAGCACATAACTGAGGCTCAAAGGCAAGTAACTTGATCAAGTCTCCATAACCAAGTAATTAATTTTGGAGCCGTCTGTCTGACTGCATGGCTAGAGATTCTACTTCTATACTCTCGCCTGTTCATTTTACATCCACAGAGATACACGCAGGCACTCTACAGATGTCATGTGAAGAAATATAATCCAGTCTGGGTATAGTGGCTCTTGCCTATAACCCTAGCACTTTGGGAGGCCGAGGAGGGTGGATCGCCTGAGCACAGGAGTTTGAGACCAGCCTGGGCAACATGGCGAGACCCTATCTCCACAAAAAAAATTAGCCAGGCCAGGCGTCACAGTGCGAGCCTGTAGTCCCAGCTACTTGAGGTTGAGGCAGGAGGATGGGTTGAGCCAAGGAGTTCAAGGCTGCAGCGAGCCATGATTGCACGACTGCACTCCAACCTGGGTGACACAGCAAGACTGTCTCCATTTAAATTAAAAAAGAAAAAAAAAATCTGACCCAGCAATGAACAGCCATGGTGGTTTGTTCTCTTGGTTATTGCTAGCTTACATTTCTACACCAGAAGCAGTGCTCTGCAAATCCAAATAGGGTAAGCACTGGAGAGATATCCTATTTTCAACCTTCCTTTAACTCCCTATCCATACAAGATGGCCTGTTAACTTGCACAGAATTATTGACATCATTACCACTATTTAATCTATCCTGAATTCCCTATATTCAAAGGCCCTGCAGTTTTATTTCCATGCAGGTCTTTTTAAGTGTTTGAGAAATTGAAAATAGCAGTTTCAAATTTTTTAGTGCTATTTTAGCTGTAATACAGGTTCTCAATTATGTATAGCTTTAATCCAACACTTGCACGATTGTGAAAAAACACAACTGCTCATGTTCACAATTCCGTGAAAGCCATCCTTCCACTATTTTCTGATTTACTGAAGCGTTATTTTTCACAGTATATGTTCTCTGGACTTTAGTGACATTGTTTTCAGAATTTCCTCAGTCAGTTCTCAAGACATTTGTGCTCCAAAGACTGCTATGCTGCATTAAAACTTCATAGGTATTTCTGTCTGGGGGCCACGTATTGACAGGTATTCCATTTTAAAATGGTCTTATTAACTGCTACCTAAAGAGCTCCCAAAGCTCAACTGGTTGGTTTAAATTTAGCAATGGGGCATAATTCATTCCAGACTCAGTTCCATTCAAATCCTTGATGTTAACTGGGTTTGTCTTGAGATCTGAAGTAGACTCAGAAGGAACTGCATGTTGGGTAACAGCAGTAGGGGAGAGGCAAGGGGTTGACTCCAGTTTGAACTGTGAGACTTCAGTGGACAATGGATTGAGACTAGGAACACAGGACAGAGCTTCTGGGAGATTTCATTTTAGACACATTAGCTTTTCAGCTGTGGGTTGCAGGTGCCTAGTATGCAGTTGGTTGTATACAGAAATCTCAACTGAAGGTCAATTTGAAAAGATAGCAGAGTTCAGCGTGAAAGCCTAGGCCCAAATACAAAGAAAAAACTTGAAATTACCCAACTTTGATCCTATTAAAAATCTCAAAAATTTTCTGAAGGCAATCTTAACAATTTGTAGATGTTCCATTTTTCCAAAATCTACAGAAACTTTCCCCAATAAATTTAGCAAACGTATAAGGGTATCTGTCTGATTATAAATTCTAGGCTGGGTGCAGTGGCTCACTCCTGTAACATTTGGGAGGCTAACACAAGAGTTCCACACCAGCCTGGGCAACATGGCAAAACCTCACCTCTTACAAAAAATTAGCTGGGCATGGTAGCCACATGCCTGTTAAGTCCCAGCTACTAGGCAGTTTGAGGTGGATCGCATGAGCCCAGGAGGTGAAGGTTGCAGTGATCACACCACTGCACTCCAGCCTGGACCGCAGAGTGAGACCCTGTCTCAAAAACTGAAAATGTAAGTATTCTTTAAAAATATAAAAGTGAAAATGGGCCAGGCATGGTGGCTTGTGCCTGTAATCCCAGCACTTTGGAAGGCTGAGGCAGGTGGATCACCTGAGGTCAGGAGTTTGAGACCAGCCTAACCAACAGTAAAAAACCCCGTCTCTACTATAAAATAAAAAATTAACCGGGCTTGGTGGCAGGCACTTGTAATCCCAACTACTTGGGAGGCTGAGGCAGGAGAATTGCTTGAACCTGGGAGGCAGAGGTTGCATTGAGCCAAGATCACATCATTGCACTCCAGCCTGGGCCACAGAGCAGAACGCCGTCTCAAAAAAAAGTGAAAATTTTATATTTAAAATATAAAACACTGAAAATATAAGTATTTTAAAACTAAGTTTTCATCCCTAAAACCCTAAAACTTAGTTTTAGTTCTGCCTCTGCCAATTAATCCTTTTTTAAGGACGTTAAACTTGGTTAATGTAAAAATATTAGTTACTAGTTTTTAACACCTGCCTACTAGCGCACTAGGTTCTCAAGCATGGCTGTGTATTACAAACGCCCCAGAAACCTTAACGCCCCATACCAACCAGAATTTATCTAGAGTATGCCAAAGTTATAAACTGCCAGTGTCCAATAAAACTGGTCAGGTCTCACATATTATGTAGTTAACAGAATCCAGTTTTCAAATGACTCAAACGACAATGAAAACAGGATAGACCACTCTAGATACCCATATATTCCACCTGAAAAGTGGAAGTCTCATAGTACACCTTTACATTCCTAAAATCTGCCAGTATTCTGAATAAAAAACCAACAGAAGTTAACAACTGGTAATCAATTTATTAAAATAGTTGACTTAAGCATCTGCAATGGTGACTTCCACCTCAACTCCTGGCTCAATACTGATGGAAGTAATCTGCTTAACAATCTCCGAAGGACTGTGCAAGTCAATGAGTCGCTTGTGAATTCTCATCTGGAAACGATCCCACGTTTTAGAACCTTCACCACAAGGAGTTTTTCTTGTAGTGATTCTCAAAGTCTGTAACAAAAGACAAAGGAAACCAAGTGTTTATGGTTTATACTTATTCCTAGAACATCTGGAAAATCATTACTTTTAATCATTTCATTAGTATCCCTTTGGTATGATTCTAATTTACACTAATAGATTTTCAGGTACCATGGGTTGAAAATGCCAGGTCTGTTTTCACTGTGCTAGGACACCACCCTTAGAGCTTGCGCCTGTTAAGCACCAAACCACACCAAGAACACAACAACAATCATATCTAAACATTAGATACGTACTAGGAACCGAAATTACCACCGATTTCTATGTGCGTTTGTAGACAGCATCAGTGTTCACAATTTTGGCAGCCAAACCCCTTAAAGAACCTGAATTTATGCAACATCCAGAAGCAACTCCTACTTCCTGCCCCTCCAATTTACTTTACCTTGGTAGGCATTCGAACTGGTCCTTTCACTTTGAGATTCTTTTCTTTTGCGCCTCTGATCAAATCAGCACACACTGCAAGAAATAAAAGACCTCTCAGCACAATCAAAACAATTAAAATCGGCTTAATACCTTCACTTCTGCTGGCTCAGAATAGCGTATAAAGTTATCACCGTTATTCAACACAATAGATACCTCCTCATCGCCAGCTGTATGACAGTGAAAACAGTTTTGGGCCATGCTTTACTTTAAGTAACTTGTCACTTTTGTTCTTGGAGTCCACCTTGTACGCTAACATTACTGAGTAAAGCTCGTCGCTTTTTGCCCAATTCCCGACCCCCACCGCACGACTGCACTGACCCTTTTCCAGGGATTTTACGTTGCGGCTTGTTAGGGTGATTCGAATTCGGTGAATTGCCACCTCCGGCTCCACGGGTGTTTTTCCAGTATCCTTAAAAGCCTGTTGTTAGATACATGAGAAAGAACAATAAGCCAAAAATGGTCTGCCACTTCTGGAGAAAGGCAGCTTCCGGAAGCTTCCCGCGTTCCCCCACCATTTCAGGAGCGACTTTCCGCCCCTACATGCCCCGGCATCTGCCCTACAGGAGCACGAGCTCGAAACCGGAGTCCCTCCGGCGCCCGAGCCCTGCGTTGTGCCGCCCGCCGCCGACTGCCGCCTCACCATGGCTGCTGCGCGGCTTCCTGACCGACTTGTTCCTCGGCGAGAGCGAACAGCGGTGAGTCAGGAGCAGGAGCGTGCGGAGCAGATATCCTCAGCTCCTACAACCGCGTCTTCCTCAAAAAGAATGGGGTGGGACCTGAGCAACCCTTATATAACACGCTCGCATCCGGGTCCCACACGCCCCGGAACAGGAAATGTCCCGGGCCCTAGAGGCGGTAGCACAAGGGCGAGCTGGAGCACTAGTGGAGTTGGCGGGAAAGACACGGCTGCGGGCGCCCCCTGTCCGCAGGGAGGAGCCGAAGTCCCGCAGGGTGGGGTCCCCGCCTGCGCCGAGATGGCCACCTGGTCGAGAGAACAGGCGAGACGGAAACCTGAGAAACTCCTCTGTCTGATGCACCTAACCCTCTCCCTCGTAAAGTGCACACGAACTCTGGTTTTTCCGTTGCAAATTTTGCTTTCTACACAGACCATACCACTCGTTGCTCTCTGAGGATGAGGTGACTTCTCTGAGTTTAGCTGACATGAGCATCGGCAGAAATACTTCTCGTAAGCTGGACACCTTACGTTAGAATTAGTAAGCAGTTATTTTTCATAGCCTGAGACGTCCTGTTGTGATATTTCAGCTCCTGGCTTCCCAGTCCAGCAGAAGTATCTACATCTATTTCTTTTTTTTTTTTTTGAGACGGAGTCTCGCTCTGTCACCCAGGCTGGAGTGCAGTGGCGCGATCTCGGCTCACTGCAAGCTCCGCCTCCCGGGTTTACGCCATTCTCCTGCCTCAGCCTCTCCGAGTAGCTGGGACTACAGGCGCCCGCCACCACGCCCGGCTAATTTTTTATATTTTTAGTAGAGACGGGGTTTCACCGTGGTCTCGATCTCCTGACCTCGTGATCCGCCCGCCTCGGCCTCCCAAAGTGCTGGGATTACAAGCGTGAGCCACTGCGCCTGGCCTCTACATCTATTTCTGGAAAGGACCTGAACTTGGCTTCTCGTCCTTCTGGAAAGTGAGGCGAAAAGCCAGGCTGCGCAGCTATCCTGAGGCCTGGCCTGGAACCTGGCTAGCCACCCAGTCCTGATACCTCATCTCCTTTCTGTTGGATAAAGTCATTGGATAAGATCCCCCAGGGTCTTCTTAATACTGAACATCTGTTCATAATCACATAAGTGACCAAGTATAGTGGAAAACCCGAATGGTCATCTGAGCTGAGCAGTGGGAGAGAGCACAGGATGAGCTCACCTACACCTGAGCAAGAAGCCGGGGCTAAATACATGGAAATCATTGAGATGGATTTTGATACAGGGCAGAAAGAAGAGTAAAATCATCTCATATTACTTTCCACCTGAAGCTCTGAGCCGAGTTATTTGCTCAAACACTCTGAAATGGGGAGGGACAGAGCTCTGACCCCTCCCTCCTGGCCTGGTTTGTTTGTTTGTTTGTTTGTTTGTGAGACGGAGTTTCACTCTTATTGCCCAGGCTGGAGTGCCATGGCGCGATCTTGGCTCACCGCAACCTCTGCCTCATGGGTTCAAGCGATTCTCCTGCCTCAGCCTCCTAAGTAGCTGGGATTACAGGCATGCGCCACCATGCCCGGATAATTTTTTTATTTTTTTATTTATTTATTTTTTTCGTAGAGACGGGGTTTCTCCTTGTTGGTCAGGCTGGTCTCAAACTCCAGATCTCAGGCCCGCCTGGGCCTCCCAAAGTGCTGGGATTACAGGCGTGAGCCACCGCACTCGCCCCATCAGGGTTCTTTCTTGAGGTTTTGTCTTCTGTTCCTTGGTAGGAAATTATGTTTGAAACTTTAATCAAATAATAGCACTGTCTTATTTGGTGATAATTGGAACATAACTAATAACTGGGTTTCTTTGGCTCACGATACATATGAGATTTTTGCTGCCATTTTAACAATTATTTTAAATTTTCAAATTTGGATGTTTTCCAGTTCAGTTTTTTGGGTTTTTTGTTTGTTTTTTGAGATGGAGTCTCGCTCTGTCGCCAAGGCTGGAGTGCAGTGGCGCGATTGTGGCTCCTTGCAACCTCCACCTTCTGGGTTCAAGCAATTCTCCTGCCTCAGCCTCCCGAGTAGCTGGGACTACAGGCACGTGCCACCACTCTCAGCTAATTTTATGTATTTTTACTAGAGACGGTGTTTCACCGTGTTAGCCAGGATGGTCTCAATCTCCTGAACTCGTGATCTGCCCGCCTTGGCCTCCCAAAGTGCTGGGATTACAGGTGTGAGCCACCTAGCCCGGCCCCAGTTCAGTTATTTTTAAATGTAATCCATTGTCTGTAAATACTCTTTTAGTAGAATTTTCAGCAGAAAATCTGAAAACCTGCATTCTTATTGTGCTAGCTGTAACCTAACTGAGACTTCATAACTTAGAGGTTTAACTTATTGGTATGGCTATGTGCAACAAATAGACAAAAGCACAATTGCCCTGCTCCCTGGGGTGTGATCAGCCACCACTGTAGTACTGCCTGGAGGTGACTGTGCATATTTTAAGTGAACATATACAGCGGCATTCATGTTTTACTAATGCTCAAAGATGACTGGAAATTCAATGAAGGAATTTCATTGAGAAGTACAATTGTAATTTTATACAAGTGTGAAATTTTTTTTGTAACAAATCTGGTACATCTTTTTCTTAGGCTTACCTCATCCTTTAAGTATTTGAGGAACTGGTGAACAAGTTAACTACTTTGACCATAAACGAGGAAATTTCATTATAGAGAAAAGCAAAATATGGCCCAGCAGGTATGTGAAAAATGGCTGATCTGACTAGAACTAAGGAAACAAATGGTTAAGATGATATTAGACAAAAGTAATGGAAAATTTTTTTTTTTTTGAAAACAGTATGGAGCGTCCCCAAAAAATTAAAAATGGAACTTCCATATGAACCAGCCATCCCACTTCTGGGTATATACCCAAAGAAAATGAAATTGGTATCTGGAAGAGATACCTGCACTCCCATGTTTACTGCAGCATTATTTACAGTAGCTAAGGTCAGGAAATGACCTAGGTGTCCAGCGACAGATGAATGGATCTTTTCTTTTTTGAGATGGAGTCTTACTTTGTTGCTCAGGCTGGGGCTCAGTGGTGCGATCTCGGCACACTGCAACCTCCACCTCCTGGGTTCAAGCAGTCCTTCTGCCTCAGCCTCCCAAATAGCTGGAAATTCAGGCGGGCACCACCATGCCCGGCTAATTTTTGTATTTTCAGTAGAGACAAGCCTTCACCATGTTGGCCAGGCTGGTCTCGAACTCCTGACCTCAGGTTATCTGCCCATCTCAGGCTTCCAGAGTGCTAGGATTACGGGCGTGAGCCACCATGCCCAGCCTGAATGGATCAATATTATTCAGACTTAAAAAAGAAGGAAATTCTGGCCGGGAAAGGTGGCTCACACCTGTAATCCTAGCCCTTTGGGAGGCTGAGGCGGGTAGGTCACCTGGAGTCAGAAGCTCGAGATCAGCCTGGCCAACATGGTGAAACCCTGTCTCTACTAAAGATAAATATACTATGTGAGTTCACTTACATGTGGAGTCAAAAAAAGGTCAAATTTGTAGAAGCAGACAGTAGACTACCAGAGTCAGGAGGTGGGATCTAGTGAGGTTTGGGAATTTTAAAGTTTATTAGTTTTAGTTTCAAACACTTTGCCGTATTTTTCTCTTGAAAACCAGCAGCTTCTGTGGCCCCCAATTTCTCTTTAAAATGTTATGTTTGGGCCAGACGTGGTGGCTCACACCTGTAATCCCAGTACTTTGGGAGGTTGAGGTGGGTGGATCACCTGATGTCAGGAGTTCGAGACCAGCCTGACCAATGTGCTGAAAACCTGTCTCTACTAAAATACAAAAATTAGCCGGGTGTGGTGGCGGGCTCCTGTAATCTAAGCTACTCAGTAGGCTGAGGCAGGAGAATCGCTTGAACCCAGGAGGCAGAGGTTGCAGTGAGCCGAGATCGCGCCATTGCCCTCAAGCCTGGGCAACAAGAGTGAAACTCCGTCTAAAAAAAAAAAAAAAAAAAAAAAAGAACGAAAGTTATGTTTGAATACTAGATGTGAGATATCCATTGGAGAAAAAAGTAACAACAATAAGCCAAAAATAAGAAGAAAATACGTAATTCCATCATTCAATGTATGTTTCTTTTCTTTTCTTTTTTTTTGAAGAGTTAGTCTCGCTCTGTTGCCCAGGCTGGAGTGCAGTGGTATGATCTCAGCTCATTGCAACCTCTGCCTCCCAGGTTCAAGTGATTCTCCTGCCTTAGCCTCCCAAGTAGCTGGGATTACAGGTACCCACCACCATGTCCAGCTAACTTTTGTATTTCAGGTGAGACAGTGTTTTGCCGTGTTGGCTAGACTGGTCTCGAACTCCTGACCTCAGGTGATCCGCTGGCCTCGGCCTCTCAAAGTGCTGGGATTACAGGCATGAGCCACCATGCCAGGCCAACATGTCTTTTAATGATGGTGTTATCATGAATTGTATGAATGGTTCTTTTAGGATTTGTTGAATGTGTCTTCTGTTTTTAGGCATTTAGGCTTGTTTTCCTATTTTTCAGTCTATAAACAATATCATGAGGTAAATCCTGGTAGATCAGGGTTTCTCAATCTCAGCACAACTGACATTTTGGGGGCCGGATAATTCTTTGCTTTGGGGGACTGTCCTACGCATTTAGGAGGTTTGGCGACATCTCTGGCCTCTATACTCACTAGGTGCTAGGAGCAACCCCACTCCTCCACTGGTGGCAATCAAACATGCCTCCAGACATTGTCAGCAGTCCCTGTGGGTAAAAATGATGCCCGGTTGAGAGCCACTATTGTAGATGAATATTTTAGCTCCTACTTAATGCCTTAGGTCAATTACTAAATAACTTATCCTCTGATGGCTTAATCAAAGAATAAGCACATTTAAAATACTTTGGTATTAAGTAAGTTGCCCTCCGGGAAGGTTGTACCCAAATAGGTATTTCCTCCAACAGCCGAATGAGGATTTCAATGTGAAAAACATTGAATTAGATATCAGGTTCATTTTAACTTTTGAAATATTCCTAACAACTTTATGAAATTTGTGTTTTCAATATCTCTATGTATAGCCTTTTACTATTTTTTGCAGATCTTTTAAAATTATCTTGTAATTTGTGTGGGTCTGTGGATGGCCATCTACTGGTCTTTCACTGCAATGACAGTGTCATCCTACTTTTTCCAAAAGGAAATTTACAGCAGTCAAAAACTACTGAATTCATGGTACGCATGTGTAAATGTCTGAATCACATTGAAAAAGGCAAATTGTCGAATGAATGTGGATGAGTCTGTTTAGACACAACAGTAGTCCCCGCCTTATCCCTGGTTTCACATTCTGAGGTTTCAGTTACCTGCAGCACAGTTCAGTAAGATACTTTGAAATCAGAGAGACCACATTCACATAATTTTATTACAGTATATGACTACCACTGTCCTATTTTATTATTAAAGTATAATAAAATATTATTAATCTCTTCATGTACCTAACTTATAAATTAAACTTTATCATAGGTACGTATGTACAGGAACAAACGTAGTATATATAGAGTTTGGTTCTATCTGTGGTTTCAGGCACCCAGGGTGTCTTGGCACCAGCTCTGTGGATAAGGAGGAACTCCTGTATCTTATTTGTGGAATTTAAAAATCTAAATACAACATTTGTATGTTAAACTTCTTCAGTCTGAAATGCTTTCAGCCATCTACTGGGGGGCTTGGCTCTACCTCTGTGGATAAGGGGGAACTCCTGTATTTTATTTGCAGAATTTTTTATCTAAATACATATTTTTTATGTTAAACTTCTTCACTCTGAAATTTAAGAATAAAAACCAGAGAGAGTATGTGAAGATTTAGAACAGTACTCGGCATATGAGAGTAGCCAGCACCAGGCCAGGTGCGGTGGCTCATGCTTGTAGTCCGGGCGCTTTGGGAGGCTGAGGCAGGTGGATCACTTGAGGCCAGGAGTTCTAGACCAGTCTGGCCAACATGGTTAAACCCCATCTCTACTGAAAGTACAAAAATTAGCCAGGTGTGGTGGTGCACACCTGTAGTCCTGGCTACTTGGGAGGCTGAGGCATGAAAATTGCCTGCCTGGGAGGTGAAGGTTGCAGTGAGCCGAGATTATGCCCCTGCACTCCAGCCTGGACAGAGTGAGACTGTCTCAAAAAAAAAAGGAAGAAAAAGAAAAGAAGAAGAAAAGAAGAAGGAGGAGGGGGAGGGGAGGGGAGGGGAGGAGGAGGAGGAGGAGGAGAAAGAGAAGGCGGAAGGAGAAGGAGAAGAGCCAGCACTATTGTTGGGAGTGTTCTAACTGTAATAGTAATCCATTTGATCCTCACATCAACTGTAGGTGATAAGTGCTGTTAGTCACTTTATATTTATGAGGAAGCTGAGGTTAGGTCACAGGAAAACTAGTGTTTGGATCAAAGCAGTCCAACTCTAGAGCCTGCACTCTTAGCCTCTGTATTATCAGTGTATGTTAGCAGTCATCTTTATCATTAGCAGTGGCAGTATATCTGAGAGATACGAAATCCTGTTGTGTTAAAGAACATGGCATAGAAATGCTTTATACATTTCCCTATAGCTGAGGTTAGAAATTTTACACTTGATCTTAGCCAAAAGGCTGAGAAGCGATGAGGTCAGAAATTTTATTGAGCTGCTATTGTGTCCATTGTAAGGTAGAATGCCTTTTAAAGTTCTCATCCTTTCATTTGAAGTTCCATAGATACCAAGGCCATTCAACCCTATTTGCTCATTAAAATCATTTCACTAAAGTGACCAAAAGAACAGAACTAGGGATACAATAACATCTTTCTACGGAGAATGATTCATATGGAACATACAATAGATTGGTAATTTACAATCATATTTAATGCCAGAGCTCACGGAATTCTCTGTGGGGGTGGGAGCTGAATGTCCTGCCCACAGGCCTCACTATTGCCCCCTGTCCCCTCTCTTTGTCCTGCTCCCCAGCCTGCATAAAATCTGAAAAGTCACTGGTCTACTCCTGTCCCAGCTAGAGCTGTTTCCTAGCTCTAGCAGAGGACCTGCAGAGGATTTCCGTGGCACAGCTTTGTGATCCTGACATCATGTGGGAAAGCTAGGGATATGTGATTTACCAGTCATTTTTGCTGGGCTTGTGCTTTTCATGTTGTACAGAATTAATATAACTCTTTAGGAAATATTTCTACCATTTGCCTTCCTTTGTGAGAAGACTGGACTTTATGGCTCTCCCCACATACTAATTCTGCTGTGTTGCTTTTGTGCTTTGGACTGACTCAAAAATGGCCCCAAGAGTCCCCACCTGCTTTTCATGCCCTTGTGAAAACTCCTTCTCCGAGTCTGGGAAACCGTGACTTTCTCCCAAACACTAGAATTTGGCAACAGTACTGGGATATCACTATCACAAATAGATTAAATAAGATTCTGGTTTCTGTGTTGCCGGTGGACTCTCCCTTGCCAGCCTTGAGGAAGGAGCTGCCATGTTGGAGGCTGCCCTATGGAGAAGCCCATGTAGCAAGGACATGAGGGTGGCTGGTGGCCCAGCCAGAAAGGAGCTGAGGCTCTCGGCCCAACAGCCTGAAAAGAACTGAAGTTACAGCCACAATGACATGACTTTGGAAGCAGATCCCTGAGTCTTCAGATGAGACCTCAGAACTGGCCAACACCTTGATTGAAGCCCTAATGAGAGACCCTGAAGCAGAGGGCCCTCCTAAGCCATGCCTGGATCCGTGACTCATGGGAACTGTGAGGTAATAAATGTGTGCTGGTTGCTAAATTTGTGGTAATTTGTTATCAGCAATAGGTAGTTAATACGTATGTCTACACAACACTTCGATACTGAGGAAATCAGATTACAATAGTCCCCCCCTATCCAAGGGGGTTTAAGTTAGGACCTCAGTAGATGCCTGAAACTGAGGATAGGACTGAGCTCTGTATACACTGTGTTTTTTCACCCATGTATACATACATATGATAAAGTTTAATTTATAAACGAGGTACAGTAAGAGATTAACAACTTCTCTTTGGCATATATTTGGCTTCTCTTTGGCATGTCTGAATTGCCAGCATCACTACTCTTGCGTTTTGGGGCCATTATTAAGTAAAATAAGGGTTACTTAAACACAAGCACTGTGCTACCACCACAGTTGATCTGACATCCAAGCCAGCTACTAAGTCACTAATGGGCGGGGACTGTGGACGGCGTGAGGTGCAGGGCAGAGGGAGGATTCATGTTCCGAGAGGGACAGAGCAGTATTTTTTTTTTTTTTTTTTTGAGACAGAGTCTTGCTCTGTCGCCCATGCTGGAGTGCAGTGGCACGATCTTGGCTCACTGCAGCCTCTGCCTCCCCGGTTCAGGCAATTCTCCTGCTTCAGCCTCCCGAGTAGCTGGATTACAGGTGCCTGCCACCATACTCAGCTAATTTTTGCATTTTTAGTAGAGACAGGGTTTCACCATCTTGGCCAGGCTGGTCTCGAAACTCCTGACCTCAGGTGATCCACCCACCTCAGCTGCCATTATAGGCATGAGTCACCGCGCCCGGCCGATGCTGTGAGATTTTATCACGCTACTCAAGATGGCATGTGATTTAAAACTGATGAATTGTTTATTTCTGGAGTTTTCCATTTAATATTTTCAGGCTGCAGGTAACTGTAACCATGGAAAGTGAAAGGGCAAAGAGGAGGACTGCTGTATAACAGACTCTCAAAGGGACCTGGGCAATGCATGATTCGACAGTGCTTCTGTTTTGCCTATGCTCTTGCAGTGAACACCTCCCAGGTTCAAATGATTCTCCTGCCTCAGCCTCTGGAGTAGCTGGGATTACAGGCACCTGCCACCACGCCCAGCTAATTTTTATATTTTTAATAGAGCTGAAGTTTCATCATGTTGGCCAGGCTGGTCTCAAACTCCTGACCTCAGGTGATCCACCTGCCTTGGCCTCCCAAAGCACTGGGATTACAGGCATGAGCCACCACGCCCCACCGTGTCTTGTCTTTGATTGTATTCTCAGTGCCTGGAACCCTGCCTGGACACCATAGCCAGCCTATACATGTCTGTGAAAATAATAGTCTTATTAAAAGAACTAGAAAAAAAGGCAGTCACTAAACTTTAAGTGGGTTTTGGGTGACCAAGAAGTTAACAGTGAAGAAGCTCAGATTATGATTAAGAATTTGGCTTTAAAAGAGCTGTACTAGAGGTATTGAAATGACTCTGAGGTCACCCCCCAGCCTACCATGAAGTCGCCGGAGATGGACAAACTGGAGGACGACTCTGCACCTGATGTTTAAGAGAAAGTGCACCCTCCATGCTGCTGGCAGGTAAACAATGTTCCAGAAAGGCGGGAAGAAGGAACTCCAAGGGTGAGTTCTCACACCATCAGCCTGCAGTGCTGTGTTCCTGTTTCTTTATGCCAACTTGTGACAGGTGAAGCCTAACTCACATAGTCAAGGCCAAGCTGCAAGGGAGTCTGGGGAAGTGAGCATCTCACATTTTCAGCTGTGTAACTGAATTGAATAACAAATGTCTACAGAGGAGGAGGTATTAGAGCAAAGGTGGAATAACGAGGAGGAACTGGCCGTGCAGTAATCTGGGGGAGGGGCTTCCTGAACAGGAAAGAGCAGATGCAAATTCCCTGGGAGGAGGTGAGCTTGCTGTGTTTGCGGAACAGAGGCCAATGCAGTTCAGCACAGTGAGTGAGAGGAGGGGAAGGAGATGAGAAAGAAAGAAGTCAGGGGCCAGGTAATGTAGTACCTTGTGAAGTAGGATTAGGAGCTTGCATTTTATTCTAAGCACAGTGGGAAGATGCCTGTACTAGTTTCCTAGGACTACTGTAAACATTTACCACAAAGTTGGTTACGTGAAACAACAGAAATTTATTCCCTCAGAGTTGTGGGAATAAATAAATAAATAAATTTCTGTAGCCAGAAATACAAAATGGAAGTGTTGGCAGGGTTGAGCCTTCTGAACCCTTCTGAGGCATAATCTGTTTGTGCTGCTCTCCTAGCATCCGCTGGCTGCTGGCAACACCTGGCATTCCTTGGCTTGTAGACACATCACTGCAATCTCTGCTTTCATCATCACAGGGCCTTTTCCGTGTGTGTCTGTGTCAAATCTCTCTCTCCTTTCTAAGGACACTAGTCACTGGATTTGGGGCCCAACCTACATCTAAGACTGAACTCATTCTGAGATCCTTAACTTAATTAGATTTGCAAAGATCATATTTCCAGGCCAGGCATGATGGTACACCTGTAGTCCTAGCTACTCGGGAGGCTGAGGCAGGAGGGTCCCTTGAGCCCAGGAGTTTAAGGCTGCAGTGAGCTATGATTGCACCACTGCACTCCAGCCTGGGTGACAGAGGGAGAGCCTATATCTAAACAACATAACACAGTACAACACAACACAACACAACAAAACACCACACTGTGCAAAGACCATATTTCCAAATATTCATGGGTTTTGGATGTGAGGACTAGGACATGTCATTTGGGTGACACTAAGGATTTTTGGCAGGGTGGGTGAGGGATGTGATTACATTTTGTTTATTTTAATTTTTATTTATTTATTTGTTTTGAAATGAAGTCTCACTGTCTCTCCCAGGCTGGAGTGCAATGGCACGATCTCTGCTCACTACAACCTCCACCTCCTGGGTTCAAGCAATTTTCCTGCCTCAGTCTCCTAAGTAGCTGGGACTACAGATGTGTGCAACCATGCCCAGCTACTTTTTTTCTTTTGTATTTTTTTTTTAGTAGAGATGAGGTTTCACCATGTTGGCCAGGCTGGTCTTAAACTCCTGGACTCCAGTGATCTGCCTGGCCTTGGCCTCCCAAAGTGATGGATTATAGGCGTGAGCCACCACACCTTGCCTGGCTTACATTTTGAAGAGATGGACTATAGGAGGATAAGAGTGAAAACAAGAAGATAGTAGCCTTTTGCAGGGATGTAGGTGAGGGATGATCTTGGTGAGGGGCACAAAAGCGGAAACCTTGAAGGCAGAGACAACTGGAGATTGGAAACATTGTTTGGAAGCAGATTCTATATGCTTTGCTAATGGGTTGGATGTACATAGTGAGGAAACAGGAGGAATCAACAGTGACTTTTGGGTTTTGAGCCTGATGAACCAAGCCATTTACCGAGATGGGGAGGCCTGAAGCAGGGACAGGTTGGGGGTGGCAAATGGAGGGTTCTGTCTCTTTTTTTTTTTTTTTTTTTTTTTGAGATGGAGTCTCGCTCAGTCACCAGGCTGGAGTGCAGTGGCGCGATCTCAGCTTACTGCAACCTCCGCCTCCCGGATTCAAGTGATTCTGCTGCCTCAGCCTCCCGAGTAGCTGGGACTACAGGCATGCGCCACCCCACCCAGCTAATTTTTGTATTTTTAGTAGAGACGAGGTTTCACCATGTCTCTATGGTTACTGGAAACTGAGGCAAAAGGAAAAGTGAGTAATACTGATGCCGTCTTCATTTAAAATTGTGTTTCTGCTTGTCATAGCTTGTTTTGCTTTGATTTTGACGTTTAAGAGAATGCATTCCAATATTATTTACCTCTATTACTGGGTTTCTTGCCACTCCCTAAACTACTAAGCCCAAAGCCTCATCCTGGTCCTGGCTCTGATGGGCGCATGCAAGAGAAGCTGCCTTAGTGCAGCACAGGGGACCCTGGGGAGAAGTTGGAGGACGTGCTGAAGTCCAGGCTCGGCCCCTTATTAGGCATGCGCCTCACAAGAGTCATCGTCTCCATGGGTCCTCGTTTCCTCCTTTGTGAGAGGAGGGTGTTCAATCAGATGATCTCCCAATTTTGAATGGCAAGGCATGGAACTGAACAGATCCAAGGGTAGCTCCCCACCACCAACATACTGCTAGACATGGGAGATGCCTTCTGCTTTCTCTATCCCTCCTTCCTGCTCCCCAGCACTAGAGTTAGGCTTAGGATCCACAGGGGGAGAGTTTTGAAATAGCAGAGGAAGCTCCCTTCTCCCTATTTCAAGTCCTTCCACCTAGGGTGACCATTCATCCAAAATGGCCAGGGTAGCCTCAGCACATGACCAAGGTATCATTATTATTATTAGTGCCAACTTTCACTCAAGTGTGTCCCAGTTTCTATTTTAAATTAAATCGTCTATTTACTCAAGCCACAAGTGTAACCACTGACAGTGGAGGAGAAAACATTGAACTGGATATCATTTCAGGGTTTTAAACTGAACTGGACTGGGTTGTAATAATCTAAAGTTACCAGAAAGTATAATAATAGATTTCTTCCTAGATTTTTATTAAGGGATGGGAAAAGATGCTTTGATACAACATAATTCAAACCAGTAATTGGGAAAAAAAAAGACTTTTATGGTGTTCCATGAAAAAAGAGGCTGGTTCAGCTTGCAACTCAGTTCACAAGTGCTTTTCCTCCAAACAACCATAAAACAGCTTGCAGCAAGCACTGTATGTGTTCTCCCATTTGATCACATAGATTATTAAAAGGACAAGAATAAAGATTTAGCAAAATCTGGCCTGGCGTGGTGGCTCATGCCTGTAATCCGAGCACTTTGGGAGGCCAAGGTGGGTGGATCACCTGAGGTCAGGAGTTTGAGACCAGCCTGGCCAACATGGTGAAACCCTGTCTCTACTAAAAATACAAAAAATTATCTGAGCGTGGTGGCAGGCAACTGTACTCCCAGCTACTTGGGAGGCTGAGGCAGGAGAATCTCTTGAACCTGGGAGGTGGAGGTTGCAGTGAGCCGAGATCATGCCATTGCACTCCAGCCTGGGCAACAAGAGAGAAACTGTCTCAGAAAAAAAAAAAAAAAAAAAAGAGAGATTTAGCAAACTTCATCAATTTTACTGCTTTCCATTAATTTTAACAACCACCCAACCACCCAAAGTTGTGTTTCTATTACTAAGAGTGAATTAGCATCATTTCATTTATTTAAGAGTCATTCGTATTTCCTTTTCTGTGAATTGTCTGTTCATATCTTGTACCAGTTTTTTTCTATTAGGTTATTGATATTTCAACTCATTGATTTGATAAGCGCTCTCTGTTAAGAAGTTAGCTCTTTTTTTTTTTTTTCTTTTTTTTGAGATGGAGTCTCACTCTGTCACCCAGGCTGGAGTGCAGTGGCATGATCTCGGCTCACTGCAACCTCCACCTCCCGGGTTCAAGCAATTCTCCTGCCTCAGCCTCCTGAGACGCTGGGACTACAGGTGTGTGCCACCACATTCAGCTAATTTTTTGTATTTTTAGTAGAGATGGGGTTTCACCATGTTAGCCAGGATGGTCTCGATCTCCTGACCTCCTCATCGTCCTGCCTCGGCCTCCCAAAGTGCTGGAATTACAGGCATGAGCCACCGCACCTGGCCGAAAATTAGCTCTTAATCTGTGATCTGAGTTGCAGAAATTTTATTTCAGTTTGTCAGTCTGTCTTCAATTTGTCAGTTCCTCATCATGGTTGTTACTATCAAGAAATTTTATTTTTGTTGTTGTCAAATTAAATAATATTTTCTTTTCTTGCTTTGGGTTTTGGGTCTTCTTTGTCTCTCACAACTTCATTTTTTAAAAAATCACCATGGTTTTGTTATGGTACATCTGAGGTTTCATTGTCTACATTGATTTCATTGATCTTTCTGACACGTATTCTGGTGTAAGATATTAGGAGATTCAAATTATTTTTTCTAAATGTTTACCTAATTGTTCCACTCTATTTTTAATAAATCTTAGAATTTATTGTTCTCTCTTATGTATGAAAATAACTTGGTCAACAGTTGATGGCTAAACTCTGAGTGGTGCATAGGAGTGTGCTGTGTGTTATATGCTTTTCTGTTTAAAACATGGTTATCTTTATCTTACCAGTGTTGACTTAAAATAGTGATTGAAATTGAGCCCATTGATGTGCATTTATTTTTGTTTTTGTTTTTAACGGCTTTATTGTGGTATAATCACATACTGCACATGTTTACTAGATTATTTTATTTTAAAATTTCACAAATAGACAGTTCCTGGTTCTGTCCACTGAAGAGGCCTAGGGGTAATGATAACCCAATAGCAATGAGCACAACTGGTGTCTGGATTGGAGTCTCTAAATAGCATTTCCCACTAAAAACATCAGGGCTTACTGGAGGAATGCTTGATTCTAAATCTGGGTAGGAATTTATAAGATGAGTTAGGGACATATTGTTGCATCAAAAAGCAAGGAAGATTTATGGATTATGTCCAAAGAACAGGGGCCAATATAAAGAAACTCCCATTAATCAATTATGAAACCATTTAAGCATCAAAAAGGATTAAGACTAGAATTGATAGATATTGAATATATAAAAAACAAATTTATGATAGAGAGAGAGACAGAATGAGATCAAAAAGAGAATAACTCTAATAGCTCATTGGATGCCACGGTAAATAACTAGGACACCAATTCCTTACTCTGAAATTTGATAATTAAAAGGAAAAAATTAGCATTTACCCTAACTTTCTTTCTTTCTTTTTCTTTTTTTTTTTTTTTTTTGAGACAGAGTTTCACTCTTGTTGCCCAGGCTGGAGTGCAATGGCACAGTCTCAGCTCACCACAACCTCTACCTCTTGAGTTCAAGCAATTCTCCTGCCTCAGCCTCCCGAGTAGCTGGAATTACAGGCATGCATCACCATGCCTGGCTAATTTTTTGTATTTTTTTGCAGATATGGGATTTCTCCATGTTGGTCAGGCTGATCTCGAGCTCCCGACCTCAGGTGATCCACCTGCCTCGGCCTCCCGAAGTGCTGGGATTACAGGCATGAGCCACCGCACCCGGCTACTCTTACTTTCTTATACATACTGCATTTCCACCAAATAGCTCTATTTTATGTGGAAGAGTTTTTTTTTTTTTTAAACAGATTTCCAAATACTACATAGGGTAGGAATGATAAAATTAGGATTGCCTCATTTTGTAAGTCCTAAATAGTTGAGTCAGGTGATATGTAATGGATGGAACCATTACATGAGAGAAAGCTGGAGGATGCCAGATTTATGGAATGGCATCCTCCAGCTTTCTGGACGTAAATCTGTACGGATGCCAAATTTCCGTACGAATTTACGGAACCCCTTGATCCATCTCATTATCTCTGAAGGTGGAAAAACGAATGTATTCTTCCTGAGGTTAGGCACACAGCACCACATATGAAGGATTCTTCCCCTAAATGTTGAACCTGAACTTAGTCAAGGCTCTAAAACGAAATTCTCCTCACAGGGAATAGGGGGGATAATAGAAAGATTTAAATGTCACCACAAAGAAGCTGATATGGTTTGGATGTTTTGTCTCCTCCAAATCTCATGTTGAAATGTGACCCCCAATGTTGGAGGTGGGCGTAGTGGGAGGTATTTGGGTCATGGGGGTGGATCCTTCATAAATAGCTTGGTGCCATCCTCATGGTAATGAGTGAGTTCTTTCAGTTCACGTGAGATCTGGTTATTTAAAAGAGGCTGGCAGCCGGGCACGGTGACTCATGCCTGTGATCCCAGCACTTTGGGAGGCCAAGGTGGGCAGATCACCTGAGGTCAGGAGTTCAGGACCAGCCTGGCCAACGTATTGAAACCCCCTTCTCTACTAAAAATACAAAACTTAGCTGGGCATGGTGGTGGGCGCCTGTAGTCCCAGCTACTTGGGAGGCTGAAGCAGGAGAATAGCTTGAACCCAGGGAGGGGACGTTGCAGTGAGCCGAGATCAGGCCACTGCACTCCAGCCTGGACTACAGAGCGAGATTCTATCTCAAAAAAAAAAAAAAAAAAAAAAGAGGTTGGTACCCCCTTCCTGGCTCTTGCTTCCTCTCTCACCATGGGATGCCAGCTTCCCTTTGCCTTCAGTCATGAGTGGAAGCTTCCTAAGCCCTCCCTGGAAGCAGATGCTGGAGTTATTCTTCCTGTACAGCCTGCAGACATGTGAGCCAAATAAACCTCTTTTCTTTATGAATTACCTATTCTCAGATGTTCCTTTACAGCAATGCAAAGGGACTAACCCAGAAGCCAATAGGCAAACCCAGTATGTGGGACATTTAATAGAAAATAAACCTGGTTTGGTCAGGTGTGGTAGCTCACACTTGTAATCCCAGCACTTTGGGAGGCCGAGGTGGGTGGATCACTTGAGGTCAGGAGTTCGAGACCAGCCTGACCAACATGGCAAAACCCTGTCTCTACTAAAAATGCATTGGCTGGGAGTGGTGGCTCGTGCCTGTAGTCCCAGCTACTTGGAAGGCTGAGGCAGGAGAATCGCTTGAACCCGAGAGGCAGAGGTTGCAGTGAGCCGAGATCATGCCACTGTACTCCAGCCTGGGTGACAGAGCAAGATTCCATCACCAAAAAAAAAAAAGAAAAAAAAAAAAAAAAGAAAGAAAAGAAAAAAGAAAATGAACCTAGTTTCTGCAAACTAGCAAACAAACAATTGGGTGGGGGAAGGAATCTAGATTAAAAGAACACCTAAAAGAAATGTGTGCGTCTTATTTAGATTTTGATATAAACAAAACAACCATAAAACGTATTTTGAGGCAATTAGGGAAATTTGATTATTGATAAATCATTTGATATTAGTGAGAAATTGTTAATTAAGAGTGATAATGACATTATGGTTATGTAAGAAAGTGTCCATATTTTAGAGATGCTAACAGAAGGATGAAGAAATAAAATGATGTGACTTTTGTGTTTGCTTAAGTTACTTTAGTAAAGAAAGAAATAATAAAAAAGAACTAAATGAAGGATATTTGTTGAAGATCATTTGACCGTACACACAAGAGTTATTTCTGGGCTCTATTTTATTCCATTGGTCTATTTGTCTGTTTTCATGCCAGCACTACACTGTTTTGATTACTATGGCTTTGTAATATGTTTCGAAATCAGGAAGCGTGAGTCATTTAACTTTGTTCTTTCTTTTCAAAATTGTTTTGGCTCTTAAAGATCTTTTACTATTCCGTATGAATTTTAGGGTAATTTTTTTATTTCTGCAAAGAAAGACATTTAGATTCTGAAATAGGATTCCACTGAATCTGTAGGTTGCTTTGGGTAGTATGGACATTTTTATAGTATTAAGTCTTCCAGCTGGGCACAGTGGCTCATCTCTGTAATCTCAACACTTTGGGAAGCCGAGGCGGGCAGATCACCTGAGATCAGGAGTTTGAGACCAGCCTGGCCAACATGGTGAGACTCTGTCTTTACTAAAAATACAAACATTAACCATGCGTGAGCGTGGGCACCTATAATCCCAGCTACTTGGGAGGCTGAGGCAGGAGAATTGCCTGAACCTGGGGGGTAGAGGTTGCAGTGAGCCAAGATAGCGCCATTGCACTACAGCCTGGGTGACAAGAGCGAGACTCCATCTTCCAATTCATAAACACAGGATGAGGCCAGGTGCGGTGGCTCACGCCTATAATCCCAGCACTTTGGGAGGCTGAGGCGGGTGGATCACGAGGTCAGGAGATCGAGACCATCCTGGTTAACATGGTGAAACCCCGTCTCTACTAAAAATTACAAAAAATTACCTGGGCGTGGTGGCGGACGCCTGTAGTCCCAGCTATTCTGGAGGCTGAGGTAGGAGAATGGCGTGAACCTGGGAGGTGGAGCTTGCAGTGAGCCAAGATGGCGCCACTGCACTCCAGCCTGGGCAACAGAGCGAGACTCCATCTAAAAAAAAAAAAAAAAAAAATTTAAACACACGATGTCCTTCCATTTATTTGTGTCTTCTTTCAGCAATGTTTTATGGCAATGTAAAAGCCTTTCACCTCCTTGATTAGGTTTATTCCTAAGTATTTTGTTCTTTTGATGCTATTGTAAATGGAATTATTTTCTTAATTTCTTTTCAGATTGGTGTTTATATTATAAAGAATTTCTAGAAATTGGAAAACAAGAAAAGTTTTTTTTAAATAAATAAATCCACAGCCCTCCAGACAACTAGCCCCAGACAAACAAAACTTTAATTTCAGTCTTTTCTCTGTATGTTTTAAGAAAAATTTCTTGATTTTAAAACACTTATAATCAATGTATAATTTTGTACTCTGCCCCATTCATTGAACACTATAGTACAGCCATTTCTGTTATCACAGTCGTCATATCCTTTTGAATCAACTGTTTTATTGCAATTTATTTAGCTAGTTTAAAACATTTATCTTTCTTTGAATTTCTTACCAGAAATTCTGGTAAGAATTTTAGTGATTTTTTTCAATTAAAATTCTTATTTTATAGTATTTCATAGGATGGAGGTCCAGAAGCAGAATTACTGAATCAATGAATATAAATATTTTTGAGGTTCTTGATACACTGCCAAACTGCAGTTATTTTCCAAAAAGCTTTAATAACTTATATTGTCACTAGCAGTGGCAAGATCTTCTTTTACCACAACTTTATTCAAATTAAGAATTGTGTATGTGTGGGTGTTTTAAAAAAAGATAACTTATTTTAAATTTGCAATTCTTCAAGTACTTGTGAGATCATATTTTCCTGTTTTTCATATTGTCTCCTAAATGCATATTCTTTATTATGAATTGACCTTTCAAGATTTTCATTCATTTCTCTATTAGGGCATGATGATTTTTATTTGTGTGTGTTCTTTTTCAATTATTCTTTTCTTTTTTCCTTCCTTCTTTCCTTCCTTCCTTCCTTCCTTCCTTCCTTCCTTCCTTCCTTCCCTCCCTCCCTTTTTCTTTCTTTCCTTTCTTTCCCTCCCTCCTTCCCTTCCTTCCTTTTCTTCCTTTCTCTCTTTCTTTCTCTCTTTCTTTTTCTTTCTTTCTTCTTTTCTTTCTCTTTCTTCCTTTTTCTTCTTTCTTTCTTTCTTTTTTCTTTCTTTCTCTTTCTTTTCTTTCTTCTTTTTGTTTTTTTGAGACAGGGTCTTGCTCTGTCACCCAGGCTGGAGTGCAGTGGCACAATCTCAGCTTACTGCAACCTCCACCTCCCAGGTTCAAGTGATTCTCCTGCCTCAGCCTCCCAAGTAGCTGGGATTACAGGCGCGTGCCACTACGCCAGGCTAATTTTATATTTTTATTAGAGACGGGGTTTTGCCATGTTGGCCAGGCTGGTCTCAAACTCCTGACCTCAAGTGATCCACCTGCCTCGGCCTTCCAAAGTGCTGGGATTGCAGGCGTGAGCCACTGCACCTGGCTATGTATGCGTTCTTTATATAATAAAAATATTGACCTGTTGTCACATTTTGACAAAATATTTTTCTCCACCCATTGTCTGTAGTTTATTCATATTTTAATAATCAGAAGTTACCATTTTTTGTAATTAAATCTGGCAATCTCCTTCATAGTTTTTTCATTGTTTTTAAGCTTCTCTGTTCATATTCATAACTTTTCAATTCTATATATGCTCTTTAATCCATCTGGAAGCGATTTTGGTGTGTGGTATGTAAAGTATTTATTGAAAAAACATATAATTTTAGTAAAACCAATGGTGGAAGGCTAAAAGCTCCTTGCAAACAGGAAACATGTTTTATTCACTCTTGGGTTTCCCTGACTTTCCCAGGCAGAAGAATCACTAAAGGCAGCTTTTGTTTCCTCAGGCTCCAGCAGCCTAAGCTACATTCAGGAAACATGGGTCTCCACTCCCTCCATCTGCTCTTTCTGCTGGAAGACACTAAGCACCTTTCCCCTTGCTGGTGTCATGACATCTCCCAGGGGGTTGCTGGTCTCTTGTCCCTTGTGGACATCTTCCACCATGAGCTTTTGTAGAAGCAAGGAAACAGCTACCTTCCCGGGGGCTGCCCAGCCTTGAGCCAGCAGCGCCCCCTGGCGCCTTTTTCGTTTTAATTGTTCACACAATGCTCCATTCTCTCTGCTGGTCATTTCTCCTGGAAGGCGCCTCAAAAGATCTCCTTCAGCCGCTGGGGTAGCTTAGGCTAGTTTGCTCCGACATTGCTCTTAGGGTTAATTTCTTCTTCATTTGAACAGCTCCTCCTCAGTTAAGGAGAAGCCATTATTTCTTGGTTGCCTTTTTCTTTTTTTGATATGGAGAGGCAGAGGGGTTGTGGGTGGAGGCCGACTATTAGCCTCATCTTCTTGGTGATCTCTTTCAGGAACTCTTTTTTTTTTTTTTTGCGAGATAGGGTCTTGCTCTATCGCCCAGGCTGGAGTACGGTGGCCTGATCTTGGCTCATGACAACCTCGACCTCCTGGGATCAAGCGGTTCTCCTACTTTAACCTCCCAAGTAGCTGGGATTACAGGCATGTGCCACCACGCCTGGCTAATTTTTGTCTTTTTGGTAAAGACAGGATTTCACCATGTTGCTCAGGCTGGTCTTGAACTCCTGACCTCAATTGATCTGCCCCCCTCGGCCTGCTGGGATTACAGGCGTGAGCCACTGCGTCCGGCCCAGGAAATCTTTGAAGCTTTGTACAAATAAAATCCCAATGAGGATTTCCTGCTGTTTGAGTTAGAACTACAGGTCTTTGTAGAAATAAAATCCCAATGAGGATTTCCTGCTGTTAGAGTTAGAACTACAGGTCTTTGTAGTTCTACGGGTGCAGTGGCTCACGCCTGTAATCCTAGCAGTTTGGGAGGCTGAGGCTGGCGGATCATCTGAGGTCAGGAGTTCGAGACCAGCCTGCCCAACATGGAGAAATGCCACCTCAACTAAAATACAAAAATTAGCTGGGCAAGGTGGCAGTCCCAGCCACTTGGGAGGCTGAGGCAGGAGAATCGCTTGAACCCGGGAGGTGGAGGTTGGAGTGTGCCAAGATCGCGCCATTGCACTCCAGCCTGGGCGACAGTGTGAGATTCTGTCTCGAAAAAAAAAGAAAAGAAAAAAACCATAAAACTCTTTAAAATTGAATTTTTGTCACTAAGGAGGAATCTATAAAACAGGATGGGGGAAGAGTTCAAATAAATGAAACCTAGAAGTAGTCCTCAAATCTAATTAAAGCCAGCACTGGAGATCAGTCCTGTTAGAAAACAGAAAAACAAATTGTTGAATGTATCTGCATCATTTTCTCTCCTACCACCCTGGCAGAGATACTGAGTACCAGAATGGCCAAAACATAGTGGCAAGAGAGCCAGCAGGGAAAACCCTGAACAATCCATTAATTGCATACTCAAGCCTACATTCAATTGACTCTCTATTCAGAAACAGAATTGTCCTAGCCATGGGTTTATCCTAGCTCAAGTTAAAAGAGCAGGAAATTATGAGATAATTATGGAAAGATATACTCCAGTAGACAATTAATAATAGACCATCTACCGTAGTAGACTAGCATTACACTTGTCACAACATTCAGTTGAATATGAGAGAAAGCAGGTTATTTTTCTTTCTTTTTTAAACAATTTATTTTTCAGGTTGTTTTGTGGCAGAATTAACATTTCTTAAGGCCTTAAAGTAAAGATTACTCAATGTTGGACAAATGTTTGCTCAGACTGACTGTACAATATGTTCTAATATGGTTCACCATTTCTGAAAGTGGGAAAATCTACTTCCAGTTCTTAAGTCAGGGAAATTCTGTAACTTGACCCCTATGTGAGGGGATGTGCTTCTGGCATTGGTTGCTATTATTCTGTCAAGTTTTTTTCTCCCTTCTGTTTAAATTTCTGCTGGCTGCACTCTATTATTCCATAGACCTTTAGGTTTTCCCTCTTTGTAATTTGATGCCCTATTCAGCAGTATTCAGGAAGCTGTCTTGCTTTAGTTTAGTCCTTCTCAACTGCTTCTGCTTTCCTTAGCTGAATGTGTGGCTTGTTTCATCTTTTCAGTTTTCCCCTTTCACGGGAGCTTGTATTATTTCAATATTCTTTATAAGGAAAGTATAAATTTCACGTGAGTTGATTCACATATATCAAGGTATTAAAAAAAATTTAAGGTTTTTGATATTGTTTGCTTTAAAAAACATGCCCATACATACATTTTCTTCTTTTCATTCTTTAAATTTAGTTTTAATTTTCATCAGTTGTACGTGAATGTCAGTTAACAAGTCAAATAGCTACACTCGAATTATTGCATAGAAAAGCTGGCCTCTAGGGTGCCACATCAATTCTTAGAGTCTCCCAACCATGCTCAACTCCTTTTTGCTGTTGGTTTTGGTATTTAACTTCATACCTCTAAATATAGCATGCTTATATGACTACTTCATTATTATTATTATTACTATTATTATAGTTTTCAGCATTATCTATTGACATCCCTTTTTGGAAAATGAGGATTTACTTTTTTTCCACTCCTATCCCCAGTACATCTGGTCACAATTCCCCTCCATCTTTCCATCACAGTTAAGTTATAACTTTGGTTAGATCAATATATGATGTTACAGTATTACATCTACGTAAAGCCATTTGGGATTGTTCCATTCCTTATGCAATGTTTGCTTTCCTTTTGTTGCCCAACTTTTTGTTTCTCCTAAAGTTAATAAACTTTTTGTTTCATTTACTTTGTTTTCTCTATACTCATCATTAAGTTAACCCCCAACTTGCCTCAAATTCTGGAAATGTTCTTTCAGTCCAAACACAGGGATTCATTAGCTTTATCTTGAGTTTTTGGACCTGCTCTAATCTGTGCTGGTGCACAACTGACAGCTCATGGTCTTTATTTGCCATAATCTTTGGGGATTCCCTTTGTTTCTTTATTGAGTCCTATTTATTCCCTGGTTCCCAAGTTTTCTTCTTTCTTGGATTATGTTCTTGCTCTCGTGGAATGAACCCCCTCAGGTAACTTCCTGGAAAAGGGTACACAGATATAAATTTGAGATCTGACATGCCTGAAAAGGTCTTTAGTCAACTTGCACATACAATCTCGGCTCACCGCAACCTCTGCATCCCGGATTCAAACGATTCTCCTGCCTCAGCCTCCCAAGGAGCTGGGATTACAGGCATGTGCCACCACGCCTGACTAATTTTCTATTTTTAGTAGAGATGGGGTTTCACCATGTTGGCCAGGCTGGTCTTGAACTCCTGACCTCAGGTGATCCACCCACCTTGGCCTCCCAAGGTGCTGAGATTACAGGCGTGAACCACCACGCCTGCCCGTATTATCTTGCTTAATACTTATCTTTGCACTGTTAAGTATGCCTTTACCTCTGACTTGATGTGTATGTCAAAGAGCATACTTTGACTCTTAGCTGCTACAGAGGGAGCAGTCATGCGCCTGATCTACCTTTCACCAGGGTGGTTTTCCAACAACTCAGACTTCTTTCATCTGCTTGTTTCCTTCCAATACGGCATTTCTGTGGGTTTCTTCATGCAGCCATAACCTTCTTTCTCTCCAAAGCAAACCGGGCCCAGGAGGCTTCTTTCTGCGCCTGTCCAGTATTCCCTGCCCTGTCCCCAGGGTGACCCCCTCCTGTCCAGCAGCTGAATTTTGCTGCCAACTTCTGAGCTCTGCATGGCTGGATCCTCCGTAACACCTGCTCTTCCTTCTTTTTCTACCAGCTCCTCTAACCTCAGCACTGTTTGATCTCATTCCTGTTCTCTGATTTCTTCCCCAACATTCGCACTTCCTAGCGGGCTCCTGTTCTCCAGGGCCCCTAATTTTGCAGGTCTCTCTGGGATCTGTCACTGCTGGGTCCCTTGGTCCCCACCCCCCTGCCCTGACGCCAGCCACCCCTTACCCTTTCTGCTCTCTTTCCTTAAGGCTCCATTCAGTCTTTAGTTATTACATTTTAGAGTTTGTTTTCTCTACCCCAGTTTCACTGATTATGGAGCCTACAGTGTTTATTCCCCCTTCTTCACCTTGTCATTCTATGTGGTCTCCAGGTGAAGGGAAGATACTATTGTAATTTAAACTTACCAACATGAACTCCTATTGCCACAATAGTCAGAGAAGGGGGCTGGGCACAGTGGCCCAAGCCTGTAATCCTAGGACTTTGTGAGGCTGATGTGGGGGGATCACTTGAGGTCAGGAGTTCAAGACTAGCCTGGCCAACATGGTGAAACCTCCTCCTTACTAAAAATACAAAAATTAGCCAGGTGTGGTAGCACGTACCTGTAATCCCAGCTACTGGGGAGATGGAGGTTGCAGTGAGCCAAAATCGTGCCACTACATGCCAGCCTGGGTGATGGAATGAGACCCCATCTCAAATAATAATAATAATCAGAGAAGGGAATTCTTTATCGGTATAGGTGGTTTGTTCCCCCAGCTACCTGGACAGAGTTAGCAGCACTCTGTCAATGTTTTACATGGCCACAGGCAGCTCCCTTTTGCTTTTCTGAAGAACAGTTCCAAACCATGTTCTCACTCTGTAGACCCCCCTACCCTCAACCACTCTTAACAGAAAAAAATAGAAGTTCACAGATGTGTGCTTCCCCAGTCCCCTTTTTCCTATGGTAAATGTGTCTATAATACCAGTGTGCCCCCACCCTTGGCTCCCATCCTGGGAAGAGATGTCCTTTCTCTCCAAGATGACAATCTCTTCCCCTAGGTACTATGCTTCATCCCTTCTACAAGTATCTAAACTTTATCAATTATTTTTGCCTCTGGTGGTTCATTTTACAAATAAAATTATTTCTTTCAACCTAAAACTAAATGTAACTAGATAAAGAATCTGAAAACATTTCTGTGTCTCTGACCCCCTTTTAAGGTTCCTGCCTCTCCCTCATTAACAGTGCATGCACAGCCTCTGCTTCAGGGCCTTGCCATTCCCTCTGCCAGCCATTGCATCAGCCTTGCTTTCCACCATGCACAGAAACTGCTGTTGCTAAAAGAAAGTCAAAGTTGTCCCAATGACAAAATCCAATCACCTTCTCCTTTAAATCCTGTGTACCAACACCCATTGTTTTGATGTCTAGAGTGGGCAATCTAGTTCTATTTGTCTGTTCTCTTCTATCCGAATGTTAAATTTCATGATTCCTGACATCATATAATCTTTATCTTCTACTTCTGAGTCCCAATACCAGGTAAAAATGACCCAGTTTAGAAGTGTTTTAGCAAAATGTTTCTACTCATTGCAATGCACAAGTTAAAAATATTACAGTAAGTCATTTATTATATATTTCCTTTGAATGTAAATATACCTTAGTGTATGACTTTTATGTGTGAAGGTCATTACAAACAAGAAGTTTTACTGGGGGGAGTAGTAGGAAAGCATTACTTATTTTTTAAAAAGTTTTTACTGATTCGGTGTGGGAGCAAGTACACCATTAATAGTTGGAATTTATGTGGTAGGTATGGGATATATATGGATTTATAGAAAATTTTGACATTTCTGCAGTGGAGTTCTGTTTTGGACAAACTTTTATCATAACAAATTTAAATAAATGAAATACTAGCAATGGAAAGCAAAGCACATGACTATATGAACAAGATTAGTTACTAACAGTACCGAGACAACAGGTACTAGACTGGTAGCTTTGCTATGTGTCCTAGAAAAAGCATTGGAGACTAAAGGAGTTTTTAGTAACTTTATTTTCTAAAACTCCATCCTACAACTATGTTTTCTTCGACATCTCCACTTCCTTTAAAAACAAATAGAATCAGACAAAAGCTTATCTTGACCAGGTTTTCAGTCAGCCGAATTCAGCTTTCAAAGAGGTGAGATCCACCAAAAGCAGCCGTGCGCTCGGCCTCTGCGCCGCGCTGGGTCTCCAGCAGCGCCGGATGACGTCCCCAAGGCGCTGTCCGGGGAGCGAGTCTTCGAACACCGCAGCGGAGAGGGACGGGCGCAGGTCGTAGGCCACCACTGCGTACAGTATGTGCTGCCGCTCCCCCGAATACGGCGCCTGCTTGGTAGTCATTTGCCAGAGAGTGATGGCAAAGGAATAAATGTCGGCTTTAGGCGTCACGCCCTCTCCTTTCAGGAGCTCCGGGGCGCGGTGGGTGTATGTGCCTCCTAGGGGGTAAGAGGGTGTCTGGAAGCACAGCAGATCTTCCAACTTCTCAGAGCAACCGAAGTCACTAATTTTACAGACATCCTGCTCACTGATCAAGATGTTCGCGGGCTTCAGGTCCAAGTGCACAATGCTTTGCGAGTGGAGGAAGAGCAGGCCGTTCACAACATCTAGGGAGTACTTGAGACACTTTCCCAAACTTAACTGTCCTCCAGTGCGGCAGTGAGGCTCCCCCGCGTCCCCCTCAGGGTGGCCAGCGGCGCCATAGATGACTTGGTGTAAAGTGACGTTGCCACCGAACTCCATGATGATGGTCCCTAGGCTATTGGACCCCGCGGGCGTGCGCGTGCTGGCAGCCACCACGCGCACGATGTTATCATGGCGCAGCCTTGCTACGTTGAGCTCAGCCCAGAAACTCCGCCGAGATGCTAGTCGGTTCTTGGTGCACTTGTTCACTTGCTTTATGGCCACAGGAACACCGCGGTAAGTCGCCTTGTACACCGAGCCAAACCCTCCGGCTCCCAACCTCTGCAGCAAGCACACCTGCTCCCAGTCAATGGAGCACCAGGCCAGCCGGCGCGGCAGCCGCGGGGCCCGAGGAGGAGTGGCCCCCAGAAGCAGCTTCGCAGGGAGCTCGGAGGGACTGCTGCAGGGCCGCGCGTCCACCGATGGGGAAAACTCGCTCCGGAGGTAGGGGCGTAGGGCCAGGGGCGAGGGCATCGCACTTTGCAGGGGGACACCAGGGCCGCTGGGGTGAATGAAGAGACCAGGGGAAACCGCGGGACTTTGGAAACATGACTGACTAGTCCTTCGCTCCACCTCATCCCTTTTCTCCTTTTCCTTCACTTGTTCCAAATGAGCTACATCTGTGCTGTCACTCAGCAAGAGTTTTTATCAGATGGAGGGAGAAACCGGAATGAAGCACAGCTATCCCTTTCAGATGAAAGCATTTCCCTTCCACACTTGAAGTGAATTCTTATAAAAACAAGCTCATGCCAGATAAACAGCATGGAGCTGCCCCAGAACTCACCCCTCTTTTACAGTATTTCTTTAATTATAATAAAATACGTTTTTTTAAAGTCTCATCCGCTGCACATTATCAGTCCTCAGACTAAAGAGACCACAAAGCACGATGAAATTGTTTCACACTTTGCAGGCTATAATGATTGTTAGTGTCATTCTCCAGCTGCATTAAATCACTTCCAGCAGTTATTGGCTAAGAGTTAAAATGCAAACAGCAGACATTTGTTTAACCAATTACAGGGAAAAACTAGGTGCAACATTCATATGGATAAAAAATTGCAACCTTAATCAATCCAAATAGAACCACTGATACAGGTCATAACACACACCTAAATTCATCAGTGGAAAGGAGAATCCCCTGACACTCTGCAGCTTACACAGCAAATTAGCAAGACATCTTAGCAACATACTGACTTCCTAACAATCCTTCCTTTACAAGGCAATTTGGCCCACCTGGTCAGCTCACTTGCAAGAGAGTTCTAGACTTCGTAGCAAATGAGTTACGGAAGTTTTGAACAAGAGTTGGGGGAGAAAAAAAGAATAGAAATGATTCAGAGTTGTGATCAGGGCTTCAAATAATAACACATATGGGAGAATTGTAGAAGAGGAAAAATCTGAAGAAACAAAAATGGCATAAAATCACTAGTACCTAAATATAATGTAGAAAACCAGAAGTTGGAATGAAATTCAGGGTATTGGCCATCAAACAGTAAGTTCTTCCTTTCTGATTTTTATAATGAAAATTAATTTTCTAGCAAGTGCAGTGAGTCATGCCTGTAATACCAGTGCTTTGGGAGGCTGAGGTGGAAGGGCCACTTGAGGCAAGAATTTGAGACCTGCCTCTACAAAAAATAATAAAGTTAGCTGAGTGTGGTAGTGCACTCCTATCGTCCTAGCTACTTTGGAGGCTAGGGCGGGAGGAGACTTGAACTGAGGAGTTTGAGGCTATAGTGAGCTATAATCGTGCCACTGCACACCAGGCTGGATGATAGAGCAAGACCCTGACTCTAAGCAAAAAATTAATTTCATACCGTATCTTTGGAAAAAGGACCAATAATAATACCATAGTCATGAGAAAACACACACACACACACAAAAGTGTTAGGATCTGTATTTTAAAAAATCAAATGGTGAAGTTCCCTTCTTCTAAAGCACCTATGTGCTGGGTTATGTGTAACCACATTTTAATGATAGCAGTTGTATGTTTTTGAAGTATATTGATTTTGAGAAGGTAAATTAATAAACATGAACCATTTACAGAAGCAATTTGAGGTCTGTGAAGCCCTGGAATAGGATTTCTATTCTATACTACCTGCGTGGCTTAGTATGTGATCTAGTGTGTGTATAATATTTAACCTGCTTGAGCCTTAATCTTTTTTTTTTTTTTTTTTTTTGAGACAGAGTTTTGCTCTTGTTGCCCAGGCTGGAGTGCAATGGCATGATCTTGGCTCACTGCAACCTCTGCCCCCTGGGTTCAAGCGATTCTCCTGCCTCAGCCTCCCAAGTAGCTGAGATTACAGGCACATGCCACCATGCCCAGCTAACTTTTGTATTTTTAGTAGAGACGGGGTTTCACCATGTTGGCCAGGCTGGTCTCAAACTCTTGACCCCAGGTGATCCACCTACCTCAGCCTCCCAAAGTGCTAGGATTACAGGCGTGAGCCACCATGCCTGGCCAACTCTATGGAATATTTTAGTAGAAAGATTGCTGTGTGCAATTGTGTCAAACCCCAAATATAAAAGGATGCCAATGAATAGAGAAAAAGTAATACAATTATATTCTATAATAAATCTACATTGCAAAATTTACTCAGTAACTGTCACCTAGTTGGGATTATAATTCAGGGCTCTGAAATGACTATATAATAGGAGTGCTGTGAATATTAGCAGAGTAAGAGTGCCTTAACCCCCTAGATATTACACATAATGCAAGATAATGTGACTTATTATATAATCTTTATTTTTAAGATAATCGCATACACAATTCATTTTCAAAGTTGGTTTTACTCTTTACACAAAACATAAGGTATTAGTGAAAATGTGGCATTCTGTGTATTTATAAACCCCAAGTTCATTAGATCTATCATCTGCCAATCTGCCCAAGAATATTTAATTGAATATCCAATTTACAACAGCCTTTGTTTTCTTTTTTAAGGTATCTTAAAATATTTCTTTTACTCAGCAAATTGCACTTACCCTGAAAGCAGGATCTATCTCCCTATTTATTTTTTCTCCCCGTAACACAGTACCAAACACATTTCTTATTATGTTCTTACTTTAATTTTGTTTTTTTCTTTTTGAGACAGTGTCTCGCTATGTCACCCAGTCTGGAGTGCAGTGGTGTGATCTTGGCTCACTGCAACCTCTTCCTCCTTGGCTCAAGTGATCCTCCCACCTCAGCCTCCCAAGTAGCTGGGACCACAGGCACACACCACCACACCCAACTACTTTTTGTATTTTTTTGTAGAGATGGGGTTTCACCATGTTTTCCAGGCTGGTCTTGAACTCCTGAGGTCAAGCGATCTGCCCGCCTCAGCTTCCCAAAATGCTAGGATTACAGGGCACTGTGCTCGGCCCTTAAGTTTAATGTTTAATCCTGATTTGGTTACCAAATATGTGTGCACTATGTAATATTTTGGATCTCAAAAATGGGTAAAGCTTTAGCATGGTGGTAAAAGGCCCTTAGGGGCCAGATGGCCTGGGTTTCTTACCATCCCAGTGCCTGTTTCCTTATCTGCAAAATGAGGAAAATATGTCCACCTCAGGATTGTTGTGAAGAGTAACAGTTTCAAATACTTAGATCAGGGCCTCAATGCTAATTATTATTTATAAAACTCATTTAAGAAACCATGTGTATGGGCTTATACGAATAAGAAACAGATTTGTTAGGTAGTATTGGTTTAAAAGTATCCTATCAGGGCTGAAGTAACTCGTTTTCATGTTAAACTAACATAAAATTTGAGTATTTTTCTGCTTTTGAATTTTGCAGTTAAAGGTATAAAATCCTGCTGTATTACTGGTACAGTATATAGTAAAAACATGGGTGGAAGGTTAACACTGATCTGATCAAATGCAATGTGCCTATGTCATCCCCCAAAGGCAAAGAGCAAAATGTGTTGATAACAAGGAATTCTCCTTGGAATTATATATGAAACAAAGGAGACAAGATAAACTGCACCTCCTGAGGAGCGAAATGCTCTCGTGTTCTTGGCGCACAGGCTTTACGTGTTTTGTTCTTTGATTGGCAGCATGACTATTAAGATACTTCCGTATCAAACACCATATTTATCACAAGAGTAACAATAGATACCAGAACGGATAGCTCCTTTTAATTTGACTTTAATCAGAGCCTGAGGATCGCGGATCGTGGGAGCGCGTCCTCTTGACCAACGTGGTTGGCTTTCTGGGCACGCTGGGCCTGAGCCGCCCCAGCTCCGGGGGCGCGCACCGGGTTCCACGGGTACCGGGCACGGCGGGGCGCTGCGCCCTCCCTGCCTCCTGCGCTTGCTGCGCTGGGGCCGAGGAGGTGGCTCTGCCTTTCTTGATTCCCCAGTCTCTGGAAGACAAGCCGCCCTCACCGCCTCCTGGCTGCCCGTGGGCTCGCCCGCTGGGGCTTTTGTGCGTTTCCTAGTGCACGGGCTTTCGGCGCGCTGGTGCCCGGAAGCACGTGGGCGAGGCCGTAGGTCCCCGAAAGACGCTCAGAGTGCGCCCAGCCTGCCCTTCTGCGTACGCAACAAACTTTCCTTTCTCTTTAGAGTCATCACGTCGTCTTTTGGAAGGCAGTCTTAAAAAGGCCGTGAAACTCAACAGCAGTCTCAACAGCACATAAAACCCCACCGACGGCGGCCGCGCTTGCGCCTGCGCACTCTTGACGGCCGCCCGAGTCCTGGCAGGGGACCGCCGGGTTAAGCGTTCTCGGGTTACAGCGGATTCGAGAGGTTACAGTGGATTCCAGAGGTTACAGTGCGAAGAGCGCGAGTATTGCAACCGTGCAAGTGTGGTATTGCTGGTTACAACCGTGAATTTCATCGTTGAAATTTCACTTTTACCTTTTTTAAGACTAAAAAGTTAAGCTGTAGATGAATATATACGCCTTACTAAAAATTCCCTAAGATTATAGAGTCAAACTTGAAAAACATATCAGTTTTTTTTACTTCAGTGGAATTATACTATTGACATTCTAAAATCTGAATTTTATACTTAGCAATATAACATAGACTTGTTTCTATGTCAGTAAGGTACAGATACAGCTACTTTAATTTTTATATGGTCCATATAATATGGTCGGGGCAGATTTAAGTTTGTGGATTGCATGGAGCACGTCCCTGGATGTGACCAGCGCACACTATCTGTTTCCATGCGGGGAGGTTGGGGTTGGCTGCTTCCACTTTGCCCTGATCGCTTGGATTTTGTGTTTTGACTCTGGAGATATGTAAATAAATTTTTACTTCTCTAAATACAGCTAAACTTCACAGAAGGTTTTAAGACATACAAATGTGTTTCAAACTGGTTTTGGAAACCTTTGAATTTAATGATATCTTGCAATTTTCTCATATTTTTAAAAACATAAAATGCTTATAGATATTTGAAAATTTGAAATTTGATCTGATTAAAATGTGGCTGTCTTGAATGATTTTGTCCAATTTATGATCACATACTGGCATCCTCCCTCAAGCCAGACTATGTTTGCTTGCTTGTTTTTGTTTTGTTTTGTTTGTTTTTTGAGACAGCGTCTCACACTCTGTCTTCCAGGCTGGAGTGGAGTGTCGCGATCACAGTTCACTACAGCCTCCACCTCCCTGTGCTTAAACTTTCCTCCCACTTCGGCCTCCCAAAGTGCTGAGATTACAGGCGTGAGCTACCACGTCCCGCCTCAGAAAATGCTTTCTAACTTTGTATTTAATATTTACTAAATTCTGTATTTTTCACTGATAAATGTGTCAAAATAATAGGATGTTTGAATAAAGGATCCAAAAGTAATATACTCTATTCAATTCACCATCTTTACTCAATTTTAAGCAAAATTTTCTCATGCGTGTCATTATGGACTCGTGGCCTCTCATAGATTCAATGTGATTTAATCAACTGCAATAATTATTATTTTTGCTGCTCAAATTGACACACTTTGGCCAGTGGGGGGCCCTGTTGTGTTCTTTTGACACAGTCCCATTACTATGAATTATTTCTTGCCTCTTGGTACATACAGCAAGTTGCCTAAGGCTCATAATGTCTCCTGGAATCAGTCATTTCTCCAGGGTATCCTGGAAAGATGCCATAATCTCAGCATTAAGTGCACACATTAGGTTCATTCTCTTAAGCCCTTGTTACTAGTTCATTTTAGCTGACAGAATTGGAAAACATATACTCTTTTTTTTCTTTTAAAAGGCATGGGTTTCTATTGATATTTCTAATTCAGTTCTGACAGTATGATTCCCAATTAAAGCATTTAGATTTTACTATTTTCCTTCTCTTTCCTTATACTTGAAAGCTGATTCCAAACAAAATTAATCTAATTACTAATTTATCTGATAAAATTATTAAATAACATTTAAGATTTCTTTGCAGTTGTTTTTATCCTTATACTGTATGCCACTAACATGTGTAATCAAATTATTTTCTTGTAGAGTCACTCCTCATAGCTCATTCTGTGAGGCTTTGTTTTATATAAACCATGTATGATTAATTTGTTTTCAGTTCTGGGAGGTTGTCAGTATAACTAGCTGGCAGTTTTCCTAGAAGGTGGCAGTTTTCAGCCAAGAGGTTTTTTTCTTTTGTGATAATAAACCTTTGAGTATGGTAGAAAACTGTAAGAGTCTACCTTATGAGACGTGGGTGAAGGGAAAATCAAGCAAACGGATTTCCCCAGTTCTGTATGAAAATTTCATTTAGCCATTATCTGATCCTTACGTAGTGACCAGGTGCAACATTACACACAGAAGGTTCATATGCACAAGTTCTGGATGGCACCCAATTCTATCTTCTACTATTCAATTTCTGGCAATATTAGAACCCACAAAACTTCATGTATTTCATTACAATTTAATTTAGTAAATAGTAATGATATTAAAGCCTTTAAAATTTATTCTTTCTCTTCTTTGAGCTTCCTTTTATAATATATAACATTTCCTACCAACATATTATTATATTATACCAAAGTTTACAATGCATAAATCCAAGTGATTCTCTAAGCTGATTTTATCATAACCTAGTCCCCAAATCTTTAATTTTCCTTTTTCTATAGTTTCTCTTTATGTATATAGAATGTATCTTCTTAATGCCTCTTAGTCGACTAAGATTTTTTTTTTGAAATACTAACAATTCCTTTCTCACCTGGCCTTCTGCAGCCTAGACTTATCTGAAAAGAGACTTAACTTTATTTTTAGCCATTCTAAAATATTCGAATATTCTGCCTTTTCTTTCTTTTTTTTTTCTTTAGGCGGAGTTTCACTCTTGTTGCCTAGGTTGCAATGCAATGGCATGATCTCGGCTCACTACAACCTCCACATCCTGGATTCAAGCAATTCTCCTGCCTCAGACTTCCAAATAGCTGGGATTACAAGTGTGCACCACCATGCTCAGCTAATTTTGTATTTTTAGTAGAGATGGGGTTTCACCACGTTAATCAGGCTGATCTCGAACTCCTGACCTCAAGTGATCCACCTGCCTTGGCATCCCAAAATACTGGGATTACAGGTGTGAGCCACAATGCCCAGCCATATTCTGCCTTTTCTAGATGGAAAATATTCTAATTATTTCTAGGATGTGCCTTCTTAATGGCTTGAGGATTGCAGTGCTAATGGTTTGAGGCTGGATTTTTCTTTGTTCTTCTTAATTTTTTTATTTTTTAAAACTTTACAATACACCATGGCAGGTACCATCTGCCTGATAGGTGTGAGGAAAGATGACTGCCAGCCTGCTGTCTAAAACCCCAGGCAGGGCATGTTTCTAATCTGGGCACCGATTGGCCCCACCAGTGAATCAAGACCAGCAGATTCTCTGCAAGTGCCCTAGCACACCAGGACACTCAGAACGTGACTTGAGTCTTGGCGAGGCTGAATTTTATATGAGATTAAGAGGCACTTTATAGCAAAGCTCTGGGCATCTCCGGTTGGCATCTTTGAAAGTGGAACATCAGGACACTTGGAACTCTACTCAAGGCGATTTTAGGTGACTCTGGGGGCAGAGAAGGAGGAGGAAGTCAATTATTCGGTCTTTAGCTGTTGTGAGATGGGGGCCAGGGTGTGGTCTTAGTGGGTCACACTTGAACAGGAAATTGACAGGACTTCCCAGTGGTTCTCTCAACCTCTTTAGTGAGGTTTTGGTTACTTTCTTGGCAACTTGTGTCAGAACCTAATCTTTCCATGTATACATGAAACAATCTAATTGGCATGGTGACTTCCTTGGTCCTCCTTTAAATGTTTCAGGATATCATAGTTCCAGGATCCATAAAGGGGAAATTAAAATTTGGGGTCACCCTGGTGTACCTATTGCAGATTTAAAAGACCATGCACTATAATGGTCCGTTACAAACTGAGGAAGGCTGGAAGTGCCCTGCTGACATTTAGACATGGTGGTGCCCATGGCGAGTTGATCTAGGCTAGGGAGGAAAGCAGGATATCTTCTTATTGGATGCTATAGGAAAGACATAAGGGAGGGGGTGTGAAACCAAGGCTAGACAAAAAGATTTAATTTTTGATACCTACCCAAGACCGGAGGGTGCTGAGCTGGAGTTGAGTCTAAACACGGTAACCCAGGATAGCAAAGGCAGGTGAGGAGGTGAAGTCCACAGGAAGACAAGAGGTTCACCAAAGACTGGAGGCTCGTCCGCAGCCTCCTTTGCTGAGCTCAGGTTCCCTACTACTACAAATTCTTGTGGAAATGAGGATTATAGTTTCAAACTTTAAATTAAGACTCTGTCACATCCTAATCTGTACACAGGAAGAGGAAATAGAGAAGCACGCACACACCAGTGGCTCGACTCCCCAGCCTTCTTAGAATCTTAAGTTTTGTTTGCTCTGTTGATATTGTTGTGTATGTATGTAACAAATATGAGAAATTAATTTAATGACTTTCATAACCCATTTACTGAGTAACCCAGAACATATCTGAGAGTCGCTTTTCTCTGTACAGGAGATCCCTGGGAAGCAGTGAAGTATATGGGGGAGGGGCACCTGCCTCAATGGGGCTTCAGTGCTTCTGGGAGTGGGGAGTGGGCTAATCATCATGCAAAATCCTTGCTCCTCCACTCAGACCAGTGGACACTTACTAAATGTTCCCCTGTTATTCACAGTAACATTTGCTTTAGGCTTTTGTATTTATTAGCTCACCACAGTGTAATTCTTAACAATCCATGGAACGGTCAGCGGGAGGCTGACTTGAGGTTTATATATCCCAATTATCATTGACACTTGTTTTCAGAAAAAGTGAGTTGCCAGTTACCAAAACAGAATGGCTCGGTCCCTTCCACCATTGAATATTGATGCAGCTCTTGCCCATTGACTATGTCCTGTTATATAACCAGATGTTATAATAACTTGAGTCCATATTGGTCCTCACATTCGGCCCAACCCAAACATGGTGGGGAAAGGGCAATAATTTGCCCCAGATGGCCCCACAGGAGATAGCAGACATATTGTAGCTAGTGTCATTTTTTCCACCAAAAGGATCAGTGTTGAGTTCGTGTGTTTAGCAACCTTGTCTATCCAAGTGAAGTAGGACTGCGACTCCAGATTTTAACAGCAGCCAGTGTCAGAAGAAGTAGGGGACCAGGCTGCTGCCTCATGCCTGTAATCCCAGCACTTTGGGAGCCCAAGGTGGACGGATCACGAGGTCAGGAGATCAAGACCATCCTGGCTAACATGGTGAAACCCCATCCCTACTAAAAATACAAAAAATTATGCAGGCATGGTGGTGTGTGCCTGTAGTCCCAGCTACTCGGGAGGCTGAGGCAGAATTGCTTGAACCCGGGAGGCAGAGGTTGCAGTGAGCTGAGATCACGCCACTGCACTCCACCCTGGGTGACAGAGCAAGATGCCATCTCAAAAAACAAAACAAAACAAAACAAAACAAAAAGTAGGGGCAGGGAAACACTAGAAGAAATATAGGAAATTATTCAAAACTAGTCACCATTTTGAATAACTTGGATTTTACGTTGTATTGTCCCTTGTTAATTGTTTCCTGTGCTTTTAACTTACACTTCTCTACTCCTTGGTTTGTTTTATTAAATAATCCACACCTTGTCTTCCATGTTCCTACCCTCCCTAATCAATATATTACCATGTGATGGGTAATTATAATATTTGGCTCTAGTTTAGGCCATTGGTTTAAATTCCGTTGCACTACATGATGACATCAAGCTGGAGTAGGTACATCAACATATTATTGTTAGTGGTGTTCACAGGGAGAGAGAAGACTGTATTAGCCTGATTCCTAAGAGAGCTCATGAAAACTGAGAATTACTTAATGATAATTTTTCAATATAGAAACAAAATTAGGCATAGCATTGACAGAACAGGAATAGCCGCATTCAATTTACTACAGTCCACAGTTAACCACTGTATTAATTAGAGTTCTTAGGTTCCAAGAAGTAGTAGAACCCAACTTAAGCAAAGAAATTTATTGGAAAGATTCTGGAGGATTACAGACCCAATGGGAACCTTAAGAACCATGCTCCAAAGTAGGCAAGAAGTTAATTCCTAGAGAACTGGGAAGCAGGAGCCATGGCAGTGGTCCCAGCAGAAAGCTAGGGCCAGAATACCACCATTGGATTGATTCTTCAGCCCTTCCTTTAGTCTTCAAAGCAAGCAACCGACAGGCCAATTTCGTTCATTTTCTGACTTCCTGGCTGTACCAGTGTACCCGTAGATACACTGGTACATAATTTTGCCTCCTTTTTTGGGAGGCAGGCACCTAAAAATACTATTTCAACCAGACCATGAACATCTGGAGGGAAGTAATTTCTCTAAATGTACAGCCAAAGGCAACGAATGTCCTCTGCATTTACCAGGGGATGCACCTCTGGCAAAGACCAGAGCAATAGAGGGGAGTGGAGGTTTAAGCTACCCCGGGGTACCTAATTCCTGCATTCAGCTGTGATGGGTCTCAGTCCTCTAAGCCCCTCGTGCTATTTCATGCTCATTGTTTAGGTTACAATAGAGGATTCTGGTGGGGCGTGGTGGCTCATGCCTGTAATCCCAAAACTTTGGGAGGCTGAGGCGGTAGGATCACTTGAGCCCCAGAGTTTGAGACCAGCCTGGGCAACAAACACCCCGTCTCTACTAAAACTTAAAAAAAAACTAGCCTGGCGTGGTGGCACACACCTATAGTCCTAGCTACTAAGGAGACTGAGGCGGGAGGATTGCTTGAGCCCGGGAGGTTGAGGCTGCAGTGAGCCGAGATCTTGCCATTACACTCCAGCCTGGGTGACAACGTGAGACCCTGTCTCAAGAAAAATAATAGAGGATTCCAAAGACTCTGGTTTTGAATAACCCAGTTACAGTCCCTCCCAAAATTTACTCTCCACCCATTCAAGGATAGTTTCTTTTTCCCCCGCGAGACTATAATAAATAGTTCTTACACCACTCCTGGGAAGGGGAGAGTGACCCTGTGATGACAGGTAATGCCCCAGGCCTGTGAGGCTTGCTTGGAGTGTCAGCACGATTTAGTCAAATTGCGCACTCATGGCTCCATAAGTTCCAGTGTCTGTGGAGGTTCTTTTCACCTGTTAGGGTCTTCAGACCTGGCTGATTATCATACTCCATTTCTCTTGGTTATCATGATTGGTGCAATGTGTCTCAGTTGCTGGAATATTCTACAGCAATGAAGAAACAGTGCCCTTAGGAGTATGCTTGTCTGAGAATAAAATGAATGTAAAATAAGGCAGAACAAACAATGGTTGAACTCTTAAGACTAATTCTGCATAAAGTTAGAGCTCTTCATGGACACATCAGTTCTGTGATCCTGGAAATAAATTATCTTTGGAGAAATAGCGAGTGTGGGGAAGACCTGATTGGGATTGAGATAGAATTTCCCCATAGGGGCCAAACGCAGTGGCTCACAGCTGTAATCCCAGCACTTTGGGAGGCCGAGGTGGGTGGATCACAAGGTCAGGAGTTCAAGACCAGCCTGGCCAACATGGTGAAACTCCATCTCTACTAAAAATACAAAAATTAGCTGAGCATGGAGGCACATTCCTGTAATCCCAGCTACTTGGGAGGCTGAGGCAGGAGAATTGCTTGACCCGGGAGGCGGAAGTTGTAGTGAGCTAAGATTAAGCCACTGCACCCCAGCCTGGGCTACAGAGCGAGACTCCATCTCAAAAATAAAAAAAAAAACAAAAATTTCCCTATAGGTAGGTGAGATAGGAACCTCCTGCTCACCACCATCTCCCTTTCTCACCTAGCTCCTGTCACCCAGAGGCAACTATTTTCAAATTTTTGAGATGGATGTTTGGGTATTTACCTTCTGTTTTGGCATATACTTTTGTAGCTCTCCTATTCCGAAGTTGATGGCTGTTATGCCTACTACGTAGTTACCAGTTTGGGTTTTCCCTTTACTTTTTAAAAATTTTGTTTTATTTATTTATGTTTTTGAGGCAGACTCTCACTCTGTTGCCCAGGCTAGAGTGCAGTGGCACGATCTCAGCTCATTGCAACCTCCGACTCCTGGGTTCAAGCAATTCTCCCACCTCAGCCTCCCAAGTAGCTGGGATTACAGGTACATGCCACCAAGCCTGGCTAGCCAGGCTGGCCTCGAACTTCTGACCTCAAGTAACCCACCCACCTGAGCCTCCCAAAGTGCTGGGATTACAGACTTGAGCCACTGAGCCTGGCCTCCCTTCACTTTTATTCCTAGAATTCTCTTGGTTTGGATTCACTTTTTCCTGAATCCCATGCCTTCCTCTCATCTGATTTATTTTTTATTTATTTATTTATTTATTTATTTATTTATTTATTTATTTATTTATTTAAGACAAGCTCTCGCTCTGTTACTCAGGCTGGAGTGTAGTGGCGTGAACTGGGTTCGCTGTAGCCTCAACCTCCTGGGCTCAAGTGATTCTCCCACCTCAGCCTCCCGAGTAGCTGGGACTACATGCTTGTGCCATCACACCCAGCTAATTTTTGTATTTTTTGTAGATATGGGGTCTCACTATGTTGCTCAGGCTGATCTCAAACTCCTGAGCTCAGGCCATCTGCCCACCTCGGCCTCCCGAAGTATTGGGATTACAGGCATGAGCCAGCATGCCCGGCCTATTTTCTTATTTTGGTGAAATACATCCTTCAGTAGCTTCCTGAAAAAGAATACATGGGAGATCATTTGTTCCAGTCCCTACATGCCTGATAATGTGTTTTACTCTGACATTTGATTAATAATTTGGTCCAAATTGTATATTGAAATTAATTTTCTCTCACAATTTTAAGAACATCTATGGAGAAGTCTAATGGTTTCCTCCTGGTACTCTGCATGTAACTAACTTTTTTTTTTGTGGAAGTTTTTAGGATATTCTCTGAATTAGATATCTATTTTGGCAAAACAAATTATCCCTAAACTTAGTGGGTTTGATTTAACGTTTATTATCTCATTGTTTCCATTTGGTCAGGAATCTAGGTTCAGTTTAGCTAGGTCTTCTGGCTCAGGGACTCTCAAAACACTGCAATCAGGGTTTCAGCTGGGGCTGCAGTAAGATTTGATATAATTAATATAATTTTCTTCTGCTTTCACAGACTTCTCATCAAGCTGGAGATAATGAAATAATATTTAAACTGCTGAGAGAGAGAAAATAAGCATCGACCTACCATTCTTTATCTAGCAAAAATATTGTTTAGAAATGAAGATGAAATAGAGTTTTTCAGGCAAATGGAAACTAAGAATTTGTTGCCTATAGACCTGCACTATCAAAAATACAAAAAGAGAAATGATACCAGATAGAAACCTGGACACATACAGAGCAATAAGGAATATTGGAAATGGTAAATATGGGCCAAAGGAAAAGATTTTTCTTATTTTTCAATTGTCTCTAGAAGACAACTGAATATTTAAAATAGTAGTAGTAGTAGTAGTAATAATAATGCATTGTTGGATTTGAAGCATATGTAGAAAGCATGATGACAATGGCACAAAGGAAAGGAAGGGAAAATGGAAGCCTGTTGTTCTAAGGTTCACATTATAACTGAAGTAACACAATATTTTATGAAGGTAGACTATGGTCAGTTAAGGATATATATTGAAACCTTAGAAGAACCATTAAAACAGTAAAACTAGGAGGTATAGCTAATAATCCAAGAGTGGAGGTTAAAAAAAAATCCCAAAACTTAGCCCAAAAGAGGGCGGGGAAAAAAGGAACAAAATATCTGTATAATATATGGAAAGGTAATAGTTAGATGATATATTTAAGCCCAAACCTGTCAATAATCAAATTAAACGTAAGTGTTCTAAATAGTCCAATTAAAAGGCAGAGATTGTTGGACTGGATAAAAATAGCTAAACCCAACTATATTTTGTTTATAAGAAAACTAAGTTAAATATAAATATCCCTATAAAGCAAAAGTAAAAGAATAGAAAATGATAAAATACTAGTCAAAGACTAGTGAAAAGAAAGTTGGAATGGCTATATTAACAGCAAGAAAAAGCATAATTTAAAATAGAACTTTTACTAGGAATTAAGAAGGATACTTCAGAATGGTAAAGGAATCAAGGAATGTAGTAATCCTAAATGGGCATGATAGAGCTTCAAAATTAATAAAGCAAAAAAGATGAAACAGAAAGAGACTATCTATAATTATAGTTGAAGATAAACACTCTTCCTTCAGTGATTGGTAAAACAAGCAGACAAAAAATGTCAATTATATAGAAAAAGGGAACAACGCTTACATTAGAGTTCTCCAGAGAAACAGAACCAACAGGATTGATCTATCTATCTGTCTGTCTGTCTGTCTGTCTGTCTGTCTATCTATTTATCTATCTATCATCTATCAACATTTAAGGAATTGACTCGTGACTGTAGGGGCTTGACAAGTCCAAAATCTGTAGGGTAGGCTGGCAGGCTGCAGACTCAGGGAAGAGCTGTCGTTCAGGTCCACAGGCAGTTTCCTGGCAAAACTCTTTCTTGCTTGGAGGAGGCTAGTCTGCTAGTCTTTGTTCTATTAAGGACTTCAGCTAACTGGATACATCAGCCTACTCATGTTATGAAGGGTGATCTGCTTAATTCAAAGTCCAGTGATTCAAATGTTAATTTCATAGAAAACAAAAGTGATGTTTCCCACAGAAGCATCCAGACTAACATTTGACCAAGTATCTGGACACTGCGGCCCAGCCAAGCTAAGATATTATACATAAAGTTAATCATCACAACTCTGATCAGACTTGACCCAAAAACTGACAAACTACATATTCTTTTTAAGTTTGCGTGGAACATTTACCAAGACAAGCCATAAAACCAGTGTCACTAGATTTAAAAAGATTAATATCAAACAGAGTGCATCCTCACATCGCAATGAAGTTAAATTCATTAAGGGGAAGATATCTGGAAGCTCCCTAAATATGTGAGATTAGATCATATACTTCCAAATAATTCATGAATTTAAGAAGAAATCACAAAGAATGTTATAAAATATTTTTAACTGAATAAAAATGAAAACTCGATATATCAAAAATTTTTGGTATGCAGCTAAAGCAGTGCTTAGTGAAAAGCTTATAGCTTTAAGTGTTTATATTAGAAAAATAACTCTAAAGTAATTCATGTAAGTTTTTGTCTTAAACTAGAAATAGGGTAAATAATGGAAGGTAACCAATAGAAAAAGTAAATGAAACAAAGAAGTTGCTTTATTTTAAAAAATCAATAAAATTGATAAACTTCTAGCTAGACTGCTCAAGAAAAATTAAAAGTAAACACAAATTATGAATATTTGGAATGAATATGAACATATCACTATAGAGCCTAAAGACCTTAAAAGGATATTAAAGAAATAGTATGAACAATTTTATGCTAATATATTCGACAATTTAAGTAAAATGGACACATTCCTTTAGAAAAAAATGACCAAAACTGGGCCAGGTGCAGTGGCTCACACCTGTAATCCTAGCACTTTGGGAGGCTGAAGTGGGGGGAATCACCTGAAGTCAGGAGTTTGAGACAAGCCTGGCCAACATGGTGAAATACCATCTCTACTAAAAATTACAAAATAATTAGCCAGGTGTGGTGGCACATGCCTGTAATCCCAGCTACTCGGGAGGCTGAGCCAGAAGAATTGCTTGAACCCGGGAGGCGGAGGTTGCAGTGATCTGACATCGCACCACTGCACTCCACCCTGGGTGACAGAGTGAGACTCTGCCTCAAAAAAAATAAAATAAAATAATAATTACCAAAACTGACTACAGAAGAAATAAAAAATTGAATAGCCTTACATTTGTTAAATAATTTTTATTTATAATTAAAGATACTTTTATAAAGAATACTCTAGGACCATAAGGCTTCACAGGTTAATTGTGTTAAATATTTAAGGAAAATATAATACCAATCTTATTCATAGTCTTTCAGAAAATAGAGGCGTATCCATTTTTCTAACTCATTTTAAGAAATAGCATCATTCTAATATCAAAAGCAAACAAGGACATTGCAAAGAAGAAGGGGAAGAAGAAAGAGGAAGAGGAGGAGAAAGGGAAGCAGGAGATAGAGAAGAAGGAAGGCAGGTACAGTGCAATATTTCTCATGAACATAAACACAATTTTAAAAAAAGCATTAACAGGCTGGGCTTGGTGGCTCACACCCGTAATCCCAGCACTTTGGAAGGCCAAGGCGGGCAGATCACAAGTTCAGGAGTTCGAGACCAGCCTGACCAACATGGTGAAACCCTGTCTCTGTAGCGGAGAATGGTGGTGCATGCCCATAATCCCAGCTACTCAGGAGGCTGAGGCAGGAGAATCGCTTGAACCAAGGAGGAGGAGGTTGCAGTGAGCCGCTATCGCGCCACTGCACTCCAGCCTGAGCAACAAAGCAAGACTCCATCTCAAAAAAAAAAAGTATTAACAAATTAAATTTAGTAATATATACAAAAGAGACTATATTATAATCAAGTAGGGTTTATTCCAGAAATCCAAGGTTGAATTAACTTTAAAAAGTCAACTAATAAAGTCACTAAGTTAATGAATAAAGGGGACAAACTGTATTGTCATTTTAATAGATGCAAAAAAAGCACATCACATTTAAATCCATTTAAGATGTCTAAGCAAACTAGTAATAAAAGAGAACTCCCTCAACCTGATAAAAGGCATCTGCCAAACACCTGGAGCTAACATCATGCTTAATAGTAAAAGACTGAATTATTTCATCCAAAGATTGAGAACAAGGCAAAAATGTCTGCTTTCAGTCTTTAAATCGACATAATACTGGATTACCTATGCAGTGCAAAATAAGGCAAAGAAAAAAAAAGAGTCATAGAGATTGGAAAGAAAGAAGTAAAACTTTCTTTATACTTGGAAAAAATAATCATGTATATAAAGAATCTCACGAAATCTACAAAACATCTTCTAGAAATAATAAATGAGTTTAACAGGGTAGCAGGATACAAGGTCAGTATACTAGCAATTAATTTACAATAGCATCAGAAAGCATGAACATAAAGATTAATTTAACAAAATGTGTGTAAGATCTGCACACTAAAAACTACAAAATTGTAGGTCCACATTCGAAAATGCACCCAAAGGCAGGCACTGTGAGCTGCACAACCACACACTCATTTCCAGCCCTCTTGCCTGCCTCTGTCTAGGAGCTGAAAAAACTACGCACCCATTTTTATTTACTTACTATTTATTTTGCAGCTACCCTTGCAGCTAATGGTAGTCAAAGGACCCATTTGTGCAAATGAGAGAGACGTAGGATAATCTTCCAGGCCACTTCTGGGACAGCTACACCCTCCAGCTTCCTGCCCTGGATGTAGATGTGCTGCCTGAAGCTGTGAAAACCTTCCAACCAGGAAGTGGCACACTAAGGTGACAAGTATTCTGACAGCTCTGACTGCCTACTTCCATATTTCCTGTAATATTAAATAATTGATTGCCATTATTGCTTAAATCAAAGTTAGTTAGCTGTCCTGTTACTTACATTCCATGCTGATACATGACCTCACACAATTGGGAATAGATAGAGAATGGCCCCCAAAAGATTAGGAATTCTGCTGGTCACGGTGGCTTACACCTATAATCCCAACACTTGGAAGGCCAAGGTGGGAGGATCGCTTGAAGCCAGGTGTTTAAGACTAGCCCGAGCAGTGTAGTGAGACCCTGGTTTTACAAAAAATAAAATAAAAAATAAATGGCCAAGGCAGGCAGATCACTTGAGGTCAGGAGTTCAAGACCAGTCTGGCCAACATAGTGAAACCGTGTCTCTATAAAAAAAAATACAAAAATGAGCCAAGTGTGGTGGCATGTGCCTGTGGTCCCAGCTACTCAGGAGGCTGAGGTGGGAGGATCGCTTGAGCTGGGAATGCAGAGGTTGCAGTGAGCCGAGATTGTGCCACTGCCCTCCAGCCTTCATGACACAGCGAGACCCCGTCTCAAAAAAAAAAAAAGGAAGTAAAAAAAATTAGCCAGGCATGGTGGCACGCACCTGTAGTCCTAGCTACTCAGGAGACTGGGGCATGCCAGGCTTGAGCCCAGGAGTTTGAGGTTTCAGTGAGCTATGATCACACCACTGCACTGCAACCTAGGTGACAGAGTGAGACCCTGTCTTTAACACTACCACCAAAAGGACAGGAAGTCTCACTTGGGAGTCTCGCAATTCTAATTGAGTGAATGCAGTTTCTCTTCATTCTCCTTCCTCATCTCAGTTCAGAAGAGCTCCTATAGAACCCCTTAAAGCTGATGTACATATGGAGAATAAGCACTTACAGAGTAAGGGAGGCTAAATTTGGTACTTGCATTCAACAGACAGTGCCCTGAGTGTCTGCAGGGTCCCTTCCCCACCTTACTCCAGAGGGTCCAGGAGGCCACAGTGGGGAGCAGAGGTGGCCCCCAGGAGTGTGCACTGCTGTGTTTAGAGTCTTCGAAGCCTTTGTGTGATGATTTAAGTGAAGTTGCTGAGAGGTTCAATAATTGGGAAATAATCCTTTTGAATCTCTTATAATTGCTATTAAATCATAAATTTCCTGTAATTAATAGAACTCAGGAGCAAGTGGTAACCATGGAATTTTTTAGGGTCAGCTCTCAGTCAATGGAGTAGCATTAACACCCATGTGTTTCATAAACGTTAGAATTGCTGTTTTCTAGAGACAACTGTACATTCTCTTCTCCCACCCTCAGGGATTGAGCTTCTTAGTGTTTGGACTTATTGTGCCAAAATTGGTTTTCATCTAAACAAACCAACAATTCTAGATAGCTAATAGCCCCAATCACCTTTCCGTTAACTGTTGGAATTTGACAGGTGCCCCAGAAATACCTTGGGACATTCATTTGAAATTTAAATGAAGAGGACACATTTAGACAGCTCTAGAAACATGAAGGCAGCTCTAGCTTTGCCCTCCTCAGCCCAGCCACAAGCGTAGCCCCTCATCAAGTCCAGTATGAGAACCAGCAAGCTGGCCAATGCATTGTGCACTTAGGAACAATGCACTCATCTATTTTAGGCCCCTGTTCTGAGTGCAAAGCTCTGTCCACAGTGATTTCCTGATTTCTTCCTGATCACTACAGTGCAGGGTGAGGGGAATGGATAAGGTCTCTCAATTTTACATGTCATATCATTAATAGACCACTTTAAAAAATAGATTTAGGTGGTACAAGTGCATAATCAGCATAGCAATTGATGTAGAAGAACTATTTGAAAAATCCAACACCCATTCATGATAAACTCTTTAAAAGCTAGCAATAGAGGGGGAATATCTTCAAATTGATACAGCATATTTATAAAAACCTACACTGAATGGCATACTTAATGATAAAGGCTGAATATGTTCCCCTTGTGTTCAAGAACAATACAAGGATGTCTGCTCTTACCACTCTTATTCAACATAGCATGAGAAGTTGTAGCCAGCGCAGTAAAGCAAGAAAAGAAAATAAGTCAAAAAGATCATATAGGAAGAAACAAAATTGTTCCTATTTGCTAATGACATACTTAGATATATAGAAATCCCTTCAAAACTTACAAAAAATAAAAATAAACCCTAGAACTAATAAGTGAGTTTAGCAAGGTCACATGATACAAGATAAACATAAAATAATCAATTGCACTTCAATTGTTCATTGGTAGTTACCAATGAGCATGTGCACACCAAAATTAAAAATACGGTCCCACTTACAATCATTAAAAAAATATAAAGTGTAAATCTAAAAAAAAAGTACAGAACTTGTATACTGTATACTACAAAACTACAAATCACTGATGAAAGAAATCAAAGAAGATCTAAGTAAATGGTGACACATACCATGGTTCATGGATTGGAAGACTCAGTATAGTAAATGTTTCAATTCCCTAATGGATATTCAGGTGTAATATAATTCCAGCAAGATTTTTTTGCAGATATAGACAAGAATATTTTAAATTTAGATGGGACTGCAAAGAAATCAGAAGAGCTAAGACAATTCTGAAAGGCAAGAATAAGAATGAGAGAATCTGTCTACTCCATCTCAAGACTAATTTTATAGCTATACCAATTAAGATTGTGTAGTATTGGCAGAGGGATAAACACATAGATGAATAAAGCAGAATAGGGAACCCAGAAAGATATCCACACAAATGTGCCCAAATGATTTTTGACAAAGATTCACAAGTAATTAAAAACAGGAAAGATGGCCGGGTGCGGTGGCTCATGTCTGTAATCCCAGCACTTTGGAAGGCCAGGGTGGGCGGATCACCTGAGGTCAGGAGTTCTAGACCAGCCTGACCAACATGGCGAAACCCTGTCTCTACTAAAACGACAAAACTAGCTGGGTGTGGTGGCGCATGCCTGTAATTCCAGCTACTCAGGAGGCTGAGGCAGGAGAATCACTTGAATCCGGGAGACAGAGGTTGCAAAGAGCCAAGGTCATGCCACTGCACTCCATCTGGGAAACAAGAGCAAAACACCATCTCAAACAAACAAACAAATAAATCCAGGAAAGACTACCTTTTCAATGAATGATTTCTGGAGCAATTGGACATCTAGAGGCAAAAAAAGAAACCTTTCCCTGAGTTTCACAGTTTCTACAAAAATTAACTTAAAATGGATCAAGGACAATATAAAATGTAAAACTATAAAACTTTTAGGGAAAAAAATAATAAGAGAAATCTGCAAGAACTAATGTTATGCCAAAATTTCTTAGACTGGACACGAAAAACATGATCCACAAAAGAAAAAGTTAATAAATTAGACTTCATAAAAACTTAAAACGTTTGCTCTACAAAAGACCTTGTTAAGAGGGTGAAAATATAAACTACAGACTGGGAGAAAACACATATCCACACGCCACATATTTTCAAACCACATATCCAACAAAGAACTAGTCTATGGAATATATTAAGAACTCTCAAAGCTTAGCAGTTAAAAAAAAAACTCAATCTAAATAGGCAAAAGACAAAAAGAGACAATTCATGCATGAGGATGTACAGATGACAATCACATGCAAAGATGTGTTATTAGAGAAACTTACTATCATTAGGAATATTTATTTTCTCTCACATCTTGCTTTGTCTTTGTCTACAGCATTTATCATCACAGTATATATCATGTACTTATTTGTTTCTTTATTGTCTGTTCCCCTCCAGTAAAATGTAATCTCTATGTGGGTGGGAACCCTGGGTTCTGTTCACTGCTTTTTCACCAGGACCAGAATTGTGCCTGGCTGGTGGTAACCACTCAGTACATATTTGTGGAATGAATGAATACATGCCCTTGCATGTTTAAATGGAACTCAGCTGTGAGTTTTATCCATGGGGTCCTGGTTTTTTAAAATAATAGATTTTTAAATCACTTTTCCTTTCTTGTCTATAGTAATTTAGTTCAATTTTCTACTCCTTGGGTAATTAATACTTTGCTCAAAAACTATCAGTTTCCTCTACACTTCCAAAATAATTTCCATAGATTTAGTAGTCTCTTATAATTCTTTTACTCTATCTTTTTTTAATCTCTTTTTTATAAGGCTCAACATGAGTTTTCTACTTTATCATTTTTTTGTTTAATGAATTTTGCATTTATTTTTGTTGTATTTTTACCTCATTGAATTCACCTTATTTTTATCTAATTTATTTGGATTCATTTTATTGTCTTTTTTCCCTAATTTCTTAAGGTTGTGTATTAGTTAAGATGAAGACTAAATTGCTGTAGCAAAAGGATCCCAAAACCTCTTTATTTCTCTTTCATGGAACAGCCCAGGAGGGATAGGTGATCTATTCTACATATTTATTTCAGGAACACAGGCAAACAGGATGATGCTGCCACTCTCTAAGGTAGGGATTAGCACTTACAGCATGCAGACAAATTCTACCTGTGGCTTGTTTTGCAAATAAAGTTTTATTGCAATGCAACCATGCTAATTTGTTTACATATTGCCTGTGGCTACTTTTGATCTATAATGGCAGAGCTGAGTAGTTATTGCAGAGAGTTATGGCAGAGTTGAGTAGTTATGGCCCACAAAAACGAAATTATTTTCCCTCTGGCCTTTTTCGAAAGAGCTTGCTGATGCTGCTGTAAGGCAGTGTCCAGTCTGCATAATCAAAACTGGGTCACCAACATGTCCTGGCTGTTTTCAGCTTGTGGGGAGAGAAAAGGAAATGTGGAGAAGTCATGTCCACTGTACCAAGAAGTGGTACACAGCCTTCCACCCACATTTTACTGGTGAAACTATGTCACATGGCCACATCTAGCTGCAAGGGAGTCTGGGGACTGCAGTGTAGTTGGGCGTCAGCTACACACACCATGACCCACCTACTATTCTTTCACTGTGGTAAAAGGAGAGAATGGAGTTTGAAGGATACCTACCATTTCCTCCTTAGATAAACAGGAAGTGCCTATATTTTCTGTCTTTCTTCTTTAATAATGAAGAAATGTCAAACAATGATTTTTTTTTCCAGAACAACTTCTTTGACTCAGAGGTTCTGGTATGACACAGCCTCCTTTTCATTGTGCTTTTTTTAGGTAGTTTGTAATTTCAGTTTGGAATTCTTCTTTAAGGAATATTTTGGAGGATGTTTCTTAGTTTTCAAATACTTAAGTATTTTTTAAAGTCATATTTTGATTATTTATTTCTATTTGTTAAGAGAATGTGTCCCTAAAATGTATACTTATCCAAATGTGTTTATGACCAAATGAATAAGGAATTTTGTAATACCTGGACACACATATGGGTGTGTATGTATTCCTTTTTCAAATGACAAAGATTTATCTAATAACTACACACGTTTGATTACATTATGTCCTTTCTTATTTTTGTCTTTTATATCTAATTCTGAAAGATTTATTAACCTCCCACATTCTAATATAATTTTTAGAATTAAGTTTTTGCATTTCTAATAATTTCCACTTATATATTTACCTCTCATGTTTTTAAATTTAAGTTTATTATATTTTCCTATTTATTTATTTATTGAGACAGGGCCTCACCTTGTCCCCCAGGCTGGACAGTGGCTCAACCTCAGCTCACTTTAGCCTTGACCTCCTGGGTTCAAGGGATCCTCTTGCCTCAGCCCCCCAAGTAGCTGGGACAATAGGCACATGCCCAACTAATTTTTGTGTTTTTTGTAGAGACAGAGTTTTACCATGTTGCCCAGGTTGGTCTCAAACTCCTGAGCACAAGTGATTCAGTTGCCTCAGTCTCCCGAATTGCTAGGATTGTAGATGTGAGCCATTGCACCTTGCCAAGTTTATTATATTTTCTTTAAACATTGTTCATTTAATGTTATTTGTATCCATGTGTTTCTTTTTGAATATTTAATCTTAAATCTATGTTTTCTGATATTAATAATTTGTGACTGTGATGTCTTTTTTGCTAGTATTCATTTATCGTAGTATTCACTTTTTTCCTAAGCCTTATATCTCTAGTAAGAAAAAAAGAAAAAAAGCCTTACTAGAGAAGGTAAATGAGGATAATAAAATATGCTCTGTCTTTTATAAGGCTGAAAGAAGATAATGGCTGGGAGAGTTTTGTAAATAATGAAGAACTACACATATAACAAATATTGTTCATTCTGCTACTGGGTCTGTGGACCTGCCTAAGTTGTTCTCTGACTTCAATTATACATTTCTGGGCAGATCAGATCTATTATCTATTAATTATCTATCAATCAATCATCAATCTATCCATTATCTATCTATCCATCTATTATCTATCTATCTATCTATCTATCTATCTATCATCTATCTATCTATCTATCTATCTATCATCTATCATCTATCTATCTATCATCTATCTATCTATCTATCTATCTATCTATCTATCTATCTATCTATCATCTATCTATCTATCTATATCTATCTAATGATTCTAACCAATTTAGTCATTAGCAGTGGGCTGTATCTACTATTCCAACATAACTATATCACACACCTGCCCATTTTCATTGCCAATACCAGATAGAATATTTATGCCATTATTATTTTGGAACCCATAAAGTATAGAGTGAAAAGTATGTTTATTTTTATTTTCCTACTATTGTTATCTAAAAACATATACAGTGTTTCAAGAAAACAAGCTACTGTGAAGCATCAAATAAGAAATACTCTGGTTGGGGGCTGAGGTGGGGAGGCTGCACTTTTTTTTTTTAATCAATGTTTATTTTAAGTTCCAGGGTACATGTGTGGGATGTGCAGGTTTGTTACATAGGTAAACGTGTGCCATGGTGATTTGCTGCACAGATCAACCCATCACCTAGGTATTAAGCCGAGCATCCATTAGCTATTCTTCCTGATGCTGTCCCTTGCCCTGCAGCCCCGACAGGGCCCAGTGTGTGCTGTTCCCTCCCCATATGTCCATGTGTTCTCATCCTTCAGCTCCCACTTATAAGTGAGAACATACAGTGTCTGGTTTTCTGTTCCTTTGTTAATTTCCTGAGGATAATGACTTCCAGCTCCATTCATGTCTCTGCAAAGGACACGATCTCATTCCTTTTTATTGCTGCATAGTATTCCATGGTGTATATATACCACAGTTTCTTTATCCCGTCTATCACTGATGGACATTTGGATTGATTCCATGTCTTTGCTATTGTGAATAGTGCTACAATAAACATACATGTGCATGTATTTTTATAATACAATGAATTATATTCCTTTAGGTATGTATCTAGTAATGGGATTGCTGGGTCAAATGGTATTTCTGCTTCTAGATCTTTGAGGAATCACGACACTGTCTTCCACAATGGTTGGAGTAATTTACATCCCCACTAACAGTATAAAAGATTTCCTTTTTCTCCGCACCTTGCCAGCATCTGTTGTTTCTTGACTTTTTAATAACTATCATTCTGACTGGTGTGATGGTATCTCATTATTGTTTTGATTTGCATATCTCTAATGAGAAATTTCTCTAATTGAACTTTTTTTCATGTTTGTTGGCTGCATGAATGTCTTCTTTTGAGAAGTGTCTGTTCGTGTCCTTTGCCCACTTTTTAATGGGATTTTTTTTCTTGTAAATTTGTTTAAGTTCCTAGTAGACTCTGGATGTTAGACCTTTGTCAGACTGATAGATTGCAAAAATTTTCTCCCATTCCGTAGGTTGTCTGTTTACTCTGATGATAGTTTCTTTTGCTGTGAATAAGCTCTTTAGTTTAATTATATCTCATTTGTCAGTTTTTGCTTTTGTTGCAATTGTTTTTGGTGTTTTTGTCATGAAATCTTTGCCCATGCCTATATCCTGAATGGTATTGCCTAGAGTTTCTTCTAGGGTTTTTATTGCTTTGGGTTTTACATTTAAGTCTTTAATCCATCTTGAGTGAATTTTTGTATAAGGTATAAGGAGGAGTTCCAGTTTCAATTTTCTGCATATGGCTAGACAGTTCATTCAGCAATATTTATTAAAGAGGGAGTCATTTCCCCATTGCTTGTTTTTGTCAGGTTTGTTGAAGATCAGATGGTTTTAGGTACGCAGTCTTATTTCTGAGTGTTTTATTCTGTTCCATTGGCCTATTTGTCTGTTTTTGTACCAGTACCATGCTGTTTTGTTTACTGTAGCCTTGTAATATACTTTGAAGTCAGGTAGGGTGATGCCCCCAGCTTTGTTCTTTTTGTTTAGGATTGACCTGGCTATACGGGCTCTTTTTTGGTTCCATATGAATTTTAAAATGTTTTTTTTTTTCTAACTCTGTGAAGAATGTCAATGGTAGTTAAATGGGAATAGCATTGAATCCATAAATTACTTTGGGCACTATGGCCATTTTCACGATATTAATCTTCCTATCCATGAGCATGGAATGTTTTCCCATTTTTTTTTGTGGGTCCTCTCTGATTTCCTTGAGCAGTGGTTTATCATTCTCCATGAAGAGGTCCTTCACTTCCCTTGTTAGGTGTATTCCTAAGTATTTTACTCTATTTGTAGCAATTATAAATGGGAGTTCATTCATGATTTGGCTCTCTGCCTGTCTGTTGTTGATGTATAGGAATGCTAGCGATTTTTGCACATTGATTTTTGTATCCTGAGACTTTGCTGAAGTTACTTATCAGCTTAAGAAGCTTTTGGGCTGAGACAATGGGGTTTTCTAGATATAGGATCATGTCATCGGCAAACAAACATAATTTGACCTCCTCTCTTCCTATCTGAATACCCTTTATTTCTTTCTCTTGCTTGATAACCATGGCCAGAACTTCCGACACTATGTTGAATAGGAGGGGAGCCAGGATTTTAAAATTGTTCTTAAATCACAATAAAATTATAGTTGCAAGCAGGCACATGACAAAATGCCTCTAGCACAACTTCCACTGGTTCCCATGTGGTTAAAAAAACGTAAAATTACAGACCTGAAAGCTTGTTTTTTTCTCCAACATGTTTCCACCTTGTCAGTAGTCACTTCTTTTTATGTCCACAATCTAATTCCTTCTTTGTTTCTTAATAATCTTCTGGATATTAGAACAGGAATATCCATTTATTTTAAATCTTATTTTATCTCTTAGCTTTAAGTGTGGTTCTTGTAAACAACTGGCTAAGTTAAAAAAAAATCCATTATGACAGTGTATATCTTTTTATAGGGAAATGCAACTCATTTACTACATTTGCATTCACACTGGTACTTAAGCTTTATGTTTAATATATATATTAGTCTGGGTTTTCCAGATAGACAGAACCAGCAGGAATACACACACACACACACACACACACCCACACACACACACACACACACACACACACACCCCTCTCTGCCATAAGGAATTGACTGATATGATTATGGAAGCTGAGAATTGCAAGATCTGCAGTTGTCAAACTGGAGACCCAGGAGAGTCAATGGTGTAAGTTCCAGTCTGAGTCTGGCTGAGTCCAAAGGGAGAAGAAGCCCATTGTCCCAGCTCAAAGTCAGTCAGGCAGAGAGAAAGAATTCTTTCTTACTCATCCTTTTATACTATTCAGGTCTTCAATGGATTGGATGAGGCCCACCCACGATTGGGAGGACAATCTGTTTCTTCAGTCTATCAATTCAAATGTTAATCTTACCCAAAAACATCCTCACAGACACATCCAGAAATAATGTTTAACCAAACAACTGGGCATCTCATGGCCCAGTCAAGTTGATATATAAAATTAACCATCACAAGTCTGCCCCTTGTCAACTGGGCACCCATATACATCTCCTTAAACCATGCTTATTTCCAAATAAATATAGTAACAAAGTAATAATTCTGCTAACAGGATACAGCTATCCTGCATACCAGCAGAAACACACTAACCCCTTCCCCAGAAGATGAGGTAAAATCCTAGAATGATGTTTACCCTTCTCCTGATATCTCATAACTTAAATATTATAATTGAAATACTTAACTACATTTAAATATTATGATATAAAGTTAATTCATGTTATGTTACATAAGGGAATTAGAAAGGGAATAAAGCAAAGGTATTTGCCTATATGTGTATATGTATGTTAATGCACACAAACATATTTATAGCAAGATGAGGAGTACTCATAATTACAATCCCATTTCTGTAACTGATCACATGATTGTAGCTGGTATTTGTAAGTAGTTACAAATACCACTACCCATTCTGTATGCCATGTGCCTTCAGCAAGCGCTTTGGCTGGTTGTGATTCTTTACCTGGTGGGGTGAACGAAGCCTTCATTCCTGAAGTGTCTGGGCCATTAGCAGTGCTGCCTCTATGGGGTTGTTGCAATTTTACATTGACCTTAATCACAGGGCATGGTCATACTAAAAGAAGCCCTAAGGTATCTCCTGTATACCAGACATTTTCTCCCTTAGCTCTATTGTGGAGTAGTAGTCCAAATTCCTTTTGGTAATCAGGATCAATCACTCTAGCCAGATCAGTAACTCCCCTTTTTGCCTATTGATTCAGAGGCATGGAGATCCCCAGTGGCCAGGCAGCAGTCTTTCACTCTGCAGTTTTCAAGTCCTTGATGGTGGCACCATCGCTGCAGTCGCACCAGAGACGTGGTATTGTTTTTGATTTACTATTTTCCTAGGTAAAGTCAGCTCTAATGGCTTCCATTTGGTCTTTCCCACAATAATAACCCTCACTACACAGGTTAGGGAACTAATGTGGAGATTCTGCCAACTGCTGAGTATATCTATTTCAATTACGCCTTCCAGAACAGAGGTACACCTGATGGCAGCAGCAGCCTGTCTAGAGCAGCTGCTGCCATGACACTGGCTGCAGCAGGGGAGGCCCAGCTAGGGCTGCATGCTCCATGGAGCCACAGGGACCGGGGAACAGGCGGAAGTCCTGCCCCCTTCCAAGTCGGCAGGTGAGAGCACTGCCCTCCTGGGTGCAGCTGCCGCCTCTCAGCCATGGCTGCATACTGGGCATCCCTGTACTCTCTGGGGCCCAGGAAACCCCCCTTCCCCCCAGGCTTAGAAGTGCCTGGTCCTGCTGCTTGGCCTCTCCCTGCTCCCGGTGCCAGCTCCAATTTTGGAGCAAAGTTCTGGCTGAGCCCTGGATGCTGTCTGACCCGGCTAGGTGTGCACACACTTGGGGTGGCACTGACACGCCAGCCCCCTGCCGCCTCAGCCTTCTCCAGACGGTCACTGATGAGCTCAGGAGGGAGGCCAAGGGAGTGCTGAGGGTGGGTGCACACAGGTCTGCAGGTGCCCCTTGACCCGAACAGCCTGGGTGTCATGGATGACATGTAGATGGTGGCAGGAGGCAGGCAGGCTCCTGGGTGGAAGGAGGCAGGTCTCTGGTGAAGTCCCTTCAAGCCAGAGACCACCTGAATCATGGGGGTTGGTCTTTCAGTTCTGAGTGGAGTCTGCAGCCTGGAGTGAGAACTTATGGTGCTTCTTCTGGGCCCACTCATGGCTGCCCATGGAAAAATCAGCATGCACTTCCTCCCTTCTGAACCCCATAAAAACCCTAGACTCAGTCATACTCACAGAGACAACATGATGACCTGCCTGCTGATAGAAGCTACCCACTCCAGGTCTCCTCTCTGCTGAGGGCTGCACAGGACAACCTCCCCGTGGATAGGAGCTACCCACTGTGGGTCTCCCCTCTGCTGAGAGCTGACACTCGTTGGGATGACTTGCCTGCAGATAGGAGCTATGCACTCCAGGTCTCCTGAGAGCTTTAATGTTGCTCAATAAAGAACCTCTTTGCCTTGCTTACCCTCCAGTTTTCTGCATCCCTCATTCTTCCTGGATGCAGGATAAGAACTTGGGACGTGCCAAATGACAGGATTGAAAAAGCTGTAACACAAACAGGGCTGAAACACACCCCATCACTTGCCATGTTGCAGGTGACAAGAACGAGAGAAGAGCTGCAGAACATCAAGGAGCCCAGACCTAGGAGCTCCATGGGCCAGGATTGTGATACCCTCTTTGGGGCTGTGCAGTTCCTGGCATCTCCAAGCTTCTGGGCACCACCATGTTCCCTGGTGCCCATAGTGGAAGCCACTTGCAGTACGCTTGGTCCAGCTGCAGCCTCACATGGAGCCGGCACCTGTGCCAGTGCCTGGACCTGCCTGCCTCACTGCAGCCGGCATGCCTGGCTGTGTGCAGTGGCCAGACCCCACACTCACTCACACACCCCTTGCCACTCTGTGCCTGGCTCACCTTTCGCAGCCATGGAATCTGGGCTGGTAGCACAAGCCAAGTGCAGCTTGCCAGGCTGAGTGGGTGGAATGAGCCCAGTGGGCCTGAGCAAAACTCGGGCAAAGGCGCCACCAGCCACAGAGGTTTCTGGCTGGCAAAGCAATACCCCAAGGATCCTGTGACACAACCACAGCATGGGTTCAGTGACACACTGAGCCAACTGTGAGTTGGACTTGAGCTAAAACTCCATTGATCACTGGACCTAAGCCTATACTCTGACTGGTGGAGTATAGTGACATATTGGGTTACCTGAAATTAGTGTCAGCTCAAAGCCAATGTCTAGTAGTCTCTGGAAAGTCTAATTATTTCCTTTTCCTCATGCACAGTTACCCTGATAGAAGGCCATAGGTTTTTTTAAGGGAAGGCTGGGAAAAAGATTAACAATATAAATTCTTGGCAATGTCTGGGGTCCTTCTTCAAGGAGACTCAGCCTCTTCATTCAAGCGGTTCTGGGCCTGTAAACTGGCTCTGTAAGTCTGGGAACTGACTGAGGGGTTGTGACTGTTTTTATAATTCAGGTTAGACTTTTATTCAGGCGACCTATAACTTTTTTGCTGTCAGATAAGAATTTAATAGGCTTCCTATTTCACTTCTAGATTTCATGGGGAGATACTTCAATCTTATATAAATAACCTGGTTTTCAATAACATAGTTTTGCCCCTTAGCAGGTATCCACTGATGATTCATAGTTGCCAATTCCTGGCTTTGCAATTTCATCATTCTTTCTACAATTATTAGTTGGAATTCTACTTCAATACATATTTGTTTGTTTGTTTGTTTATTTATTTATTGAGACAGAGTCTCACTCTGTCGCCCTGGCTGAAGGGCAGTGGCGTGATCTCAGCTCACTGCAACCTCCACCTCCCAGGTTCAAGTGATTCTCATGTCTCAGCCTCCTGAGTAGCTGGGATTACATGCGCACACCACTGTGCCCAGCTAATTGATCATTTTATGTTTATGACCATGGCTTCATAAATTCTTGTCTTATTCTATGGGTTATAATCCATTACCATCACTATTTATATTTATTTTTGCCCAAGCGAAGCCAGTGGGTACCCCTTGAAGTTGGTTTCTGTGTCCTTTTTCACATGTTCTCCCATCATTCTTTAAGGATTTCCTTACTTTCTAGTATAACAATATGTTAGAGGATTGTCTTGTACTTTACTTGCCCCACTCCTAGAAGCAGCCCTGAATGTTTTAGTGGAGAATGGTACTTGGAAACCAAGATTTGGGTATTTAGTGTGCTCATTACTACTAGCTATCACTGCTTCTAAGCCTGCTCAGATGGCAGAGTTAGGAAATACACATATGCATGCTTGTGTGTGTGTATGTATACATATATCTCTATATCACATATATACACACATTGCTTTTTAAAAAAAATAAGGTTTTTTTCTTTGTGGACAAAATATCCTTTCTTATACAGAATATTAATGAGAAGATTTAAAAATTATTTTCTATTCCTCATTGCCTTTGTTTCATCTGTGCTTCCACTTTTCTTTTTTGCCATTTAGGTCTCTGTCTCCTTCATGTGGAATGTTGCCTGAAACATCCAGTGGTCACTGACTGATTGCATATTTAAGAGTGATGCACAGCCGGGCATTATGGCCCACGCCTGTAATCTCAGCACTTTGGGAGACCAAGGCGGGCGGTTCATGATGTCAAGAGATCGAGACCATCCTGGCCAACATGGTGAAACCCCGTCTCTACTAAAAATACAAAAATTAGCCGGGTGTGATGGCATGTGCCAGTAGTCCCAGCTACTCAGGAGTCTGAGGCAGGAGAATTGCTTGAACCCTGGGAGGCAGAGGTTGCAGTGAGCCGAGATTGTGCCACTGCACTCCAGCCCGGCGACAGAGTGAGACTCTATCTCAAAAAGAAAAAAAGAAAAAAGAAAAAAGAGTGATGCACAAGGGATTATTCCCTATAATGCTGAAATAGTTTATTTAGACCCACCTTTCCATGAAAACAACTACAGATGTTGGGGGAATGTATAAAGAGAAAAATGACTTCTTAAAAGCAACATAAATGGGAATATACATTCATATAACCATTTTGGAGGGAAACTTGGAGAATCAACAAAACTACATATGCACTTACCTTTTGACTCAACAATCCAGCATCTAGAATTTACCCTGAAGATACATTGCTAACAATGTGAAAATGCATATGCAGTTATTAATTGCAGCATTATTTGCAATTGCAAAATATGTGAAACAATCTAAGTGTCCATACATAGGAGAGTGGTTAAATAAGCTATGCTACATCCACAGAAGATAACATGATGCAGCAAAATAAATAACAAGGAAGAGTTCTATGGACTGACTTGAAGTGATTTCCAGGATATATTGTTACATGAAAAAGCAAAACATAGAATAATATATATCCCATAATACATCTTTTGTGTAAAAAGTGGGGGAGGGGAATAAGAAAATATATATGTTTTGCTTATTTGTGGAAAAAAAAAAAAAGAAAGAAATTTAGGAAGAATAGACTGGAAACTAATGAGATTGCTTACCAAAGCTGATGGGTAAGATGTGGGTAGAAAATGTGAGAGTATGAGAATAGGATAAAAATGATCAAGAAGTGGCATTTCTTTGACATAGTTTAAAAATATATTCTGAATGTTAGAACCATGTTAATGTTTCACATACTTAATTAAAGAAAATATACTTAAAGAAAACATCAGCGAGGGCAGGGAATTAAAAAAAGTAAACACAAAAACAAATGAACTCAGCTATATTTTATTTTATTTTATTTTTATTTATTTTTTATTATACTTTAAGTTCTAGGGCACATGTGCACAAAGTGCAGGTTTGTTACATATGTATACATGTGCCATGTTGGTGTGCTGCACCCTTTAACTGGTCATTTAGCATTAGGTATATCGCCTAATGCTATCCCTCCCCTCTCCCCCAACCCCATAACAGTCCCTGGTGTGTGATGTTCCCCTTCCTGTGTCCAAGTGTTCTCATTGTTCAATTCCCACCTAAAAGTGAGAACATGCAGTGTTTGGTTTTGTGTCCTTGTGATAGTTTGCTCAGAATGATGGTTTCCAGCTTCATCCATGTTCCTACAAAGGACATGAACTCATCCTTTTTTATGGCTGCAGAGTATTCCACGGTGTATATGTGCCACATTTTCTTCATCCAGTCTATCATTGATGGACATTTGGGTTGGTTCCAAGTCTTTGCTATTGTGAATAGTGCCACAATAAACATATGTGTGCATGTGTCTTTATAACAACATGATTTATAATCCTTTAGGTATATACCCAGTAATGGGATGGCTGGGTCAAATGGTATTTCTAGTTCTAGATCCTTGAGGAATCGCCACACTGTCTTCTACAATGGTTGAACTAGTTTACAGTCCCACCAACAGTGTAAAAGTGTTCCTATTTCTCCACATCCTCTCCAGCACCTGTTGTCCCCTGACTTTTTAATGATGGCCATTCTAACTGGTGTGAGATGGTATCTCATTGTGGTTTTGATTTGCATTTCTCTGATGGCCAGTGATGATGAGCATTTTTTCATGTGTCTGTTGGCTGCATAAATGTCTTCTTTTGAGAAGTGTCTGTTCATATCCTTTGCCCACTTTTTGATGGGGTTGATTTTTTCTTGTAAATTTGGTTAAGTTCTTTGTAGATTCTGGATATTAGCTGTTTGTCAGATGGGTAGATTGTAAAAATTTTCTCCCATTCTGTAGGTTGCCTGTTCACTCTGATGGTGGTTTCTTTTGCTGTGCAGAAGCTCTTTAATTTAATTAGATACTATTTGTCAATTTTGGCTTTTGTTGCCATTGCTTTTGGTGTTTTAGACATGAAGAAGTCCTTGCCAATGCCTATGTCCTGAATGGTATTGCCTAGGTTTTCTTCTAGGGTTTCTATGGTTTTAGGTCTAACATTTAAGTCTTTAATACATCTTGAATTAATTTTTGTATAAGGTGTAAAGAAGGGATCCAGTTTCAGCTTTCTATGTATGCCTAGCCAGTTTTCCCAGCACCATTTATTAAATAGGGAATCCTTTCCCCATTTCTTCTTTTTGTCAGGTTTGTCAAAGATCAGATGGTTGCAGATGTACGATATTATTTCTGAGGCCTCTGTTCTGTTCTATTGGTCTATATCTCTGTTTTGGTACTGGTACCATGCTGTTTTGGTTACGGTAGCCTTGTAGTATAGTTTGAAGTCAGGTAGTGTGATCCCTCCAGCTTTGTTCTGTTGGCTTAGAATTGTCTTGGCAATGCAGGCTCTTTTTTGGTTCCATATGAACTTTAAAGTAGTTTTTTCCAATTCTGTGAAGAAAGTCATTGGTAGCTTGATGGGGATGGCAATGAATCTATAAACTACCTTGGGCACTATGGCCGTTTTCATGATATTGATTCTTCCTACCCAGGTGCATGGAATGTTCTTCCATTTGTTTGTGTCCTCTTTTATTTCGTTGAGCAGTGGTTTGTAGTTCTCCTTGAAGAGGTCCTTCACATCCCTTGTAAGTTGGATTCCTAGGTATTTTATTCTCTTTGAAGCAATTGTGAATGGGAGTTCACTCATGATTTGGCTCTCTGTTTGTCTGTTGTTGGTGTATAGGAATGCTTGTGATTTTTGCACATTGATTTTGTATCCTGAGACTTTGCTGAAATTGCTTATCAGCTTAAGGAGATTTTGAGCTAAGACGATGGGGTTTTCTAAATATACAATCATGTCATCTGCCAACAGGGACAATTTGACTTCCTCTTTTCCTAATTGAATACCCTTTATTTCTTTCTCTTGCCTGATTGCTCTGGCCAGAACTTCCAACACTATGTTGAATAGGAGTGGTGAGAGAGGGCATCCCTGTCTTGTGCCAGTTTTCAAAGGGAATGATTCTAGTTTTTGCCCATTCAGTATGATATTGGCTGTGGGTTTGTCATAGATAGCTCTTATTATTTTGAGATATGTCCCATCAATACCTAGTTTATTGAGAGTTTTAACATGAAGCACTGTTGAATTTTGTCGAAGGCCTTTTCTGCATCTATTGAGATAATCATATGGTTTTTGTCTTTGGTTCTGTTTATATGATGGATTACGTTTATTGATTTGTGTATGTTGAACCAGCCTTGCATCCCAGGGATGAAGCCAACTTGATTATGGTGGATAAGCTTTTTGATGTGCTGCTGGATTCAGTTTGCCAGTATTTTATTGAGGAGTTTTGTATCGATGTTCATCAGGGATATTGGTCTAAAATTCTCTTTTTTTGTTGTGTCTCTGCCAGGCTTTGGTATCAGGATGATGCTGGCCTCATAAAATGAGTTAGGGAGGATTCCCTCTTTTTCTATTGATCAGAATAGTTTCAGAAGGAATGGTACCAGGTTGTCTTTGTACCTCTGGTAGAATTCAGCTGTGAATCCATCTGCTCCTGGACTTTTTTGGGTTGGTAGGCTATTAATTATTGCCTCAATTTCAGAGCCTGTTATTGGTCTATTCAGGAATTCACCTTCTTCCTGGTTTAGTCTTGGGAGGGTGTATGTGTCCACGAATTTATCCATTTCTTCTAGATTTTCTAGTTTATTTGCGTAGAGGTGTTTATAGTATTCTCTGATGGTAGTTTGTATTTCTGTGGGATCAGTGGTGATATCCCCTTTATCATTTTTTATTGCGTCTATTTGATTCTTCTCTCTTTTCTTCATTAGTATTGCTAGAGGTCTATCAATTTTGTTCATCTTTTCAAAAAACCACCTCCTGGATTCATTGATTTTTTGAAGGTTTTTTTTTTTGTGTGTCTCTATCTCCTTCAGTTCTGCTCTGATTTTAGTTATTTCTAGCCTTCTGCATGTGTTTGCTCTTGCTTCTCTAGTTCTTTCAATTGTGATGTTAGGGTGTCAAATTTAGATCTTTCCTGCTTTCTCTTGTGGGCATTTAGTGCTATAAATTTCCCTCTACGCAGTGCTTTAAATGTGTCCCAGAGATTCTGGTATGTTGTGTCTTTGTTCTCATAGCTTTCAAAGAACTTTATTTCTGCCTTCATTTCATTATGTACCCAGTAGTCATTCAGGAGCAGGTTGTTCAGTTTCCATGTAGTTGAGCGATTTTGAGTGAGTTTCTTAATCCTGAGTTCTAGTTTGATTGCACTGTGGTCTGGGAGATGGTTTGTTATAATTTCTGTTCTTTTACATTTGCTGAGGAGTACTTTACTTCCACCTATGTGGTCAATTTTGGAATAAGTGTGATGTGGTGCTGAGAAGAATGTATATTCTGTTGATTTGGGGTCAAGAGTCCTGTAGATGTCTATTAAGTCCACTTGGTGCAGAGCTGAGTTCAATTCCTGGATATCCTTGTTAACTTTCTGTCTCATTGATCTGTCTAATGTTGACAGTGGAGTGTTAAAGTCTCCCATTATTATTGTGTGGGAGTCTAGGTCTCTTTTTAGGTCTCTAAGGACTTGCTTTATGAATCTGGGTGCTCCTGTATTGGGTGCATATATATTTAGGATAGTTAGCTCTTCTTGTTGAATTGATCCCTTTACCATTATGTAATGGCCTTCTTTGTCTCTTTTGATCTTTGTTGGTTTAAAGTCTGTTTTATCAGAGACTAGGATTGCAACCCCTGCTTTTTTTTTGTTTTCCATTTGCTTGATAGATCTTCCTCCATCCCTTTATTTTGAGCCAATCTGTTTCTCTGCATGTGAGATGGGTCTCCTGAATACAGCACACTGATGGGTCTTGACTCTATCCAATCTGCCAGTCTGTGTCTTTTAATTGGAGCATTTAGCCAATTTACATTTAAGGTTAATATTGTTACGTGTGAATTTGATCCTGTGATTATGATGTTAGCTGGTTATTTTGCTAATTAGTTGATGCAGTTTCTTCCTAGCATCAATGGTCTTTACAATTTGTCATATTTTTGCAGTGGCTGGTACTGGTTGTTCCTTTCCATGGTTAGTGCTTCCTTCAGGAGCTCTTGTAAGGCAGGCCTGATGGAGGCAAAATCTCTCAGCATTTGCTTGTCTGTAAGGGATTTTATTTCTCCTTCACTTATGAAGCTTAGTTTGGCTGGATATGAAATTCTGGGTTGAAAATTCTTTACTTTAAGAATGTTGAATATTGGCCCCCACTCTCTTCTGGCTGGTAGAGTTTCTGCAGAGAGATCTGCTGTTAGTCTGATGGGCTTCCCTTTGTGGGTAACCCGACCTTTCTCTCTCTCTGCCCTTAACATTTTTTCCCTCATTTCAACTTTGGTGAATCTGACAATTATGTGTCTTAGAGTTGCTCTTCTTGAGGAGTATCTTTGTGGCATTCTCTGTATTTCCTGAATTTGAATGTTGGCCTGCCTTGCTAGGTTGGGGACGTTCTCCTGGATAATATCATGCAGAGTGTTTTCCAACTTGGTTCCATTCTCCCTGTCACTTTCAGGTACACCAATCAGAAGTAGATTCGGTCTTTTCACATAGTCCCATATTTCTTAGAGGCTTTGTTTGCTTCTTCTTACTATTTTTTCTCTAAACTTCTCTTCTCGCTTCATTTCATTCATTTGATCTTCAATCACTGATACCCTTTCTTCCACTTGATCAAATCGGCTACTGAAGCTTGTGCATGCATCATGTAGTTCCCTTGCCAAGGTTTTCAGCTCTATCAGGTCATTTAAGGTCTTCTCTAGGCTGTTTATTCTAGTTAGCCATTGGTCTAATCTTTTTTCAAGGTTTTTAGCTTCTTTGCAATAGGTTCAAACATCCTCCTTTAGCTTGGAGAAGTTTGTTATTACTGAACGTCTGAAGCCTTCTTCTCTCAACTCCTCAGAGTCATTCTCCATCCAGCTTTGTTCCATTGCTGGTGAGGAGCTGCGTTCCTTTGGTGAAGAGGCACTCTGATTTTTAGAATTTTCAGCTTTTCTGTTCTGGTTTCTCCCCATCTTTGTGGTTTTATCTACCTTTGGTCTTTGATGATGGTGACGTACAGATGGGGTTTTGATGTGGATGTCCTTTCTGTTTGTTAGTTTTCCTTCTAACAGTCAGGACCCTCAGCTGCAAGTCTCTTGGAGTCTGTTGGAGGCCCATTCCAGGCCCTGTTTGCCTGGGTATCACCAGCGGAGGCTGCCGAACAGCAAATATTGCAGAATGGCAAATGTTGCTGCCTGATCCTTCCTCTGGAAGCTTTGTCTTAGAGGGGCACCTATGTGGTGTCAGTTGGTCCCTACTGGGAGGTGCCTCCCAGTTAGGCTACTCTGGGGTCAGGGATCCACTTAAGGAGGCAGTCTGTCCGTTCTCAGATCTCAAACTCCATGCTGGGAGAACCACTACTCTCTTCAAAGCTGTCAGACAGGGATGTTTAAGTCTGCAGAAGTTTCTGCTGCCTTTTGTTCAGCTATGCCCTGCCCCTAGAAGTGGAGTCTACAGAGGCATGCAGGCCTCCTTGAGCTGCAATGGGCTCCACCCAGTTCGAGCTTCTGAGCCACTTTGTTTACCTACTCAAGCCTCAGCAATGACAGATGCCCCTACCCCAGACTCGCTGCCACCTTGCAGTTCGATCTCAGACTGTTTTGCTAGCAGTGAGCGAGGCTCCGTGGGCATAGGATCCTCCAAGCCAGGCATGGGATATAATCTCCTGGTGTGCCGTTTGCTAAGACCATTGGAAAAGCACAGTATTAGGGTGGGAGTGTCCCGATTTTCCAGGTACTGTCTGTCACGGCTTCCTTTGGCTAGGAAAGGGAATTCCCCGACCCCTCGTGTTTCCCAAGTGAGGTGATGCCTTGTCCTGCTTCGGCTCATGGTCCGTGGGCTGCACCCACTGTCCATCAAGTCCCAGTGAGATGAACCCAGTACCTCAGTTGGAAACGCAGAAATCACCCGTACTCTGCATCGCTCACGCTGGGAGCTGTAGACTGGAGCTGTTCCTATTCGGCCATCTTGGAACCTCTCGCAAACCCAGCTATATTTTAAACAGATAACATGACTAAACTGAAAGTGATGAAGGGGTAACTGTGAACACAGTATTTTGACTACACGTCTTCAGGGTAAAGACCAAAAGAACTGTAAACAAATATTATGCTCTTGTGAGTAGATATGGGTTAGCAATTATGAAGTACTTTTATGTATATTATAAAACTGGGTAAGTAAGTAAATATATTGTGGATAATAAGAACCAGGAGAAGAGAGTTAATATATGAAAAGGGGGAAGGTTAGACTGAACTCTGAATTGTTGTATTAAAATTTGGTGATGCATAACTATGGACTGGTAGAGATATATCTATCTGTATGTACGTATCTCTGTATCTATAGAGATAGATACACACACACATATATACACACGTTTTTTCATATATTCACAAGAAAACTTCAGATCAACATTGCTCATGAACACAGACATGAAAATCCCTAACAAAATATTAGCAAATAAAATCCAGTAGTCCATAAAAAACGATAATACTGCACAACGAAGTTGGGCTAAGCTCAGGAATATAGGGCTGGTTCAGCATTCAAAATCAATCAGTGCAACTCACTATATGAGTAGACTAGATAAGAAAAAACGTATCAGTGAATGAAGAAAAAACATTCAACAAAATTCAACATCTACTCATAATTTTAAAAAACTCATACAAACTAGAAGTTGAAAGGAATTTCCTTAACTTAATAAAAGATGTTTATGAAAAACTTCCAACTAACATCATACTTCATGGTGAGAGACTGAATACTTTCGCTATAAAATACAGAAAAATGCAAAGGTGTTTTTAATTAACACCTTTACTTAACATCAGCTTAGAATTTCTAGCTAGTTCAATAAGGCAAGAAAAAGGAATAAAAGGCATATACAGTGGAAAGCAAGAAAGAAACACAGACACACACACACACACACACACACCCCTACCTGGAACTAATAAGTGAGTTTAGCAAGGTCACAGGATATAAGGTTAATATACAAAAGTCAATTTTATTCTTTTTTTTTTTTTTTCTTTTTTTATTATACTTTAGGGTTTTAGGGTACATGTGCACAATGTGACAATGTGCAGGTTTGTTACATATGTATCCATGTGCCATGTTGATTTCCTGCACCCATTAACTCGTCCTTTAGCATTAGGTGTATCTCCTAATGCTGTCCCTCCCCCCTCCCCCCACCCCACAACAGTCCCCGGAGTGTGATGTTCCCCTTCCTGTGTCCATGAGTTCTCATTGTTCAATTCCCACCTATGAGTGAGAACATGCGGTGTTTGGTTTTTTGTCCTTGCGATAGTTTACTGAGAATGATGTTTTCCAGTTTCATCCATGTCCCTACAAAGGACACGAACTCATCATTTTTTATGGCTGCATAGTATTCCATGGTGTATATGTGCCACATTTTCTTAATCCAGTCTATCGTTGTTGGACATTTGGGTTGGTTCCAACTCTTTGCACAGCAAAAGAAACTATCATCAGAGTGAACAGGCAACCTACAGAATGGGAGAAAATTTTTGCAACCTACTCATCTGACAAAGGGCTAATATCCAGAATCTACAATGAACTCAAACAAATTTACAAGAAAAAAACAAACAACCCCATCAAAAAGTGGGCAGAGGACATGAACAGACACTTCTCAAAAGAAGACATTTATGCAGCCGAAAAACACATGAAGAAATGCTCATCATCACTGGCCATCAGAGAAATGCAAATCAAAACCACAGTGAGATACCATCTTACACCAGTTAGAATGGCCATCATTAAAAAATCAGGAAACAACAGGTGCTGGAGAGGATGCGGAGAAATAGGAACACTTTTACACTGTTGGTGGGACTGTAATCTAGTTCAACCATTGTGGAAGTCAGTGTGGCGATTCCTCAGGGATCTAGAACTAGAAATACCATTTGACCCAGCCATCCCATTACTGGGTATATACCCAAAGGACTATAAATCATGCTGCTATAAAGACACATGCACACGTATGTTTATTGCGGCACTATTCACAATAGCAAAGAGTTGGAAGTCAATTTTATTCTTATACATCACCAATAAAAACTGGAATCTGAAATTTAAAAAAATACCATTTACAATAACACTAAAGGAGTACTTAGATATAAGTCTTATAATATATGTGGAAGATTTGTATGTAGAAAACTATACAATACCAATGAAACAAAGATCTAAATGACTGAAGAAAGATACTAAGTTCATGGATTGAAAGACTTAATATTTGAAAGGTGTTCATGTTTCCCAAATTATATATGCAACAAAACCCAAAAAAAAATCCAAAGAAACTTTTTAATAGGTATCAATATGTAGATTATAAAATATATACAATCTATGTAATGTACACAGAACCAAAGGAATAGCCAAGGCAACTCTTAAAAAGGAAAATATACTCGGAAGATGCATGTATCCTGATTTCAAGACTATTACAGTAATTATGATAGTGTGAGACTGGTGAAATGATAAATACATACATCAATAGAACAGAATAGATAAGCCAGAAATGAACAAGTGGTCCTAAAACAAATGACCATACATTTGCAAAAAAAAAAAAAAAAAAACCCAAATCACAGAAACCTTAAACCTAATATACTTTACATCTTACACAAAAATTAAATCATGGCCTACATGTAAAACATAACACTACACAACCTATAGAAAAAAATCTAGAATATCTTCATGACCTTAGTTTTGGTTATAAATTTTTAGATACAATTTCAAAAGCCCAATCCACAAAAGAAAAAAATACATAAATTGGACTTTACAAAAATGGAAAACTTTTGCTTTTTTTGATACTGTTGAAACAGCGAAAAGACCAGCCACAGACTGGGAGAAAATGTTTGCAAATCATTTATCTGATAAAGGATTCATATCTAGAATGCATAAGGAATTCTTAAAACTCAACAATAAAAAAATCAACCTAATACAAAATTAATCCAATACAAAATAGACAAAGGATCTGAACAGATATTTTACTAAAAATGTTTTATGCAGTTGGAAAATAAACATATAAAGGTTCTCACCATCATTTATTATTGGGAAATGCAAATTAAAACAACAATTAGCTAAAACCCCCTGAGACCAATATCAAAACAGCTTAAGAATGTGGGGCAACAGAAATTCTCATTCATTATTCATGGGAATAAAAATCTGGTACAGCCATTTTGGAAGACAGTATGAAAGTTTGTTATAAAGTTAATCATAGACTTATCTGACCTAGGCATCACACAGAATCTTTGCTACTTACAAAGATCACACACACACACACACACACACACACACACACACACACACAAAATCCTTCATTCCTATTGTATATAAAGGCCATAAACCCATAAAAACTGGGAACTCTTTCTGAGAATTAACAGATTTCATAGCTTTTTCAGATGCAGGTATTATAAACCAAGGCAAATAAAATTCACTTTCCAAGTGTATCACACTCCCGGGGCAACTAAATCTCAGATAGAACTTTGTAGTCTTACTGACTTGAAAAATCAGACAATAGAGTTTGGAGGGAAAACAGCAGCTGGAAAGTAGAGGAGGAGATGAGAATCCCAGAAAGCAGAGAGACCCAGAACAGGAGCCAAATTCTGTATATAAACTTTGCCCACATTTCTGTCTGACTCTTGTACCCATACAACGGGCAGACCCCAAGGGGCCAAATTTAGGCTAAAAGAATCTCTATATCAGAGGTTGGGTGAGGTGGCTCATGCCTGTAATCCCAAGCACTTTGGGAAGTCCAGGCAGGTGGATCACCTGAGGTCAGGAGTTCGAGACCAGCCTGGCCAACATGGTGAAACCCCGTCTCTACTAAAAATACAAAAATTAGCTGGGTGTGGTGGCACGCACCTGTAATCGCAGCTACTCGGGAGACTGAGGCAGGAGAATCGTTTAAACCTGGGAGGTGGATGTTGCAGTGAGCGAAGACAGTGCCACTGCACTCCAGCCTGGGTGATGGAGCAAGACTCTGTCTCAGAACAAAACAAAACAACAACAACAAAAATGAACAGGAACATGTGAGCCATAGACAAGAGAAAAAGTGATCCGTGGGAAGACCTTGGGAAGGAGCAATGGCTGGGATCAGCGGAAAAGGATTTGAAGGTGATACTGAAAGACATAAAAGTACACGCTCACTGAATGAACACATAGGAAATCTCAGTAGAGAAACAGAAATGATAATAAAGAACCAAATAAAGATTATAGCACTTAATCTGCCATCAGAATACATTTAATTAGATGGTCATCCAGAGTTATGGAAAATAATAATGCAAAAGTTTGCTTGCAAAGTATTGGAGTTGTCCGAGAAGTGCCATGGGGGTGTGTGTAGGTGGGGGTGGTAAATGGGTCCATTTGTGAGGAACAGGGTAGAGAAAAGGAGTAGAGAAGAATTAGTGTGTTATGGGGCGTTCTCGATGGAGGAAAATAGTTCGTATTTTCGTCTACAAATAAGAGTCATGTGTGATAAGACTTAAAAAGCAGGGGAAGGCCGGACGTGGTGGCTCACACCTGTAATCCCGGCACTTTGGGAGGTGGAGGCAGACTGATCACCTGAGGTCAGGAGTTCGAGACCAGCCTGGCCAACATGGCGAAACCCCGTCTCCACTAAAAATACAAAAAATTAGCCCGGCGTGATGGCACTCACCTGTAATACCAGTTACTTGGGAGGCTGAGACAGGAGAATGGCTTTAACCCGGGAGGGGAAGGTTGCAGTGAGTGAAATCGTGCCACTGCACTCCAGCCTGGGCAACAGAGCCAGACTCCATCTCAAAAACACAAAAACAAAACAAACAAAAAATAAAAAGCAGGGGAAAAGGGACTGTAGTGATTAAAGAGACTAAAACATACAAAGGAACATCAAAGTTAAAAAGGGGAAGAAGTGGAATGATTAACAACTCTTATCAAACTCAGAAAAATAAGGTAAACGAAAAAGAGAAACCATCCTTAAAGTAATAAGCACAGACTAAGAGGAATAAAATCAAACAGTCTTAACGATGAATGAACTGAATAAATTCATTAAAGACAAAGACTGATTAGGTGAAAAATTGAAAACCAATAGTAAACTATCACAAACACAAAATTAAAGCAAACAAAGGGTGACCACATCACAAATGATGGTTTAATTTTTTGAGTGTCAGCTTGGTGAAGTCAGACTAGAAGGGCGACAGACAGAAGGGAGTCTCCTTTCAGTGGGGATGAAAGACTCCCAGCATGCAAATCCTGTGGCAGCACAGGTGAGACTCTGCAGGGAATAGGCGATTTCCTGGCAATTCCAAGTCCCCAAATGGATCCAAGAACAACTGGAGCATTCGAAGTGAGCGATTGCCTGAGTAAAGATGGGAAGGAGGAACTGCCCAGAGGAAGGGGCGCCTCAAGCACCACCCGCCTTTTAGAGAGCAGGTTGAACTCCCCATAGTTAAGCTCTTCCAGAACGGCAAGAAAATGAGCCCCATCCTCCACCCTCCTCCCCACCCAACCAGTCTTTCTAAAGCCAGAATAACTTGAGTTCCAAAGGCTAATAAATTCAGTAAAAAGGAAACTAGGTACCGATTTCACATATTGATATGGAGTCAAATGTTTAAATAAAGTATTAGCATAGAGAATCCAGTAATGTGTCGACAAGAAGCAGATAGTTCCCGGAGTGCCAACCTGTTTCAACAAAGATGGAAACACCAATAAACGAAAAGTAGAAAAACCTATATAAGACGCGTCAACAGATGCTGAAAAGGCATTTCCTAGAAGTCGGCAGCCAAACTTGGTAATTCTTGCATGTGATAAAGGCGACCGTCTGTTCTGCTCGGAGGGGGTTTCCTAACAGGAGGGGCCGGATGCAGGCGTCACATCCACGCCGCCCCAGGTCGTACACCTAGGCCGTCCGGGCTGTCCCAGAGCCGCAGGCCCCGCACCGTCCGCGTCCTCGGCGCGGAGCCCGCAGCCAGCTGCGGCCGAGACCCGCGCGCCCGGAAAGCGGCGCAGCGGACGCCGGAGAAGGCTGGTGGGTACAGGCTGGCCCCGGGCCGGAGCGCCCACGCAGGGCGAGCTGCGCACCGCAGAGAACTGCGGTGGGGGCGCCAGACCGCCTTGCTCCGCCCCTGAGCGGGGCGCCCCGGCCCAACCCCCTGAGGGAGGAGGGTCCAGGTGCCGCAGACTCAGCCCCTGGCCCCGCATCCGCCTGGCAGGTTCTGGCACTCCTCGCTGGTAAGCCCCGTTATTTCGTGCGCAGTGTTTACAGAATATAAGGTTCTTCAGGAAACGATGTTATAGGAGAAATGCCTGGATTTTCCCCAAACTATCAGACAGTATCTTAACTATCAAAAAAAAAAATTCATTTCACTTAACGTGGGGAATGAGACACCAATGCCTATCGTCATTGTATTTTCTTGGAGGTTTTAGTAAATGTAATAAAACAAGAACGTGAAATAACTGGCATGGACACTAGAAAAATACTGTATTACTTTTGCTCTAAATTGCTCCCCAAACTGGATTTTCCAACTTGAACTCCATAGCACCCTGTTCTGTGGTTCCATGTATGTCTCCAAAGGGTTAACAGGAGTCTTTTCTTCCTTTCTGTGGGTGGGGGTGGGGGTGGGGGTGGGGGGGAGAGCAGGGAGAGGGAGAGGGAGATAGGAACTTGATATGTCAACTCTAGCCACTTTTATGTTTATCAAATAGCCATTGAAAACATTTATATTACATTAGCATCAATCACTTTCAAAAACACTTATTCACTAGCAAATTATCAATAATTTAGATTTAACCAAGTTATTGGTGACTCCTTATCACTACGTTTATCTTCTGCTTTCTGGAGATGTCCATATTGATTCGATTTTTGCTTCTCTGGGTTATTTGTAATTAAAAAAATACAAAGTATACTTTCTGAATCCTTACGTATCAGAACTCGTCTTTTGCTTCAACACCTGGTTGATAACTTCCACACCTGGCTCCACTGACTTCTTTGTGTTTCAGGTAAGTCTCATTCTCTTTCAAATTGTAGGTCGCTGGGACCTGTGTATTTTTTCTTTTTATCCGTCTAATTCAGAGCTTAATGAGCCTTTGAAGTTCAAAGGATGATTAGAATCTTCAATGGCTCCCTAGTTTTGGTCCATTGTAGAGAAAGCATTTAGTGATGATGTACTTGTGAAGAGACAGTACACGTGTACTATCTCCTCACGCTGATGCAGAAAACCAGAACAAAAGGAAGTTTAAGGATGATTACACACTCTTCAGGGTATAACAAACTTTTCCATAGAACAGGGATGTCCCATGTCAAAATTATTTTATTAATTTCTAGTGTCAAATTTCGAAAAAGTTTTTTAAAAGTCTCCTAAATCTTAAATGGCTGAGTCTTTCAGGGAAGCACTGTTTGTCATTCATCCAACAAATACTTGATTATCTGCCCTTTGCTTGGAACTATGTGGATAGGGCTTTACCCTCAAGTACTAGAAAAAATATTATTCTGAGATGATCTAATCAACTGTGTGTGGATAGGGTTTTGCCCTCAAGTACTAGAAAATATATTATTCTGAGATGATCTAATCAACTGTAATATATGTTTAGAGGGAAAATAAATTACTGTTCAGTGAATGAGACCAGAAGGCTTTGTGGAAGAGAGGTAATTTAAAAAGGGGTGGAGGATGGATAATGAGTAAGATTTTGGCATGTGGAATTCTTGTGCAGGAGGAGAAATCCAGCATTCCAGGGATGGTGGACAACTGGAGGTGAAGGGACAGATAAGCACAGGCTCCAGTATAAGGAACAGGAAAAGGAGTAGGGAAGAATTAGTGTGTTATGGGGCGTTCTCAATGGAAGAAAATAGTTCGTATTTTCGTCTACAAATAAGAGTCATGTGTGAGCCGGGCGCGGTGGCTCATGCTTGTAATCCCAGCACTTTGGGAGGCCGAGGCGGGCGGATCACGAGGTCAGGAGATCGAGACCACGGTGAAACCCCGTCTCTACTAAAAATACAAAAAATTAGCCGGGCGTGGTGGCGGGCGCCTGTAGTCCCAGCTACTTGGAGTGGCTGAGGCAGGAGAATGGAGTGAACCCGGGAGGCGGAGCTTGCAGTGAGCCGAGATCGCGCCACTGCACTCCAGCCTGGGTGACAGAGCGACACTCTGTCTCAAAAGAAAAAAACAAAAAAAAAGAGTCATGTGTGATAAGACTTAAAAAGCAGGGGAACGCCTCCTTCCTTCCTCCCTCCCTCCCTCCCTCCCTCCCTCCTTCCTTCCTTCCTTCCTTCCTTCCTTCCTTCCTTCCTTCCTTCCTTCCTTCCTTCTTTCCCTCCTTCCCTCCTTCCCTCCTTCTTTCTTTTTTTCCCTCTGTGGCCCAGGCTGGAGTATAGTCGGCTCGCTGCAGACTCCCTGCCTCCAGCTCCCGTGATTCTCCTGCCTTGGCCTGTGGCCTACCTGGGATTGCCGGCGCGCGCCACCACCCCTGCCTGGTTTTTGTCCTTTGGCTGGAGGCGCGGTTTCGCCATGTTGGCCAGCCTGGTCTCCAGCTCCTGACCTCGAGTGGTCTGCCCGCCTTGGCCTCCCGAGGTGCTGGGACTGCAGACGGAGTCTCACTCACTCGGTGCTTGGTGTTGCCCGGGCTGGAGTGCAGTGGCGTGGTCTTGGCTCGCTGCAGCCTCCGCCTCCCAGCCGCCTGCCTTGGCCTCCCAGGGTGCTGGGATTGCAGCCTCTGCCCGGCCGCCGCCCCGTCTGGGATGTGAGGAGCGCCTCTGCCTGGCCGCCCCATCTGGGAGGTGAGGAGCGCCTCTGCCCAGCCGCCACCCTGTCTAGGAAGTGAGGAGCACCTCTGCCCCGCCGCCCCGTCTGGGAAGAAGTGAGGAGCGCCTCTGCCCGGCCGCCCATCGTCTGGGATGTGAGGAGCGCCTCTGCCCGGCCGCCCATCGTCTGGGATGTGAGGAGCGCCTCTGCCCGGCTGCCCATCGTCTGGGAAGTGAGGAGCGTCTCTGCCCGGCCGCCCCGTCTGGGAAGTGAGGAGCGCCTCTGCCCGGCCTCCCTGTCTGGGAAGTGTACCACAGACGCCAGACACAATGTGGGGGCTGGACGTGGTGGCTCACGCCTGTAGTCCCAGCACTCTAGAAAGCCGAGGCGGGTTGATCACTTGAGGCTAGGAGTTCGAGACCAGCCTGGCCAACATGGCGAAACATATGAAAAATACAACTGACAAACCAACCAGCCAACCCAGCAACAACAAAACAGGTCTACCCTGGAGTCATACTCTATTTTCCTCCCTTTCTGATCCTTTATCCCACTTCCTTTTTCTTTCTCTTCCTTCTCCTTCTTTGTCAAATAGAGGATTGAGTTATTATCATTGATCCATACAAAGTCCCTCTCTATTTTAATTCCCACCCCCCATTTCTATTTCCCGTCTTCCCATGTGCAACCTTCCTAATATGTTTGATATGCATCTTTTTGTTATGTATTTTTAGAAAATGTTTATTGTTTTGTGTGCAAAAAAAAATTTTTTTTAATAAAAAAAAAGCAGGGGAAGGCCGGACGTGGTGGCTCACACCTGTAATCCCGGCACTTTGGGAGGTGGAGGCGGACTGATCAGCTGAGGTCAGGAGGGTGATCCCATAAGAGGGTGACTCCATAAGATGATGGAAAAAGGCAGAGGAGAAAATGGGCAGGTACTATTAAGGATGGAGGAACATTTTCAGGGTCACTGACTAACTCAATAAAGCTAGCATATAGGAATAAATATGGACATATATAAAAGAATTTATGACAAAATACAAAAGTAGCACTTTACCACTGCAAAAAAAAATAATTTAACTCAGAAAGCTGGGGATGAGTTGAACTTACTGGCTGGAAGTTATTAGACAATATGGTCTTCAAGACACTTACAGGGTTTATATTTGTTACAGCCACTGATCACCATTAATTCTGGGGTGGGAAAAGCCGACTTAACTTAAAAATCTTTAAATAGGGCATCATGGCTTAGGTTATTAACTTCCTTACACAATGAACATTCCTAGGTCATGAGAATCTGTTTACAGGAACCTGCTTAAAAATATCAGGTGTGTATGAATCCTAATAACAGATCAATTATTGTTAGAAACAGCAGTTTACTAACGTTATTCCAGTAAGACTACTAGCTGCACTAGCAACACTTTGAAAGGAGCCTCAAGAAATTATTAAAGTTCTCTAATGACAAATAGAATAAACCAAAAGTAATACTTTTCCAATAATTCTAATACCATAAAGCAGAAAATCTTACGTGAGGGGCCTTTACTCTTCCCACTCTCATTCTCTCAAAACCCTAAGACCTTGACTCAGGTGTTATTTTAAAGGGACTATCTGCCTGTTTAAAAAAAAGATTCAAATTTATAGAATTTTCCACTTGTGCATTTATAATACACATTGGTTTACATTTAAAGTATCTATTGAGTAAAGCAAAGTTAGCCTGTTTACATAAAAAAATTGTTAATTTTCATCTGCAATAATGGCAGTCAAAGACTACAGTAAAGAAGATATTCTGTGCACTCCTTCATGGATACAGTCTCCATCAAGCACCGTGCTCTTTTCCCACTCCTTTTCTCAAGCAGACAGAACCTGGGAATTTATGTGCTATGCTGTTAACAGTGTATCAGGGAGAAAAGTGTTTTCATTTCCTTTAAGGTAAAACTAGCTCCTCCAAAGAATGGCAGACATATTCTGAAAAAGGCAAAAGGGCACAAGTGTTTTCCTTCTGTGAAGTCCTGAACGATTTCATACGAATTTAAAACATATTTAGTGTTAATTCTAAGAATATAGAAATACTGCATTAATTTGCAGAAATTAAACAAGTGAAAAGAGGAAGGAATTGCCACACTGGAATTATGTTCATTTTCTTTACCCCTCTGAAAATAGGAAAGTCAAAAAGGTGAGGCAAGAATTTTTCCTATTATACTGAAAGAGGTGCTATGAGATACATAACAAATTATTTCTACAGTTGGTTCCCGGAAAGGTATTAACCGAATTTTTAGAATTAATACCTGTCTCGGAAGCTGTGTTGCTGACCATTTAGCAGATGAGTTTTAGCTGAAATATGTGTGATTGCCATTTTGGTCCACACAAATTGTCAAGGGAGCTTTCTTCAGCAAAATTTTAGGCAAATAGCCCAAAGGGAACTCTGAAAGAATAATTTTAGTACTGACAAACATAAGTCTTAAATAAATGCTAAATACCAATTTTTTTTCTCCCAGAAACAAGCAACTAATACCCTTTCTTGAATTCTAAACTCACCTGGATTCAAGTTCTGATGCATCATCTTTTGACTTTTTTATTTAAAATTTCTATCCTTCCTCTAAAGATACAAAAGTTTTAAAACCAAAAACCTAGATTTTACATTTCAATAATATTGTCCTAGAACCAGCTATTAGACTATTAATCAAATGAGAAAATACTTATAATTTGAAGAAAAAATGTGATAGCAAATAGAAAATTATCATCTATTAAGATTTCAGGAAGATCTACATTATCTAAAGCCATTCTATAATTTTATTCATATATTTTGTGGAATTCACATATCTTATTCTTACAGCAAACATAACACTGTAGGCCACAAGAAGCTGCAGTACTATTGTTTAATTAGCAGCAAATTAATATTTTAAATCTGGTATATGGACAATAAATAGTCTGCTTCTTTGGATGTGAATGTTTAAAATGTAGTATCACTGCAGCTTCATAATGTGATTGCTATTTTACAGAGCTTATACACACACAAAAAATATGATCTTTGTCTATATTTTATACAAATACAACAGTAGTTTGTGAATACATTTTAAGTACATGATATACATGATAAGCCACTTGATTTCCCAATATTACAGAATAGCAATTTTAAATGCAATAAAAATATACAAAATTCGGCCTGGAATGCAGATTTTTTTCTTTTCTATTTTGACTCAAAACTTTATCATTAGAACATTTTTAGAATACTAGTCCAAACACTTTTTCATTAGCTAAAAATGCAATTTCAGCAGTCCAGCTTATGTTCAGGTATGATGCAATCCGTTTCCTAATGGATTCCCAGTTTTTGTTAAATTCAAAGGGCTGTTAGTAACATACAGCATGTTCTTCACTCCACACCCTATCATAAAGCCCACTTTCCATTCTGAGTTACAGTCACCTTGTGGACAAATGCTGGGTTTGTTCTGGTAACATTTGCATGTCCGAGATCTCCTTTTGCAAGTGCACATGAATACATTGTGGTGGTGTAAAAGTTTAAAGACAAATTAAGTCACAGTATAAAAATATATTGTACACTTTTACACCTAATGTAGTCCTTTTTCTATGGATAAAAAAATACGACTGCATGAGACAGAGAAGTTTGTAGCACCATGAAGAGTTGTAGCCCAAGTTACATTAGCAGCATGATCCAACATAATATTGAAGGAGTGTTTCTGAGAACATAAACATTCATTCTGGTTCATCTGTACCACTGAAGCTTATACAATGAAGTGTTTTATATATTAGCAATAGTTCTGTGTCATTTCTAGGCTAGATAACATCAAAAGACACTGCCTTCCATCCTCAGAGGGTTGACAACATCATAGAAAGGCCCTAAGTGCAATCTGAGTGTGCCTTCACCAATGCTGCTCACATGATCTTCTTTTCTATGATCCCAAAGGAGCTGCCTATGGGCTTTTAGCAGAAAACTACACAACTTATGTAGATCTGTGTGATCACAACAGACTATCTGTGTTGTAGACATGGCTGCTGACACAGTGTGAGAAAAACAAGACAAATTCAACTTAGGCACACGTTTACCAGAACTAACAGCCAGCCATCGCTAATGACGAATACTAAACATTTAAAAGATCTCCTCCAATGTCACATGGATCTCAGTAGGCTAGAAGCAACTTGGGTGAACTGGTATTTTTTAACTTACGTACTGGGAAGACAGTGTGCTTTGAGACGCGTAAACCTTGTAAAAAAATAAACCATTGTAAAACCTTATGAAAAGACACACACTGATTCTGTGCAATATAGCAAATTGATAAGAAAACACTGTAAAAATGTACCTGTTTAAAATACCATCTACCAATTTTGTACACAAAGCATTATATATCAAAGGCCTACATATATATCATCTAATGGCACTTGAATTATAATAAGTCTTAAAATAAAAGGCATAACCTATAAGAAAGTTTCTGTAAAGGTTTAGATTCATTTTGAAAGTGCTATATCTTGTAATATGTGTAGTATAGAGGTTGACCAAGCTCTATTTTTTAAAAAAATATTGGCCTATAATATGTGTATTGCTCACTAGATGAACGATCCTGAAAATATGTACTCTTTAACATTCATTATTAGCTTAATAAAGCAATCGGCTCTGGCTCATGTTTCAGTCAGTATATGGTTTTTAAAAACCGCTACTGTCCAAATTAACACAATATATCACTATATTCCACAAATGACTAAGAAAAATAAAGCACAAGCAACAAATAGGCAAAAATACACATCTTGAAAGAAACATTAAATGAAATAAAAAGGTTGCACACAGAGTGATGCATAATCAGCCAGGACAATTGAAGTTTTAAAAAACTGAACGTGGTAATAGGATTTTAAAATGAAAGTTTTGACAGTGATCGATAACTATAAAGGTACTTGTATACATCAATGGATAGCATTGCTTACAGTGCCAAGATCCTTCCACACTCACACTTCCGTGTTTGGTGACCTAATTTGTACACACATGTGGAAGTGAAACTGAATGAGGTTCAATATCTTGTCTGAGGTCCAAATTCTAAACTACTTTTATTTAATGTTAATCCCTTTTTTTTTTTTTTTTTTTTAACCAAGCTAAGGCACTACCAGAAATTTCAAGGATAATGATTCTGGCCACTAGAGAATGAAAACAGCATTGGCAATATTTATTTTTAATCATATCTTGTTGACATAGAAATAAACAATCTTTTTCTAGGAAAAAATGCCAATTCTGTGTTACATCCTTGTTAGAACATTGTGCAATTCAAATAAGCGAGTCTGCCTCATTTTTAATAGAAATTCTCTCAAAAAGGGTTTAGTGACCACTACAGTCAATTTTAAAAACAAATTAGCTGAATTCCCTCTTACTCTGAAGTGTTATTTCAAGTCTGTGGGGGCGGGAACAGGCAAAGAGGTGTACACATGAAAATTAAGACTCCACAATTTTAACACTGGTGCCCTGAAAGATGTGCCTCCATGTATTTGAATTTCACGCAGGGCAAGATTTAAGTATGTGTGTGTGTGTGTGTGTGTGTGTGTGTGTATGTGTGTGTGTATATATATATATACACACACACATATATATACATATACACACACATACATACACATATATACATATATGGCGCTATTCCCCATTTCCAAAATGCTTTACTTAATAAATCCTGGTACTCCCTTTTTAAAATTAGCAGTGAATACAGCCTACTAAGGCCAATGTCTCAGTTCACTAATTTGATAACTTCTCAAGTACATTTTAAACAGAATAAAGTAGTGCTTCCACACTTGCTATTTGTGATTTCTATTTAAAAATAGGTTTTCTATTTGTGCTCTGTCACCAATTTTTTTCCTTTTATATGGTGATTAAAGCAATATTGAACACTAATCATTCAACTAAAGATTTAGGTAAGCAATCTGTTTCATAGAAACTAAAGGAAGCAGTAATGAAGCAGAGCGAAAAGCCTACTTTCAGAACAAATATTCTCCTAACTAAAAGCTAGGAGCAGTTTGAGAAATTTAAAAATGTACTTCCTTATTAACATATATAATTTTAATGCCTTTGGAACACACTTTTTTAATAAATGTAATTTTTCATAATAAAATTTAAATACATAAGTATAAAAACTACTGCTCCTAGGATTAAAAAAATATAGGAGCATGATAAAATATCAGGAGTCAAAGCTCCTTCAGAGAGCAACTTTGATTCTATGAAGTGCGGTGTGTGTGTGTGTGTGTGTGTGTGTGTGTATTATATATATATATATTGAAGCCCCCATTTACATTATTACAATTTACATTTCTCCACAAATTATACTACTCCCAAATATTTTAAATAATGTATTATATTCAGTAATCTGTACTCATTTTTAGAAATTCTTGGTAAACATTGCAATCTGCAGTGATAACTGGCCCTACAAAAAGGAAAGAAGTTTCCATATAGGGCTAATGAGTGCTCAGAAATATTTTTGTTTTTTTTTAAAGAGATATATACTCTTCTAAAAACCTCCCACCCTTGCCCCCATCCCCAGTGGAGACGGTCCCAAAATAAGGTGTTAACAAGTGCTTAATAGATATGTTTCTTAGGTTAATGTCCCAACTGACCCTTAGAAAAATATATTAATTAGACCTTTAAGAAGATTATGTTGGTTGTCTAACGTGAGGAAAAGCCTATAATTATTCAGTGAATATAATATATTCTCAATTGTTATTTTCATGTTAACCAAGACAGGTTTGTTTTACTTTACTTTGTTACCCTCTACAAACTCAACTTATTTGCAACACTCCTATCATTTCCCAGAGATGCATGAAAGTGGGATTTTACTGTATATATTTCTAGTCACTTAAAACTTTGTGGTAGTTCCTCAGGTAGTTTTCTAACGCATTTAACTTCAAATTCTCCATCCAAAATATCGCAAAGACAGATGGATTCACATTGAATCAGGAAGATAACATGGGAGTAGGACTGTTGTTTTTGTTTTCTGCTTTTGGTTCTTAAGGGAAAGAAAAACGTATCACATTCAGCAAGAAATGATATAAGCGATATGCTTTTACTTTACTTCTAAAAAGTCCAGTTTTTAACCCTGGCTACAGGGGCCATGATCCCTAGACAAGTTCCCAAATGTAACCATGTGCTTCACGTCTATCTTCCTGCTTAGAAGTCTGTCACCCACAGAGGCTGAGTCAATCCACTGTGGGATAAACACACCTCATGGCTGCAGTTCCACAATGGCTCCAGATTATGGACTAACTGTGGACCAACAATGAAAATAAATTGCTGGCTGCACTTGACCCACCCCTTGGATGTGAAAGGTGGAAAAGATTAAAGAGATCTACCTATATATCGACTCTGAAGACCCCAATGCCATACACTACTACTATTATTAAATGAAAAGATAGCATGTTAGGAAGGATGAAACACAACAAAATATCCTGTGTACTAATTTAGGGCCAACTATTAAGTGACACGACATGCCATGTCACCCAACAAAGAGTCTCTTTTTGCTATAAATACTGATGCTTTGTGTTTAGGGTTTGTTTTCCTTAAAGGCTCATAATAAAGATGGCAAATATTTTAGCCAGACAATAGTGAGTCTTCAGAATATACTGATCTGAAATTATGGTGTATCTAACAAACATTTGTTATCTTCCCAAACTGGACTCTTAATTCACTTGAAGCACTTGATTATTAATCCATTTAGAAGCTAGTAAGAAAATTTAAACCCTTGAGTTATTCACAAACATTTTATACAATTTACATTCTATTGCTAAATTTTTTAATGAGCCAGATGTCAAAAGGTAGAGCCACTGTTATTAGACAAAAATGAAAATTTTAAGATCTAAAAGTAATCTGAAAATGGGATTTGTAAAAGTTTACTACTAATAATGGCTTTCCTATATGAAAAAAAAAAGTCTTAAAGTCTTAAAATATGACAATTGGCAGTGAATCAGGACAAAATACCCAGGTAAACTTAACTGAACACAAATGGTTCCAAAGCTCATTTTAAAAGCTAGTTTCTATTTTATACTGGCTTAATGAACATTTGTATCATACAAAAGCAGAAATTTTTATACTGTTTTAAAGTAGGCACTAAAATAAAAATGGTCATCTAGGGCACGGCTACACATACATTTCTGTAATGAATCCATGTCCCAGAATCCTACTGAAAAGCTTGATGGAAACGTGGGAGGGTGGTACTTGTGCTTAAACTGCTGGTGAAAGCTGCTGACAGTGAGTGCAGAGACCCAAGCCCTATAGTGTTTGCAGGATCCTGAAGATCCTGTGTTTGTGGGGGGAGCTGGGAAACAGAAGAATGTGCTTCTTCCTGGGAATAGCTCATTCCAAGGCTCCCCACTGATAGAGGATTATAGGGAGGACCATTTAAAGGTATGAAATTAAACAACTGAGAAAAATCCAATGCTGGTGTGTTTAGGGGGTCACTGATGGAGATAGAGCTTTTGGATAGGGAGAGGTCTCCTGCACCATCATCTAGGGACCCAATCTGAGGATCCAACCCTAGCTTAGATGATGACGATGCTTGAGAATCTTGGGATGAAGAGGGCACGCCACCTTGTAACTCCATCAGGTAACTCTCAATTTCCCCCTTTAATGGCTGTTCTTTTTCAGGAATAGAAATTGCATATGAGGTAGAACTGAACGGATACTTGAAAGAAAGGTGGTGAGAGGGATGAACAGTGTCCATATCTATTGGGCATGTCATTCCCAACGGTAAAGTTGTGATCATTTGGTGGGCAGATCCCGAGCTCTGCATGGACTGAAATGGAGTGTTGTAGAGGTTTAACTGCAAAGTGTTTGTGAATGGCTTTGATAACAGTTCACTGGAAGGTAAGGACATCACCGGAAGGAGCTCGTCTTTTATAGGCACAGACACATTGCAGGTAAATGGGTCGAGGAAATCCACTGGTTCTGTTTTGACCTTCAGAAGCTCTTGATTGTGACTCTTCTTCATATGTCGAGTCAGGTGATCCTTTCGCCCGAATCTCTGTGCACAATACTGACAGAGGAAGTCCTTTCTTCCAGTGTGCACCACCATGTGTCTCCGGACATCCTTTCGGGTGTAGAACCGGCGATCACAATGTTCGCACTGGTGCTTTTTTTCTTTAACCCCACCAGACGACTTGCCTGCATGAGATTTAAGGTGCTCCAGAAGCACTCCCGTGCTTTCAAAAGTTTGCAAACATACCTTACAGGTGAGGTCACCACTTGTTGCGGCATGCAAGGCCAAGTGACGTTTAAATCCAAGCTTGGTATTGTAGTTCTTGCCACATTCTTCGCACTTAAACGTCTCTTTGTTAGGGTCGTGCGTATGGAGGTGATTCTTCAGATGATCTTTCCGGTGAAACATTTTCTCACAATAATTACACTTGTGGGTTTTCTCAGGAGAATGAGTAGCCATGTGCCTTTAAACACAGATATAATCTATAAGTAGTTATTATGACAAAAATGGCATGTATTCACTTTTCAAATGGAAGCTAAACTACTATGCTAACACAGAATTCCCTTAGTAATGGAAACTGTTTAACTTAATATATACCACAAGGATAGTTAATATACCTAATTACTGCAAAACTTGAGCCATTTAAGTTGCCACTTTAGTTTTTGCTGGTTTCCAGCTATCATTACAAAAGCAAATGAGCAAGACTGAATATACTCACGTAAACGTCCTTACCCTTTTCTTGTTGTAATTTCTTTCTACAAATGGAAATTCTACTCATTAAGCATTTTATTTTAAAAAGTCCAAAGACACTAACACATAAAAGTATGTGATTTAGAATACTAAAAACTAACCAATGTCTAATCTACTTAACATTTCCTCTTTGCAAATTAGCTGAAAAATGTGTATACAAATACATACGTTTACAATGGCTTCAAACAGCCAACATAAGAGAAAATATAATCTGAAAGACAAATAGAGTTTAATACCTTTGTAATTTGTACTTAGAAACAAAGGCCTTGGTGCAGTCTTGTTGTATGCACTTGTAGGGCCTCTCTCCTGTGTGAGAGTAGGAGTGAACCTTTAATTTCTCAACACTGTTAAAGGCCTTGTCACACAGTTGGCAAGGAAAGTTTTTTCTTGGTTTGGTTTCACCACGCTTACGTTTCCCTGAAGGGACTTTCTGGGTATCTCTTACTTCTGACAAATCACCAGGAATGACAGTGGCCATCGCAGCCTAAACCAGGCCTTCTTGTTGGACACTTGGGAACTGCCCAACTCCACTAAATGATATAGCTTTAGGTGGCTTCTCAAGTTTCATGTGGTCGTAAAAGAAAGCAAAAAGGGACTGGAAAAAAAAAAATAAGAAACAACTAGTTTGTAACTAAACTCAATTTTTAAAAATTTTATTTGCTATGTGATGCTTTTGAATTAAAAAAGAAACCAATAAAATGGATTCAGCTGGTCTAATGTAATATCATCACATTACATTAGAAACCCCATAGGTTTCTTTATATTTGTCAGAATACATAGAAATGCATTGCTCAGGATGAACAGTTCATACATACCCTGAAATTCCACTTGACACATGTTTTACTTAGGCATAGTAGTAGTGATTTCAGGAACTCTCATGAAGCATCAAAACATGACTCTAAAAAGTGGCATTATTAAGCTTCAATTTTTACAAAAGATGAGAGAACATAAATCTGACTAAAAACGTTTCAGCAAATATTTCAGTCTCTAAAAATCAGTTTGATTTGTGCATGTCAGCTCTAGTCAGACTGCATTATAGGAAAACAGAGATACGCAACTGAAAACTCTTTTAGGCACCTTGTGAACCATTGAGTCTGTGGAAGAGGTACTTCACGGAGAGACACTAGAGGCCTGAAAGAGTTGAATGCACCACCCGAAGTGATGCATTATACCAGTGTCATCATACTCTGAGGGATTCCTGAGTCAAGAATAGAAATGATTCATCTTCCTAACAAATACAAATTCTTCAAATAGTAAACCTTTTGATGTTTTATTAGGTGAAGAGCATGGCTCTTTGTCATTTTGGGAGAAAGACATGGTTAATATAATTTTCCTCATCGTTTTTCACATCACAAAAATTTTAGGCACACTGAGGTTAGTAGGTAAACGCGTCAGCAGGCATCCCCGAGAGCTGAGGGCATTGGCCTTTGGACACACCTGCAACCTGTGTGCAGCAGACCTGTGTGGACTTCTGACATGGCACACAACACATCATCAAAGAGGTGTTTAAGGTTGGTAAAAAGGTGTGTCAGAGTTTCAATTTGTTATTGGTGCTGCGAAAAAGAATGAAATGTACATATTGTACAGCAAAGAGTATATCTTTTTAAACAAAAAATTTAAAAATGAATTAAAACCTTTAAAAATTCATCGACAAAACATAGTAAATATTATCAACTCTGTTTCTAGGGTAAGAAAACCAGCTCCTCAAAGATCCAATTCCTCAACGTTTCTAAAGGCTAGTTGAGTGACGTACTTTTTTTCTTTTGAGACAGAGTCTCACTCTGTCACCCAGGCTGGAGTGCAGTGAGGCAATCATGGCCCACTGCAGCCTTGACTTCCCCAGGCTCAAGCTATCTTCAAGTGCCTCAGCCTCCCGAGTAGCTGGGACTGCAGGTACATGCCATTATGCCTGGCTAATTATTTTTTATTTTTTGTAGACACAGGGTCTCACTATGTTGCCCAGGCTGGTCTTGAACTCCAGGGCTCAAGCAGTCCTCCAGTCTCAGCCTCCCAACGTGCTGGGATTATAGGCGTGAGCTACCACACCTGGCCTGTGATGTACTTTTAAGAAACCATAGAAATAATACCTGCAACCTCTTTTAAAACCAACTTCCTTATATCACCTGTGTTTTGGCACCAGACTGACACTGACACTTGCTGTCCCAAGCTACTACCAAGCTACTATTAGACTGACTTTCACGGATTCCAGTTATACTTTCCCAGGAGCTCTAAATATCTATATTTTTGTAAAATTAACTGTATGTTACAATAGGTCTAACTGCATTTTATGTAAAGGCTGTTTCTAAACAGGCAAAATACAGCAATTATCCACTCACTTGACTAACATAGTAAGGCATATGGGTAAGTTCATCAGTACTTGCTTCAAGTGTCTTTCTTTATTGGGTAGATACAGGCAAGGCCTTTGTGCTATTCAAATGGTCTAAAAATCTGCCTTGCTGTTTAAAAGTGACATTAACACAGTGCAAATGACATTACCAACAGTAACATATGTTCTTTTTGTTTTAGATTTTCTGGATCTCAAGGACTTCTTGCTCTATTTCTGTTATATTCTCATTCAAAAGCTAGCTCCTCTGCCTCCCTCAGAAATATCTAAACAGCTATTCTGCTGTGACCAGTAATGACACTATAAACCGGTATAAAGCATTCTACCAAGGCAGGAAACAAACCTTAATTTTCATTATTTGGTTTCCTAACCTGATACTTTTATGCATCTATTTAGAACATCGTGGGAAACAAGTTGATCATTTCCCAATTGCAGAATCTACATGGAATGCAAAGTATCTAAATCCCTGCATATAACTAATATCTGAAAATACTTCAAAGACTGGTCATATTTGCCATTGTGTTATAAAATCCAACCATAATGGACAAAGAATTCCAGTTAAGAAAAACAACTTCTAAGTTATTAAAAAAAATTATTAGAAGTGCACCAATATGCAATATACAAACATTTGATTGTTACTAAAATTGATGATAGTCAATATGGAGTGACAAATGAATTCTGTTATCTTTGGATGTACATACTGAGCAATGAAGATTGCACTGATTTCAAATATTACACTTTTCTAAGACCAGCTGAAATTTTTTCATGGCTGATAATACCTTTTTATTTTAGCATATTACAAACTCAAATTAATTATCATAGGTGCATTTCAAACTATAGGATAAGGTTGTGAGCTCAAAATCTAATAAAAGACCACATTCATAATATGCATATCAGTCAAATACTTTAAAGGTGCATGCATAGAATTATAGTGATTTTTAGTTCAATGCATACCTGATTACAGATGGAAAAAGCCTCAGACTTTGATCTTAGCCAGTCCCATTGACTCTTCGTGGAAGAGAGTGGAATCCAATCCTTCCCATTTTGGCCAATCTATGAAAAAAAAGTGAAAATGGACTATCCTCTAAATGGAACTGGTATGTAAATGATGGAAAATACAGGATAAAAGAATTGCAGTTTCATGGCACATGCTTACATTCCATACTCTGCTTACGAGTCATGCATTAATTTTCACCAACTACATATGTTTATTAGGTCTAAGCACATTTACATGACCAAATAAATGCATAAATAAAAAGTATTACCTAGATAAATAGCAATTTGTGATGCTGAATGACTCCCCACTTCTTTCCCAAATTTATTTATTTCTAAAATCTGACTTACCTACTGAAACAGATATTAGGGCTACTGTTTATAAATCAAATGATCAAAATTTTATTAAGTTTATTAATATTATGGAAGTGACAATCTTAGGCCCCTTTCGGAGGGTACATCTGGAGCCACCCAAAGAACAACAGGCTCCCGGTGAAAACACTCACGCCCATACTGTGCACACTAGCACAATGGGGGCTTTTCAGAGCTACACTTTTGCTATCTGCAACACCTGCCAATTTATTTTTCAGGATGCTGCAAGGATGGCTGAAATGTAGCAACAACTCTGCACTCCTTAGATTTCAAAAGCATGCAAGAGAAGTTAAATATAGATTTGCTACAGAAGAAAGGGGTGTTAGGAAGAGAGCATCATTTGGTTTAAGAGGTCACTGTTGAAAACTCTTAAAGTAGCTTATAATGTCTATCAGTAGTATGATCATTAGTAGACTGAGATCACACACAGAAAAAAATCTGTTAATTCTTGATCGTACAAGTAAACATGAAAAGAATAATGGTCAAAAGGCAGAATAATCTAGAATCACCTATTGTAGAGAGCACAAGGCATGAGAGATCAGTAAACTCAGAGTATTTTAAAGATGAACATTCAGAAATCATGATTATAAAGGGATAATTAAATCAAACAGTTAAAATAACAGATATGTTAATGACAGGTTAAATAAAAATAACTTTCAGATTCTTAACACAAATCTAAAAATGTCCCCTGTAATAAAACTTTCATACTTAAAGAATTTGATGATGTCTCAATAATTAAGTATTTAATAGAAGGCATTCAAGCATCATTATAAAAATGCCAAGGGCATATCTGAAAGCAGCTTTTTTTTATAGTTTAAAAGACAAGAAAAGCAAAAATTTAGACCTATAAAAGATATTTTAAACATTAAAGCAAAAGCTCCATTGCTTTGTAAAGCACAGGACATGCATAAATGGAAGAATGGAATTCTGCACATCAAAATTACAAAATAATAACATTAACTTTGTACATACTTACTTGCCCAGGGCACATACTGAGTTTTTTGTAGGGTAATTAAGAATATGAAAGACCATTCTGTGTATTAAGTTATTTTAAGAATATAAATACCTGACACGTGTGGAGTGTTTTCATCTCTATTATCTCCCTGGAATTCAATGAATCTGAGAGGTGGATGTGTTTACCATCATCGCCATTTTAAGGTGAGAGGCCCACAGAAGATGAACAACTTGACAGCATATGTGTGATAAGGAAGGGATGAATGCCCTAAAACCGCGACTTCACTTTTATTCTACTGTTTTCTACGACAAGGCAGGTTAGCAAACCAACTTGCAAGTGGATAAATCCTGTCACTATACTTAAAAGATCAAAAGAGGGGATAGTGCCTATTTTCTCTTTTAGAGCTGCCAAATATCCAAAAGGAAATAAATTTAAGACTTAAAAAGTTTAAAAGATAGTTTATAAAGGCAGTTTTAAATAATTTAAACAACTGTTAATGTAAAGTAATAGCTAATACATCTGTCTGAGTGGAAAACGATTTGGGTAGAAACAAATTGAAAACCCAAGTTAACTAGTAAACAATAAGTTTATGTATTTTTTCCTTTATTCTCCAATCCATATAAATTTCATTGCATTCTCAAATACATTCATAAAATCTTTATTTATGCTTATTATTCAATGGCATTTTACAATAAAAATCTTTAGCATCTAAGTATTTCAATATAGTTTAAAATTATGTATATTGTGACATATTCCAATAGTCTAGAAATCACCCATGCTACGTATTTTACAGTCTAAAATAACACAGCCAATCATTTTACTTTATTTTATCCCAAAACATAATCTTGAATTTCTTAATTTCCCTAAATTGAACATATTTTGAGTTCTTATGAGCTGCCAAATAATTTCAAAGTTCTGCTAAATATTTCCCCCCAAAAAAGAAAGCAGGACTGGTTAGAAATTATTCTTTGGACTGATATAATAAAAAACATACAGTTTGTATTTATGTAATCCTAACTGAAAAGTTAGATAAAATTATCTGTATATTCTCTTGTATAGGATTAAGAAAAACTTAAAAAGCACCAGGAGTACTATTCTGAAAAGTGCAACAAAACTTGGTTTTGTACTCATGTTTTTCTTTTCTACTTAAAAAAAAAAAACAAAACTCATCAAAGATTGGTTATTGTGCTTTTCAAGTGATGAAAATTCTTCTTTGCCTTGGTCTGATGAACTGTGAACCAAAGTAGAAAATACATACACCCATTTCAAATCACTCTAAGATGAACAGCAGTTCAGAATACCCTTCTAGGTTTTGTTGGTACCAGAAGAAGCAATTTTTTCCAGGGCAACTTTGCATACACAAACAATAGAGAGAGTATGGCGTGTTTGTGCACACACACCCAGGTTTATCTTCCAATGTTTTACATTATTCTAAAACAGTGACTCATATAAAAAACTAACAAGCAAAAATGAGTCATACATCAGAGGGTCTACTAAAATCAGTTCCTATGAGATGCCAGCAAAAGAATAGGCCTGTATTAAAACTGCTTCTTTATTTTAAATTCCATAGTTCTGATAATCATTTTGCTAAGAGCTGTGAATTTTTTCACTTACCTGCATCAATAATTATTTCATATTTAAAAGTCAAACATAGATTTTGCTAATTAAGGGCAAATACCATCAAGCATCAAAGCTTTATTCTCCTGTATGCTTACAAGATGCCTTTAGTAAGTAATTCAGATGTCAAAAAATTTCCTTAAAACAGGTTTTTCATATAGAGTAAATAAAGTAGGTTGCAAAAGGAAACTTACCAGTTCTTAATATTGTAATTTACATGTATGAAACACAAGAGAGTTTTGAATAATGTGAAAGAATCTATTACTAAGATAACCCAACTGAAGGCAGTCAGTTTTGAAGTAAGGGCAACAGTATACTTAGAACATTTTTAAGAAACAACTTCAGTGTTTCTGTATAATTTGTAAATTTTTATAGCATTCACTTTCCACAGGTCTGTAAAATCACTTATTAGTGAAAAATAACAGGAAAAAACTATCTTATAAAAACCTAAGAATGAAAAATCAACTGCAGACGGTACAGGGGCAGAGAGGTTGTGCCAGTTTTATTCACTGTTGTTTCCCACAAAAGGCAGTTAAAATAACTGTTGAATGAATGAAAAAAATTAAAACAGGGCCAAGTGCTTACCAGCATCACAATGACCTACAGGCTTGCTTAGTCATCGTAATAGACATAAGACAGAATTTACAGTTGGCCCTCTGTATTTGTGGGTTTTGAATCCATGGACTCAGCCAACCATGGATTGAAAATATTTTTTAAAAACTGCATTTGTATTGAACATGTACAGATTTTTTTGGTCATTATTCCATATGCAGTACAGTATAACAACTATTTACATAGTATTTACATTGTGTTAAGTATTATAAGTAATTTAGAGATGATGTGAAGAGTTCATGGCAGGATGTGCATAGGTTATATGCAAATACTATGCCATTTTATATCAGGGACTTGAGCATCTGTGAATTTTGGTATCCCAGGAAGTCCTGAAACTAATCCCTCATGGATAGCAAGGGACAACTGTATAGATCTATATTCAAGTCAAAGATAATGTAGTATGCACACAATTTGGTCCAACAAATTGAATAAGCTAATAGAACAGTACTTTTTTGAAACTAAGCAGCTATTTGAAAAGTCTTAAGATTAAAACAATAGCAACTGTAATAAAAGGTTATCTAAAAATACTTATTTTGCCTCAGAAAACAAGCATTCTCTAATCTTAATACTAAGAAATCAACTAATACAAGTAGATAACATCAGTCTGGCTCCCATTCCTAATAAAAATTTCCAAAGTGAAAACATGCCTGATGCCTGCATTAGTCCTTGGTATGGTGCAGGAAGGACGAGACTCTCAGTTGGGGCTGCTGGTCCCTACAGAGGCGAACAGAAAGGAGCTGGAGCAACTACTGTGAAGCGGGAGACACAGCCAAGACATGCACCTAACTCTCCTGAATTACAGCAGGTCCCCCAAAATGCATTTTATAACTGGATTGTGGAAAACTACAGTATTTACTTTCCTAAATTAGATGTCATAGTTAACTAAAGTTAATCAAAAATAAGGATGCCCTTTTTGAATTACTGTGTTTTATATTTTTAACTCATTTTGAGCAATCATTAAAATATAGTTCTAGGACATATTTTTGAAATTTACCACAAAAATTAGCCTTAATGATGTTTAGAAATGTCTCATATTTAGTATACAGATAATAAAAACTAATTGAGAAGTGAGAAGTGAGGGGAAAAATGGCATAACTTTTTGTCTGTAAGAACCAACAGGAAAAAGTCAATGAATTCCAAAGTGGAATCAGAAAATCCCAATTATCAGTTCTCTAATCTGTACAAGTAGGATGTTCCTTTTCAGGCCACTCATTTTCTAGAGTAGCCAGAGAGGATGAACAGATAACCCAATGAAGAAGGAGTATCAAGTAAATTTCATCTCCCAATTCAGACATATTTTCCTTGGTTATTTATTTTATAGAGCAAAAATGCCATGTTAAGTTAAATTTTTTTTCTCTTTTGAAAACTCCCTTTTCTTTTCTTTTCTTTTTTTTTTTTTTTGAGACAGGGTCTCACTCTGTCACCTGGGCTGGAGTACAGTGGTGCAATCTTGGCTCACTGAAACCTCCAACTCCCAGGTATAAGCGATTCTCGTGCCTCAGCCTCCGCAGCAGCTGGGATTACAGGCACATACCATCATACCAGGCTAATTTTTTGTATCTTCAGTAGAGTTGGGGGTTTTGCTATGTTGGCCAGGCTGGTCTCGAACTGCTGGCCTCAAGTGATCCACCGCCTTGGCCTCCCAAAGTGCTGGGATTACAGGCGTGAGCCACCATGCCCAACTGAAAGCTCCCTTCTAATGATACATAACTTAGAAGCACTTCATTTTAACTGCTATGTGGGGTGGGGGTGGGGGGTTCCCTATGATTGTGTATTTTTATCAAAATAAAAAGACTTAAAAATACAATGGGTGGTATAACACTGAGATATTTTCATTTTCTTCACATAGGGCTATTAGTATTTTCAAAGAGGAAATGAAAAAGAAATTGTGCAAAAGGGAAGCAATGATGCCTCAGAGAGAAAAGAAGGACAATTATATCTGAATGCAAAGTAAGATTGCTTAATCAATACTCTACTTTTAGATAATTTCCTGTGCTTTTTTTTTTTTCTATAGAACAGTCCCAAAATATTGGTGATCTGGGTCTGATAACAAAGTAGGTAGCCCACAGGTCAGCTCAATCTGAAAACTGCATGTATCCCAAATTGTGGTAAGTTATTGATCTTATTACCAGTAACTGCTTAAGTTTCTGGGAGTACAACAAAAATGTTTGACACCAACTATAAAAATGTTCACAATGAAGAACCCTAAACATCTGGAGAACATGCCTCCATTCATGTATAGCAAATTGCCTAATGCTATTAAAATCGCAAATACAGAATAATCCAGATTTCATGTCTGAACTGTCAAGCACCCATACTGAATCTGTCTATAAATTCAAACAAAAAGGCAGACATCAGACACTTTATAAGAAAAGTGCTAAAGAAAGAAAGTTTTACTTAGCTATAAATATAAGCTTTACTTATGTATAAAAGCTCAAGCAGAAATTAGTTTTAAGCCATCTCAAAGTAAAGTGTATTTTAAAGACGGGCTTGTGCTATGGCATCAATGTTGTGTATGTGCTGATGCTTGAGTAGCATTAAAAAATGTAATGAAAACAGAATTCATGGCCTGGTTCAGGTCTGCACATACCATCCATCTGTCCTCCCTAAGTTATGCTCATGTGGATGTCCAGGATAAAATCACTTCTAGAAACAACCATTTCTATTTATTCCCACATAGTTAAGGGTAAACAGGATCAGTTCTAGGCAAAACCGTCATGTCAAGGGTAGCCGCTCTCTCCTCTGCCTCCAGAGGACCCCATGTACTCTCTTGGCTGGAACAATTAGAAGAGATTTGTTATCTATATTCCTTGACCAATTCTATTTGATCAAGAATGACCTTGAAAACCTTACCTCTCTGAACCTTTCACTCTTAATATGGACTGGAAAGCTCTTCTTGAAATGACCTGTCTGACATGTCTCTCCCCCAGCGAGAGTAAATTCATCTGCAGGGATGCTATCATTCATCCTCGTATCCCTAGCACCTGCTCAGCACCCTAGCATGTAGCAGACATTTGATAGACATTTGCTGAACAGAACTGTGGTCCCTTTAAGGAAATTTCAGGAATCAAAGCTAGCAGGTAAATATGTTTCAGGTCTCCTGAAATTTCAAATTGGTTATAAAGCAAGCTCAGAAGACAAGCCCCAGAGAAATACATGGTTAGTTTGTTTTGGCAGAGAGGTAGGAACTTAGGGAAAGCACCACCACCACCTGGGAGTCCGTACTGCTTCTGTGTCCCCAGGAGAGGTGTCACCTGCTTTGGCAGACCTTAAAAGCCAGAGAGCCTCAGGCATGTGCTACCCAGAGCCCGCCAAGCACGGATACAAACCTGGGTAGCACTCAGCCAGCCTGGACGTTTAGAACACTTCTGCTTTAAATGTACTGTTCCATAGCTCCTTAAGCACATGGAACCTGTATTGATCATGGTTTATCATTTAGAAATAGCCAGTGAAGTTCTATGGGAAGGAAAAAGGAACAAAGTAAAATTCAAAATCTTTAAAAGAGGGTATCCTTCATGTGAAAATAAAATGTGAGGATCATGTTTAAAATACCAGAGAAAATTTTCAACTGATTACAGATATAGGAGAATAAAAAAGGAGAAAACCTGCATAAATTTAGTTTGGCTAAGTAAAAACTAGTCATTCTTCCTTTTTCTAGCTACTAAAAAACAACTTCATTGAAAACAAGTTTAAAAACTACAGTAAAATAGAAAAAGAAAAAAAAATCCATAACCCCTAACACTAAAGATTTTTATAGTATGCAGATAGCTAAAATTTTTATAGTATACAGATAGCTAAAATATTTATAGTATACAGATAGCTAAAATTTTAATGCTAACAGTGTTGATGCTTAAACCCATAGAATGTTGTTCTTATAGAAAATTTTAGCCTGATTAATTTGTGTATCTTTGATTTGATTGTTAAGCTCTGTTCATGTATCTTGTGAAACCCTGCCCAAGGCCTCCTTTCCCCCATCTGCCATCAGTGAAGAGTTCAGGAGCCCATCCCCTGGTATCTGTCACACAGCCACCATTGGTTTTTTTCCAGTCTCCCAGTCCTAGGGCTGGGGGTCCTGGCCTCTCAACCTCTACCCTATCTTGAAGGTCGTACTGACAGACTTACCTGGTACCAAATCCACGTGTGCCTGGATTTCCAAGTATTGCTACACCTTGATTCTGTGACACTGAGCTGCGCCTACAGGTTGGGAAATCTAGATGCTTGTGTGTGTCCTCTTCCCAACAATGCTGGCAAATTGCTATTGTTGCACTGAGTTCCTTATTCTAGCATCTGCCCCATCCCTGTGAGCAAGTCTAATCCCCCTCTCCACCTGCCCATAGGTAATAGGATCCCGCCCAGGAGACAAAAAAAAAAAAAAAAAAAAAAAAGACATAAAGGCAACATGGGATAGTGTATCACTGTGCAAGATTTAGAGAAAGAAGAGCTTAAGAGTACATCTGTGGGCTATCTGGGGAACAGGAACAAATTAAGTTTTTACAGCAGCTATGTGTTTTGTGCAAAGAGTGAGGAAGATTGCTCCTTGCTAGTATTTAAAGCCTCCCATTCGACCATAATTATTACTGAAGTCCTGATCACAGTACATACTGATAGACCCTAAGATTGTAAGTGGCATGCTTATTATGTGGCATGCTTTTCAAAGCTTTTAATATATATCTTATAGTATTTAGGAACTGGAATAATTAATCACTTTGAAAGTCATGCCATATAATGATAAAAGCCACCTACCTGAGGCCCTGCTCCAAACTCTAGCAAGGCAACCTTATTAATAGACCGTCACAGAATGAAGCATTCTGGGTGCCAAATACGGCCAAGGCAGCACCAAGAGGCAACCTAAAAAGAAAAGAAGAGTTAGTTTTAAATTCCAAAAGTCAGGCCAATCTGGTTAATGGCATATGAACCAAACTGCTTTTAATTCATTATCATTTATTCACATTCTTTGCACTTTATTGAAAAATGTATCTTAAATCCTGTTAAAAACATATAGTACATGGAAAAATGTAAAGTACACAAATTAATATCCCTAGATTTATATATTTCCTCCCGAATCACAGTTATCTAGATTACTCACAGTTTTATTTTGATAAATTATTTCAAGTTTACTGTCATTTCTCAAAACTGCTGCTTATTTTCCTTATGTTCTAAACACACCCATTATCTTCTCTGCAACACAGTTTTCAGAAAAACCTTTTGTGGTGTCTATCTTGTCCTTAACAATCGCTATGGGAGAAATCTTGCCCCATGAGTGCTTTCCTCAGTCAGAGACCAGGCCACCTGTCCACAGAGAAGGGTGCAAGCCACTGAGCACCCTCAAGCAGAGGCAGAATAAAGAGCCAGGGACAATTTCTGAGCTCTTGAATTAGTCTTTATGATGTGATTATTGCTTGTTTTCAATTAAATTCCCAGGTCATGTCCATCCTCAACGACATACAAAGAAAATGCAAAATGTATTCTCAAGTATTCAATGTTTGCATCCGTCTGTTGGTGCAGGTTATGAAGACCGATCTCTAGGGATATTAACTAAGAGAGAAAAAGAAGCCACAAGTTCTATGCAGAAAATCACCTGCTTCATTTCCCTACAACAGAGGGTCAAGGCTCAATTATACATGGTTACCACTCTACTAAGACGAATATCTGACACTGATGGAATAAACATTACCAACACCTATTATGTATGGTACCAATCTGAATTACTGTGGGTATAGACAGACATGATCCTTGTTCCGTAGGAGCACACAAGTTAGTTGTGGCTGCAGAATATATACCTTTTGTCGTGCAGAAGCTCTTTAGTTTAATTAGATCCCATTTGTCAATTTTGGCTTTTGTTGCCATTGCTTTTGGTGTTTTAGTCATGAAGTCTTTGCCCATGCCTGTGTCCTGAATGGTACTGCCTAGGTTTTCTTCTAGGGTTTTTATGGCTTTAGGTCTTATGTTTAAGTCTTAAATTCATCTTGAGTTAATTTTTGTATAAGGTGTAAAGAAGGTGTCCAGTTTCAGTTTTCTGCACATGGCTAGCCAGTTTTCCCAACACCATTTATTAAATAGGGAATCCTTTCCCCATTGCTTGTTTTTGTCAGGTTTATCAAAGAGTGAACAGGCAACCTATAGAACGGGAGAAAATTTTTGCAATCTATCCATCTGACAAAGGGATAATATCCAGAATCTATAAGGAACTTAAACAAATTTACAAGAAAAAACCCAATCAAAAAGTGGGCGAAGGATATAAACAGACACTTCTCAAAGGAAGACATCTGAAACATATGAAATATTTCAAACAAACATACGAAAAAAAGCTCATCATCACTGGTCATTAGAGAAATGCAAATCAAAACCACAATGAGATACCATGTCACGCCAGTTAGAATGGCAATCATTAAATAGTCAGGAAACAACAGATGCTGGAGAGGATGTGGAGAAATAGGAATGCTTTTACACTGTTGGTGGGAGTGTAAATTAGTTCAACCATTGTGGAAGACAGTTTGGTGATTCCTCAAGGATCTAGAACTAGAAATACCATTTGACCCAGCAATCCCATTACTGGGTATATACCCAAAGGATTATAAATCATTCTACTATAAAGACACATGCACACGTATGTTTACTGTGGCACTGTTCACAATAGCAAAGACTTGGAACCAACCCAAATGTCCATCAATGATAGACTGGATTAAGAAAATGTGGCACATATACACCATGGAATACTATGCTGCCATAAAAAAGGATGAGTTCATGTCCTTTGCAGAGACATGGATGAAGCTGGAAACCATCATTCTTAGCAAACTACCACAAGAATGGAAAACCAAATACCACGTTCTCACTCATAAGTAGGAGTTGAACAATGAGAACACATGGACACAGGGAGGGGAACATCACACACCAGGGCCTGTCGCTGGGTGGGGGGTGGGGGTAGGGGAGGGATAGCATTAGGAGAAATACCTAATATAGATGATGGGTTGATGGGTGCAACAAATCACCATGGCACGTGTATACCTATGTAACAAACCTGCACGTTCTGCACATGTATCCCAGAACTTAAAGTATGTATATAAAAAAAGAATATATACTTTTGTCAAGTTAAGAAATATAAATGTTAAATAAAATCTGCCATAAGGCGGTATCAGAGTGACAAATCAACATTTAAAAACAATATTATATGGTATAAAAAAGTACCACAGAAGGTCAGAAAAGGAAAAGAGTACTATGGATATTTGGTGATTTTTGCCTTTAAAAATGTACAATTAAGAAAGACAAAGAAAAAAGTGTGTGTGTGGTTGTAGGGGTGGGCATGACTGCCAAAAAAGAAGTCAGAGATTAGAACCACAGATGATTAGATTCTAAGATGACCTTCTGGCTACCGTGCAGCGTAATTTATACATACTGTACGAATTCAGATGAGAAAAGTGCCCAATGGGCTGGACTGTTCACACTCATGTACTCATTATGAGATGGATCGAAAGCACTGAGAACAGCAAATGCTTGGGGAGGTAGGACGGGAGAGGGAGGAAAGGAAGTGCTTGTTTGAATGAGACACAGAAGATATGTGTTGGAGTTATCCAAAGCAGAGATGAAAACCAGCAAAAACAAGATTTACTAGAAGAAAGTCCACTTATGTGCCTAATAGTATTAACAAAAAGAGATATGAGGAAGAAAGACAATGATAATTGTACAGCCAATTCTTACAGAGACAGATTCAAGCCAAGTTACTGGTTAATTGCTGATACAGCCTAAAGATCACCTCTATGAGGCAAAATCAGGTAATTTAAGGGGAGAAAGAGCAGAGATAGAACTTTAAGGAGAAGGAAGAAAAATGTGGCAGAAACCATATAAAGATAAAAATGCTAAGAGCTACAGAACTGGCCCATAGGTTCACCACTTAGGCATGAGGACGCCAAACTTCAGCAAGAGAAGTTATTGGGTGGGGCGGGAGGGAGTGAGATAATTGGGGGAGGGAGAATGAGAATGTGTAAATAAGGATAGCTCATTGGGTGATAAGGAAATGACATCCAACAAGAGGATGTTTTCTTTCTAGGAGCTTTGCACCTAAAGAGAAGAGAAAAACAAGGTAGGGGGAAACTCAAGATCCCAGAGGGAGAGACTAGAGAATGCTTCCATGCTGAGGATAAAGAGGTGGGGAAGCAAGTGGGGCATTCTTGTAAGAATCAGGGTAGAATGGGATCTAGAGAAGATGGAGAGGCTTTTGCCCTGGATAAGAAAAGGGGCTTCTTTATCAAACTAGACTTAGGAGGGAGGTATGTTCATCCTGCTAAGTTTTTTGGTAGCAAAGGCAAGAAATGCATGGAGTTTGCTCACCTTGGCCAGTGCTGAGTAGAAGGGTCCTATGTCTGGGAAGAATGAGAAAGGAGAATGGCACTTGGCTAGGGGAAAATATTTGCCTTTAAGAGAAGCACAGGAGTGTCCAGGGTATCCTTGAGGGTTTTACAAAAACAAACGAACAAAACTTTGCAATAAAGGATTAAATTGCTTAGTTACTGCTGATGGGAGTGTAAATTGTTGAAACCTTTCTGGAATATATTGTGCAACTATGTAATCAAAGCCATATAAAAGTTAATATATGGTGACTTGATAATTCATTTAGAAAAATTTAAGCAAAAATAAAAAATATTTAAGTATAAAGATGTTCAAAGTATATTTTAAGATTAAAAATTGATAATGTCAAAAGGAGTGAAGTGTGATATGCATGTGATAGAACAGCTATGCAGCCATTAAAAACCATGCAGTTAAAGAATATTAAATCCTATGGGAAAGAGCAGTTAAAGAGTACTAAGTTACATGGGGAAAGTTATAATGTTAAAATTGTAAAAAGCAGGACATACAGTAAGTATTTACACTATGATTCCAATTTTTTAAAAGTATGCACTTAAAACTAGCTCTCCTTCTCCCAATATTGTTAAATGTACCTAGGTAAATTACAAACAGAAGATTAGGAAGATATAAGCTTTATATTTTTCTACATTATACAAATGTCTTTATAATCTTCACAATGTCTTTACAATCTTTACAAATGTCTTTATAATCAGAAAAAATTATTTCACCAAAAATAATTTTTTTTAACAAATGCTGCTGGAAAAGTTTGATATCTATACATCAAGAAAATGAAATTGGAATCACATCTCACACCATATAGAAAACTTAACTCTAAACAGATCATGAACCTAAATGTAAAACCTAAAACTATAAAACTTCTGGAAGAAAACAGAAAAATTTCTGTGGCATTCATTTAGTCAAAAAGTCCTTGGTCACAACACCAAAAGCACAACCCATAAAATAAACACACTGATAAATCAGATTTCATCAAAACATAAAACTTCTCCTCAAAAGACAATGTTAAGAGAATAAAAAGGACAAGCCATTAGAAGATTAGAACATCATCTCTGCAGAGATCAGCTGTAAGTTGATAAATTACTTGTATCCAGAATATATAAAGAACTTCCAAAACTCAACAATAAAAAAACAACTCAATTAACAAATGAGCAAAAGGTCTGATCAGACATTTCACCAATGAAAATATATGAATGGTAAAGGAGCACACGAAAAGATCACTGATCATTAGGGAAATGCAAATTAATACCATAGCGAGATAATGCTATCTACCCATTAGAATGACCAAAATTAAAAACGCTGGACAGTTTCAAGAGCTGCTGAGAATGTGAAACAAATAGAATTCCTATCTATCATGGACAGGAAGGTAAAAATGGTACAATTGTTTTAAAAAAGTTTGGCAATTTATTTAAAAGTTGAACATGTGTCTACCATGTGACACAGCATTTCACATCTAGCTATTTACCAGGAGATCTGAAAACATAGGTCTTCACAAAGACTTATTCATGAACATTTATAGTAGCTTTTTTTATAATAGTCAAAACTAGATGCAACCCAAAGGTCTATCCTTGTGTGAATGGATAAAATCAGGTTTTAGCTGGGCACGGTAGCTCATGTCTGTAATCCCAGCACTCTGGGAGGCCAAGGTGAGTGAGCGGCCAAGGTGAGTGGATCATTTGAGGTCAGGAGTTTGAGACCAGCCTGGGCAACATGGTGAAACTACTGAAAATACAAAAATTAGCTGGGTGTGGTGGCGGGTGCCTGTAATCCCAGCTACTCGGGAGGCTGAGGCACGAGAATCACTTGAACCTGGAGGCTTGAACCTGGGATGCTTGAACCTGGGAGTTGGAGGTTGCAGTGAGCCAAGATCATGCCACTGCACTCCGGTCTGGGTGACAGAGTGCGACTCTGTCTCAGAAAAACAAAAACAAAAACCCCAAAACAAATAAACAAGTTGTAGTATATTCCTATAATGGGATACTAATCAGCAGCAAAAAGGAATAAGCTATTGATACATACAGTAACATGGATGAACCTCAAAATAAGTAAGCTGAATGAAAGAAATTGGGCAAAACAAAGAGTACATACTGCACGATTCCATCTATACAAATGTCTAGGAAATGCAAGCTTATCCATAAGGGACAAGAAGCAGATCAGTGGTTGTCTAGGGACAGGAGGTAGGATAGGGAGGGATCCATCACAAAAGGGCATGAGCAAGCTTTTAGGAATGACGGATATGCTCACTATGTTGATAATGGTAATGGTTTCAGGGATGTATGCATATATATGTGAAAATTGTAAGCACCCTTTACATATGGGCAGTTTGTACAATATCAATTATACCCCCCAAAACTGTTAAAAAACAACAAAATGGTAGAGTTTTCATATTATAAAAAACAAAATTAATGAGGATGAGAAACTCATCATCATATAAATTTACAGAAGTATGAAAATAAAACTTTATGCAAACTGATAAACTAAAATCCTTTAAGTGCAATGACTCAAAATGACTAAAATCTCTCCTTCCCATTCAGAGGGAGGGAAAAAAGAGGAAAGGAATACTGGCTTAAATGTGAGTTGCATTCAGTCCTTACTAGAAAAGGATATATATCTAGGCAGGTTTTAGAGCCACATTCTCAGCTGTCAAACTTGGAGGAAGCCAGTTCGGTTCACCTGTTGCGTTATGGGCTGGCATATCACACTACATGATTTAAAGGCTCCAAGAATACATCTAACTGGAACTGAGACCTATGGATGATAAATAGTTCTGGGATACATTCCATTTATCAAATACCAAAGGAAGTACCCCCTGAAGTGTTTCAATGCAGCCTCTGCATAGCCTTTTAAAAAATGTTCATTAGCAGTTGCTTTAAAAGAAAGAAGTGCCATGCTAATTGATAGGCTTGCCTTTGATTAATTCAATAAAACAAATGAAGTAACACAGAGGCCAAGATAACAAAAGAACAAGTATTAGCCAGGCATGGGCAGGTACTCCAGGTAGAGGGAGTCACAAACTGTATGGTGGGTCTAGGTAACTTCAGGAGATTTACTGTTTTTGGAGCTAAGAGCAAGAGAGGCAGACTGGACCTCTGCAAGAGACAAGAAGGGTGAAGGAGCCACGTATGTGTCATGTCAGAAGGGGCTTAAACTTTAAAAATTATTTGTATAATTTACAAATTATCTTAAGTGTAGGTGCCTATACAACTTGCTTCCCCAACTCCTATACCCAATGCCATTTTTAGATTCTTCAGAAAGCAACCAATCTTTGTGTGCCTTTGTTGCTCTCCAAAACAATTAAGTGGTCATTCTCCTTTCAGTTTCTAATTAGGTTATTTTATTCATTTTTATTTATTTTTATTTTTATTTTTTTGAGATGGGATCTCACTCTGTCATCAGGCTGGAGTGCAGTGGCGCAATCTTGGCTCACTGCAACCTCCGCCTGCTGGGCTCAAGTGATCCTCCTACCTCAGCCTCCTGAGTAGGTAGGACCACAGGTGCATGTCACCACGCCCAGCTAATTTTTTGTATTTTTGGTAGAGATGGGGTTTTGCCGTGTTGCCCAGGCTGGTCTTGAACTCCTGACCTCAAGCGATCTGCCAGCCTTGGCCTCCTAAAGTGTTGGGATTATAGGCGTGAGCCACTGTGCCCAGCTGGTTACCATTAAAAAAAAAAAAAAAGTGACCTTCCAAAATTACTATTATTACATTATTTTGAGACCAAGTTTCGCTCTTGTTGCTCAGGCTGGAGTGCAATGGCGCAATCTTAGCTCATTGCAACCTCCGCCTCCCGTATTCAAGCAATTCTCCTGCCTCAGCCTCCTGAGTAGCTGGGATTACAGGCATGCACTACCATGCCTGGCTAATTTTGTATTTTTAGTAGAGATGGGGTTTCACCATGTTCGTCAGGCTGGTCTCGAACTCTTGACCTCAGGTAATCCACCTGCCTCAGCCTCCCAAAGTGTTGGGATTACAGGCATAAGCCACTGTGCCTGGCCTGACCTTCCTAAATTATAAACTCACTTAAGCCTTTGCAGTGTTTGCTGACAGTTAATTAACAAAACGGGGTTCAAATCCATCAATGCAAAGTCCCAGGCTCCTCTTTCTTGAAGCTTCAGCACCAGGATCTGGGGTGGCCCCTACACTGCATGATGACACACTCCTGAGTTTGCCCCCATTCCCCTGGTCTCCTTCCCTACTGTGATACACAGATGTGTTACAGAGAGAAGGTCTTTCCACTATCTCAGGCAGTATAGTTCTGAAAATCACCTTTGCAATGTTACTTTAAAACTCTGACTTGGAGAGGGCCCCAAAACATGAATCCTTGTCCTGATTCAGAGCCTAAAGCAGTGCAGGGGAATAGCAGCAGAGAGGTGAAGGCAAGAATCAGAACTAGGCTTGAATCCTGTCTGACCTTCACTATCTGTGAAGAGAGACTAAATGATGTATTTAGTCTCTCTTCAGCATTTTCCTCTGTAGGATGGGAAAAATACTTACCTTGCAGTAGTGTGTGAATTAAAGAGATGTATGTAAAGTCTCTAGCATAGTTCTGAGGGCTCAAAATGCAAAGCTATTATATTCAGAGTGTTACTCAGAAGTAAGTGCTGCCCTGGCCTGATGTGGATTTAAAAAATAAGGGTTTTTTTTTTTGGGCACAGGCTCTTATACAGAATCACAGTCAGTGGAATCTTTGAAGGACAAACAATGGGAATACTTCCTGAGAAGAAGGCTCATATATAATGAGATTTGTATTAGAAGTGATATTTGGTGAAGTAGCATACTTCTGATCTTCTCATCTCTGTGGCATAGGCAGGGTGTACCTTAAATTTTATGGTGGCCATGGTCATACATAAACCCAAATCACAGCTAAAGTAAAACTGATCCATGGGAAGCCAGCAGTCAGTTTGCATGTTAAATTGAAAAGTAACTTGGGTAATATGTAATTATTGACTATCCAGCAATGGACTGACCCCTGTTTATGGCTTAACTTTGGCTGGTAAAAGATGATAATGCACCTATGAAAATATTATAATAGCTAAAAATTAGAGAAAATAGCTACATGTCAGAAAAAAGTCTACTCGACTGAAGTACATAGGAGCCAAGATTCCATACTGTGAGTTCTACAACACAGGATGCCTCTTTCACATAGCCTTTCAAATTAATCCCCTTCTCTTGTCCTCTTGAAATGAAGGCAAGGTTTGGCAAGAGGTTGTGTGGAACTGAATCCCATCTTGCAGAGCCATTCGGTATGCGTGGAAGATGGAGGGAGGGGACAGGGATGTGATACTGGAAAAAAATGAATGCTCAACTAAGATTCATACCACAAAGGAGGCTGCTCTAACAGATAGTAACTTCTTAGTCTTAAAACAAGCAATCTGTGATAGTTGATGCTTCTAAATTATTACATGTGTATTCTTCTTACACTCTTGTTTACCCCTTGAAGAATGTTTCTAAACACTAGATGCAACTTTAAGTAAACTTATATTAGGTCCACCTTATCGTCACCTTTAGCACGGACACAGTGTATGTCAAATTTGTCTATAGGCACCTATCACAATGCTGGACTTGATTGCTTTCTTTTGCTTTAAAAAACTTTACTGACAATGATCAGAAAGGAATGAATGATACCAAGACCTGAGTATGTACTTTCTCATGTATCTACCTGTGCAACATTAGACATGATTTTTTACCTTTCTTTAACTTCCCTGTCTTCAACTGTAAGAAGAACACAGTCAATTCTTGATTAACTGGGTAACTGGGAAGCAGGGGAGAAGGCCACCAATAATCATGGCTAAAACAAAATCAGTCACTGTGATTCGCTGACCAGTGGTGCCTTTGCTTGTTTAAATGAAACGTGTGTAGATAATATAAAACTATGGATCGATCCATGCTGGGGGAAAGGGGAAAAGATGACTCCAGAAGTAACAAAAAACAGCAAGGAAACTCTTGGTTCTGTCTCCAGTATCTTCCACTGGGTCCCAGTGAAGGCCACAAAATGTAAGCTCCATCGGAACAGGATCCTGCCTTTTACTGCCCATTTCTGTATGTCTAGTACCTAGAACAGTGGATGCACACAGAGGGCATGCAAGTATGTGTTGAATGAATAAAAGGAAGATGAGAGGAAGGGCAGGAGGAGAGCTTTCCATGCTGTTGGCCAAATGAACCCACGGAAGAAAACAGTTGCCCGATCTATTTGCTCATCTCTGTGAATAACTAGGAATTGACATGCTTTAAATTTGAAAATTCTCTTGGATTTCCCTTGAGTCTCCTGCAATCAAGAAGACATTGTTCTTTCTTGACTTGGCCCACCCTCTACAGATATCAGGACACTGCAGTCACTGTTGCCATCTTGTGGTCATGTCCAGAAAGTTCGTCTTCCCCAACAGACCAGTATAGTTCCCCTGTCTGCACAGAGCTCCGGGTAAGGGATATAAGAACAAACTTACAGATAAACAAATCCTTATCATTTAATTTAACTATCAAGGTATCATGGTGAACAAAAAGATTAATCAGTCACCAGTTCTACCATCAAGGAGCTTGGGCCTAGTAGGGGAGGTATCCCAAAAGGATACTCATAATTTATAATTATTGATAATACAAAACAGAAGGTAGAAGATGTCACAAGGTAAGTATAGATTAGGTACAGTGGGAATTCACAGAAAGAAAAGATCTTTCCAAGCTTTGGAGATAGGAATTTGGGACGAAAGAGCCAACTGAACTGAGATTGGGGGGAGGTAAGATGTGGGCCTGCACAGGTGAGGCTGGAGAGGTGGGGAGTGCGTCCCAGTAGGGGGAGAAGAAGAAAAGGGCAGACTAGGGTAGAAATGCTTATTCCTCCTGTGACTGGAGCTGATGGTGTTTTAAGGAAAGCAGCGGGAAGGGAGGCTGCAGAAAGGCAAGGCTGGAGCCGACTGAAGGCTGAGAGCCACTGCTTTAACAAGTGTAACTGGAGATGGAAGGGCTGCAGGACAGGTCACTCAGCCAGTGGTGTGGAAGCAATCTCACCTGGTGACTGCAAGTCAAGTGGACTAGCTCATGGCCTTGGGTAAATGACTTATCTTTCTTTAGTTTCAGTTTCCTCAGCTATAAAGTGAGATAATGAAGCCCTACATGATACTGCATGTAAGGCATTTAACACAGTAAGTGGCATACCAGCAAAGGTTTTGAAGAGCAGGGTAAGGACTAGGGGGAAGATGGCATACGGCAGAGACCATGGCACTGCAAGGTGTGGAAAGGGGCATGGAAAGAGGAAAGGAGGGACTACCTGGAGAATGGACAGAGTGGGGAAGCCAGCAAACAGGTCGAAGGTATGCCACTGCGTAGCAGGGAAAGCCAGGATGCTCTAGGGTCACAGAAGCCAAGGGAAGAGAATGTTTCAGGGAGGCAGAGCCAAGATAAGGACTAAACCCTACTTCCTCCTGGTTGTGTGACATGCAGGTTTTTACTAATCTTGAAAATAACTATTATACTTTGGGGAACCAGAATGGAGGCCTGGGGTGAGGAAGGAGTGCTGCATGAGGAACCTAGGGCACTAAGTCCACATCCCTCTTTGGAGAAATGCTATCAGCTGAAGGGGAAGGTATAGAGAGGAGAGTGAGCTGTCACTGTTTTATTTTTTAAAAGATGGCAGAGATTTGTCATGTTTAAATCCTGACAGGAAGGATCAGGTGGAGAGGGAAAGGGAGAGAAAGGATAATGAATTAGAGGGGACGGGACCCAGGGCATAAGAAGAGATAGAGGAGGACAGGGTGTGCGCAGATGCCAAACCAAAGACCATCAAGGCACAGGGGGAGGACACAGACAGTAATTAATTTTGCTTCATAGAGTAGGTGACACATGAGCAGTTTTCAAGGATGAGTAGGTATTGGTCCAGTGAACTAAAGGGGTAGTAAGAACATTCCAGCAGAGGAAATAGCACGTGCAAGGGCAGGCATGGGAAATGTGGCTTGACGTGCTGGAGGAACGTGGGAGCCCGGCACTACGGAATTTAAAGGGAATGGGGGTATGTTCCCATGACAGGGCTGGAGAGTGACCAAGGAGGGCCAAACGACCACAGACCCTGGACTCATGCCATCACTGCAGGCCTGCTTTACACGCGCTGCTTTTAGATCACCCAGTAATGTCACTGTCCTGAGTCATCTGGAAAAGGCAAGAGGAGAGGATTCTCCCAGGGCTGGGAGCAGGAAGGTGAAGTAGAGAGCAGTGGAGAAGCAGAACATTCTAGAGCACTAGCAGGAGCCAGTGGTGGCGGCAGGGAGCACATGAGAGCTGAGCTAGAGAGAAGGAGGCCCAGAAGCATAAACTGTAGCAGCAGAGACAAAGTCGGCAGGAGCAAGGAAGGAAGTGGAGGCAGAGGACGCGAGCCTGTGGTCAGCAATGGCCATTTTAGGGTTCAAATTCACAGGGGTGGGGTGTTCCAGACAATGATGTGACTTTACAAGCATTATGCAAATGTGAGGTATTTTTAGTATGCACTGTAATTTCAGAGCACTTCGATGATGACTTTTGGAGTTCTAATACTTAAGATTCTCAACTGACATTGCTCAGATAGATAATAACTAAAGGTACCAAAAGAGGTGCCAATTTCAATCCTTTTTTTTTAAAGGCAAATTGTTGGGTAATGTGAATAGTTATTCCCTTAATTTATCTGCTTTACAAATTCCATTTAATTCAGAGTTTGGCAGGTGTGTTTTTCTCTCCACCTTAACAGAACCTGTGGTATTAACATAGGGTGATCTTTCATTTATCTGGCAACATCAATAATCTAAGACAGGGAAAAAAAAAACCCAGAAAGGAGGAACACAGGTTCTGAACAGCCAAAGTAGATACTACAAATCTACACATATCAAGCATTTCATATTGAGGCGTGTACTGTGCACCCTTACTCAGTGTCAATCTTTTAGGCAAAATCATAATAAGTTGGGGTTAACTGGGATTTTTGGTACAGGGAAGATTAGCAGCCCCAGGTATTAAAGGGAAATGCAATGATGGCAGGTAGGTGACAGCTAAGAACGGAAAACACGAAGGACAAATTAAAACAAAAGAAATCAAGTGTAGAGAGAGGGAAGGTTGGTGTAAGTGGCTGTGGCCCATGGTGGGGAAAGTGAAGGAAATGGGCACTCCTGTGTACTACTAGCGACAGCGACTGTAAGTCTTCCCTGGAGGTCAAATCTGCCATGCAATTGCCAAGCCAAAGAAAGTGGGCACTTATGTTTTCGCCCACTCATTTTACACCTAAGTGTTTAACTTAAGAAATAACCTGAGACACCCATAAAGATTCATGCATGAGGTCATTCATTACTGCATTATTTAAAGACTGGACTGGAAACTACCTACTCGCCAACAACTAGGGAAGGCTAAATAAACTGCGGTCATTCATTCGCAAGTGGTCTAGCTTTTAAGGAATACAAAGAAGTAACATACAAGTACATGGGAAACAATCTTTATACAATGTTACATTTTTAAAAAGTAAGATACAAACCAAAGATCCCAATTCAATTTTTTAAAGTATTACATAGTTTTATAGAAGAACATTCCAGAAGGAAATATCTGTTAGTTTTTAATGCATTTTTTAAAATGATGGGAACACTAATTCTACACCGTAATACTATAGCTATGATAAATAGCTATATTTACTATATTGGTAGCAATGTTATCATGATTGCTTATGGCACTTAATTCAATATGTATTTCTTCCACATTCAATCTTTCCAGCTTTCCTTTTTAAGAGACTATAATGTGCTTGGAGGCAAAAAGCAGAACCTGAACCTTATAGAGCATGTAAAGAATACAACAGGGATGCAATCCGCAGAACTCAGACTTGGGGGAAACACTACAGGACAGACAGACAGACACAAAAACAAAAGACAAAACACCCATTTCTTTAACAAATGCGTTTTAAGGAAGAAAAAAAAATGAGTAACTGTGGGTCAAAAAAGACTTAAGAGATATAACAGCTAACAGCAGGTATGGACCTTACTGGATTTGGATCGTGGAAATCTTTACAAACAAAAGATAAGTAGGCAGATTTGAAAACTCACTAGATATTAAGGAATTATTGTTCTTTCGGTGTGTGATAATTGTATTGTAACTACACCTTTAAAAAGAGTCTATACTTTTTGGAAACACCAAGAAATATACAAATGATATGAAATAACTGCATCAAAAGAATCTGCAGGAGAGGCAATGGGTAGGGGTAGGGGACGGAGGAAACAAGACTGGCTGCTGCGGTGTGGTGACTTGAAACTGGCGATGGGTGTGAGGATTCATTCTACTGGTCTCTGTACTTCCGTATATCTTTAAAATATTCTACAATAAAAAGTTTTTAAAAAATACCTAAAGGTAGCACTACACTTCACCCTACACAATAAACCTACATGTACATGTACCACAAGCTCTGGGTACATAAAAAAAGCTGGTTGACAATGACAAAGTCAGAAGTTATTTATACAGTTTATGATGTTTACATCTTCTCCAGCCTAAGGAATGCACATGATCATTTTTGTATCCTTGACCCTGCTACAAAGGCCACAGACCAATCAACAGATAATTCTACTCTACTGAGGCTAAATGGTTATTTCTAAGCATTCGAGACTGATGTACAAGTAACACAGTAACAAATGTTTAACAGTCAGATCTTTCATTAGGTAAACTTTTTTTTTTTTTTTTGAGACGGAGTCTCACTCTGTCACCCAGGCTGGAGTGCAGTGGCACGATCCCCACTCACTGCAAGCTCCGCCTCCCGGGTTCACGCCATTCTCCTGCCTCAGCCTCCCGAGTAGCTGAGACTACAGGCACCTGCCACCATACCTGGGTAATTTTTTGTATTTTTAGTAGAGATGGGGTTTCACCATGTTAGCCAGGATGGTCTCGATCTCCTGACTCCGTGATCTGCTCACCTCGGCCTTCCAAAGTGCTGGGATTACAGGCGTGAGCCACCACGCCCAGCCTTTATTAGCTAAACTATTTTTTAGAAATAAATATTCCTGTAATCCCAGCACTTCGAGAAGCTAAGACTGTTGGATCACTTTAGGCTAGTAGTTTGAGACCAGCCTGGCCAACATAGCGAAATCCCGTCTCTACTAAAAAAACACAAAAAATGTGCTGGGTATGGTGGCACACGCCTGTAGTCCCAGCTACTCAGGAGGCTGAGGCAAGAGAATCACCTGAACCCAGGATGTGGAGGCTGCAGTGAGCTGAGATCATGCAACTGCACTGCAGCCTGGGTGAGAGAGCACAACTCTGTCTCAAAAAAAAAAAAAGGAAAAAGAAATATTGCAGTTAGGCTATCAAGCAACTATTCAGCATATGATGACTAGTCATTTTTTAACTAATAAAGGTGGAGAATAAATAAGCGTAGCAAGATCAAGGAGCTGTGTCAGGCTGAGGTGGCAGAATATGGTGGCTCATGCATGCAGTGGGTGCACTACAGTGGAAGAGACTTGGGTCATGGAGCAGGCAGGTGGAGGAACTGGAAGAGCATCTGCTGGACTCAGCACCGGGTGTGTGTGTGTGTGTGTGTGTGTGTGTGTGGCGTGTGTGTGTGTGGCATGTGTGTATGTGGGTGCAGCGTGCGTGTGCGGCAGGAGGCCATCATGAAACCTTTGCCAAAGTTGCTTTGGGGGAGTGGTGAGGCAGGAGTCTGCCAGGTGTGGTTTGAGAAAGACGTGAAGGCCTGTAGGAGAAAGAGAACGGAGATGGCAGAGACAAGTGAAGACTCTGAACCGTTTTGGTCTGGAGAATCTTGAACACCTCCACTGGCTGAAGGGAAGAAGTCAGTGGGACCAAACACAATCCCATATTCAATGGGACAGTGAAAGAGTGGATGAGCCTTGGGCAGAAGAGCAGAGCTCCTCTGCAGCCAAGACAAGGAGGGGTTAGAAAGCAAATAAGGTGGGTGGTGAGAGAAGAAGCTGCTGAGGGTGCACATCTGATAGACTCAATTTTCTCAGTGAACTTGGGGGGTAAAGTTACCTAATGACTATCAGAGATTTCTAGTTCTATTAGAGACTATTATTATCATCATTATTAGCCAAAATTTCATGAAATAGAGTGAATAAACTTGTTTAGAACAAACAACCAAAAACCATTTGACCACTTGAATGGAACCAGGTGTTATGCTGAGAATTTTTTTCATGCATTATCTCATTTAATACTTAGTGACTTGAATTATCTCTGCTCATTTTCTTCCTTTATAACTGGGAATCAAGACAATACCCATGTTAGGGAGCCATTACCAGGATAAATGGCATCACTATGTGTAGGTGCCCTGAACAGTCAGCACAGGGCAAGCACTTCAGTCAGACAGCACTATTATTCCACATAAGGGAGTCACTTCCCAGTTCACGGGGTCTGTTCCAGAGCTAGCTGGCCCACCACCTACACTCTTCATGGAAGCTAACCAGCCTTCTTGGGCCAACAGGGGAGAACATGCAGAGGACAGATGCCAGAGAGGCTGGGGTAGGGTGGTGGTGGAGCCACGACCCAGAAAGCCAGCGTCCAGGGCTGGTGAAGACTGCAGGGGGCGAGACAGATGTGAGGAGGCCCAAAGTTCATAGCCAGCGGCTGGAGAGAGCACTGAGCAGGTTCCCTGGCCTGAGGACACCTCAGCCCAAATCTAAGGAGGCAGGAGGTCCTGAAGCTCAAGGCGCCTGGCTTCTTGTGGGAGAACAGGTGACGGTGCAAGCCGGGAGGGGGCCAGTGCCCAGGGAACCCTGGGTTGGTGAGAAGACAGGGCCCAAGATGGGCAACACAAGTCTCTCCTTTGAGCTGTTACAGCTCGGGGCACTTGTCTCACAAAACCTCCCAAGTGCTTGCTGCGTGCAGGTGAGCAGTGACATCAAGATGACGGACCTAGTCCCGCGGGTGTGGGAGGACACACCTAACTGCAAGGCAAGCCAGCTGCATGCTCACTGCTATAACATGGGCACCACAGGGGAATCTTGGGGGCACAGAAGTGCCATGGAACCAGAGTTGGCCAGAAAGGTGCTGTCTATGGAGCAGGGGAAAAGAGAATCCCTAGTAGAAGGAGCTGAGGAGCCAAAGGCACATGATCATAAATATACAAATGACACGAAATAACTTCACACCCGCAGGAAAATAAACAAGCCCGAGGGAATGGGGACAGGCATGGGTACGGGACAGAAGAAACAAGCCTGGCTATGGAGGCACTAACTGTGGAACCTGGTGACGCACCAGCATTTACTGTATTGGTTTAACCAAGGGGTTCTTCACTCTACTGTTGTACTCTCAAGCGTGTACATCACACTCAGAGGACAGAACTGGCTATATGAGTGTGTGATGCCTCCGCTGTATACTTCCAGCATTTTAATTAGGGTAAAGGGACTTAGCGTGACCTTCTGTCTGGATATGGGTGACCTGAGGAGGATAGGAAGAGTTCAGGTACTTTCAGGGGCCAAGCGCTGACTGCCATTCAGACCTGGCTCTCTGGGCACACCCAGTGGGGTGTGAGGACATGTCAGTCAGAACTGGGTGGCACCGCGAGCGTTTCCTGCCCCAAGTCTTGGGGATGGTGCAAGTACCACAGGCATGGACGAGTAGTGTGTGCACATCTCGTGAACCCGTGTGTCTCCTCTCACTGCCCTTGGTGTGCTGTCCTTCACCTGGCCTGTCTTAACTCCTCTGCAAGGGTGTGGGCCTCCCTCCTGTCTCTTGGCATGCGTACACTTGTGTGCGTCCTCCTCTATGCATGTCTCTCTCTCCCCTCACCCCATCCAGATGCGTGGGGGTGTGCATGTGTGTGCACACATGTGCCGCCTCCCTTTGGAGTTGCTCTGTCTTGTGTTCCCACATGGGGTGCAGGCACCCTCTCCCTCCCTAGTGTGTGTGTGTGTGTGTGTGTGTGTGTGTGTGTGTGCGCGCGCGCGCGCGCGCGCGTTCCTCTCCCCCTCCAGGGCTGTGTATGTTTGTGGATCTCTGGGTCCCTCCCACTCTGGCGTGTATTTCTGTCTCTCCCCCCAACTCTGGGGGTCTGTCTCTCTCTCCCACCTCTGCATGCTTCTGTGTGTCTACCCCCGTCTGAGCATGTGTGCCTCTCTCCCCAAATCCTGGTGGGACTGGTGTCCTGCCCTCACATCCGGGACTGTGTGTCTCCCTCCGCCGTGGGAGTGAGTGCGTCTCTGCTCGCATCCTGGCGTGAGTGTAACTCTTTCTCCCCCCCATCCTGGAATCTGTCTTTCCCACCTCCACCTTCTGGATGTGTCACTTTCTCCCCCAGTCCAGGTGTCCTCAGTGTCTCTTCCCAGCCTATCCTGGTGAGCGTGCAGTGTCTTTCCCTGCTTTGGGGTCTCCCCTCAAGCAGGGGAAAGACAGAGTCAGAGTTGCTGGTGCATCTCTTTCCCCTCTCTGGGTGTGAACTGGGTGTATTTCTCTCTTCTTTCTCTGTGCTTGTCTTTCTCCCACTGGCTTTCTCCTGAAATATAAATGTAAACATAATTTACACATACCTGCACAGACAGATACAGCCTCCCACGCCCACTGTGCTTAGGTCCACGTGTTTCTCTGTCTGGGATTGTGGGTCTCCCCTGCTCTGGGTATTCTGGGGGGTATGCATCCTTTTCCCTCATGCATCTGTGTCTTTCTTTGGAGCATGTGTAGTTGTCTCTGCCACCCCCACGGTAACAAGGCTTGCTGCAGGTGAGGGCTGGCCTGGTGGCGGTCAGGAGGTCTGTCTGTACTTGTTGGGCAGGGCTTAGCTATGGAGGGAGCAGGGAACAGGGTGGGTAGGGAGCAGCAGAGACAAACTTAACTACCTCCTCTCTCCCAACCTTGCTGTTCCACACTTCACAGTTAACAAGGGGCTGAGTGACTCCAAAGAAGTGATCCCAGGCCTCCTCTTACTGACTTCTCCCTGGAATTCATGTCGTTCCAGACACCCTCTGGAATGGACGACCCACATCACACAGCCTCTAACTGCTGCTCAGGGCTTCCTCTAGCTTCCCTTCACCACAATCAAACCTCTGGACTGCCCCTGAAAACAGAGCACCCCTCTCCGGGAATTTACCGTGTGCCGGTTCTGAGACAGAGAAAGCGGGGTGGAGGACAACACACGGTCCTTGCCCTCCAAGGCTCAGCCCCGAGAGGAAGCTGCATACCCATGCATGGTATGGAGCGGTGCTCCAGGACCAGTGAGAAGGACGTGGCTGTGCAGGCACAGAGGGGTCACCACAGCTGAGGCAGGCAGGCTGCGGGTGCCCCAGCAACACGCCTCTCAAAGGGGCAGGGGAGGAAGGAGGTGATGGGAGCATCCAGGTCCTATAGCCATGTGCAGAGGGCAGCACAGATGAGGATGAGGCTGGAGGTGACAGCCACCCTGCAAAGGACAACCCCTGCTCTGCTCTGGAGTTCTGCTGCACTCCGGGCCAGTGGTCCTCATAGAGGTTACAAGACAGCCCAGCAAGATGGCTCTCTGCCCGGTCCCCTATCTCGCTCCCTCTGCCTCCAGCACATAGGGCTCCTCCTCCAGACCTCAGGGCCTCTGTCTGGAGCGTCCCTCCAGGTCACTCGTGGCCCACCCCTTCTCATCATTCAGGCCTTTATATAAAGGACTTTTATCAAGAGGTCTCCCCTGATCACTGTCTCTTAGGGTCCCTCTTCCCCGGCCCCCAGGACTCCTCACCTCTGAACTCCTTCTTAATTCCTTCATGCTGCCTGCTGCACCCCAAGGGAACTCTACTAACTACTGTGTCCTTTGCTCATTGAGGGTGGGGCCTGGCTTAGTACCCAGCATGGTACTTGACCTGTGTGGCAGGCACTTTGTAAAATTTGCTGAATGAATAAGATATGAAAGGAAAGGTGTCTTGCACATAGATGTGGAGATGTTAGTGTAAACAGAAAAGAGACATGGAGGCCCTCTCTCTAGAGAGGTAGAGACTAAGGCTTCATTAGCAAGAAGCTGCAAGCTAAAGGTACCGCAGGAGTGGGAACGCGTGCTCAGGAAAAGTGTACACTGAGAGAAGTGGACTGGGGAATGCTGCGAACCCTGGGGAATGCCAAAATGCTGGTGGTTGGGGGGACAGGTGGAAAAACGGTGCCACCCAACCAAAGTGCAAAGGAGGTGCCAGAGAAGGAACAGCAAAGCCAGAAAAGTCAGAGATGCAGGAGTTTGCCAAACATGTGGAATCCCGCAGAAAGGCAAGTGGGGATAAAATGGAAATGATGCCACCAGCTTTGGTACCTGGGAGGCTGTTGATGGATGTTCCCTTCAAATGCAGACTCAAAATGAAGGGGCAGGATAGCTAAAGAGTAAGGGGAGATGAAAGAAACAGACAGCACATGGACCACTCTTCCAGAAAGTCTGGCACTGATGAAGAGAAAGGTACTGAGGGAAGGGGGATGATGACGACAAAGGTGTATTTTATTTTTTTGATTTGGGAAGATCTGAGCATATTTTGCAAGCGGAGAGGAAGAGATGGGAAATTCCAAGATGGGAGGGGTGAGTGACAATACAAGCACCTACGAGGGGCTGGAGTAACCGGCTGGCTCCAGTAGCCCCGGCATACAGCCCTGGGGCCCAGCCTCCCCAGCTAGACCAACCCTTCCTGGCACTAGGCAGTACATCTCTGCCACCCCACCCCCCCGATCCTCCCCTACAGGAGGGCTGGCCATCATTACAGAGGAATCCAGAGGTAAAGACAGCACTGACAGTCCCAGTCTTCTCTGGGAGCTAAGCTAGACATCTGGTGAGAGGGTTATAGGAGAACATTAGATGTTGCCAATCACTGGTGAGAGGAATGAGCAAAAGGAGAGAGAATGGAGACGCAGGTGAAAGAGTGGATTTACACCATGAAAGACCCAGCTCTGAACCTCAGTGGGTGCCCTCTCAACGGAATAAAACCCCTTCTGTGTGGCCTTCGGGACCTGATGCCTCCTGGCCCGTCTCCCTTTCTAGCTTTCTCCACCATCATTCTGCTCACCCCTGACACCCTGACACTCAACTGCAGAAGAATGGGTACGTGCTGCATATGCGGGCCCAAGCATCCTTCCCTGGATTCCCTGGCCTTCCCCCCGATTCTCGGCTCTACAGGTACCTCCTCTGTGAGTCTAATTCCCCCAAGTGGTATTAACTTCTTCTATGTGTCCACTTCGTTAATGTCTCTATAACACAAATATTAAACCTATGATGGAAGTTCCAACTGAATACAGAAAAAGGTGGTTCCATGACTGGGGAACTAAAAAAATGGTAGCGCCATTCACAGAATAGCTGAAGTCTGAATTGCTAGCAGAATGGACCTAGTGGTAAAGACCTGAGACCTCTGCATGCAGCGGCCCTGCTTCCGATGTGGAATATGTTCACATTTCTGTAACTCTAGTCTTACATCCATGGGGTCAGTTTATTCTGGACTCTGGATCAACTTAACTTTCCTAATTCATCCTCCTCTGCTCAAAAAGCTACAATGCCTTCCACAGCACATAGTGCACATTCCTCAGGCTGGTAATAAAGGCTTTTCACAATCAGATCTCAGCACACCTTTCTAGCTGCTCCTGAACGGTCGCCTTGCAAACCATCCTCTCCAGTCAGACTGGTCTTCTCTGTCTCCTAACCTCTGCCAAAACCATTCCTCTCACCTGAACAGCCCTGCTTCTTTCTGCCGATTCCTAACTCATGCCTTTTTCAAAGCCCATCTCAAGTTCCACCTCTCCCTCCCTTGAGCACCTATAATTTTTACTGTCTTTACCATTCATTTAGCATTTAAAAAAATAATGCTCTGGGATCTCTTTATATATTAACTCATCATCCAAAGGCATAAAAGCAGAGAAGTTTAAAAAATTTTTCTTTTTCTCCCAATTCAACATTTAGCCACATTTCCCGTGTCAATCACATTTTTATTTTAAAATAAATTTAAGGAATATTTATGTGTTTATTATAGGGGAGACACAAAGGAAGAGAGAAATCCCCAAATCCCCCAAACCCATGGAGATTACATGAATAACAAAATGGAGATGTGAAACTTGGAATTCTTTAGTAATTGGGACAATACCACATACTGTATTAAATTCTTTTAACTCTCCTGGGTGGGAAGATCATCAGTGGCATTTCTAGCTTGGAAGCCTAACATCTAAAATTAACCAAGCTAAAGCAATATTTTCAATTGTCATCATGTAGAATTACATTGTTTAATGAAATAAGACCATTCAAAAATTTGGGGAAAAATGTTTATTCATTATTCTGAAATCAGACAGCTTTGCAACAAATTTGTTTAAGGCCAAAATTAATAAAACTACCTATTTAAGAGCCTTACTATGAGATAAAGTTTATGCTTATATCTTTAGAAAAATCTCCTTTAGCTTAATAAGTTGATAAATTTCCCCAATTCCTTATGTACAGCTTAAAGATAAGTTGACATTTAGCACTTTCTAACTTGAATTACTCTGTCAACTCTATGCCTGAAATCTTCATTTTGTAAGAATGTACAATTTTTCTTAAATATATGAACTTCAATATGGACATAAGTTAGGTTTATACTACCCAAATAACATATAATAATTAGCTGCTATAGGTCTGTCCATTCTAAAGATTTACTTATAAAAAGTAACAGAATTCCAATTTCTGAAATCATTATTGCTTCTTGCATACACATTATCCCTGTAATTCCTATCTCATGAGATTGCTGTGAAAACTAAATGAGATAATATAGGTAAAAGCAAAGACTGATAGGTAGCCAAAGTATTTTACGGCTGAAGCATAGCATTAATACTCAAAATATTTTGAGAGTTATAAAAGTCATGTTGCTAACGATTCAGGGAATAATTCAACCAATCAAGTTGGACTTCTTTTTCTTTTAAACATAAACAGTTTCTTTCTGTGCTCATTTTTTTTTTGTTTTTACTAGGAAAAACCTTTAACTAAAACTTGGCTGAAATAAAAAATTTTGTAACATCTCATCTTTAAAGGATCAGAACCTCTGCTTTCTTATTTGATCAATTTCAAGCTAGATTTAAAATACTTGTCTAATTCTACTTTATTTCAGTGAAATGATGGATGAAATAAAGTTACTGATCTTTAAAATTTTCTGAATTTTATACTTAGCAGTTGAAGACCACACTTCTGAACTGTGCAACTTAAAAAAGATCTAGATTTTAGTAGAGCATTAAACATAGAACCAGAGTATACCACAATGATTTTTATATTAATTTTAATACATATGCTCATTTTCCAGAAGTGATTTTGGATGTTATTTCTTGATTTTAAAAAGCACAGAAAACTAGTCTACGTAAGGCACTGCCATACACAGGGTGGCAGCACTGAGAACCAAACACATGCAAACAGCAAGAACACTTGGAAGGGCCAATGGGAGCACACAAGTGTGCCTGAAATCTGATTAGGACAAACTTAGACATGCGGGTATTTTGGCTTTAATTAAAAAATTTCTTTTAATTCTGGAAAAGTATCATGCATTGAACAAAAGCTATTATGAGTCAGCCTCTGAATGTGATCAATTGCACTTCTCCCACAACAAACTGCTTTCTCTACTTTTCCCTGCACTGATGGATAAAAGGTGAACTAAGAACAATTAAATTCAAGCACCACATGAAATCTAATGTTTAAGTAGAGCAACTGTATCTCTGGTATACATCTGAAAAGATAACCCAGGCTATGATTAAAAGTGCTCCCAGATAGGAATTTAAGAATAATATGATCTTGAGAACATATTAAATAAAAGCAGTTACAGAAGTAAAGTTTTAAAATAACTGTCTATCAGCAATCTCTCAACAACAATATTGTGACGTAGGAGGTACAGACATTAGTTTATACTTTCCCAAAAGAAGGGCTTTTAAGAAAAACATCTGTAACCATACTTAAAAAATTGAAATACTATTAAAAGTATTAAATGCTTGATAATTAAGAATTTAAATACAACAGACATTCAACCAAGTACTGACCTATTTGTCACTACTTTTCTTTGAAAAATAATGAAAATAATTGAATATATCATGATCTTTAAGTAATTTTGACCATATATTTGAAAAAATATTAATAAATTTATTAACTGTTAAAGGCTAGCTGCTTACGAACTTCTACAGAATTTTATATGTATTTTTTGTACTTTGTTTACAAACTTCTAGGCATAAAAAGTAGATTCAGATACAAAAACAACTATTTGAATTAAAATTATGTATATTTCAGCAGTAAATCGTTATTCAGTTAAATATTTAAAGCTTTCATTCTATGTCTAATTAAGCCTATTACTTGATAGTTTACTTTCATTTTGATTTGGGTAAGCAAATATGACAATATATTTTAATACAGCATCTTTCAAAACGTAATATATGCCAAATTATTGCTGAAAAAATGTCTTACACCTTTTTCTTAACAATAAACTGAGCAAATTACATTAAAAGCTAGACCTGATAGATGTGCTTAACATACAGCATAGTTAAATCAGTTATTTGTTTGTGTGACAGTAGCTCTGAGAATGCTCATGTTTTATGAAGCAAGATAAAGAAAAACATAAAATGTCACTAACTCCTGTTTGGTGTGCCTGATCATCACAGAACCTTTCCTTCTTTGAAACGTTTTAAAAATCTTCCAAATAACTAGTAGAGCTGCTTCCACCACTCTTGGTGTAATTAACCTATTTTATTATACATCTATTTCTATTCTAATGCTAAAATCCTATGAAATTGAATAGTAAACATCAAGTAAAATGCTACCAATATTAGAAGAGAAAAATCTAGATTGAAATTTATACAATTAAATTACCTCAGTCTATGACAAATTAGCAAAACACATGAAGAACATTTTCTCAGATTTATTTAGAAACAATTTTAAAGGTGCAAGGAAAACAAATTCATATTTGAGATGTAGCTTATTTATAATAGGATATGCTGGTCATATTAATATTTGTTTTTAGGCTTATTTATAATAGGTTATAAGGTCATAACAATCCAAATACATAAAGTGACAACTGTTCTATAAGTTCCAATTGTGTAACATAGAATAATGGAGCTAATTTCTCTTCAATGGAATGCAATGCTTAAATAAATTATGTTTAGGAAATACAGAAGATAGCTTAAGAAAAGGAAAGTGCTCATATATAATAAAACAGCATTTTCCCTTCATTGCCCAAAGTTGATAAAAATAAAACCTACTTATTATAACTCTTTCAGGGTATGATGAAAAGTGATGTGAGCTCTATGTAACTCCAGCATTAAGACAATACAAGAAAAAATCAAGTTACTCAGAAAATCTGGTAGACTAAAATCCAACCGGTGTTATTTTGAACCTGTACACTTGAACTATCTTAAGTTTCCAGGTTTAATTTCTTAAAATTCTCATGATCAAGAACAATTCAATAAATATTTACTAATGTATCTTCAAGGGAATAAAATTGATTATGACACTTTCCAGTTTTGCCTTTGAGCCAAAGGGGCTAAATTCCACATTTGCTAATTGATTTCTAGTTTAACAGTCTCCAAAAATGTATTTTAAAGTTAAAGGGCTCTAATGTCTAACCATTGGTTAAAGAGAAATAATTTTTTAAAAACTGATATGGCAGCCTTTTACATGTAGCACTTATTCTGAGAATACTATCACATTCAGAAACAAAAATATAGGAAATCACAATCAATATGTGTATGTGCAATTCCAATATTGGTCTGCAATAATAATTCAAATATTTAATGAGTGAAAGGCTAAAGTGGGGCTCTCATTCTCAAAAAGAAAGAGTTCAAGACTCTCTAATGGCACATCCTTCACAATCTCTAAAGGATTCTGTTGCCTTTTAAGAACAGATGCCCCCCTCCACTCTCAAAATATTTTCTAATACTAAAGGCAACTTCTATCCCAGAAGATAATACCAAAAGTTTAGATACTCTTTCAGAAAAGCAATTGCTAATTAATAAATGGGAAAGAAAAAATTCCTTTAATCGGCAGCATAGACCTAAAAACATACCAGAAATTAAGAACTTTGTTGGTGAAATGTTATCATTATCTTGTGAAAGGCTTTTTAAATGTGACTAAGTCTGTAACAAATTATTTAAATTGCTCTAAAAAAGTCCATGAAGCAAACTATTCTTAGACTGAGGTTTTAAAATTTATTTCATTAACTTAAAGTTTTAAGCTTTCTGATGAATAATGAAGAAAATGATTTTCAATAATTTCTAACTTTCTCAGGACACTTCATGAAGACACACATTTAAAATAATCTTTAAAATCTTTTATAAAAATAGCAGAAAGTAATTTTTCTTATTTAAAAAAATTCTGAATAACCATTACAAATTATTCTTAGAATTTAATTTAGTTTAATTCAAATCTAAGAAGAGAAGGAAGGCAGGCTTTGGGGATCTATTTTAAAAAGGTCATTATCAAACCAGCAATTGGTATTAAAAATATTCTTTGGTAGATCTCCCCAATTATCTAATTTTTAAGGCAAAATTTTAACTTTTGCCCTGTAGTTGGTTATTATTTATTCACATAAGATGAATTTTTAATTTACCACAACTGTTATTTTACTCTGAAATTCTTATCTACCAAATTCTTTACCATGAATTTTGGACATTTTAGTCCATACTTATTGTTATATACTTTCATTTTTTAAAATTCTTATTTTTAAAAGGCACCAAAAAAAATTTTTGCTTCCTAACATCTTCACATTGCTAGGTTTTCTATGTTTTTAGATTAAGAAGATTCCACTTTTAAATGTAAGGAAACATTTCAAGCAAATTTCTTGTCCTATTAACCTAGGACACAACTGCGTAAGTTCATTCATTCTACACATGCACACACATTTTTTAGGTACTCATCTCAAATTCCCAACACACACTGTGGTTAGTTTTAATACCATGATCCTGTAGTAACTCTGTTTACAAGACATCCAGGGACTTTTAAATACTAACAATTTTAATGCAGTATCACACCACCTTTTAAAAAAAGTAGGATATTTCTGTTTTATAAAATTTTTAAATGTTCTGATAAGCATTTTTTTAAAAGAGCAAAATTCTTAACAACAAACACCAATACATACGCAAAATCAGAAAACAAAAATACCCAAGTGCCCTTGGAAGTTCCACACCACCATATCCTTGTCAGTACCACCCTGTAAAGAGGAGGCAGGGATAGCTATAAACAGTGAGTATAAAGCAAACCTCTGGGCAGCAGGCTAATCGATTTAAAAGTAAAAATCAAATTATGTCCCTGTAATAATTTCTACTAGGCTTTCATACACATACATTTCTTATAACTTCAAATGTTAATAGCTCAATACTTTCATAAAATGTTATAATCTAAAAATCTTAATTTAATTTCTAAAATGATATTTTACAATGAAATTTGCAAATAAGATATAAAAGTTAACCTAATATAAATGAAAAGTAGTAACAGTGGATTTCAGGTTTGAGCATTTCAAAAAATTTAGGCAATAAAATACAAAAAGCAAAAATTAGTTACCTCCAAAGTATTCTTATGGTAAAATAGAAAAGAATTCCCATGCATAAATTCTAAAATCAGGTTAACGTTACAGCTAATCAATCTGATTTATCCTGCATTCATATTTTACTTATTTGTAAATACTTTTCCATGACTACCTAAACACTTACTAATTGGTTAAATATACTACCTATATTAATTCCTGCTAAAACTAAAGAAACTAAAGGTCTACCTTTGTTTTTCAGAAGTGACTGATATAGTTTCAAAGTATTCAATGTTTCAGAAAAGGTGTTTATCAGGTTCTTAGGACATTTAAAAATGGCTCAAGGGATGATTTATAGCCCTTTTACCTTGATCATATTCACTACCTTGGATTTTGTTGACCAGATTCAGTTTTCTCCTTTTGAAACTCTTCCCTTACTCAAATAATTAAAGAATCTAAGATGTTATCAATATAAAGAGAAAAAATTAATATTTCTTATACACTTGCAAACACACCAAAAAGAATATGTATTCCAAGCAATGTAAGTAAGTTTCTTCAGTAAAAGTTTTTTTTCCTTGGGGATGTGTGTAACCGGTAATTTTTTATATATCTTAATTTTTCAAAGAACAGGATTCTAAAGAAAAAATATTAAAACATTCTTAGATAAAATTATTTTGACTACACAGCTCAAGAGGCAAATGATTACTGAAACAAAACTTCAAAGATAGCTATAGATATATGTTTTAGTTATCTGGCTTTCCAAATCTCACTTAAGACAGGAGCATCACATTTAATTTAGGAAACAACAAATTTAATCCTTAGAAAGGAAAATTTGCAGAATATCAAACCAAAATGTACATAGTGACAATCAGGATTACATTAAAAATGAAGGAATAACCCCCACCTGTGCATGTTATTAAAACACAAATAGCACCCTTCAAATTTTAAAACTATACTGATAAAGCAAATTCACTAATTTATTTTGCTCTATCTATTTATTATTCACTAAAATATTTTGGTAATAATATACAGATATAGAATGTGTCAATATTAGCCCACACTTATAAATCTTCCACAGCAGCTAAATTCTTTATAGAATTTCAAGTAGCAAAATTAGGCATATAAATTTAAAATAAGACTATCAATATATGAGGTTTCTCCTATTCCAACTGAAATAAAGATTTTGAGTACACAATATCATGACATTATTTCTGTATATTGGTGTAATTTAATAGTAGCTTCAGAAAAGGATGAACAGGTAGTATTTCTAAGGCATCACGAAACCTCAGTACAATCACTTCAAATTAAATATTGTGCTGTGCCCCATCTAAATAAGACTCTCTAAGCGATTACAGATTTTAGATTGGTGCACTCTGAGTGCATTTTCTAAATCAGACAAGTAGCTAGTTGCATAAAATACAAACATGAAGAAAGTTTTACACCACCCTATATGAGAGGAAGAAAAAAAATCACAATACCAGCACTTTTATTTAGATTGACAATAAACCAATCATAAAGTGTCCAAACAACCTGAATAACACGATGATCTAACAGAACTTGAATTCCTTCTTTTTTTATAGAGATTGAATTTATTGATATTAGTATCTGGTTTGTCAAAGTGGCAATTATTCAAGATCTAAGTCTCATTTATTTTAAATGCACAGCATAATTCTGACTACTTATAGACAATGTAACTGTTTTGAGCCAAAATACAATGAAAACGTAAGATAAAATGAAAAGGCTTTGTAAGTCTTAATGGCATTCTGAAACCTCTGGACAGAAGATCACTGGGCATGGAGGAGTTTCCCTTCTCTATTGATAGCTTAATCCTTTTCCAATCAATTTTGATTTAACTGTGGGTGATGAGATTAATCTTTTAATGAGTTCTTAGAAAGTTGTAATTGCTTCCAAAATCAGAAACCACAAGATGATGTACTCAAACACGTTACCGATGTGATGTTGTATGGAGGTATTTACAGAAAGTTGGAAGAACTCAGTTGTAAACACAAGTTAACATACAATAGACTACAAAAATAATAACTTGTTTATACAGTAGGGCAAGAAAAAACATTCTATATAAGAAGTCTGAAAATTCAGCTCTAACTTTAATCCATGTCTATAAATCATAAAAACAAAAGGAAATAAGGATTTATTTCAGAAACTCCATATACCTGTGGAAAATGGAACACAAGTAATTTCTACTGAAGATTAACCTTAATCCCCATTATAGCACAGCTAACAATTTACATATTTTAAATTTTGAAAATATTGCGGAAATCTAAAACATAAAAGCCGATAGTAGTTTATGGTCAGTAAACACTTTCTGTTAAATAACACAAATAAATTCAACTTAGAAAATGAAAACTCATAGGGCTCAGGATTTTAAACATCTTTTCATTTCAAAGGCGCAAAGTCACAGCCCATGTATAGGATGGACTTTAAAAATGGATGTGTAAACTTTTCCATGGTGTTGGTGTGTGTGCTTTCCTTCCCCCTAAAGAATTGCCTACTGCTTACAATTTTAAAGAATCTTCACCACTCTGTAATTTTCAACCAGAAGTCCTCAATGTACCTTAAGCCAAACTGAATATTAGGTATTTTACAGTTTTTACAAAATGGCTGTAAAATCACATTATGGGCATACATAGCTCTTTGATCTCACTGCACAGAATTCATAACTGTTCAATAATGCTATACCATTACACCGCACACCTTAAACTATTTCCATTTTTCCACAATTCCTTCCAAAATCAGCTTCCAAAGCAAAGCAATGTAACATGAAAAGTTCCTGGGAGGGCTTGTTACACAAAGGAACAGCTTGGATACAAACTATACACATATCCATCTTCGGTTGAGGCTGTTTATCCCTCCTGTCCCTCCATCACTCCTATGGGTGGGTGCACTGGAGTAACAGAAAGGGAAGGCTCTTCCATCACCACACCCTCCCAGCACCTCTGCTTTTGGTCCTCAGACAGTGATTCTGTGTAGGTGATGAAAACCATAAGAAAAGAGAAGCTGTCCCTTTAAAATGCCCTGCTCTGTCCCATATCCCACGTGGAACCAACATCAGCAGCACTTTCCCATTAACATCAATGTGATGCAAGAGACATCATCCTTTTATATACATAAAACCAGAAAACCTCAGCTTAACATTCTTTAGGAAGGATGAACAGGTGAAGCAAACGTGTCAGGAAGGGGGAAACCAAGCAACTCCACACCCCTCCCCAAAAGGTACTCCAGCCTTGCACTCCAGCCTCTCTGAGCACCATCACCTCTCTATCCCTCCTCTGCAGAGCCCAGTTTAAAGAAAGGAGGGAGCCACTAACAAAACCTGAAGCATAAATGCGACGAAAATGCAATCTAAAGCCGGAAAGGTTTATTCTTCCAATCACACATATTAACTCTATTAAGAAAATGGCATCACTTTTTTTTCCACCCAAAAAAACCCCGCAAAGATCATTAAAAGAGAGTTATAAAATAGCAAATATAGTGTTTATCTTATCTCAGATCAGTCCACATTACCAATAAGTTTAGCAGTTTCTGCACTACCACCTCCCCCCTCGCTCCCCCTGCTTCTCTTGCATCGGATTTTCACGTTTTCTCATTGTCGGTTGAGTTATAAAAGGCTTTTGCCCTTCGAAAGTTTTAAAAAATAAATAAATATTAACTCCTTGGTCCCTGCAAAGTCAAAATGGACTTCAGGGGAAAGGCGGTACATACTTTTACCTTTAGCGAGAAAAGGGGGAGCATCCCGGATTTTTAGGGATTTTTTGCGATTTTTTAAAAATTTTTATTTGGTTATATGCCTGAGTTCTCCCTCCATTTTGGTTGTTTATGATACTGACAACAAGCTGTCCCTGCTCTGTGCCGATCTCCTGCTTTCATTTAGCACCCCCTCCCCCTACCCCCCCTCGCAGCCACACACCCCGGGCTCACACCTCCCTGCAGACCCCGCACCCCGACCCCGGCTTGCCCACCTGAGGAAAGGGCAAAAACAAATTCATTTCTCCAGAAAAGAAAAACCTCTTTTGGAAAAGGGGCAAAGTTACCCCAAGTCACTCAAAGTGCCCCCCAAATATTGCCGACTGCGGGTTTCCGCCAGGCCCTTTGGGAAGCGACCTTCTCCCGGGATGTTTTGGTGGAAAATGCGGAAAGTTTACTCTCAAAACTGAATTTATATTAATTTTTCCCTTATTTTTCGGGTCTCTAATGTCTTCCGCTCTCGCTGCTGCCGCTGCCGCTGTCACAATATTCACAGCACCAGAGAGGAGGAGGAGGAGGAGGAGGAGGAAAACTTTTCAAACTTTCCAGACCCTGAATAAAGGTTTTTTTTTTTTTCCCACCGACCTCACCTTCGGGTCCCCAGCCGCATCGCCCCCTGCCCTGTCAGAAGCGACTTCGGGAGTCCTCGCAGCCCCGCGTAATTATTTTATTTTATTTTTTTTATTATTATTTTTCTCTCTGGGGTCCTGAGCAGGGGCTGAGACTAGCACAAACTTTTCCTCCTCCTGCCGCCGCCGCTGCTCCTCTGCCCCCTCGGCTAGTCCCATAATTTAAATAACCCTGATATTTCTCCCGCTAAACGCCTCGCCGCCGCCCCGGACCCCCGGAGAACTCACCGCGGGGCTTTAACATCCTCCCTCCGGCCCGTCCGCCGCCTCTACACCGCCCGCGGAATTTCTAATAATTTTTTTCTCATATTTCGGGCTGGACGCGGCGGGCCTGGAAATTGTTTCCTTACGCCTCTTTCCAGCAGCCATTGTAGTGTATGCGCTGCCCCTGCAGCCCAACTTGCAGCTGCCGCCGCCGCCGCCGCCGCCGCCGCCGACGTCGCGCCCACCGCTGCCTCCCCCTGCCTGTTCGGCCACCGCCCCCGCCTCCCGTCGGCCCGCCCCCAATCCCCGCCCGCCGCTGCGCCCGCCCCCCGGGCGCGCTCCGCCCGGGAGCTGGCCACTCGGAGCCGCCGCTGGCGGGAGCCGGCTCGCCCATTGGGCCGCGACACCGCCCGTCAAGCCGAAGTATTAAGAGACGGGCCGCGGCTGGGGGGCGCGGTGGGGCGGGGGAAGAGGGGGCGGGGTCGCGCTCACCGCCCCGCCCACTCCTCCGGCCTCGGCCCTCCTTTCGCCAGGCGGGGGCGGGGCGAGGCCCGCCCGCCCCTGCGGCCCAGGGCCCCGCGCGGCTGTCAGTCTGGCGGCGGCGCGCGCCGATTGGGCGGGCTGCCGCCGGGGAGCGGGGGCAGCAAGTTGGGATGCGCGCTACTTAAGGTCCTGCTGCGTGAGCCATTGACGTGTTTGGAGCTGGAGACGGCCTGGGTGCTGGCGAAGCGGAGGCCCGAGGTGAGTGGTTCCCCCGCCCTACCTCCGCGGCGGCCGCAGAAAAGCGGGAGGAGAGGGGTGCCCTTGGGCCGTAGCGGGGCCCAAATCCACTTCTGCGGCGCGGAGGCGCTCCTGCCAGGCTTCGCCGCGGCGCGGACCTCTTCCCGTTGCTCTTCCTCCCGCCACACGGGTCTGTTCGCGCAGGGGGCGAGGAAGATGACCCCTGCCTAGTCCGGGCAACCCCAGTTGTTCTTCCACTCTCCTGTGTAGCCTCTGAAGCGCAGTTGCCGGCCCCACCCCCAGTTCCCTGCGTTTTCCTCGCCCCTTGCTTCTCTTGGCATGGTCTCAGGGCACAGCAAGGTGTGTTCACCTGTGCGCGCCGTCCAGGATCAGGCGCTGACGGGCTACATCGCAGAAGGCGGCGAGGCCTCGGGTTCGCCCCTCGTTTCTCCTCGCCCTGCCCTCCCACCTCCGGCAGGCCACCCATGACTTCTTGCCCCCTTCCCCTCTGCACCTGGCAGTGGGTTAACGGCACGGCGTGTGCAGCTTCCGGGTTTAGCAGAGCCGCGGACCCTGCCCGGGCTCCGACCACGGGGCGTATGGGCATGAACGTGTTCAGAAACGTTTCCTTCCCCCTGCCCTTTCAAAGTTACTTAGAGAGGGGGGACGTGAACCACTGGATGGGAAATCAGGAACTGCTTTATTAAGCAGTTTGCCCTTCGGAGTGGATTTTAGAGTTATTCTCCGAATGTGCTATGGTTTTGTGGCCCCTCCTTCATATCTTTGCTTGGTTTTTCTTTCCGGCTATCCTCTGCAAGTAGGAGAGCCTTGTAACATTTGTTTAGTACATTCAAAAAGTAATAGATAAGGCCCCTTTAGCGGAGCACTCGATGTTGCACTTCAGCTCCGCTTCTCACTGTAAATTGACATTTCCTCTTCAATTCCAGTTAATACACGAGGAACTCATGCAAAGGAGGGGACTTTCGGAAATCCAAACTTAGAGTGCCTTGTATTTAGAATCCGGAAGGAAAAGGAAATGAAATGTGAAGAAACTCAGGCACCAAACTCGAACTGGGTATATGTGATGTTACCTAGGTATTATTTTTGAAGAATTTCTGACTGACAATAAAATATAGAGTAGGATACTTTCATGTAAGGCACGAAACTTAAATTTAATGCAAGGTTGTCTGATCCTTGTTGAGATTATTAAGTCTAAGGTGTATGAATAGCTAAGAAGAGTTCTGTGTTCTCACATCATAGGATAGATGTAAAAAAGAAAGCTGTGAACTTATTTACTATCGTCATCTCTCTTAGGAAGAAGTCAAGTGTGGAAAAAAATTGTCTTCAGGAGAGGAAGAAGCTTGTAGATTTAATTGAACAGCATCTTGATTTCTTTTTTGCTAATTTGTTACTGTTGGCTTGATATTTTCTTGTATTGTTCAATGAAAATCATAAAATTATTCAGCGATTACTTAATGGACACCAGAATAACCAAACCCTTTTCCATTCTCTTTTTGCAAAGGCTGGTCTCCTTTGGCCTGGACATCCTGATCTTTCCCATAGTAGAACTGGGCTGGGTGACTCTTTTTTTGTTTTTTGTTTTTTTTTTTGAGACGGCGTGTCCCACTGTCGCTTGGGCTGGAGTGCAGTGGCCCGATCTCGGCTCACTGCAACCTCTGCTTCCCAGGTTCAAGCGATTCTCTTGCCTCAGCCTCCTGAGTAGCTGGGATTACAGGCGCATGCCACCACGCTCAGCTAATTTTTGTATTTTTAGTAGAGAGGGGGTTTCACCATGTTGGCCAGGCTGGTCTTGAACTCCTGACCTCGTGATCCGCCCGACTCGGCCTCCTAAACTTTTGCAAAGCTGTATCTCTAGGAATTGAATTGGAAGATTACTGAAGCACAGTAGCATTCCCTGACTTCCTGCAACGCAGGGAAATAATCACTTAAAAAGAAGATGCCACTGGAAGTAAAATTTCAACTCTTTTGTTTTTGAAACAGTATAGCTTTTCATAAGGTCAACTAAGCAATAACTTGGCTTTTTGGTGTGTTGGCTACCCTACTATTGGCCATAAAATAGGCACTCTGGTACTTCAGTTGTTGAATGTTTTTGCCAAAGTTGGGCTGTACTGAATTTCATTCTTATTTTGTACGCTAATTGGTTTAAAATAGGAAGTAATTGCTGGAATGCATACTGTATTCTTAGGTTTTATTAGTACATTTGGTTGCTTAAACTTAAGAAAAAAGGGTAAAAAACAACTGAATTATAATTGAACTATCTTTCTTTTTTGTTTTTTTGAGACAGGGTCTCTCTCTGTCACCCAGGCTGGAGTGCACCGGTGCAATCACAGCTCACTGCAGCCTTGACTTCCTGGGCTATCCCGCCTTAGCCTTCCAAGTAGCTGGGACCACAGGCACACGGCACGACACCAGGCTAATTTTTGTATTTTTGGTAGAAATGGGGTTTCTCTGTGTCCCCTAGGTTGATCTCGAACTGCTGAGCTTAAGCAGCCCTCCCGCTCCAGCCTCCCAAAGTGCTGGGATTACAGGCGCGAGACACCGCACCCGGCCTGTAGATGCATTTCAATCCAATATATGGCCTTTGTGTTGAGGCATGGCAATACAAAGGAAAAACACGTTCAAGTTTTTATTCACAAAATACAGAGAATACATGAAGTTCCTCACTAAGTGATCATTATGCCAAAATCAAAATTTCAGGTACTTTTAGTGCTATTGAGATGTATTGATTTATTTTCTGTCAACTACTGTATAATTATTTTTTTTTCTGTCTACCCTCAGTAAGAAGACTGTTAGAATGCCCTTGGTAACACAGAGGCTGAGAGATCCTGACATAAATCCTTGCTTGTTGGTAGGATGGTTTGCTTTAATTTTCATGGGTGTTAAGTTGGAAAAACAGGCTGCTTTTAGTTTTGTGGGCCTTTGTTTTCTGCAGTTGTTGAATAAAGTTGTTTCTCTAGAAAAATATTGCTGGCCAGCATATCCTATTTAACTAGAGCATTTTTAGATGTTTATAATTTCTCTAACAAACATTCATCTTTTCTTTAGTTTTCCTTATTTGTATAATATGCAAGCATTTGGTTGTCACTGTAAAACTAGACAGGAAACTGTAACACTGAGAATATTTAGTCCAAACATGGAAAACTGGAAGGTATGATATTTTTAAACTGTCACTGACATTTATTGTTTCACTAGCAATAATATCATCATGTCCTTGACAACCTGGCTGAGAGTAATGGGCTGATAATAGAATTAGCCTATTTAAAGCTTAAAGGTTTTCACAAAGGTATCTGATAAACAAAATGTTTTAAGAGTAAGCTTTTATTGGCATTTATTTGGTATGATTTGCTATACTTGTGGCTTTGCTACATTTGAATAATGTAGTTATCATACCTATCCCATGAAAATTATACTGTTTAGTTATATGCATTTTCCAAATATATACATTAAATATTTGGCATAGAAATTCAGCTTTGTTCTGTTTAGGTAGAATGTGTTTCTTAGATATGTGTTGCAAGCTATCTACCCATATAGCTAAAGCTTTCCTTTAGATCTGTGGTCCCCAACCTTTTGGGCACCAAGGACCGGTGTTGTGAAAGACAATTTTTCCACGGACGGGGAAGGGGGTGGGTGTCAACAGGCATTAGATTCTCATAAGGAGCTTGCAGCCTAGATCCCTCACATGCACGCAATTCACAATAGGGTTCATGCTCCTATGAGAATCTAATGCTGCCACTGATGTGACCGGAAGGGGAGCTCAGGCGGTAAGGCTCACTTGCCCACTGCTCATCTCCTGCTATCTGGCCGGGTTCCTAACAGACCACAGACCAGTACCACTTTGTGGCCTGGGGGTTGGGGACCCCTGCTTTAGGTGACTTCACAGAATCATACCTTTCACTTTTAAGTTTGTTATTCAATCTACTTCAGTTCACACAGCTTAAATTTAATCCACATGTGGCACCTACTTTCCTTTGAATTTATAGCTTGTGTTGTTGACTTTGGTTTTGAAGTAATATCTATTAAAATTGCTTATATAATAGTGTATTTGTATAATGGAGTAAATGGTAGCCAAAAACGCATTGAGATGAATGGTGTTAATTTAGGTTGCCTTGGTGTAGACCAGTTATTAGTGATTTACTTGGAATCTTGAAACCAACATTATGATCAAACATTCAAGCCAAAGTGAAAATCTGGAAAAGCAGGAGAGATGTACTGTGAGTCAGGAGATGGATTCTGATTCTAGTTGTGCAGTAGTCATTTAACACATTGCACCTTGCCTCAGTTTCTTACTAAAATGGTTACTGGATTAATTGATCACAGTTATTTGGCTCAAATTCCTGTGATCACATATTCAGAAAACTGGCCCATATTATAAAAAGGAAGGTGTTAGCCTGAGCAGAGTGCATACTGGGATAGTTGGCGAGATTGTCCAGTTTTTATTAGTCTACCCATCAAAATGAACACAAACGAACTATTTCACATTATTTGCTTCTGGGGAAGCAGCTTTTGTTTGTTTGTTTGCTTTTTGATCCTATTCTACCTTTTAAATGATGCCTCTCTTATGTCTGTAAGGAATCTGATGCTTCCACCAGATGTCTGGATGAAAATAACTATGACAAGGAAAGGTGTTCCACTTACTTCTTGAGGTACAAAAACTGCCGGAGATTCTGGGTAAGCCTAGATCGGTTAGCTTTGTGTTAAAACCCATCTCCTAGGCTTGAAACTGAAGCCTAAAATTAGTCAGTACCCACAATGCTTTCCCACTGATGGCTGTAGGGAAACTTAACTTTTCAGCTTTATCCTCTGTGTGCTACTTCAGCCCTGAAAGATCCTTGAGAGCTCTTGGTAGCTGCCTCGTCGTCCTCTAAGCTATAAGAATGCAATTTTAATATAGGTGGGTCTTCGTAGGCATTTAAGTATCTGCAGCCCTAAAACAATGTCTTTGTTATAAATTTAGTTTTCCTGGAGATGAACAGAATGTTTAACTTCCCTTATCATAACACATCATGTTAGGCTTCCATTTCTGCCTTTTTCTCTCTCACTGCTATCCATGGAAGTTAAAATGGTCCATTTTTCTGAAAACATTGGTATATAATTTCTGTTTCCTTGAACCACTGGATCCAGCTATTTCCTTTCCCTTTGCTAAATGCACTGTTGGTTTTATTTCACGATTATTCAGTAGCTCTTCTTGATGGACTGTATATACTTTTGTACTTTGTATATTCCTATCCCAATTGCTGTTAATGTATTCCTGTGGGAATGACTACTTCTATTTAATTGTTAATAATTTAAATACCTTTATCTGGAGTCCTATAATTAGGTTTTGGGGTTTTTGTTTTTTTTTTCTTAAACTTGGTTTTTAGAATTTCGTTTTTGAGGAAGCAATAGCAAATTACTGGCAAATGGTTAGCATTTAATACATGACTGATTTTGGCTTCTTCTTTTTATTTTAATGCCTGTACACAGAATTCTATCGTGATGCAGAGAAGAAAGAATGGAGTGAAGCCATTTATGCCTACGGCAGCAGAAAGAGATGAAATTTTGAGAGCAGTGGGAAAGATGCCCTATTGAATGTTTGCATTAAAAGTGTTTATATAACCTAGAAGCAGGTGAATATTTCTAATAAATGATTGCTGTAACATTTAAGACTGTACACCCCTTACCCAGACAGACCTTAAGTTCTTCAAGTGGAGACGGTGAAATCACCCCGTGTCCTTTTTGCTTGCTCTCAGTGCCATGCCGATGGTATGTTGCTGCTGGCTGTGCTGTGGCATGAGTTTGTATGACTTTCTGGAGGCATGGAGTTAGGTAAGGCTACATGAGAAATTGAGCATTTCCACTGGGTTTTGAAAGAAGAGTATGATGTGAACAAGTAGAGACTGAATGGGGCTGAGATGAAGGCAGTGTTTCCAAGGAAAGAAAATGTTATGAGCAAGAGTGTGAGGCAAGGGAAGCTGGAACCACATTCAGAGAGTATCCTGTAGATTGTTCCACCTAGAATCTCGGGTGGAGCAGTGGTGGGAGAAGACTGGAAAGGTAAGTTGAAGGTAAGGAATGTGTGGCAGGCCTCAGATCCCAGGCTCATTCCTCAAATCAGTTCTTACTTCCCTCACTTATTTTTGTTTAAATAAGGTTAGTACATTCACTAGGGGCAAGTGGGTTTTTCTAAATAAATGGCATAAAAAAGAACTGGTTGTCTTTCTTTAAAGAAAGGCTTAGTTACAGGATTCTGTGATTAAAATCCTTAAATATTGAGTAGCCTTCTGCAGCTGTAGTATCAGTTTTTGAACCACAGTAATGGGAAGAAAGACAAATGGATTCCCTTAGAAGTAGGATTTCTATTTGCAGGATGAGTTGGGCAGGGAAAAGGGTCAGGGTTCATCAGATGAACTCAACACTGGGATGAGACTAGAACTTCACTTTATGATATAAACACAATACGAGTATTCAGTGTGGTGACTGGGGTAGATTGTGAAGCAGCCCTCCTTGTGCCCACTGCCTTTTAGAATCGTTTGTTTCATTCATGGTAGTTTTATGAAGACATACTATTATTGAATGAAATTTAATGTGTACTTGAGAACATTGCTTTTGTCCTTCTCTTCATGTGGTCTTGGGTCAAGAACATTGTTTTAATGGCTGCCGACAATGAACTGTCTGTCTGAGTCTAAAACCAAGCTCAGGTTTTTAAGCCACATGACCTTGATTGTTAAATGTAGTTATATTTGAATAAAAAATGGATCATTTCCAAAATTCTTTTGATTTGTATTGACTGCTATAAAAATGATGGATTAAAATAGGACCAGAAAAGAATGAATGCATACCTGTGTAAGAAGTATTTTTGTACTTTTAATCACACTTGTTAAAGGGCTTGGAATTTTAATGTCACTTCTTTGAATGTACATACCAATATCAACATTCATCTTGTAACTAGTTGTCCTGATGCCACTCTTGTTGAGTCTTTATTTTCAGTACCTTTACCTTATTGCTGAGCACTTCAGGTAAAGACTTGGACACCCGCCTTCCACCAGGCCCTCCTGCCCGTTGGGCCTCTGGGTTGAGGTTGATGTAGGTTCAAGAACTGCAGTTGGCTGCTAGGCGCAGTGGCTTATGCCTGTAATCCCAGCACTTTGGGAGGCCAAGGCAGGCGGATCACGAGGTCAGAAGATCAAGACCATCCTTGCTAACATGGTGAAACCCTGTCTCTACTAAAAATACAAAAAAAAAAATTAGCTGGGCGTGGTAGTGGGCGCCTGTAGTCCCAGCTACTCGGGAGGCTGAGGCAGGAGAATGGTGTGAACCTGGGAGGTGGAGCTTGCAGTGAGCCACGATGGCGCCACTGCACTCCAGCCTGGGCGACAGAGCGAGACTCTGTCATAAAAAAAAAAAAAACTGCAGTTGGCTTACCAGTGTCACTCTGTAGGGAGCTATAGTTCTGGATATTGGGGAAGAAACTTTTTTTTTGAGATGAGTTCTGCTCTGTTGCCGAGGCTGGAGTGCAGTGGTGTGATCTTGGCTCACGGAACCTCTACCTGCCAGGTTGAAGTGATTCTCATGCCTCAGCCTCCCAAGTAGCTGGGATTACAGGCACCCATCACCACGCCCAGCTAATTTTTGTATTTTTAGTAGAGATGGGGTTTCACCATGTTGCCAGGCTGGTCTCAAACTCCTGACCTCAAACTCCTGGACTCAAGTGATCCACCTGCCTCAGCCTCCTAAAGTGCTGGTATTACAGGCATGAGCCACTGCACCTGGCCCAAGGGAGAAATGTTTAAATGCTCAGGACCAAGGGGTAGCTCAGTCCAAAGCTGGATGTGGGGGCAGAACTAGCCTGCAGGGTTCGAGTGATCACCAGAGCCTCCCTCCTAGGACTGTGGCATATGGAGTCCACACAAAGACAGGTCTATTACTTGACTTCCTGAAAGACTTTAAAAAGATAACAGCCTTATTGAGATATGTCATGTATATCAACTCTTTAAAGTATGCAATTCAGTGATCTTGTATATTCATGAAGTTGTGCAGCCATCACCACAATCGATTTTAGAAAGTAATCATTTCATTACCCCAAACTGAAACCCTGTACCCGTTAGCACTCACTCCCCTTTTCATTTTACTTTTTATTTTATTTTATGTTTTTTTTGAGAGAGACTTGCTGTATCGCCCAGGCTGCAGTGCAGTGGCGCAATCTCAACTCACTGCAACCTCTGCCTGCCAGGCTCAAGCGATTCTTGTGCCTCAGACTCCCAAGTACCTGGGATTACAGGCATGAGCCACCACGTCTGGCTAATTTTTGTATTTTTAGTAGTGACGGGCTTTCACCGTGTTGGCCAGGCTGTCTCGAACTGCTGACCTCAGGTAATCCACCCTCCTCAGCCTCCCAAAGTGCTGGGATTACAGGCGTGAGCCACCGCGCCTGGCTCATTTTATTTTTTAGAGATGAGATCTCACTCTGTTGCCCAGGCTTCACTGCGTTGGCATCATCATAGCTTACTGCAGCCTTCAGCTCCTGGCCTCAAGGCATCCTCCTGCCTCAGCCTCCTGAGTAGCTGGAGTAGTATCTGCGTGCCTGGCTCCCATTTTCTCCTAATGCCAACCTTCAACACTTAGGCAACTGGTAATCTACTTTCTCTTTATCTTATTGCCTATTTATAGACATTTATATAAATGGAATCATATAATATGTGGTCTTTTGTGACTGGCCTCTTTGACAACCTGATGTTTTCAAGGTTCATTTATGTTGTTGCATGTATCAGTGCTTTAGCATTCCATTGTATGGTTATACCACATTTTATTTATCCATGAATCAGCTGATGGGCATTTGGATTTCCACTTCTTGCCTATTATGAGTCATGCTGTTTTTTGAACATTTTGTACAAGTTTTTATGTGGACACTAATTTCTCCTTAAGATATATACCTCGGAGTTGAATTGCTGGGTCAGGTGGTACCTTTTGAGGCACAAACAGTTTTTCAAAGTGGCTGCACTGTGTATGAGAGTTCCAAATTTCTCAACTTCCTCATTAACACTTGTTATCTGCTCTGAATTACAGCCATCCTGGTGGGTGTGAACTGATATCTCCTTATGGCTTTGCATTTCCTTGATGGCTAATGATGTCGACCAAATTTTAATGTGTATATTGGCAGTTTGTATCTCTTCTTTGGAGAAATGTTTATTTGGATCCCTTGCCCATTTTTAAATTGAGTTGTCTTAATTACTGAGTTTTAAGAGTTCTATATATACCAGATACAAATTCCTTGTCAGATATGTGGTTTGCAATTTTTTTCTCCCATTCCTTGAGTTGCATTTTCACTTTATGGTGTACTTTGAAGCACAAAAGTTTTTGATTTTGATGAACTCCAATTTTTTATTTTCTTTAGTTGCTTTTGGTATCATCTAAGAAAGCATTGCCTAATCCAAGGTCACAAAGATTTCCACCTTTTTTCGTAGAGTGTTATGGTTTTAGCTCTTACATTTAGGTCTTTGTATATTTTGAGTTAATTTTTGTACATTATGAGGTAGGAGTTAGGCTTCATTCTTCTGCATATGGCTATTCAGTGTTCCCAGCACAGTTTATTGACAAAGACTATTCTTCATTGAATTGTCTTAGCACCTTTGTTGCAAATTTGTTGACTGTACCTGTGAGAGTTTATTTCTGGCCTGAAATTCTATTCCATTGATCTGTATAGGTCTATCCTTATGCCAGCACCGCACTGTCTTGATTACTGTAGCTTTGTAGTAATGGCACAGCTCTTTGATGATTGGTTTCTATAAATGTGTTTTTTATAAAGTACTTTCAATGACAAACTAATTGTTCTGGGATTTTTAATCGGCAAATCCTTAACATGTATGTAATGACTCTGTCCAGGCAAAACTTGTTCAGTTTAAAATTTGTCTTCACTAATTCCCTAATTCCTAGTTTGCCTCTTTACACCTACCCTGAAAACTTCAGTATACTCTTCTTATAACCTGGTTGTTCAAGATCTCATGGCACCACTTTTGAGTGGCAGTCTTGGGAGTTTTTCTCATCACCACTGTTAAATTTGCCTCTATTGTATTTATTTCCCTTTCCAAGATTCTACGTTGGGAGAGGTGAAGCTAATTAATTTGATAAATTGTGTCAGTGGGTGCCATGAGAAATTTTGGCGTCAGGCAAGCCTTTGATATCAATTATCAACTAACAAAATATAGAGAAGGCATTTTACTGTGTTCATGTGCATCTCTGTCCTGCAGGAACCATCTTATTACAGATTCTCAGTGGGTTGGGGGAGGATGGTGCACTGTGTCTGTAGCATGGAAAAGCATCTTTTTTTTTTTTTTTCTTTTTGAGAATCAGATCTAGTATTTGTAAGCTCCTGGAGGACATAATATCATTCACGGTTATAGCCATAATGCCTGGTCTGCTTCTATTATATAGTAAATGGTCAACAAATGTGTGTGTTTGAGGAAGTGGTGGCTTTTAAAATTGACCACACTGAAAAACATGCAGGTTCAAACAATGCAAAAGGGTATACAGTATACAATAAATCTGCCCCAGAAGCAGCCTGTGTCAAGAATTTTCAAGATTTTCCATGCATATAAAAGCTTATCTATTACATAAAAAGAACATCATAGTACATGAGCTATAGGATACCTTGCTTTTTTCACTTAATGATATTAAGTGATATTAAGTTTGGAATGATTTTCTATCTGTGATTATAGATTTACTTTATTTCTTTCAGTGGCTTCAGTTTCTGTTTTATGATATACCATTATTGAAGCAATCTCCTGTTGATGAGTGTGCTATAAACAAGGTTGCAACATCTTTGTTCTTGGGTCTTTGTCTGTGCATGTTTTTATCTGTAAAATTTCTAAGAGTGGAATTTCTAGGTTAAAGCTTTCTGCATTTAAAAATGTGTAGATCCTGCAAATCAATTGGCCTCCAAAAAGGACCACACCAATTTATACGCTGATAAACAAAGCCTGTGAGTGTTTCTTACCTGACACCCTCAGTCCCACTGGATACTTTAAAACTCTTTCATCCTTACCAATCTAATCAGTGAAAAATGGAACTGCAGGTTATTGGTTTTCCCTTGCCCATTTAAAAAATGTTGGTGTGAATGATTTGGGGACCCTTGGTCTATCAAAGAAATTACCTTTTTGTCATATGTATTCTATGTGTTTTCCCTAGTTTGTCTTTTAACTTTATTTTTTGCTTGTAAAGATATTTCTGTACAGTGTTTTACATTTCAGTGTAATTAAGTGGATCAGTTTTTTTTTATTTATGATTTCTGGAGCTCAATAAATATTAAGTGACTCCAAGTACCAGTACTGCTGTTACCGTTCAATTCTGCTCAACAGATATTTGCCAGGTGTCTGTAATGTGCAAAATGCTAGGCTAACATTGTGGAGGAGCATGGATGGATAACACTATCCTGGCCCTCAAAGAATTCCACTCTGCTGTAAGGGAAAATGAAATGAGCACCATAATAGGAATAAGAGCAAACTTCTAAGAGGGGAGCCTCAATAAATACAAAGGGGCAATAAACACATAGCATGTTGGAGGAGGAGTTCTTACAGGAGCCAGGGTGTGTGAAGGGAGGTAGCAAGAGAAAAAGTCTAGAAAGGTAAAATGGATGTAGATTATGAAGGGCCTTGAATGCCATGCTTGGTATTTTAGACCTTATTCTGTATGCAAGAGAAAGCTATGAAGCATTTTGAGATGGAGAGGATCAAATCTAGTTTGTGTTTAGAAAAATCTAGAGGCATTGAGGCAGACAGGTTATTACAGTGATTCTGAATCATACTGCAGCTGTCTTAACTTTTCTCCCATCAAATCTTACCCCCGACCTCCCACTGCCATTCCTTCTTTATACTATGGCCAGGCAAATCTTTCTAAAACACAAATGAAATAATTCCTCTTCTTGGGAAAAAATTACCAAGACTTGCTCACCACCTCAGGCACACGTTCACATTTCTTCCCTTGGTTTACAAAATCCTCTGAGAGCTGGCACGTTTATGAAGGGAGCAGCTTGAGGAAGTTAGAAAGAGATTTGGTTTTGGACACATAAGACCCAGCCCATGTCCTCAATGACCTTAGATTTTAGTTAGATAGACAGACATAAAAATATCTAACTACAGGCTGAGCATCCCTTATGTGAAATACTTAGGACTGGAAATGTTTTTTATTTTGATTTTTAAAAAAATTTTGGAGTACTTGCATTATACTTATCAGTTGAGAATCCCAAATCTGAAAATCCGAAATTGGTATGCTTTAATAAGCATTTTGTATGAGCGTCAAATTTGGGATTTCAGCACATTTTAGATTTCAGATTTTCAAATTTGGGATGCTCAACCTGTGCATTCCTTCCATGCACACTCACCATTCCCGATGTATCCTATTTTCTGAACTTGAATGGCCATCTCTTGACTGCTCCAGTTAAAATTTCACCTGTCTGTTCAGGCTCACCTCATATGAAATCTCTCTAAGTCCTTCCTCATATGCCCGGTCAGAATTCTTCTCACCTCCTCTTAATTCCCCCTCATCTCTACTGTAATATTTACTTTGTGTACTCTGGGTAGCTGGGTACATTACTGAACGTAGTAAAATTAGGCAAATCAAGTCACCTAAATGCACTCTAATTATTTCACCGTCAGTTTTTATTTTGCAGAGGAAAAATAAAAGAATAAAATGTAGTTTAAGCATCAGTTGCTTTATTCCAAAAAGGAGACTAAAAGAGGCAGATTTGTTTTGCTTTTCAGTTATAAACACAAGAACAATTTTCACTCATAATCTTCCATATTATGAGTGGTGTCTGTCATTGCTTGTGTCCGTCAGCACGTGACAGCCCTGCAGGTGTCAAGTGTGGTGTTGGTGAGGTCTGAAGCCAGGCCTCCTGCCCCATTCAGAGCCCACGGTTTCTCTCAGAGCTGCTGGGCTTTTCCTCTGACAACTGGATGGTGCTATTGTGCAACGAAATGCAAAGTCTGTTTCAGAACGCGTGCTTTTTTCCAGGAAAACTCTTAAATTACATTTAAAAAACTGTTCACCTACAAAAACTTTAGTCTATTTTCTGCTTCTTTTGTCATTGTTTAGTGACCACAAATGAATAGGCTTGAGATAGACTCAGATTCCTCCCACCAGTCCTGGTAAGAAACTAAAGGAAACTAAAGGAAAATCAGGTTCATTGCAAAGCCTCATACTTCAGTATTGGTGGGCTGAAGGAAACAGGGCCAGTTATAATGAAGTTTAAGCAGGAAGAGAGGAAGTGATAGAGACTGATGAGGCACTTGCAAGAGAAGAGAATGGCTCACTGAGTACAGGATGGGGGCTGTGGATTGCAGTAGGTCCTGAGGATAAAAGTTCATCTACCATAAACATGAAGATCCTCATGCCACAATCTCAACCACAAATTCTGCTGCACACACAGAAGTAAATCACAGCAGGGTGTGGAAAGAACGTTGCATTCAGAGTCCAAATATCTGGGTGTGAGTTCTGGCCTTGCCTGTTATCACCTGGATGGTCTTGAGTAGCTTGCTTCATCTTCAGCACCTTTCCTTCTGTGAAATATGTATTTAAAAAAATAATCTGTAGGTTGTTGTGAAACCCAAAGAAGGTTCCCATGTTGTGCAAGTAGACATTATTAATATTTGAAATGCATCTACATAGATACTTGATGTATTTGTAATAAGTAAAAGCCTCAGCTAATTCTTGATTGACTCTGGTAAAGCCATAATATCAACTACTACTTCTTACTTACTTTACTCTTCTTACTTAGCCACCTCTTAAACTTCTCTCCCACTCACCCCCCAAAAATCCAAAATGACAATTTAAAAAACTTCTCCACCTCTCCTATGAAAAGTTACAAAAAGCCAAATTGTTTTTTCTTTTATTTCACTCCTTTACTTTTAGTTTTATTATATGACTTGGTCCAGAATGTTCTCTCTCGATAATTTTCTTCTCCTTCACATCCTACCACGATCATAGTTCCTTAATATATACCTGGAATTTCCAATAAGCAAGGAGTACAAAAACATTTTATTGCGGGGAGGTGGGGAGATTATAAAAGGAATTGGACCTATGTACCAAATCATTGAGAAGAAACTTAATAGCATCCATCAACATTTAGAGCACGACGTATGTGGGTAAAGCTGACTGTCAGCTAGATGGTCCCAGTAACTATAACCAGAAGTTCTCTCCTTTCTCTTGCTTCCAAAGCTATGCTTCATTTCCTTCAAGAACTGCTCTAGTCTCTTCTCACTTCCACTGAAATCTGTGTGCTAATTGTGCCTCTCCTAGTCCTGTTCCTCAAGCACCTCTTCAACCTCACCTGCAGCTTCCTGGCTTTCCACCTTGCCTGTGCTGTAGCGCTGAGTACAGCTCTAGATGGCTCTGTACATGATTATATGTTGGTGTCTATCATTTTATCCCACATTGTACACATAGGTTTTATCTGTCACGGCCTGCATGAAAACGCAGAAGCAGAGACCACTGGGGTCCTTCATATTTGCACAGCCCTTTGCAGTTTATAAGATATTGTCAGAAACATGATCACCTTTAAGATGCAATACAACCCAATGAAATCAGTATTTGTCCTACTTTGTAGGTGCAAGATGGAAACTCATGAAGTTTAAGTGACCTGCCTACTGAACGGGGTTCTATGTTGCCCCCTGTCCCCAGTTTCTCCTGTGGTGAACTCCACCTGCTCAGTGTCCTTCATTTCCTTTGCAGCTCCTGACTGTGACTCTTACTCAAATTACTATTCATTTCACCATTTCATACTTACTGAGTGGTACACGCACACACAAAATGCTTCTGTAGAAGATGTAAAAGTGAATGAGGATGTTTATACTGTAGGAGAAAATTACAAATTAACAAACACCATTGATTGGATAACTGATTCTCTAGTAAACCTTCTCATGAACTCTAAGAAGTCTTTCAAAATGTTTGATTCTGTATACCCTGCCAACCTCATCACATCCTCATCCCATCCACTGTTATCCTCTGATAACAGTGAGAGATGACATTGGTGAGAGATGATAACATGCCCTTTGTCATAAAGTCAAAAGGAAGAATAAAGCAAAAAGACTTGATCATCTGCAAAGTGGACTTCTCCCCCCCTGGATAAGTAGGCTGGTTTTGTCCTTTTCTTGTACTGGAGTTTCCTGACACATATGTGGACTCCTTAAAGACTTGGGAGTTGTGGACTGGCATGGGGTGTTTTGAATTTATGGTACACACCCTGGGCAACCAGAGTGTCATCTCCCTGTTTCTTTCATTTCATATATACATGTATGTCATCTTCTAGAACAGAATTCGAAACCCTTGACAGCTTCTGTATATAATTCCTACTTTCAAAGAATGTCTTTCATAACTTTAATAGATTGCATTTGTCTCCCTCTCTGGAAAACAAAACCAAAGGACCACCACTGCAACAGAAAACCCAGACTGGTGAATACTCCTGCAACCCTGCTAAGCTGAGGCTGTACATCTCCAGCCGTCTCAGTGTTATGACTTCTCATGCCTAGTACAAGGGTGTTAGACTAGTGTTTGGGTCAGTTTCCTATGTTTCCTTTTTAAATCTCATTAATTATTTGCTTATTTATTTTTAATTGTTGTATGGGGATGGAAGAGAAGATATGAAAAGTTGAGGAGAGAGGGTATACAATGGGAGGTGTGCCACTGGTGATTAGAGAGGCATGGTCTCTTCGCTGGCTGGATTTATAATTCTCCTTACTTATTTTTAACTGGGAGCTTTGGATACATTCTTAGATTTAAAAGTCTTAAGTTCTGTAACTGTAAAATGCCAACCTCAAAGAGTGACCTGTGGATATTGAGTAAGACAATGTCTGTAAAAAACTTAGCACCGTGACTGGCTCATAGGAAGCACCAATAAATATTGGCTACTTTTATTATTCTCTATTGCTACCTTTTGAAGAGAAGGGAAAGTAAAAAGACACTTATGAAATCTCCGTTGAAACAATGGGGTTATATTTTGGTTTTTATCTGCTGAAATAATAGATCAATATTCCCTAACCGCCATGCTGTTGAGCTCCTGATGTTCTCAAAATTGCATCCTAGTCTTGAGTAAGAATTCATTATTGCTGAATGATTACAAAACTAATTATAGTTATTTTGTATCTGGATATCTCTAAGGGAGAGGGCAAGCTCGATAAAATTGCATGGTGTTGCAAGTCATTAATCTTCAAGAAGACAGTAACATATTTCCAAAGATAGCCAGAGCATATTATAGCAATTAATTGGAATAGAGACCTTTCTCCTAAACTATAAAATAAATGGTGGGATGGGATTTCTTAGAAGGGGTGAGTAACCAAAAGAGGGACTGCATCGTATAATGAAACATTGGGCACTCTGAAGAATATAGGCTAGGGTGGGACAAGGAAAGGATGCGTTTAGATTAAATAAAAGTTCTGGGCAATGGGGAATGTGGGAAGAAGGTAACAAAAGAGAGAAGAGGCCAGGCACGGTGGCTCACACCTGTAATCCCAGGCTTTGGGAGGCCGAGGCAGGTGGATCACAAAGTCAGGAGTTCGAGACCAGCCTGACCAACATGGTGAAACCCTGTCTGTACTAAAAATACAAAAACTAGCTGGGCGTGGTGGCAAGTGCCTGTAATCCCAGCTACTCAGGAGGCTGAGGCAGGAGAATCTCTTAAACCTGGGAGGCAGAGGTTGCGGTGAGCCGAGATCGTGCTCTTACACCCTAGCCTGGGTGACAGAGCAAGACTCTGTCTCAAAAAAAAAAGAGAGAGAGAAGAATGACATGAACAATGTTTAATTTGAAATTTTGCCAAGGCTTTGCACCTAGAAATGAGGAAAGCAAGCAAGGAAAAGATTTAGAGATGAGCGGGGTATACATAATGACTTGAGCATTAGAGACATAGCTATCTTTCAGCATTCGTTCATTTGTACAATAAATATTGAGTACTTGCCATGTGTTACACTGTCCTTGGAACTGGAGGTTCATAACTGAACAAAATAGGCAAGATCCCTACCCTCATGGAACCTATATGATAGTGGAGAGAGATGGACAATTTGCAATAAGCGCAATAAATGAACTAGATACAATATCAGGAAGTTATAAACGCTGTGAACAAAAGGATCCATAAGGCAAGATAAGAGGGGCTGGAGGTGTGTGCCTAGAGGGTTAGGGGTGGGGAATAAAGGGATGCTGGGGAGGAGGGAGTGTGACTGTACTGAACATGACAAGCGGCAGGGGCAGCAAAGCTTGTTCCTTCCTGGCTACCACCCAAATGGGTGACTTAGCTTCTTGCTATCCTATCTGACTGTTTCTCTATTGAACCTCTCCTGGGTTTTAGAATGTGCTAATAAAAGAGGTCATATGAGTGTCCCTATGAGAGCAAGAGTGGGCATTTAAGGAACTTAGAAATAATGTTTATTGAGGTAATGAAAATGCAGCAGTGAATAGTAGTGTCAAAGCTTTCTAGGGTTCAGGCAACAAAGGACTCTAGGGATGCCAGGACAAAGACAGTGAAATGAACTTTGAATCCACAGACAGCAGGGAGTGAGTTTGTGTATTGTCGTATAAAAAATAAATGAAGGCTGTGCATGAAGTTCAAAAATACTTTCAATTTTGAATGTATAGAATGCCAAACATCTTTGGCAGACAGCTCCTTCTCTGCTGTGCTGTCTGTTGCATCCTTGCAAGGTTAAAAAAAATATGCCAAACATCTTTGAAGAAAAATCCCTTAGCACAGGGGATTCTAAGGTCCTAGGTGGAAAATTCAGTTAGTCCTTTGCTATTATAATGCCAAGCTCCTAGATGATTGCCTCAATTTCTTACTTCTCCAGGACACTGCACTGTGTACTCAGGGTCAAGCCTGGAGCTGGGATCAGGGGGCTGGTATAAGATACCTGTGTGAGACTGGAGCAGTGCAATCTTAGGTAGAAGGAAGAAACATTTTCCCCTCTTTTAGAAAATGTTCCGTTTGTTGTCCTGGCTGCTGGAGGCCATGCTATCCTAACCATGTTGTTTAGTGGTGGACCTTTATTTCTGACAGAGGCAAGCACAGTGAGTCCATGTTTCTAAATGTGGAGGGCCCCTCTAAGCCACAGGGAGAATTTGCCAACCTCTACTCTGTTATAAATTGATGCCACAGTGGGAGTACTGTTTTCCAATTCCCACCTCTTCACTAGAGAACCAATTTAGGAGAAACAGAGGAGCAAGGGCCCTTGTGCCAAATTCTCTGACCTTCCCAGGGCTACCCCCAGGGTGAGCTCAGCCTTTCATCTGAACACCACACAGATTGGAAGACACGATATGGGGTGAGCGTTCTCTGAACCACCTATCTAGTTAAACAGGGTTTTTAGCCTCTGACGCTCCAAGTTGGGGCTTGAATGCTTCCAAAATAATAAAACAATATATCACTTCTCAGGATATGCTGGGGGCAGTGATGTCTGAGTGAATGGAATGAATGAGACAAAATCACCTCCACACTACAGAACACTGGAGTTCACTCTGGGTAGCCCAGCCACACAAGACGCTGCTTACATCAAAATATTTCACAATATTCCACCCAAATTAAAACAATGGAGACAACTAGACAGTGATATAGGAACTATACATAAACAAAGGACGAGAAAGTTTCTTAACACTGACAGGAAAATACAGAATAAATAAGGGAAAAATAGGCACTTGAATGTTTTTGCAATTTTTTTTCAAGCTTGGGGGATTCTTTTGCAGCAGATTTTCTGGGCACCAGAAAGGGATTACAGGAGATATAAGAAACAAGTGAAAGACAGAAAGAAGCAGACAGAGCTGGAGGCATAGAAAGCATATTTAATTTTAATTCGAATCTAAACATTTTTATGGAGACTTCAGGGTTTCTGGCTTGGCTGCATAAGTTGGCTATGAGTTGCAATTGTTTCATATTGTAGAAAGAAGGAAGCATTTCATGGAATTGTATTTTCCCCTTTGTTTTTCCTTGCTTCATTGCAAAATGTTAAAACGAAAAAGTTTACTCTGTGGTTTATTCTAAACAAATTCAATTCAGCGTCCAGGTATTACTGCTCTACCGGCCAACTGAAGTACTTATTTTGAAAATTGTATTTCTGATTTTAAACACTCAAATCCACTGTGGTTTATCATGTCAATGTATATTTTGGAGCATGCACAGCTCTGCGAAAGCCTGTGGAAATTCCTTAAAGGAGTCTGTGAAAGGACTCAGCTACAGAGGCGCAGCCCTGTTTGCAGAGAGCATGGATCTACATCGCAGACACCTCATGGCGTATTCTGAAACTGTCTCTCCTAAAAGAGAGCTGAATTCAGGCCCCAGTGGGGTAAATGTGTCAACCAACCAAATAAGTTGTTTTTCAGTTAGTACAAACTAAATTCAAGAACCAGCATCTGTATGGGTGAGTGAGCTCACATTCTGAAATAAGAAAAACTTAAATTTGTACAATGATTTCAATTACAACTTAATCCAAGTTTTTATCAGCTGATATCCAATAACAACTTTGTAAAACAAGCCAGATTCTAAAGTCTCTATTTTCACAGTTGAGGAAAATTGAGATTAAATATTAATCAGCGATGTCCAGGGCCACAATATTCTTCCTAATACAGTAGATGAAGGATCATTTAAATATGCATGTTTGGTTTGGTTTTAACTTCAAATCCAGTGCACATCCATTATATAATATAAAGCCTCTTGAAAGTAAATTCACGGCCAGGCATGGTGGGTCACGCCTGTAATCCCAGCACTTTGGGAGGCCGAGGCGGGCAGATCACGAGGTCAAGAGTTTGAGACCAGCCTGGCCAACACTGTGAAACTCCAGACTCTACTAAGAATACAAAAATTAGCCGGGCGTGGTGGCGGGCACCTGTAATCCCAGCTACTTGGGAGGCTGAGGCAAGAGAATCTCTTGAACCCGGGAGGCAGAGGTTGCAGTGAGTCAAGATCATGCCACTGCACTCCAGTCTGGGCAACAGAGCAAGACTCTGTCCCGGAAAAAAGAAAAAAAAAATTAACTGAGTGTTGTGCCGGCGCCTGTAGTCCCAGCTACTCAGGAGGCTGAGGCAGGAGAATCAGTTGAACCTGGGAGGCAGAGGTTGCAGTGAGTCAAGATCACGCCACTGCACTCCAGCCAGCGCGAGAGAGTGAGACTCCGTCTCAAAAAAAAAAAAAAAAAAAAAGTAAGTTCACTTCAAGTAAAATAACGTTCATAATGTTAGGCCATTTAAAATTTTTGTGTTAGAAATATTGGCAGGAATTTTTGTTTTGTTGTTTTTAATTATGCCGATTGTCAGTTAAAATAGCACAAGAAAGATTTTAAATGAATTAAATGGAACCTCAACGGGGAAAAATTTTTTCCCCATCTAGAATGTTCCCCATCTAGAATGTTCCTGGATGCTGAGCACTTTTAGTTTACTCAGAACACTTTTTCAAAGGTCCTTGTGGTATTCAGAGAAGACGGGTATTTATAATGAGCTCCAGTCAGGAATGGGAACATTACTTTTGCCAAGAACATTTTTCAAAGACATTCCACAGTTAATAATTATAAGTTGTCTCCCAAATAGAGCAATATTGCTACCATGACTGTCGCTGCTACTACATTAATATTAATGATAATAATTACCTATATATATATTTTTTGAGATGGAATTTTGCTCTTGTTGCTCAGGCTGGAGTGCAATGGTGCGATCTTGGCTCACTGCAACCTCTGCCTCCCAGGTTCAAGTGATTCTCCTGCCTCAGCCTCCCAAGTAGCTCGGATTACAGGTGTGTACCACCACACCTGGCTAATTTTGTATTTTTAGTAGAGATGGGATTTCACCACGTTGGTCAGGCTGGCCTCAAGTGATCCACCGGCTCTGCCTCCCAAAGTGCTGGGATTATAGGCGTGAGTCACTGCGCCTGGCTAACAATTACCAATATTTTATAAATGCTTAGTATGCACCAAGCACCATGCCATGCGCTTTCTGTGGATACATTGCTTTTCCTTCTCATTTATTCTTCATGACAGCTCTCATTCTCATATTACAGGAGAAAAACCTGTGACTTGAGGTTAAATAATTTGCCCACAGTCATATAAGTAGTATGGGATGGAGCCAGGATTTGAACTCAAACAATATAATTCCAGAACCCACGAGTATAAATGTAATGTGACATTACCTTCCCAGCAGAATTTATAATAAAAGTTGAAATGTATTAATTGTTTATGGTCAAACTGGTTATCAAACTTGTTTTCACAAATAAACTAAAGGAGATTTGAAGAGGTGAAGTGACTTGCTCAAGTTCACAAGGCTAGTAAATTAGAAAATAGGGATCCATCTAGAATACTTTATCCACCATTCAGTTTTAATGATTGTTATATGATATCTTAACTCTATACTTTATTTAAAAAAATTTAGGTTTGGGAGTATGTGTGTATGTTTGTTACATAAGTATATTGCAAAACTGGCTTCTAGTGTACCCATTACTCAAATAGGGAACATTGTACCCAATAGGTAATTTTTCAACCCTCAACTTCCTCTCATCCTCCCCACTTTTGGAGTCCCCAGTGTCTATTATTTCCATTTGTATGCCCATGCCCATTGTTTAGACCCCACTTGCAAGTGAGAACATACAGTATTTGACTATTTCCGAGTTACTTCATTTAGGATAATGGCCTCCAGCTCCATCCATGTTGCTGCAAAGGACGTTATTTCATTCTTTTTTATGGCTGCATAGTATTCCATGATATGTATGTACCACATTTTTCTTTATCCAGCCAACTTTGATAGACACTAAGTAAGGTTGGTTCCATGACTTTGTTATTGTGAATAGTGCTGTGATGAACATACGAGTACAGATGTCTTTTGTACAATGATTTCTTTTCCTTTGGGTAGATACCTGGTAGTGGGATTGCTGGGTTGAATGGTGGTTCTATTTTTAGTTATTTGAAAAATCTCCATACTGTTTTCCATAAAGGTTGAACTAATTTACATTTCCACCAACAATGTATAAGTATTTCCTTTTCTCTGCATCCACGCCAACATCTGTTGTGTTTTGACTTTTTAATAATAGCCATTCTGACTGGTGTAAGATGGTATTTCGTTGTGGTTTTAATCTGCATTTCTCTGATGATATTGAGCATTTTTTCATCTGATTGTTGGCTGCATGAATTTCTTCTCGTGAGAAATGTCCATTCATGTCCTTTGCCTAGATTTTAATGGAGTTGTTTTTTTCTTGTTGAGTTGTTTAAGTTCCTCGTAGAGTTTGGATATTAGTCCTTTGTCAGAGGCATAATTTGCAAATATTTTCTTTTTTTTTTTTTTTTGAGATGGAGTCTCACTATGTCACCCAGGCTGGAGGTCAGTGGTGTGATATCGGCTCACTGCAACCTCCTCCTCCCAAGTTCAAGCGATTCTCCTGCCTCAGCCCCCGGAGTAGCTGGGATTATAGGCGCATGCCACCAGGCCCAGCTAATTTTTGTATTTTTAGTAGATATGGGGTTTCACCATGTTGGCCAGGTTGGTCTCAACCTCCTGACCTCAAGCGATCCACCTGTCTTGGCCTCCAAAAGTTCTGGGATTTCAGACATGAGCCATCGCACCCAACCTGGGAATATTTTCTCTCATTCTGTAAGTTGTCTGTTTACTCTGTTGATTATTTCTTATGCCGTGCAGAGTCCTTAATTACGTCCCATTTCTTTATTTTTGTCTTTGTTGCATTTGCTTTTGGGGTCTTCATCATACCTTCTTTGCTTGGGCTAATGTCCAGAAAGTTTTTCCTAGGTTTTCTTCTAGGATTTTATAATTTCAGGTCTTATGTTTAAGTTTTTAATTCATCTTGTTAACTCTATATTTTAATAAGACATTAATATCTACTTTTTAAAAACAAAATGAATGTACTTAAACATGATAATTTCTTCTATCTTTCATATTTCTAAAGAATTTTAATTATAATTTTATTTAGTTATAATTTTTAGAAATTATCTTCATTTTTACCTATACAAAATTATCCTTTTTTGGGGTCCTCCTCTTTATAAGCTGCTTATTCTGGATAAATCATTCTAGGTTGAGGGTCTTTTTGTTTTTTATTGTTTTGGTACTGTGAAGTTGTTATATAATAGTTTCAGAATTTTGCTCTTCTTGTTTAGGAGAAATCTGTCTGTCTAGCCGTTATTCCTTTATAAGTACCCTGTATTATTTCTTGGGATGTATTTAGACTCTTTTTTTTGTATTTTGTGTTTTTAGTTTCTTGTTGATTTGTCTAGGTATGTATTTCTTTAGGCTTCTTGAATTTGAAAATTTGTATTTTACATTAATTTTTAAAAATTAAACTTCATCGTTATCCTTTAACATATTGTCCATCCCTTATTCAGTCTTTATTTTGCTTCTAGAAATGTAGAAAGTTCTCTATCCTCAAGTGTTTTAACTTCTCATATTTCCCTATTCCTTATGTCTCTGAGATGCGGTCTTGGTATTTCTTCAATAGATGCAGTTTTGGTATTTCTTCAACTCTACCTTCCAATTTGCTTTTTTCCTCATCTGTGGCTAATCTGCTTTTTAAATTGTCCATTTAATTATTACTTGTAATTATTCCACATTTTAACTACTGGAAGTTTTCTTTGATTCTTTGCTTGATATTCTTGATTATTTAATAATCTCCCATTCTTTATTCATATGTTCAATCCTGTATATCAGGGGTCCTCAATCCCTGTGCCATGAACTGGTACCGGTCTGTGGCTTGTTGGAAACTGGGCCACACAGCAGGAGGTGAGCAGAGGGCGAGTGAGCAAAGCTTCATCTGTATTTACAGCTGTGCTCCATCACTTGCATTATTGCCTGAGCTCCTCCTCCTGTCAGATCAGAGGTGGCATTAGATTCTCACAGGAGTGCTGTGTGTGTGAGGGATCTAGGTTGCATGCTCCTTATAAAAATCCAATGGCTGATGATCTGTCACTGTCTCCCATCACCCCCAGATGGGACCGTCTGGTTGCAGGAAAACAAGGTCAGGGCTCCCACTGATTCTACATAATGGTGAGTTGTATAATTATTTCATTATATATTATAATGTAATAATAATATAAATAAAGTTCACAATAAATATAATGTGCTTGGATCATCCTAAAACCATCCCCTACCCAGGTCCATGGAAAAATTTTCTTCCATGAAACTGATTCCTGGTGCCAAAAAGGTTGGGGATTGCTGCTGTACATAGAACATCATGTAGATCTTTAATTTAAATCTATTAATCACACATATATATGTGATTCCATGTATGAAGGTCCCAGTATTTAATATTTCTGCAGATCTTATTCTCTTGCCTATTTCATGTGGTTTGCATGCAGTGGTGTCCTGTTCTAGTTTGTGTTTGGTGGTTTTTGATTATGAATATGTTCTTTAGAACTTTATCTGTAAGACTTCTTTGTAAATACATTTCTCTAGAGAGGATATACTTTTTAATAATTTGGGAACATTTAATATGAATTATTGGCTATTAATTTTTAGGGAAACATTGATAATGGGAACTTGAGAAACACATCTATAAGAGGGCCTATTGGTAATTTTACATTTTTTGGGAATTCTTTTTCTTCTCCATCACCAGAAAGATGAAGAAAAGAACATTTTCTTTATGTGAATAAAACCAACAACAATGAATAGGGATACAAATTCATACAGTCTGATTCCCAAAAAAGGGGAGTGGAACCCCATGATTTGATCACTTCCCCTTCCTGTGAATGATCTCACAAATTAAGTTACAGGTCTTAATTCTCTAGAAAAAGGGACTTAGATATTATATCCTCCCAAATCCAAATTTCCTGCTCAGGAATGCTCAAACTTTTGAATTGACAAGGAATCACTTTCGTTTCATGGGACTGTTATGAATGACAGAAGAGCTTGAGAGACCTGGAAAGGCTGGAGCCACATATACGGAAACTTCCCAATGATTATGAAAGGCTTACTGATGGTGCAGAAGCCTGAGACCACGAGATTCAGAAAATCACATTCTTGTTTGTCCTAAGGATGCTTTGGACCTGATTTAAAAAAACCTCATATGGTTTTTGTGAGAAAATATTGCAAGGGGCTCTGTGACTGATTCTTTTGCTGTCCCTCTGGATCCCAAGCCTTTGAAGAGAGGAGTCTTTACACAGAGCAGGAGGGACCTGCGAAAGCTTAGTTCTCATCTAGCTTTGGCAGGGTAAAGGGATTACCCAGGTGCTGAAGGTGGCTCACTGCAAGGCTGGCACAGGCGTGATCATGTGCTCATTCTTCTCCACCACATGGTAAAGTGGAAACTACTATCACCTTGTCAGATAGCAAAGGTGATCTTTATTCTTGCCAATAGTTACAATGAAGAAAATTATCTTCTATCATGAGAGTACCTCTTAATTCCATCTTGTCTATCTGGGCAAATCTAGAAAAGAGACATGCTGAGTATCTACAGAAAAGAACTGGCTTTTTAATTTAACACATTAGTTTGAATTCAAAACATGTACAAGGTGCTGTGATGCAATGGCTTTCTAACTGTCCAAATTTCCAGAATGCACTCTGGTGGAAATATAGCCCCCAGGAGAATATGTAGCGTTGTTCTTCTACTACGATTGCAAAAACAGTTGAATGGAATGGTTGTGCCTGAAGAGTTGTCTGAGATTGTATTCACCAGGCAGTTTAGAGAAGGACGCACATCAGGGAGGCAGGGGATATCCATCTTGGCCCCCATTCCAGGGTGGTGCAATGACTCCAGGACTGCAAAGAGTCTCATTGTACAAGACCTACCTAAGCTTACAGGCAGTCCCAGAGGTATGAACAAGGATGAAGTGTGTGAATCAATGTCAGAAGTGAAATATGCCCATGACTTCAATAACAGCAACAGATACCAGCTCATGAATGACTGGTTAGAAGTGTTTTATGGATGAGATGCATGGTGGTGATATACCCAATCAGACATTCAGGAAGTGAGTCTCTTGTGTCATTTTGTGTGACCTTTGACAAGCCACTTAACTAATCTGGCCTTTACTTTTCTCAAGTGGGACTTGTTCATCAACCCTTCCTGTCTCATTCTGAAGTGCTCTGATCTCTGTTCTAATCTGTCAAATAGATTTGTAGACCATGCTTTGAGAACCATTGATATAGTAATCTAAAAAACTGACTGTACTTAATTTCCCAAGCCTTTGAAAGTATAAAGGAAGAAAAGCTTACTCACTGCCAGAATTTGGTTACAGAGGAATTTAATTATAGCATTTGGGCATGTGTCATTCAAGCATAGCTGTTAAGAGTCATGGTCAACTGTTTTATTAAGTCATTTATCGTCTTCAGCAACTACCAGTTTGTAATTACCTTAATTCTATTCCACCAGTTTGTGTGAAGGGAGTCCTGTTCTTTTGTCCTCTGCATCCAAACCCTAAAATAAATCATGATCATCATACTTACATTCTGTTGAGTTTAAAAAATTTTCCACTCCTGATTTTCTGTTATCTGATTTCTACTTTTCCTGGCGTTAGAATAATAGAATCATAGTGTTTCAGAACTAAAGGTAATTTTAAATATTATTTAATCTCACCTCCCTTTTACTCTATTGAAAATTGAGAACGGGAAAGATTTAAAAATTTAGAAAGGCCTACAGCTGGTTAGTGATGGAGTCATGCTTACTATCAGGTGCTCAACCCTGCAGGTTATGGAAATGCCTACAGATTTCCATTTCCGTGAGGGCCACAATTTCAGTGAGGCCCAGGAGGCTCTAGTTCAACCAGAAGGCAGAACCCAATCTAATCTGATCCGAGAGATTTGGATGTAGCCACCTGGATTTATAATGCCCAGGTAGAGAACCACAGTATACAATAGAATGTGGGCAGCCAGCTAAAGATGGTGTGGAAAAGGGGGCATAAAGGTAAAGTCAGGGGCACTTGTTACTCTAGGGATGAGCTACAGTAGAAGGAATTTAACTGAGATTAAACATTTGGATGTTTTGCAAATGCTAAAATATTCAAGCAGGCACTTTAGAATGCATTTTGCCCAAATCTCTACTTCTGTTTTTTAAAAAAATGTGAATGTGTACAACATCATTTCAATTTGCTTTACCTAAAAAAGCAAATGACAGAATGTTTTTACTATGATTCATTCACTCATTAATTCAACAAATGTTTGTTGAGCCCCTACCAAGTGCCAAGCATGAGGGGCACACATCTGCTGAGATCAGATGGAAAGGGGACCAGAAAAAGTGGAGAACCCAGTCTCCAGTCAAGAGACGATAGAGGCTTAGAGCAGAGGGTGCAAGAGACACGTGACTTAGAGACAGGGGAGGAAACCTGTAGACAGGTGATACCTGGATAACAGGGAGGAGGATTATGGGTGATTTCATTTTCTTTTAAAAATTTTCTTGTTTTTTGTTCACAGTGGTGCTTTGTTAATAAAGTAATAACAGGATTTTGGCCTGGAATGATGTTGCTACGATTTTTTAAATGGATTATTTTTTGTTTTGAAACAATTTTAAATTTATAGAAGTGTTGCAAGAATAGTGCAAAGGACTTTCAAATACACTGCTGTGATCCACCAGTTGTTAACATTTTGCTACATTTGCACATTCTTTTTCTTTTTTTCCTCTCCTCCTACACATATAATTATATATTTTTTCTGGACTACTTGAGAGTACATTGCACTTTACTCCTAAATACTTGAAGTGTATATTTCCTAGGAACAAGGACACTTGGCTTCTGTAACTATGTACAATGATCAAAATCAGGAAGTTTTATATTGATACATTAGTATTGTCTAATAGTCTTTATGAGAATTTTGCCAACTGTCTCAGTAATGTCCTGTATAGCAATTTATTTTTCTGGTCAATGAGCCAGTCCAGGATCACATATTGCATTTAGTTTTCATGTCTTTTTCATTTCCTTTATTCTGGATCACGTTCTCATTTTTTCTTTTTTTTGCCTTTCATGTTTGGCAATTTTGCAGAGTACAGGTCATTTATTTGTAGAATTTCCGTTAATTTGAGTTTATCTGTGATTTCCTCATCATTGGATCTAGGTTTAAATAACCTGGAGTTATTTAACCTGGAGTTTTTTGGCCATAGTACGATCTAAATGCTGTTGTGTCCTTCCCAGTGCACTGTATCTAGAGGCACATGATATGGTATGTTAATATCACTGATAAAGTTAATTACTGGTGGTACTAATTTTAAGGTAAGACTACATATTTTAAATGGTAGTTTCTTTTGTTTTCTTTGGCTCAAAGTAGTGTCACTGTTAAGCAGTGTTTTAAAATTATCTATTTAAATTAATATGGGCTCACATTTACCCCACAGTAAGTTACACAGATCTCCAGGGAAAAGGGGTGTGCACATAATTGCTATGTCAGGCTAGGTTATTACAATACAAAAGCAGGTTAAGTATAAGTCAATCCTGGCATAAGCAGGGATAATTTGTTTTCAGATTCTGGATATGCTTATTTTCTAGGGAGTTATTTGGATGTTTTTCTCATTTGTTGACTAAATCTATGAGCCAAATGTAAGTTGTAGCATTTGGGGATATTATGTACACTTTCGACCTTCTCTTTATCAAAAAGACCAAAAATAACAAACTTTGGCAAGGGTGCAAAGAAAAGGGAACTCTTATCCACTGTTGGTGGGAATGCAAACTAGTACAGCCACTGTGAAGAACAATATGAAGGTCCCTCAAAAAACTACAAATGGGACTACCATATGATCCAGCCATCTCACTATTGGAAACTTATCCAAAGGAAAAGAAATCAGTATATTGAAGAAACATCTGCACCTCTGTTTATTGCAGCACTATTCACAACAGCCAAGATAGGGAATCAACCTAGGTGTCCAACAACAGGTAAATGGATAAAGAAAATATGGATATATATGCCGTGGAATACTATTCAGCCATACAAAGAATGAAATCCTGTCTTTTGCAGCAACAAAGTTGAGCCTGGATAACATTATGTTAAGTGAAATAAGCCAAGAATGGAAAGTTGACCACCACATCTTCTCATTTATATGTGTAAACTAGAAAATGGTTGATGTCACAGAAGTAAAAAGTAGAACAGAGGCTGGGAAGAGTAGAGGGAAGGGAGGGATAGGGAGAGATTTGTTAAAGGTTATAAAATTACGGCTAGATAGGAGGAATAAATTCTAGTGTTCTGTACCACTGTAGGATGACTGTTGTAGACAATAATGTATTAATTAGATAGTTGCAAGAGCTAGAAAGAGGATATTGAGTGTTTTTAGCACAAAGAAATGATGAATCTTTGAGGTGATGGATATGTAAAATCCCCTGATCTGAACACCATCTATTATTTGTCTCAAAACATCATTAGGTACCCCAGAATATGTACAAGTATTATTTATCAATTTAAAACATTAAATTAAAAATTAAAAAAGAATACATTCAAAAGTAGAACAGAGGATACTAGAGGCTGGGAAGGGTAGAGGGTAGGGAGGAATAGGGAGAGATTCGTTAAAGGTTATAAAATTACAGCTAGATAGGAGGAATAAATCCTAGTGTTCTGTACCACTGTAGGATGACTGTTGTAAACAATAATGTATACTTTAATCTATGCTGGATCACTTCATAGTCATTCCTATTGGTAGCTATAAAGGAAAATGACCCATTTCTTTAGATCCATGCTGAAATTTTATAAAATCTTTTGAGTTTTTGGAAGAAATATACTTTATTTGTATGAATCCATTTATAAGCTACTCAGTATCTGAAAATTTTCTTCAAAGATGTTGATAGACTAATGCTTGACTTTTCTGCGAAAAAGCCATTGGATCTCTCTGGCATTTTTGCTTTTGAACTAATCATGTCAAAATGTGATTTGCCTATAAGCATGTGAGCTGTTTTGTTTTAATAACATTTTAGCCGTAGCTGAGCCACTGTGGGTTTGAAAGAAACAGGCCAAATACTTGCTGCAGAGTGGGCCTTGCAATTCTTTCCTTTGGGTGTGAAATGTTTCTCTTTTAAGAGAATTTGCAGTAAATCAGATTTGCTAGTCATTTTACATTCCCAAGAACAACAAGATTGAGTGAGGGAAAGTGGATAGAAATAGCATTTCAGGAACACCAATGTTCAGGGATTAGATGGTGCAAGGCGGGGAGTTTGGCTGGGACATTTGCTATTTCCATTGCTGTGAACCAATTCTTTGGAACCTTGTGGAGTTCAGCATTATGAAGCCGCAATGCTGCCGAAGGGTGAAAACAGCAGTGGCTCCATGCTGCCATCTGGTGGTATACTGCTGCATTGCCTCCCCCAGTAAGTCCTGGTCTCCAGCCCATGGACTCTTGGCTGGCCCCTGTGGACCAAAGAGAAAAACTGGGAAGTTTGGGTTGTTTGTTCATTATGTGCCACAGAGGGTTCCCTCTTGTTTTGGTGTCCTTTTCTCTCCTCCTCTGTGGAATATGTATCCCCTTCCCTTCAGATAACTTGGTGCCTTTTTTATCGTCTTTCCTTTCCCCATCAAACAACAACAGCAACAACAACAAAAATAAAAAACAAAAAGAAAAACAAGAAAATGACTAAATTTATTGAATCCTCCTAGCTGCCAGACTCACTGAGTGCTTTCTAAATATTATTTTCTTCAATCCTGGAAACAAACACATGGGGGAAGAGAAAATTATTTTTCCGTTTTACATAGTTAACAATAATTGAGCCAATGTTGATCACTGGCTGGTCTGTCTAGAGCTTGAATTCCTAATCACTACATTGCCTTTGGACCTCCGTGTGACACTGAAGAATATATGGTCGATCCCGTGGAAATTTTGTTTGGTCTCACTTCTAATTGTGGAATCAAAGTTTATCTCTTATGTCAAGCTTTAGTGGGCAGGTTGCAAAAATATTTTGGGATATCTGGGGCCCTCAACCAGTGCCCCTTAAAATCTGCCTATAAAGGCAGTCGCTTTTCTGAGGTGGCTGACAAATCTAGAAAAATTGGAGTGACTTAGTAATTGTAAAAGTCAAATGAGAATGCACATGAATGAGATTTGGATGTTCTGCACCAAAATTAATTATTACTATGCAATAATGTTAGCTATATTCCTAGTTAATGTTCACACATGACCAATTTAACATATTCAGTAGAGGGGTAAGTATGGTTTTCATGATGCATTTGAGTTGGGTACAACTTCTCTGATTTGAAAAATTTAGAACTCTCTATGATTGATTTTAAAGTGAGGCTATTTCTAGAATACACAATAAAAATTACATATTTTATTTCTTAGCATATAATGTAACTAAAAGTAATAGCCAACCAGCAAACCAATATCTAACCAATCAAATACAAATTCTTATGAAACTTATGAATATAGTGTTGTACTAGTCACTGTATTTCCAAGACTTTTTTTCTGATCTGTTTTATAAATAGACAACACATTTATAATTAAAATGTAGACTTTAAGCTTATGGCAAGTGGTAGGTGTTCAATACTCCCTTCTGTGGCCCCACCTAAGCCCTGAGCACTGGCATTCCTGAAACTACATTTCCTTCCACTTTCTTTCATTCCCCCTTTTAGATCTGTGAAGATTCCAGAGTCAGATCCCAAGCTGCATGCACTCTACAGACGCAGCCATGTCTGGAGATATATAGAAGACCTCCCAAAGATGAGCGAACATGAAATGCTAGAGAGGGCATAGGAATTTTCTTTAAGATGCCTGGCATACCTACAAAGTTTCTTTCAATGACCAGCTTCAGAATAAGATGGGAGACACATCATGGCAAAGTTGGTCTGGTAAGGTGGCATTGCTCCAAGTATGTCATGGCATGCTATGTCCCATGTCTAGCTCTGGGATGAATTGAGGCTGTGACATACATGAGGCCACAGCTTCCACATCTCACTGAGCCACTGAACACAGCCAGCAGGGTTGGGTGGGGTCCATATCCAAGTAGGGCACCAACAAGAGTTGGGGGCACTGTCTTCACTTGGCCAAACAACGGTGAGGGCACGATGGAGAACACAGCCAAAGCTCTGAGTCACATACTGGAGTTTGGCTGCTCCAAAAGCCATTGCCAGTGTCCTTTCCCGTCCTCTACTGGGGGGCTGGAAAGCTCACACACTAACTTTTCCAGATGCTCTTACAGGCAGAGGTTGCCAGGTGAGCTAGTTCTGGACAACAAGATAGAAGTGGAAGCCACTAGATTGGGCTACCAGTGAAGTTTTTGAAAAAAGGCAACTTTGGCTGGAATGCTTCCTTTAGCACTTTGCCCTTCCTTCTTTTTCCTTCCTTCTCAGAATCAGCCCTGGACACCTATGACTAGACTTCTTTTTGAATGGATAAACAAACACCTATTTTGTTTAGGCCTCTTTAGTATGAATTTCTGTTATTTGCCACTGAATGCATTTCTAACTCATGAAAGCTCTGAGAAACCTAAGTGTTTGCTGATGAGCACAGGAGTGGTGTTGGTACTGGCTGGACTAGCCCATTTTGGGGAGTGGGAGCCAGAGATTCAGGAGGAAACATTGGGAGTTGCAGAGGGGAGAACTGAAGGAGGCCAAGTGGTAGCCACCAGAAGCGCCATAATTAGAAACTTTAGTAGGTTTAGGAGGGATGGAGTTCCTAATTTCTGCAAGTAGAGTGGGAGGCTGAACCAGAGATTTACACGTTGGGTTTTTGTTTTTGTTGGGATTCCTTTGTACTCATCAGCTGGTATAGCCTGAGGAAACTTGAGTTGCAAATTTTTTGGTGTTCACATTTATGAATTTTAATGTATCAATTAGGTTTTGTTTTGTTTTTTTTTTTTTTTTGGAGTCTCACTCTGTCACCCAGGCTGTAGTGCAGTGGCACAATCCCACCTCACTGCAACCTCTGCCTCCCAGGTTCAAGCGATTCTCCTGCCTCAGCCTGCCAAGTAGCTGGGACTATAGGCATGTGCCACCACACCCGGCTAATATGTATTTTTAGTATAGAAGGGGTTTCACCATGTTGGCCAGGTGGGTCTCAAACTCCTGACCTCAGGTCATCTGCCGGCCTCAGCCTCCCAACATGCTGGGATTATAGTTGTGAGCCACTGCATCCAGCCAGCTCATTTCTTTCCAAGAATCCACTATGTGCTTAACAGTTCACTAGATCAGGGTTTGGCAAACCTTTTCTATAAAAGTCTAGATAGTAAATATTTTGGGCCCTGCTCACCATTCAGTCTCTGCCTCAACCACTCAATGCTGTCATTGTTGAATGAAAGCAACCAGACAATATCTACAGAAAGAAGGATGGCTGTGTTCCAATAAAAGGTTACAAAAACAGCCCGCAGCCTGGATTTGGTGTGAGAACTATTTGCCAACCCTTTGCTCCAGATCTTATAGTGGCACCACCATCAACAACAAAAAAGTTAGGGTTGGGTGTGGTGGCTCACACCTGTAATCCCAGCACTTTGGGAAGCTGAGGTAGGAAGATCACTTGAGACTAGAAGTTTGAAACCAGCCTTGGCAACATAGTGAGTCCTCATCTCTAAAAAATAAAAATAAAGCATTAGCTGGGTGTGGTGGTGCCCACCTGTAGTCCCAGCTACTTGAGAGGCTGACAAAGGATTCGAGGCAGCAGTGAACTGTGATCACACCACTGCATTTCAGTCTGGGTAACAGACTGAGACTGTCTCAAAAAAAAGTTAGGTTTTTGTTTTAAGTTAGATGTACAGTTGACTCTTGAATAACATGGATTTTAACCACAAGGACCTACTTATACATGGATTTTTTTCAATAAATAAAGTTGGCCCTCCTTATCAGTGAGTTCCACATCCACAATCAAACGTTGTGGATGGAAAATACAGTATTTCTGGGATCTGAAACCTGCATATAGATACTTTATGTACTTAAGTCCCACCTTGGGACTTGAGTATGTGCATATTTTGGTATCTTTGGGCAGTTCTGGAACCAATCCCTTATGAATACTAAGGGATGGCTGTGTATATCCCTTTAAATCATGTTTACATTGTTCCTTTCACAGCAAAATTCCTTTGTCACCACACAGTTTTTCTTAGGATTTTCCCAATAGGAGTTGGATGATATGGTGCAGTTGGCTTTCTGATGCATGATCCTCCCACAGCAGTGTTTTCAGAAGTGTGTTCTATAGAACACTAGTTCCATGGGATATCTCATGGGGGGGGGAAGGGGTAAACACATTTGGAAAACGATGCGTTTAAAATGTCAAATTAGGCCGGGGCAGTGGCTTATGCCTGTAATCCCAGCACTTTGGGAGGCCAAGGCGGGCAGATCACAAGGTCAAAAGTTCAAGACCAGCATGTCCAACATGGTGAAACCCCGTCTCTACCAATAATACAAAAATTGGCCATGCGTGGTGGTGCACACCTGTAATCCCAGCTACTTGGGAGGCTGAGACAGGAGAATCGTTTGAACCTGGGACAAGGAGGTTGCAGCGAGCTGAGATTACGCCACTGCACTCCAGCCTGGGCAACAGAACAAGACTCCATCTAAAAAAAAAAAAAAAGTTAAACCAATTACTCTATCTCATATGTTACAACATTTATTCAGTTGCCCAATCTAGCAATTTGTGAGTTTATTTCTCTCTTATGTCTGATCCATCTCCAAGTGCTATTGATTCCATCTCTTAATCATTTCTTCATTTGTCCCTCTCTCTCCATCTCTATTCCCCTAAATATCCCTATTTCAGGTTCTGGCTTCCCTTTGCATTCAATCTTTTCTATCCTCAAGCCCAAGCTGCCAGAATCCTATGTCAAACATGAAAAGCTAGGCTGGGCATGATAGTGTGCACCTGTGGTGGCAGCTACTTGGGTGGCTGAGGTGAGAGGATTGCTTGAGCCTGGGAATTTGAGGCTGCAGTGAGCTATGGTTGTGCCACTGCACTCCAGCTTGGGTGACAGAGCAAGACCCTGTGTCTTAAAAAAATTACGAAAATCTAACCTTAGCACTCCCCTACCTTCAACCCATCAATGACTCCTTTCTGGCCAGGGCAGCATTTTCTACCCGGTGATCACTGGGATGTTAGATGTGCTACAGGAAAATTCTGCATGAAACTTTGGATAAACACATTTAGACAGAGTTCTTTACCTCTTGGACTTCTTAACACATGAATGTACATTTTGGCTGCTTTTTTTTTTTTTTTTTTCTGCTCCTCACGGAGCAGAGCTACCCCACAGGCAGTGTGCCCAGAGTAGCCCCATTTTGGCTATTTAAGAGAGGATACCAGATGCAGCATTTCTCAAACCCAACTGAACATGCAGAATTCCTTTTTCACGGGGCGCTGTGAGGAATTAGCATTTCAATGGAAACTCTTTGAGAAACACTACCTTGTATATATTGCAAAGAGTTCCAATTAACGGGGATTCACTCAACTCTATCTCCCCAATGTAAGAATTAGAGTGTCTACTTTGATGTTGCCTACTGTACTTTTCTTGGCTAGATTGTCTACTTTTTCCTTATTAAGCAGCCTGGACAAGTGCAAAACAATATTAGAGGTTTAAGAATCAAAGAGGTTAGCCTTAGAATTTCAACCATTTACTAAATGTAAGAACTTGGGTAAGTTTCTTCAGTTTCTTTGAGTCTCTTACTTCATCATTAAATTCAATGTAAAACCTGCCTCATAGAGTTACTTGAGTAAATGATACACCATATATAAGGTGAAAAGCTGAGTGACTGGCATATAGAAAGTGCTCAATAAACGTAATTTCTGCTATGTTTGGGCTTTCAGGGGAGATCAGCTTGAATGCCATGGAGCCAAAGTCTGTGTGTTTGGCTCAGCCCCTAGGTGAATAATAACTGAATCTCTGTGTACAAGGAAGGATCTTGACAAAATAGCTCATGCAACTTAAAGAGAGTATTGTCCATGCTGTGCCCTTAGGAACTAAAGTGTGTTTTAAGTGGCATTGTTTATTTGTCTGTTCAGACTGATGACTCATTTGTCTGATCTGGTGATTTCATCTGCTTTCCTGTGTCTACGGCAGTGCCAATCATGCCTTTTTGCCAAAGCCTCCACCTCGGCATTTGTTAATAATTGCACCTTGTTTGCATTTTGCATTAAATAATGTGAACATACCTTGTCCTCACTTTGTGTGAAAATGTTTTCCTCGCATTAACAAAACTTTTCCTGAATTTATTAACAAAACAAGTGGTAGTTTTGTTTGTTAATAAATAATAGTCTGGACTTTGGAGATGTAGTATTCACTAGTTTTTATTTTTAAATTTTTAACTACAGATATTTAGACAAAGCACCTTACAAATTTTAGGAAAGATATGAATAAAGTGTGATGTATTTGCAAAGGGCATGAAGTATTTATTGAAGAGACATAGTTTTCTTAAACATTAATGCTTTAAAATAACCTGGAATAAAATACTTAATAAAATATGTAGTGGACAGAGCAAGAAATTAGATAGGGCAACTCCTAGAAACAATTTAAAAATGGGAAATTTCAGCTTTCACTGCTCTGTTATGCTCCATTTTCTCAGTAGATGGCACTCTTCCCCTACCTTCAGAGCTTTTATTTACACTAAGGTGTAAAGGGCTGATAATCCATTACAACAGTTACTAAATCCTCTTTGGGAATTAGCTTATTAATTGCAGCCCTATACAGCACCTACACCTTGCACAAACAACGAAATGCATGGGTAAGTCAATATTTCAACTACAGTAAAGAGGTTTACTCCTGTATTTTACTTTAGTGTTTGCAAAATTTGATTAGTCTATCCCTTGATGACTTGCAGCCACATTCCTAAATATTCTCTTCTTTCCAACATGCTGACTTACTAGATCTCTTACTCTAGACAGATGACCCATCTACTATTTTATCAAGAAGATCAAGCTTTCACTTTTTCATTCATTCATTCATTAGGTTGGTGCAAAACTAATTGCAGTTTTGCTATGAAAAGTAATGGCAGAATAATAATAATAATCAGTCAACAATCATTCAATCAGTACCTACTGTGTACTAGGCTTTGTTAAGCTCAAAGGATGTAAAGATGCATGAGTTATGGTCTTTGCCTTTAAAGAGCTCTGAACTTGTTTGGAGGAAACAGAAACATAACTAGCAGATTATTAAGAAGATATCATTCTTGGCCGGGCGTGGTGGCTAACGCCTGTAATCCCAGCACTTTGGAAGGCCGAGGCAGGTGGATTACAAGGTCAGGAGTTCAAGACCAGCCTGATCAACATGGAGAAACCCCGTCTCTACTAAAAATACAAAAAATTAGCCGGGTGTGGTGGCACATGCCTGTAATCCCAGCACTCAGGAGGCTGAGGCAGGAGAATCACTTGAACCCGGGAGGTGGAGGTTACAGTGAGCCGAGATAGCACCACTGCACTTCAGCCTGTTTGACAGAGCAAGAATTCATCTCAAAAAAAAAAGAAGATACCATTCTGTCCATAATTTGCTGATTTTCTTTGATATTTTATTATAATTAAATACTTCTTCTGCATATATTGAGACAACCATAAATCCTTTAAATTTGCTTTCCTAGAAACTTTAAGTTAGTCTTGATTGATTCTTCTTCTTCTTCTTCCTCTTCCTCTTCCTCTCCTTCTCCTTCTCCTTCTCCTTCTCCTTCTCCTTCTTCTTCTTCTTCTTCTTTCTCCTTCTCCTTCTTCTTCTGTGTATTGCTGGATGCAGTTTGCCATCACTTTATTCAGGATTTTTGCATCTGTGCTAATCAGTGATAATGGCCTATAATTTTCCTTTTTCAGAATGTACTTATCAGTTTCTTTATAAAAGTTATGTTAAGCTCAAGAAATGAGTTGTGGAATCTTCTTTTCTTTTATATTTCTTAAATGATTAGTCAAACTCACCTGTAAAACCATGTGTGCCTAATGTTTGCTTTATGGGAAAATTTTTAACTAGTTTATGTTCCTTAAGGGTTATAGGTACACTTAAGATTTCCATTTCATCTTGAAGTACTGTTTGGCAGGTTATATTTTCCTAATCGTTTGGCTGTCTCATCTAAGTTTTCAAGTTTATTGACATGAGGTTGCTCAAAATATTCTCTGAGTAATTTTTAAGTCTTTGCAGGATCTGGCAGTTACATTCCACTTTTTATTAGACTTTCTGAATAACCAACTCCTGATATTTTTTATCCTTTCAATTTTGGGTTTTCTATTTCTTGAATTTCTGCTCTTATCCTTATAATTTTCTTCCTTTTGCTGTTTTTATGTTTATTCTATAAATTATTTTCTAACTTGGTAAGTTAGATAATTATCTTACTAATTTTTATTTAATCTTCTCTTTCCTATCATAATTACTGATGTCTATGCATTTCCATCCAGGACTTTCTTTGGATACATATATAGGTTGCAATCTTTATATTTTCATTAATGTTCAGGTATAGATAATTTCCTATTCCTATTATAATTGTCTTTGACCAACATATTATTTATAAATATGTTTTGTAATTTTCAAACAGAGTTTTCCTTGCAATCTTTTTGTTATTATCTCTAACTTAATTACCTTTGGTTTGAGAATACGATTTGTATAAGACCCAGTCTTTTGAAGTGCATTGAATCTTAAATTTATGGTCTAGCTAGTGGAAAATTTTCAGAAATGTTTCATGATACTAAAATTCATCTATATTCCCCAGCCTCTAAAGTATGTCCCAATAATCCCCAACTTCTGTATTCATACATTTGTGTAACCCCTTCACCTTAAGTGTGAGCTGGACTTAGTGACTTACTTCTATGAGTATAAGTATGGCAATATGCAAAACAGCACATCATTTCAGTATTAGCTCGTGAATAGACTGAAGGACTTCTGCTTCCAGCAAGACAACGTGAGGAGCTCTGTAGACCAACTTCCCAGTGAAACGAATGGAAATTATAATAAAAACTCTAACTAAAGTCTCTAAAAATGATCCTAAGGATATACTACAACTGAAGAAACATTTATCCAATAAAAATCACTAAAACTTGCTGAGAACAGTGAGAGTCTGTAGCATTTGAAGCATGACCCCTCCCACCCCCCTGCATCTGCCACCTCAGCTCAGCGGATCTCTCTCTAGCCTACAGAGGAGATAAAATAGAGAATGGAAAATAGAGACAAACGATGAGACCAAAAATTGGATCTTTGAAACTATCAACAAAACTGACAAACTGTTAGCTAAATTAACTAGGAAGAAAAGAGAGAAGCCTCAAATAATAAAATCAGAGAGGAAACAGGGGACATTACTACCAACTTTATAGAAATTGGAAGATTTATAAAGAAATGCTATAAACAATTGTGTGCCCATAAAGTAGACAGCTTAGTTGAAATGAATATATTCCTAGAAAGACAGAAACTACTGAAACTGAATCAAGAAGAAATAGTGAATAGACTTATAATAAAATTGAATTAGTAATCAAGAACTCCCATGAAAAAAAGCCCAGGCCCAGATGGCTTTACTGGTGGATCCTAATAAACACTTAAAGAAGAATTAATATCAATTATTCACACATTCTTCCAAAAAATAGAGGGGAAGAAAGTACTGCCCAACTCATTTTATGGGACCAATATTTCTTGATACCCAAACCAAAAATATCGTAAGAAAAGAAAACTATAAACCAATATCTCTTATGAATACAAATGCAAAAGTACTTAGTAAAATACTAGCAAACTAAATACAGAAACATATAAAAAGAATTATACACCATGACCAAGTGGAGTTTATGCCAGAAATGCGTGATTGTTTAAACATGAATATCAGAAAGTGTTGTCCCCTATCAATAGAATAAAAAACAAAAAACCCATACGAGCATTTCAATAGAATACTGAAAAGCATGTTACAATATTACAGTATATGACAGCTTTATGTGTGTGCATATGCTCAAATAAAATTTAATGACACAAATCATTTTTGCTAAATCCAGTCCTTCTCTTTCTCACCTAGGGGTATCCAGTCTCATCACAGAAGGTAGAATAAGGTGGAACCACAGGGCCAGATTGAGCCTCAACAACACATACTTCACATACATGTTCACTTATTGCACTAGGTTTTTCTCAACCCAAAATACTGCTTTAGGTATTTGGCTGCCAAGGGAAGTGAAGGTTTGAGTCTGAACAGGCTCCAAAATGGATTGTGCAAAACCTCAGGCCTCTCTCCTTCCTCTGGAAGTTCCAACTGTGGAAGAAATGAAGATGGAACTTCTCAAGCATCAACAGCTTCTAGCATGAATCCCCTACATATCCCCCAAGTATCCCTTCCCCTTTGGTCATGATTATAACTGGGATATTGATCATGACAGATCTCCTAGGTGTCTGTCAAAGGTATAGAGTAAGGTAGGTGGACTCGGGATGAGGATAGCTGCAGCTGTGTGGGGCTGAGGGTCTGTGGCACTGAGGTACTGGGGAAGCAGGGCTCTGTTTTCATTCTGACCTAGAGTCAATAAAGTGCTCTTGGAGGAAGCCAGAGCCCTGACTCTGTACTATAGAGAAAGGGCCAAGTCACTGAGTGCACCACTACTTGACCCAGAGGTAGAAAGAATTTACTCTGGAGAGATTTGGTAGAGCTCCAAGAACAAGCAAGTTACATGTGGACAAAAGGAGGAAGAGATATCAAAATAATGAATAAATTCAAACAAAGCTGGAGGATAAGACCCCAGGACTGAATAAGCTCTGAGAAAGGCCTGGGCAGAGGCACCGAAGGAAGCACGTCAGGGAAGATACGCTCATTATAGCCTAGGAAATTTTCAGTAGTTGGGAAACGAGGGGAGGAAGGCCTGCCTGTATCCCTAATTTCACAGGGTGAGAAAGAGGAAGATGACTAGGATACTGCACAGGGGGCCCGGCACTGAATTGTGGGAGTTAGAGGTTGCTTGGGGCAAAGTAAAAAGGCTTCTGACCCTTTCAAAAGGTGGCTGGCCAAGAGCATAATTAGGGACTCCAGTCATGGACATACTAGAGGTCCTCGGGTGCCTTGAGCCCTGAATGGGTCAGCAGCTCTCCATCCTAAAGAGCAAAAGCAGACACCACTGGACCCTGGAAATCTGTAGCATGTGGACCACAAAGACCCGGCTCCCATGCACCAGAACTGCCACCTCCCAGTAGCATCTGCCACTGGAGACCACAGTGTCTGCCAGCACCACTGCCCACTCCCTGAAGTGCTCCATATCCAGGGCCACCTTGGTGGGCTCCATTCCCGTCAAGCCATATTTGACACCTGTATCACTTCTGAAGCATGCCAGGCTGCTGTGGGCTTTTCCTTCCAGTTTGAAAAGATGCCTCTCCAGGCCTCTGTGGTGGCACCCCAGCCTCCTCAACTTCCTTTGGCTCCTCAGCAACAGCACAAAGAACTGTGTGAAGGACAGTGCTGCCTCGTGGCATAGATGAACCTACAACATTTTATGATAAAATACTCAACAAACTCCGAAAAGACGGAAATTTTCTTAACCTGATAAAGGGCATCTACAAACATCTCACTGTTAACATTGTACTTAATGGCGAAAGAATAGATGGTTTCCTCTGAGATTAGGAACAAGACAAGGATGCCCACTCTTACTGCTTCTATTAAGTATTGTACTCAAGGTTCTATCATGGACAATTAGGCAAGAAAATGGAATAAAAGTCACTAAAAAACCTATCAGAACTAATTTATAAATGAGTTCAGCAAGGTTGCAGTATAGAAGCTCAGCATATAAAACTCAATTGTATTTCTATACACTAGCAATGAACAATCTCAAAATGAATTTAAGAAAAAATTTGCAATAGCATAAAAATAAATACTTAGGAACAAACTTAACAAAGGAGTGCAACACTTGTACTAGGAAAGCTGCACAATATTGTAGAAAAGAATTAAACTTCTTTATTTTCTTATAATTTCTCTATCTCATGTTAACAGGTCAAAAAACTTAATATAGTTAAGATGGAAATACCTCTCAAGTTGAATTATAGATTCAATGCAATCCCTGTCAGAAACCCAGTTGCATTTTTTTTTTTTTTTTGTAGAGATGGAGATCTTGCTGTGTTACCCAGGCTAGTCTTGAACTCCTGGCCTCAGGTGATCCTCTCACCTCACCCCCACGAGTAGCTAGGATTACAGTAGTCCACCACCAATTCTGGCTCTTTACTTGCATTCTTTGTAGAAATTGACAAGCTGATACTAAAATCCATATGAAAACTCAAGGGATCCAGAGTTGCCAAAACAATTCTAAAAGGTGGAACAAATTTGGAAGATGCACAATTTCCAATTTCAAAATATACTAAAAAGCTAATCAAGATGAGGTGGTAATAGTATAAGGATAGACATATTTATTATTGAAGTAATTGGGAATCCAGAAATAAACCCATGTATTTGTGGTCAATTAATTTTGGACAAGGATGCTAAGACCATACAACAGGGGAAAGAATAGTCATTTCAATAAATGTTGTGACAACTGAATATCCAAATGCAAAAAAATGAAGTTGGACCCTTATCTCATACCAAATACAAAAACTAACTCAAAATGGATGAAAGACTTAAATGTAAGAGCTACTTAAAAGAAAACATAGGAGTAAATCTTTGTGTCCTTGGAGTAGGCAAAGTATTTTTATATATGACATCAAAAACACAAACAACAAAAGAAAAAATAATTAAACTTCACCAAAATTTAAAAGCTTTTGCATTTCAAAGGACATTATTAATAAAGTGAGAAGACAACTCAAAAAATGGGAGAAAGTATTTGCAAATGATATATCTGATAAGGAACTTCCATTTAGATTACATAGAGAACTTCTTCCTCTTTATGGACTAGCTCTGAAAAAAAACTCTTATAATTCAATAATAACAAGAAAAATAATAATCCAATTAAAACATGGTAAAGGATCTGAAAAATGTCTATTTTTCCAAAGAAGACTACACAAATGGCCATAGGCTTGTGAAAACATGTTCAACATTATTAGTCATCATAAAAATGCAAATAAAAACCACAGTGAAATGCCACTTCACACCCACTAGGGTAGCTATAATAAAAAAGTCAGATAGTAAGTGTTGGTTAGGATGTGGAGAAATTGAAACGCCAATACATTGTTGATGGAAATGTAAGATGATACAGCTGCTTTGAAAAACAGTCTGCCATTTCCTCAAATGATTAAACATAGAGTTACAATTCAACACAGAAATTCTATTATAGCCGTATACCCAGATAGAGAAACAATAACATATGTTCGCATAAAAACTTGTACCTGAATGTTCATAGCAGCAGTATTCATAATAGCTAAAAAGTGGAAACAACTGAAAGTCCATCAGCTGATGAATGGATAAGCAAAATGTGGAATATTGTGTAGCCTTAAAAAGAAATGAAGTGTTGATACGTACTACAACATATATGAAACTTAAAATCATTATACTAAGGGAAAGAAGCCAATCACAAATGACCATGCATTATATGATTCCATTTATATGAAAATGTCCAGAATAGGAAAATCTACAGAGACAGAAGGTAGATTGGTTGTTATCTAGGAATGGAGAAGAGGGATGGGCTAACGGGATGGCAATGAAAGGGTATGTGGGGTAATATACTGAGGTAATGAAAATGTTCTGACATTGATTGTGGTAATTATTTCACAACTCTATGAATAGTGAATATACTAAAAACCATTAAATGGTACATTTAAATGGGTGACTGGAATGGTATGTGAATTATATATCACTAAAGCTATTACCAAGAAAATGGCTTCCATCTTGGATGCTCTCACTTGTTCTCACCCACTCCCCGCCTTTTTTAGACTGCTTGGTCTGGGGGAAGCAAGCTGCTAGGCTATGAGAGGCCCAGATGGTGAGAAAGCGAAGTCTCTGGCCTACCAAAGTTCTAACAACCCTGTGAGTGAGCAGATCCTCCCCAGTTGAGCCTTCAGATGAAATTACCCAACAAGTTAAGTTGCTTCTGGATTCTTGACCCATAGAAATGGTGAGATAAGAAATGTTTGTTATTTTAAGCTGCTAAATTTGGGGATAATTTGTTACATGGCAATACATAATTAATATACCACTTGTTGATTGCAATGCTTTAGAAACAACCAGGAGATTAAGCTTATTTATTTTTTCTTCAGGACTACTGATTACTACTCATTAATTTTTGTTTCCTTAAGGAATTAAGTATTGAATGGGGTGTGTTAAATCTCTTGTGATTATAAATTTGTGTATTGCTCCTTTTAGTTCTGTTACTTATAACTTTGTTTATTAGCTTTACCTATTTTGAGAATACATTATTAAGTAAATACAAGGATTAGCCTATCAATTTCTCCATTTACTCTGTGGTTTCTCAGTGGTATAGTTCATGTTGAAAATGCAGGAGAAATTATTGATTCTTTCTCTTTCTGAACTAGTTTTCAAGATAATAATTTCTTCTATATCATTCCTCTAAGGAAAACACATTTGTTCAAAACAGTGTTATCATGAACTCATGGGTTTAAATTATTGATGAATTATTAATTGATAAATTATTGATGAATTTGAGCTTTTTAAAGCTTAATCTGGCCAATGGGAGCCTCTTCAAGTTGTCTCTCAAGTCCTTTGACACAACTCTAGCAGTCTTTAATAAATAGCTTCCCTGCTATCTGGTATGATAACTTTTCCAGGCACATCTTATGTATTTCATATTCCAGTCTTGCAATCAGCTCCAAGAAACCCTTGTTTCCTTTAGTAACTAGGTGAATGGTATTTTAAGACCACATAAGACCCACCTTCTGGGGACTTGGGATATTCATTGCTACTGGGCTACTTTTTCTAGGCCTCACACACATATTCAAATAGGACTAGAAAATATTTCCAGAAATTTCTTCTTTGTTATATCTGCATGTCCTTTCTTCACACTCAGAATCCTGGTTCTAAGGGACACAGAAGATTATAGAATTGAAATGATAATTACTCATTCTTTTCAAATCACACATCACACACACAAGTTTTAGAATAATGATAATATTACCAATCTCAATATATCTACTGACAAGGGTGAACATTTTTGGTATATGCTCTTCCCATTTCCCCTTATTTTTATAATTATACAATATCTAAATTGAGCAAACAGACATTACGAACCAGACTTTTTCCCTTTTAACTCCTACTTAATCTTCTAATAGTAATTATATTTCTAATGCTTACCACGAATCCTTTTTTTTTTTTTTTCTTGAGACAGAGTCTCACTCTGTCGCCCAGGCTGGAGTGCAGTGGCACCATCTTGTATCTCAGCCTCCCAAGTAGCTGGTACCACAGATGTGTGCCACCATGCCTGGCTAATTTTTGTATTTTTAGTAGAGACAGGGTCTCACAATGTTGACCAGGCTGGTCTTGGACTCCTAGCATCGAGTGATCCTCCCACCTCAGCCTCCCAAAGTGTTAGGATTACAGGAGTGAGTCACTGTGCCTGGCCTGACAAATCCTTATGTTGTGGTCTGCAAGGGCTTGGCCAGCTACAATTGTTAGAGAGTACATGGTTCACACAAGACCTCCCTCACTTCGGACACCAACTGCAAATGTAGAAGAGTTTCCCAAACCATACTCATGTTCAATGATTTGGTATAAGGGCCCATAAAACTCACTAAAGCTATTATACTTACAATTATCATTATTATAGGGAAAGAATATGGATTAAAGTCACTCAAGAGAAGAAGCACATGGGGTGGAATCTGTGGAAGTAACAAAAATGGAGCTCCCATTGGCCTCTCTTCATGGTGTCCGGATGTGTTACTTTTCTGGCATTGATGTGTGACGAGATGCAGTTTTGTCAGCCAGGGAGGCTCACCCAACCTTGGTGTTCAGAGTACTTATCGGTGCTCCACCACGAGGGTATCACTGATTGATTGCCCATGTGATTGATCTCCAGTTTAACTGATACCAGATGACTCAAAGCCCTTACCTTAAATCACATTGTTGTTCTTTCTGGAGTGGCCAGCTCCTACCCTAAGTTTAGGTCCAACCCACCCTCTAAGTCATATTGCTAGACAATCCAGTGTGACCCCATCCCCCCAGGCAAACAAAGATACTACCATCAGGCATGATAGCCAAGGGCCTAGATATGCTTCCCAGAATGTGAGGGCAAGGACCAGACCTCTTTTTGGGCAAGACTAAATTCTTTACTACACAGTTTTTAATAGCCTTTTTTTTTGCTTGTCTGAAGCTTGTGTTCCTTTTTTTTTTTTTTTTTTTTCAAGACCGAGACTTGCTGTATTGCCCAAGCTGGAGTGCAGTGGTGCGATCTCAGCTCACTGCAACCTCTGCCTCCTGGGTTCAAGTGATTCAAGTGCCTCAGCCTCCTGAGTAGCTAGGTCTACAGGTGCATGCCGCCACAACTAAGTTTGTATTTTTAGTAGAGACAGGGTTTCTCCATGTTGGCCAGGCTGGTCTTGAACTTCTGACCTCAAGTGAGCTGCCTGCTTTGGCCTCCCAAAGCGCTGGGATTACAGGCGTGAGCCCACCATGCCTGGACTGAAGCTTGTGCTCTAGTAGTTCCACAAGGAGGATTCATAGGAACAGTATTCCCTGAGAATGTTGATTGCATATTATCTGTGCTTTATATACTTAATATTCTTCTCAATATAAAAATCCTTGGCTCACACTTTCTTTCCTTTGGTATCTTGAATATGTTACATAATTACTTCCTGCATAAATGTTGCTGTAGAAAAGTCGAGATAATTCATTTTTGTTTCTGTGTAAGTTTCTTGATATTTTTGTCTAGATATTCAAATAATTTTTTAGTTTTCTGAAAGCCCAGTAATTTTTTTTCTAGAATAATTATTGGTGTCAAGTCTTCTGGATAAATATTATCAGGTATATGGCATGCTATTTCAACATACATTTTCAAATCTATTTTATATTTTAGGAAAGTTTTCTAGAATTTTAGTTTAAATATTCTGCTCCCTTGTTTTGGTTTTCTTCACAATCTCCTTTCATGTAATATGTTGAATCTTCTCAGCCTATCTTCAATATTAGTCTCAATTTCTCTCAAATCCCTTTTTTCATTTACTTACTTTTAAAATTGATACGTAACTTTTATATAAGGTAACTAACCCACTTAAAGAGGACAGGTCAATGGTTTTTAGCATATTCAGAGTTGTGCTACCATCACCACAATCAATTTTAGAACATTTTAATAGCCCCATACCATAGGTATCTATACCCATAAGTAATCATACCCCATTTCCTCCCAACTCTCTTAGTCCCCAGCAATCAGTAACTTTTCTCTCTATGAGTTTGCTTAGTCTGACCATTTAATATAAGTGGAATAATACAATATGTGGGCATTTGTGACTGGCTTCTTGCACCTAGTATGTTTTCAAGATACATTCATATCATGGCATGCACTTATTTGTTTTTATTGCTGAATAATGTTTCCTTGGGTATGCTATTTTTTATTTATCCTTCCATCAGTTGCTAGACATTTGTGGTGTTTCCACTTTTTGGTTATGATGAATATGCTGTTATAAATACTCATGTAAAATTTTTCATTTAGCTTTGATTTTTATCATTTCCCCCTTTTAACTATCTCTTTTAAGGTATTACCTGTTGTGCTTATTCACTCTTGTGTTACTTCTAGCTTAATCTTCACTTCTGAAATCAGTTTTCCTTTTATTTTGGATTCTTTCCTTAGTTATGTCAACTTATGTCTGACTTTTTCTAGTTCTAGTTTCTGGGTCATGTTCCTTCTTGTATTATTTTCTTCTTCTTTTTTTTTTTTTTTTTTTTTTGAGATAAGAGTCTCACGCTGTCACCCAGGCTAGAGTACAGTGGCATGATGTCGGTTCACTGCAACCTCTGCCTCCTGGGTTCGAGCGATTCTCCTGCCTCAGCCTCCCAAGTAGCTGGGACTATAGTCATGCACCACCATACCCGGCTAATTTTTGTATTTTTAGTAAAGCGGGGTTTCACTATGTTGGTCAGGCTGGTCTCAAACTCCTGAACTCAGGTTATCCATCTGCCTCGGCCTCCCAAAGTGCTGGGATTGCAGGCATTGAGCCACCATGCCTGGTTGTTTTTGACTAATTTTAAAATAGAAAGTTACAGTTTGACCTGTTCTATGGGCAATTCTTTTGCCATGCTTCTTTTTATTGTGTTAAAGGTGTTGTTTTGTTCCCTTTTTTTTCCTTAAAATAACTTTGCATGAGATTTAACTTTGAGAGTTTTCTCCTGTATTTTTTTTTTTATGAGAAAGTATATTTCTTGCATATTAGAAGGCGGTGATGTTCAGGGTAGCTCTTCTAAATTCCAAACTTTCCTTTTCGTGTTTGTTTGTTTTTTTTTTTTTGGAGTGTTTAAAAATTAGTAGCTTTCTTTCCAAGATTTCCTGACTTTTTCTTCCTCTCATCTCTTTCACCTGGACCTTTTTCATCTCTTATTTTCTACTGCTTTTCTCCTGTAAATTTTTTTTATTAATATACTTTAAGTTTTAGGGTACATGTGCACAAGGTGCAGGTTTGTTACATATGTATACATGTGCCATGTTGGTGTGCTGCACCCTTTAACTGGTCATTTAGCATTAGGTATATCTCCTAATGCTATCCCTCCCCTGTCCCCCAACCCCATAACAGTCCCCGGTGTGTGATATTCCCCTTCCTGTGTCCATATGTTCTCATTGTTCAATTCCCACCTATGAGTGAGAACATGTGGTGTTTGGTTTTTTGTCCTTGGGATAGTTTGCTGAGAATGATGGTTTCCAGCTTCATCCATGTCCCTACAAAGGACATGAACTCATCTTTTTTTATGGCTGCATAGTATTCCATGGTATATATATGCCACATTTTCTTAATCCAGTCTATCACTGTTGGATATTTGGGTTGGTTCCAAGTCTTTGCTATCGTGAATAGTGCCGCAATAAACGTACGTGTGCATGTGCCTTTATAGCAGCATGTTTTATAATCCTTTGGGTATATACCCAGTAATAGGATGGCTGGGTCAAATGGTATTTCTAGTTCTAGATCCCTGAGGAATTGCCACACTGACTTCCACAATGGTTGAACTAGTTTACAGTCCCACCAACAGTGTAAAAGTGTTCCTATTTCTCCACATCCTCTCCAGCACCTGTTGTTCCCTGACTTTTTAATGATCGCCATTCTAACTGGTGTGAGATGGTATCTCATTGTGGTTTTGATTTGCATTTCTCTGATGGCCAGTGATGATGAGCATTTTTTCATGTGTCTTTTGGCTGCATAAATGTCTTCTTTTGAGAAGTGTCTGTTCATGTCCTTTGCCCACTTTTTGATGGGGTTGTTTGTGTTTTTCTTGTAAATTTGTTTGAGTTCATTGTAGATTCTGGATATTAGCCCTTTGTCAGATGAGTAGATTGCAAACATATTTTGTACAGTTTCATATTGACAGTTAATTTTTCTCATGTTGAATATCCTATTTCACTCTTTCAGACTTCAGTTACTGCCTTTGAGAGTTCAATTGTCCAGACTAATTGTCATTTCTGTTTAGGTATCTTTTTTCAAGTTACGATGCAGATTACTTTTGTCATTAGTTTTCAGTACATTTACCACGACATGTCTAAGTGTGGATTTATTTTATTTACTGTGCTTGAGATTATTCATAAAGCAAGTCCTTAGAGACCTACAAAGAGACTTAAACCCTCACACAATAATAATGGGAGACTTTAACACCCCACTGTCAACATTAGACATTAGACAACGAGACAGAAAGTTAACAAGGATACCCAGGAATTGAACTCAGCTCTGCACCAAGTGGACCTAATAGACTTCTACAGAACTCTCCACCCCAAATCAACAGAATATACATTTTTTTCAGCACCACACCACACCTATTCCAAAATTGACCACATAATTGGAAGTAAACCTCTTCTCAGCAAATGTAAAAGAACAGAAATTATAACAAACTGTCTCTCAGACCACAGTGCAATCAAACTAGAACTCAGGATTAAGAAACTCACTCAAAACCGCTCAACTACATGGAAACTGAACAACCTGCTGAGAATAAAATACCTAGGAATCCAACTTACAAGGGATGTGAAGGACCTCTTCAAGGAGAACTACAAACCACTGCTCAATGAAATAAAAGAGGATACAAACAAATGGAAGAACATTCCATGCTCATGGGTAGGAAGAATCAATATCATGAAAATGGCCATACTGCCCAAGGTAATTTATAGATTCAGTGCCATCCCCATCAAGCTACCAATGACTTTCTTCACACAATTGGAAAAAACTACTTTAAAGTTCATATGGAACCAAAAAAGAGCCTGCATCGCCAAGTAAACCCTAAGCCAAAAGAACAAAGCTGGAGGCATCACGCTACCTGACTTCAAACTATACTACAAGGCTACAGTAACCAAAACAGCACGGTACTGGTATCAAAACAGAGATATAGATCAATGGAACAGAACAGAGCCCTCAGAAATAACGCTGCATATCTACAACTATCTTATCTTTGACAAACCTGACAAAAACAAGAAATGGGGAAAGGATTCCCTATTTAATAAATGGTGCTGGGAAAACTGGCTAGCCATATATAGAAAGCTGAAACTGGATCCCTTCCTTACACCTTATACAAAAATTATTCAAGATGGATTAAAGACTTACATGCTAGACTTAAAACCATAAAAACCCTAGAAGAAAACCTAGGCATTACCATTCAGGACATAGGCATGGGCAAGGACTTCATGTCTAAAACATCAAAAGCAATGGCAACGAAAGCCAAAATTGACAAATGGGATCTAATTAAACTAAAGAGCTTCTGCACAGCAAAAGAAACTACCATCAGAGTGAACAGGCAACCTACAGAATGGGAGAAAATTTTTGCAACCTACTCATCTGACAAAGGGCTAACATCCAGAATCTACAATGAACTCAAACAAATTTACAAGAAAAAAACAAACAACCCCATCAAAAAGTGGGCGAAAGACATGAACAGACACTTCTCAAAAGAAGACATTTATGCAGCCAAAAAACATATGCAAGAATGTTCATCATCACTGGCTATCAGAGAAATGCAAATCAAAACCACAATGAGATACCATCTCACACCAGTTAGAACAGCCATCATTAAAAAGTCAGGAAACAACAGGTGCTGGAGAGGATGTGGCGAAATAGGAACACTTTTACACTGTTGGTGGGACTGTAAACTAGTTCAACTATTGTGGAAGTCAGTGTGGCGATTCCTTAGGGATCTAGAACTAGAAATACCATTTGACCCAGCCATCCCATTACTGGGTATATAGCCAAAGGACTATAAATCATGCTGCTATACAGGCACATGCACACGTATGTTTATTGCGGCACTATTCACAATAGCAAAGACTTGGAACCAACCCAAATGTCCAACAATGGTAGACTGGATTAAGAAAATGTGGCATATATACCCCATGGAATACTAGGCAGCCATAAAAATTATGAGTTCATGTCCTTTGTAGGGACATGGATGAAACTGGAAATCATCATTCTCAGTAAAGTATCTCAAGGACAAAAAACCAAACACCGCATGTTTTCACTCATAGATAGGAATTGAACAATGAGAACACATGGACACAGGAAGGGGACCCTCACACACCGGGGACTGTTGTGGGGTTGGGGGAGGGGGGAGGGATAGCATTAGGAGATACACCTAATGCTAAATGATGAGTTAATGGGTGCAGCACACCAACATGGCACATGGATACATATGTAACAAACCTGTACATTGTGCACATGTACCCTAAAACTTAAAGTACAATAATAAAAAAAAAATCAAGCTAAGCCAATGGTAATCTATGGAGCCTTCAGTTTCATAAGATTCAGTGTAATCTATATAATTCCAGCCTTATAAAACAGGTCATTCTGTAGGTGAATAATCTCATCCAAGTCTTTTCAAGGTGGAGCTCCACATCTTCTGGTTTGACAGTTCAGCTACTTTCAGGTAGAATCATACTTAGACAGTGTAAATACTTACCTAGAATCATACTTAGACAATGTAAATAATATTTGTAATTGCCAGCTATTGCCCAATAACATTGCACAAGGAACCACCCCAAAACTCTAGGGACTACAGAGATAAGCATTTGTTTATGTATTCATTTTTTTGCTTACAGGAGAGGCTTTGCTTTAGGGTGTGAGTCAGCCTATTGCCATGCCCCTTAAGACATCTGCTTACATCATTTTCACTGAAGCTCCTCTGTCCAAAGCAAAAGCAAGACACCTTACCTAACCAAGTCCAAGGTCAATGAAGCATGGAATTATACTCTGCCTGAACCTCAAAGAGCAAGGGAATGAATATTTGCTGAATAGTAGTTTAATCCTTCACAGTGCTAAAGCTCAGAGTGGAGAACATTTTCAACAGCACAATTCAGAAGAGTTGTCTTTTAATCTGAAACTTGTTCTAACTATAATAAAGATGCCTGAGAAATCCCAAATTGTTACCTTTAAAAAAGTGAATATAGTATTCCTTGCTTTCACATTTAATATATGACATGATTTTATTGGTTTGAGAAGGGGTCTTTCTATGTTGTGAGGCTGGACTCAAACATAGCAAGGGTGATCCTTATAAGGATGAGGGTGAGCAAGTAAGGGTGAGCAAATAAGGGTGATCCTTCCACCTCAGGCTCCCAAGTAGCTGAGATTACAGGCTCACACCATTGTACCCAAATCACATTTAATACATTCTTGAATTGCTGGGAAAGATGGCTGAATACGCACAGCTCCAGCCTGTAGCTCCCAGCAAGACCAACGCAGAAGGCAGGTGATTTCTATATTTCCAACTGAGGTACCCTCTTCATCTCATCGGGACTAGTTAGGCAGTCGGTGCAGCCCACGGAGGGTGAGCAGAAGCAGGATGGGGTATCATCTTGCCCGGGAAGAGCAAGGAGTGGGGTAGGGGTGTCTCCCTTTCCCAGCCAAGGGAAGCTGTGAGGGACTGTGCTATATAGCCCAGATACTACACTTTCCCCATGGCTTTTGCAATCCACAGACCAGGAGATTCCCTCGTGTGTCTACACCACCAGGGCCCTGGTTTCAAGCATAAAACTGGGCAGCTGTTCAGGCAGCCACTGAGCTAGCTGCAGGAGTTTCCAGTGGTGCCTGGAACCCCAGTGAGACAGAGCCGTTCACTGCCCTGGAAAGGGGGCTGAAGCCAGTGAGCCAAGTGGTCTTTCTCAGCAGGTCCCACTCCCATGGAGCTGACCAAACTAGGAAACACTGGCTTGAAATTCTCGCTGTCAGCACAGCAGTCTGAAGTTGACCTGGTACAATCAAGCTTGGTAGGGGAGGGGCACATCTGCCATTACTGAGGCTTGAGTAGGCAGTTTTCCCCTGACAGCACTAAGGAGGCCTGGAAGTTTGGACTGGCAGAACTCAACACAGCGCAGCAAAGTGGCTGTGGCCAGACTGCCTCTCTAGATTCCTCCTCAATGGGCAGGGCATCTCTGAAAGAAAGCAGCAGCCCCAGTCAGGGGCTTAAAGATAAAACTCACATCTCCCTGGGACAGAGCACCTGGGGGAAGGCGCAGCTTCAGTGGACTTAAATGTCCCTGCCTTTGTGCTCTGAAGAGAACAGTGGATCCTAACAAGGAGGGTTCTCCCAGTACAGTGCTTGAGCACTGCTAAGGAGCAGACTGCCTCCTCAAGTGGGTCCCTGACCCCAGTGCCTCCTGACTGGGAGAGACCTCCCAACAGGAGTTGACAGAGACATCACAGAGGAGAGCTCTGGCTGTCATCAGGTCAGTGCCCCTCTGGGATGAAGCTTTCAGAGGAAGGAGCAGGCAGCAATCTTTGCTGTTCTGCAGCCTCTGCTGGTGATACCTAGGCAAATAGGGTCTGGAGTGGACCTCCAGCAAACTGCAGAAGAGGGGCCTGACTGCTACAAGAAAAACTAACGAACAGAAAGCAATAACATCAACATCAACATCAACAAAAAGCACCCCTACACAGAAACCCCATCTAAAGATCATCAGCCTTAAAAATCAAAGGTAGATGAATCCAGGAAGATTAGGAAAAACTAGTGCAAAAAGGCTGAAAATTCCCAAAATCAAAATGCCTCTTCTTCAAATGATCGCAGCTCTTCTCCAGCAAGGGCATAAAACTGGACAGAGAATGAGTTTGACAAATTGACAGAAGTAGGCTTCAGAAGGTGGGTAATAACAAACTCCTCTGTGTTGCAGGAAGTCAGGGACCCTGAATGGAGGGACCGGCTGGAGCCGAGGCAGAAGAACATAAATTGTGAAGATTTTGTGGATATTTATCAGTTCCCAAAATTAATACTTTTATAATTTCTTACACTTGTCTTTACTGCAATCTCTGAACATAAATTGTGAAGATTTCATGGACATTTATCACTTCCCCAATCAATACTCTTATAATTTCTTATGCCTGTCTTTACTTTAATCTCTTAATCCTGTTGTCTTTGTAAGCTGAGAATGTATGTTGCCTCAGGACCACTATTGCACAAACTGATTGTAGAACATGTGTGTTTGAACAATATGAAATCTGACTGTAAAACATATGTGTTTGAACAATATGAAATCAGTACACCCTGAAAAAGAACAGAATAACAGCAATTTTCAGGGAACAAGGGAAGATAACCATAAGGTCTGACTGCCTGTGGGGTCGGGCAGAATAGTGCCATATTTTTCTTCTTGCAGGGAGCCTATAAATGGATGTGCAAGTAGAAGAAATATCGCTGAATTCTTTTCCCAGCAAGGAATGTTAATAATTGAGACCCTGGGGGAAGGAATGCGTTCCTGGGGGTAGGTCTGTAGACAGCCGCTCTGGGATTGTCTGTCTTATGCAGTTGAGATTAGGACTGAAATATGCCCTGGTCTCCTGCAGTACCCTCAGGCTTACTAGGATTGGGAAATTCCAGCCTGGTAAATTCTGGTCAGACCAGTTGTCTGCTCTCAAGTCAGACCAGTTGTCTGCTCTCAAACCCTGTTTCCTGTTAAGATGTTTATCAGGACAATGCATGCACAGCAGGACATAGACCCTCATCAGTAATTCTAATTTTGCCTTTGCCTTGTGATCTTTATAACCCTTTGAAGCATGTGATCCTTGTGACCTACTCCCTGTTTGTACACCCCCTCCCCTTTTAAAATCCCTAAAAAAGTCTTGCTGGTTTTACAGCTCGAGGTCACCATCACGGTCCTACCAATATGTGATGACACCTTAGGAGGCCCAGCTGTAAAATTCCTCTCTTTGTACTCTTTCTCTTTATGTCTCAGACCAGCTGACGCTTAGGGAAAAATAGAAGGAACCTATATTGAAATATTGGGGGCTGGTTCCCCTGATACCTCTGAGCTAAAGGAGCATGTTCTAACCCATCGCAGGGAAGCTAAGAACCTTGACAAAAGGTTACAGGAACTGCTAACTAGAATAACTAGTTTAGAGAAGAACATAAATGATCTGATGGAGCTGATAAACACAGCACAAGAACTTCGTGAAGCATACACAGTATCAATAGATGAATTGATCAAACAGAAGAAAGGATATCAGAGTTTTAAGACCAACTTACTGAAATAAGGTGTGAAGACAAGACTAGAGAAAAAAGAATGAAAAGGAATGTACAAAGCCTCCAAAAAATATGGGACTATATGAAAAGACCAAACCTACAATTGATTGGGGTCCTTGAAAGTGACAGGGAGAATGGAACCAAGTTGGAAAACACACATCAGGACATTATCCAGAAAAACTTCTCCAACCTAGGAAGACAGGCCAACATTCAAATTCAGGAAATACAGAGAACACCAAGATACTCCTTGAGAAGAGCAACCCCAAGACACATAATCATCAGGTTCTCCAAGGTTAAAACGGAGGAAAAAATGTTAAGGGCAGCCAGACAGAAAGGTCAGGTTACCCATAAAGGGAAGCCCATAAGACTAGCAGTGGGTCTCTCTGCAGAAACCATACAAGCCAGAAGAGAGTGGGGGCCAATATTCAACATTCTTAAAGAAAAGAATTTTCAAACCAGAATTTCATATCCAGCCAAACTAAGCTTCATAAGCAAAGGAGAAATAAAAGCCTTTACAGGAGCAAATGCTGAGGGATTTTGTCACCACCAGGCCTGCCTTACAAGAACTCCTGAAGGAAGCACTAAATATGGAAAGGAAAAACTGGTACCGGCCACTGCAAAAACACACCAAAATATAATGACTATCGACACTATGAAGAAACTGCATAAATGAATTGCAAAATAACCAGCTAGTGTCATGATGACAGGATCAAATTCACACATAACAATATTAACCTTAAACGTAAATGGGCTAAATGCCCCAATTAAAAGGCACAGATTGGCAAATTGAATAAAGAATCAAGACCCATTGCTGTGCTGTATTCAGGAGACTCATCTCATGTGCAAAGACACACATAGGCTCAAAATAAGCAGATGGAGGAATATTTACCAAGCAAATGGAAAGCAAAAAAAAGCAGGAGTTGCAATCCTAGTCTCTGATAAAACATATTTTAAACCAACAAAGATCAAAAAAGACAAAGAAGGACATTACATAATGGTAAAGGGATCAATGCAACAAAAAGAGCTAACTATCCTAAATATACATGCACCCAATACAGGAGCACCCAGATGCATAAAACAAGTTCTTAGAGACCTACAAAGAGACTTAGACTCCCACACAATAATAGTGGGAGACTTTAACGTCCCACTGTCAATATTAGAGAGATCAATGAGACAGAAAATTAACAAGGATATTCAGGACTTGAACTCAGCTCTGGACCAAGCAGACCTAATAGATATCTACAGAACTCTCCACCCCAAATCAAGAGAATATACATTCTTCTCAGCACCACATTGCACTTATTCTAAAATCGTCCACAAAATTGGAAGTAAAACACTCCTTAGCAAATGCAAAAGAATGGAAATCCTAACAGACAGTCTCTCAGACCATAGTGCAATAAAATTAGAACTCAGGATTAGGAAACTCACTCAAAACTGTACAACTACATGGAAACTGAACAACCTGCTCCTGGATGACTACTGGGTAAATAACGAAATTAAGGCAGAAATAATGAAATTCTTTGAAACCAATGAGAACAAAGAGACAACTTACCATAATCTCTGGGACAGAGCTAAAGCAGTGTTTAGAGGGAAATTTATGGCACTAAATGCTCACATCAGAAAGCAGGAAAGCTCTAATATCAACATCCAAAAATCACAATTAAAAGAACTAGAGAAGGAAGAGCAAACAAATTCAAAAGCTAGCAGAAGACAAGAAATAACTAAGATCAGAGCAGAACTGAAGAAGAGACACGAAAAACCCTTTAAAAAATCAATCAATCCAGGAGCTGGTTTTTTGAAAAGATTAACAAAATAGATAGACCACTAGCCAGACTAATAAAAAAGACAAGAGAAAAAAATCAAATAGACACAATAAAAAATGATAAAGGAGATATCACCACTGATCCCACAGAAATACAGTCTACCATCAGAGAATACTATAAACACCTCTATGCAAATAAACTAGAAAATTGGCCAGGCATGGTGGCTCACACCTGTAATCCCAGCACTTTGGGAGGCCGAGATGGGCGAATTACATGAGGTTGGGAGTTCAAGACCAGCCTGACCAACATGGAGAAACCCTGTCTCTACTAAAAAATACAAAATTAGCCAGGCATGGTAGCACATGTCTGTAATCCCAGCTACTCGGGAGGCTTAGGCAGGAGAATCACTTGAGCCCGGGAGTCGGAGTTTGCGGTGAGCCGAGATCGTGCCATTGCACTCCAGCCTGGGCAACAAGAGGGAAACTCTGTCCGCCCCCTCCCCCACAAAAAAGAAAAAGAAAATCTAGAAGTAATGGATAAATTCCTGGATGCATATACACTCCCACGACTAAACCAGAAAGAAGTCCAATCCCTGAATAGACCAATAACAAGTTCTGAAATTGAGACAGTAATTAATAGCCTACCAACCAAAAAAAGCCCAGGACCAGACAGATTCACAGCTGAATTCTACCAGAGGTACAAAGAGGAGCTTGTACCATTCCTTCTGAAATGAATCCAAACAATAGAAAAAGAGAGACTCCTCCCTAACAGGTGCGATGTCATACCAACAGAAAGGAAAGATGCCCCAAAAGGATAGTTGCTGAAGCAAATACTGCCATGCAGTGCCTTCTGATGACTTGAGTAAGAATTGTGTGTGTGATGTGTATGAAACCTCTTGAGTTTTAAGGATTGGCCCATTTTCTTCAGACAGGGTTCAGGTCACATTCAGCAGTGTGTGGCAGCCTCAGTTCAGAGGTGTGCACTGAACTCTGTGCTGTTTGGGAGCAGTCACAGAATGCTGTCCTCACACTCAGAAGCCTCATATGCTGCATGCAGGTGATAGATTAAGAAATCAGGTTGTACAATCACAGCATCTGGGTCTCTAATCTTTTAATCTCAGTACTTTCTGAATTTTGGCCCTATCGAATCATTCTTGCAGCAGCCTTAGCCCTTACCTCAGCTTCAAATTAAGTCTCAGGACCTGGCTACGCTACTTGCCTTGGGAAGGTCAACAGTGAACATCCCTGTTGAAAAGGCAGCCTCTTTAACAAGGTCAAGCTTTATTTTTTTTTTTCTAGAAAAAAACTATGTACATGTTAAAATAAATACGGGAACGTCAACTTCTAATAAGGGCAATATAGTGTAGAAGAAAGAGCTGCATTAGCCATCATTTTCAATACAGAAGAAGGGGAAACAATTACAGAAAAAAGAGATTTAAAATTAATAAAAGACTATTATAAATAGCTATATGATAACTGAAAACTGGAATGAAATTACTACATTCCTAGAAAAATATACAGTTTAAAAATTAATGCAAGACAACAAAAGAAACTATCAACAGAGTAAACAGACAATCTACAGAATGAGAGAAAATATTTGCAAGCCATGTGTCCAGCCAAGAACTAATATCCAGAATCTATAAAGAACTTAAACAAATCAACAGGAAAAAAACAAATAACCTCACTAAAAGTGAGCAAAAGATGAAAAGACGCTTCTCAAAAGAAGACATAGAAGTGACCAACAAACATGAAAAAATACTCAACGTCACTAATCATCAGAGAGATGCAAATCAAAATCACAATGAGATACTATCTCATACCAGTCAGAATGGCTATTATTAGTCAGCAAAAAACAGATGTTGGTGAGATTGCAGAGAAAAGGGAACACCTATACACAGTTGGTGGGAATGCAAATTAATTCAGCCATTGTGGAAACAAGTTCTGAGATTTCTCGGGAACTAAAAATAGAACTGCTATTTGAGCCAGTAATCCCATTACTGAGTATATACTCAAAGGAAAATAAATCATTCTATCAAAAAGACACATGCACTCATATGTTTATAGCAGCACTATTCACAATAGCAAATACATACCATCAACCCAGGTGTCCATTAACAGTGGATTGGATAAAGAAACTGTCGTACCTATACACCATGCAATACTACGCAGCCATAAAAAAGAGCAAAATCACGTACTTTGCAGCTGGACGCCATTATTTTAAGCAAATTAATGCAGAAACAGAAAACCAAATACTTCATGTTCTCACTTATAAGTGGGAGCTAAACATAAGGTACATAAGGACACAAAAATGGGAATAATAAACACTGGGGATTCCAAAAAGGGGGAGGCAGAGAAGGGGTAAGGGTTGAAAAACTATCAGGTACTATGTTCGCTATTTTGCAACAGAATCATTTAGAAGCCCAAACTTCAGCATCAGGCAATATACCTACATAACAAACATGCACATGTAACCCCTGAGTCTAAAATTAAAAAATAAAATTTATGCAAGAGAAAATAGAGAACTTGAATCAACCAATGTGAATTAAATGAGTGAAAATAATGATCAAAGTACCTCCCTCTCAAAAGCCTACAAGCCCATGCAGTAAAGTTTGCCAAACTTTTTATGTACAAATTTGGTAAATTTGTCCCAATTCCAGTTTTATACAAGTTATATCACAAAGTTGAAAAATCGTATTTATAAGTTTAGAAACCCTTGGAAAATTTGGACTGGGAGGAAACTTTCTTCATTTGATAAAGTTTATATAGCAAAAGACCTATAAAAAAGTTTAAACTTAATTAAGAAGCTTTATGCACATTTCTTTTAAAAACAAGAAGATACATATGCTCACTATTACCACTAGTGAAGATCCTAACCAATATTGAAAGGAAAGTGAAATAAGAGATGTAAAGATTGGGCCAGGCGCGGTGGCTCATGCCTGGAATCCCAGCACTTTGGGAGGCCGAGGCCGGCGGATCACCTGAGGTCGGGAGTTTGAGACCAGCCTGGCCAACATGGAGAAACCCCGTCTCTACTAAAAATACAAAATTTGCCGGGCATGGTGGTGCGTGCCTGTAATCTCAGCTACTCAGGAGGCTGAGGCAGAAGAATCGCTTGAACCCAGGAGGCGGAGGTTGCCGTGAGCCGAGATCATGCCGTTGCACTCCAGCCTGGGCAACAGGAGTGAAACTCCGTCTCAAAGCAAACAAAACAAAACAAAAAGAGAGATGTAAAGATTGGAAGTGATGCAGATGATATGATCACCTACCTAGAAAACCTGACATGTTCAACAGATAAACTATCAGAACTAATGAAAAATCAGCAATTTTCTCAGATACGAGAACAGCCTATAAAAATCAAAAGCATTTCTCTAATAAGTAATAATCAACTTGAAAAAAATTGTTAATAAGATTGTACTCACAATAGCAGCAAAAACTGTAAAGATATCTAGGAATTAACCAAGGATGCACAAGACCTCTATGGAGAAAAAATTTAAAACTATTAAAAGACATTAAAAATCATTCAAATAAATTATCACTCTATTCTTTTGCATAGGATGAGGGGGTGATTTAATATCATAAAGATGTCAAATCTTCTTGAAAGAACGCATAAATGTGTTCAATACCCCTAAAACCCAGATTTTTAAGTGAACTTTTATACACGTAAAAATTATATGATGGAATTAAAGTCTAAAGTCCGTTTAACTCAATCTTAAAAACAATGCCTTTTCTACGAGACATTAATAAAACTACAAAGCTCTACTTAGAAAAACCATTGGTACTGGTGCATGGACAGACAAGACCAATGGAACAAAATAGTGAGTCCAGAGACAGACTCACATAGATATAACAACTTAAAATATGATGAAGGAGGACTAATGAGGAACAAACAGATAGGCTCAACATGCGGAGAATATCAAAAATAGATTAGTACTCAATGCCACATATAAAGGTGGAATCTAGATGGATTAAAAGCCTACATGAAATATAAATTAAAAGCAGAAAAATATATTATTATAACCTATGGGCAGGGTGGAACTTCTTTTTTTTTTTTTTGAGATGGAGTTTCACTCTTGTTGCCCAGGTTGGAGTGCAATGGCATGATCTTGGCTCACCGCAACCTCCGCCTCCCGGGTTCAAGTGATTCTCCTGCCTCAGTCTCCTAAGTAGCTGGGATTACAGGCATGCGCCACCATGCCCGGCTAATTTTGTATTTTTAGTAGAGTTGGAGTTTCTCCATGTTGGTCAGGCTTGTCTCGAACTCCCAACTTCAGGTGATCTGCCTGCCTCGGCCTCCCAAAGAGGGAGGAACTTCTTAATCAAAACTTAGAAAACAAACTAGTGGCTTGATTCCATCAAAACGACAGAATTAAGAAGATGGTAAGCTGGGAGAAGATATTTGCTGTATGCAATATCAGATGAGATAGGGTGCATTCAGGGTGGTATGGTCATAGGTGGCTGTATGTAATATCAATAAGCAGTTAGTGCCTGGCATAGAGAAGGAACTGCAAATGAACAATCCTAGCAGACAAAAAGGGAAAGAATATGAACTGGCAATTTACAGAAGAGGAATCACCAAGGGCTAATAAGCATATCAGAGATGCTAAAAAATTAGAGAAATGTTAATTTATTTAAACAATGATATGACTTGACCATTATTAGACAGAGTAATACTGAAAATCAGGATAATGGCAAGTGTGGGGTTTCAGGTCTCCTCCCACACCCCAGATCCAGCATGTACAGTTCATCCTCATTATTCATGAATTTCGTATTTGTGAATTTGCCTACTTGCTAAAATTTATCTATAACTCCCAAATCAACACTTGTGGTGCTTTCATGGTCATTTGTGGACATGCTAAAAGCAATGAAAAATTTGAGTCTCCCAACATGCATGGTTTTAGCTGAGGTTGAACAAGATTGAACTCTGTGCTTTCTTGTTTGTGCTCCCATACTGTAAACAACTGTCCTTTTTACAATCTATTTAGTATCACATTTTTTGCATTTTTGGAATGTTTGTTTGGTGATTTTGGTGTTTAAAATGGCCTCCAGGTGAAGTGCTGTCTAATATTGCTAAGCCAAGAGACTGTGATGTGCCTTGCAGAGAAAATATGTGTGTTACATAAGCTTCCTTCAGGAATGAGTTACAGTGTATATGTATCAACTATACATACATATGTGTGCATGTGTGTGTTTATGTGTATACATATATACATATATAATATAAAATAAGGTACCTTTAAACAGAAACAGACATAAAACAAGGTTGAGTACTGATGGGTTGACAAAAGTATCACCAGAGGCTTTTAGGAACCTAAACTCGTATTTCCTGTTGGGAGCAATGGTTCAGTATTCACAAATTCAGGGTTTGTACAATTTTCTAGAACTTAACTACTGTGAATAATGAGAATCAACTATGTGATAGCTACAGCCCTTGGTTTTCAGATGTCCAACTCCCTCTACTATTCTTTAAGCAATGATTGGTAACGTGATTATTTAGTGGCTCCACTCAGTGGGACAGGTCAGCAGACAGCTGCCTTTTCTTCTCACTCCTGTGTTCTGCCGGAGCACCCTTTCCCAACTTTTAATAGCATAATTAGCAGATCTCATGGTTTTCAGTCATTTTTAATCTCATTTTTGGAGATTTTAAAGTTGAATCCACTCTAAATCAAAGACTCTTTAAGATCTGTCCTGGAGCGGGTGGGTGGGGAGGTATGATCTACTTTTTCTCTTCTTATATCTTGTTCTGTTGATGCTTTCCATGCACGCTTCAGTGGTGAGGAGGAAACAAACAGGCAGGAATAAAGTCATAAGAACGGTGGGATGGCTGCTGATGTGACGCAGCTGTCAATGTCTGCAATAACAGGTGTCCAAATGCTCTCTCTCTTAGGGGCTCGATTTTGGCAGTCTTGGGAAGCCCTGCCCCTTTATGCCATCATTCTCCAATGAGGTAAGATTTCTCATTGAGCTGCATGCATATCCCATCTCCTGTACACCAGTAGTAAATGTTTACAAATTCTTTCTGCAGGGGTCTCTTTTACCTGGCTGGCAACCCTCTTTGCTTTAAGGAGGCTTAAACATCCATTTGTGCTTCTTGACCCACCACATTACATTTCTGCTTGACCAACTGCTGAATCGCTTCCCAGGATCCTACCATACTGAGCAGCTCTAATCAGTCTTCTGGAGTTAGAATTCTTCAACCAAGAGGCAAGAACCTTTTTCATGTAGGCCTGAAACCCCTGTGGACACATGTCAAGTTCTCTCAATAGCATTTCTACCCAAATGCTGCCCATGATCCTGGCAGCTTAGCAAGCCTCCAGCTGGACCATGACATTGTAAATTCCCTATCTTCATGGACATCTCCTAGTTTGCCACCAATAACCTGTTTGGAGAATATGCCGTCAGAACGTGGTGGTGGGGAAGGACAGTGCAGGAAGTGGTGGGGAAGAGAAATGTAAAGTGCTCTCTGATCTGAGGAACTCACACTTCAAAGTGCCTCTTCATTCAAGCTCCTTTTAAAACTCCAGTTCTCTTTTGTGGTTGCTGAGAAGAGTAGTTGCTGAACTGGCTTTGCTGTCTTTGATTATCCTTTTAATTTCCACAGGATTAGTAGTGATGACTCCTTTTTCATTTCTGACATTGGTAATTTGTGTCTTCCTTTTTTTCCCTTAATCTGGCTAGAGGACAATCAATTTTATTGATCACTTTTTCTGCCTTCTCTGGTTTTAATTGAGCATTTTATATGATACAATTTTATCACTTAGCATTTCATTGATTTTAAAAAATTGTTTTCCTGTTTTCAATTTCATTGATTTCTGTTATAATTTTTATTATTTTTTTTTCTGTTTGCTTTAGGCTTAAATGGCTCTCTTTGTATGGTTTCTTAAGGTGGAGGCTTAGGTTACTGGTTTGTGAGCTTTTTTCTTTTCTATTCAATACATCTAATGAGATAAATTTCCTTTTAAGCACTGCTTTTCTTGGATTTCATACATTTTGGTAAGTTGTATTTCCATTTTTATTTAGTTTGAAATATTTTTAAGTTTCTTTTGAGAGGTCTTTGATCCATCGGTTATTTAGAAGTGTGAGGCTAACTTCCAAATATTTAGGGTCTTTCCAGCTATTTTTCTGTTATTTGTTTCTAGTCCAATTCTACTGTAGTAAGGATTTGGTGTATGCCATTAATTTTGGAATGTTCTCAGCTATAATTACTAAGTATTTCTTCTGCTTCCTTCTGCCTTATTTTATCTTTTGATATTCTAATTACACATCTGACACAGCTTTTGAAGTACAGTTCTTAGATGTTCTGTTCTGCTTCTTTTTAAAAAAAAATTCATTATGTTTTTCTCTTGTGTTTCACTCTGGGAAATTTCTATTGACCTGTCTTCACTCTCACTGAGTTTAAAATTTTTCCTCAGCTGTATCTAGTCTATTGATGAGAATATCATCAAAGGTATTCTTCATTTTTGTTATGGCATTTTCGATTTCTAGATTTTTTTCTTAGCATTGCCATTGCCCTGTTTTCATTATCCATATGCTTGTGAATATTATTTACTTTTTCCATTACAGTCCTTAAAATACAAATCATAGTTATTTTAAATTTCCTGTCTGACAAATCAAACAATTGTGTCATATCTGAGTTTGGTTCTGACAATTTATCCCTTGAGGCTGTACTTTTTCTTGGTTTTGGTATGCTTTGTAACTTTTTCTTGAAAGCTGAACATGTTTTATTGGGTTATAGGAACTGAGGTAAATAGGCCCTTGGTGTGGGGATTTATGTTAATCTGGCTAGGAGTTGGGCGATATTTAATGTTTGCCGTAGCTTTAAATGCCAGAGGCTTCAAATTCCTCTTGGGTGCTTGTTTATGCCTCCTGTATTGTCTTTGGGTTTCCATAAGTGTTTCTTTTCAGAGACAGCCTATGTCTTGTAGCTTTTGCAGCTGTAATCCACTGTTATACTGGAGCTCTGTTGGTGAAGAGGCAAGGTGCAGGGGGAGGGATAATATTGTATTATCTTTTGTTTAAACCTTAGCCTTGGAGGCCCTGCTTCTGAGAGCTGACATTCACAAGTGTTTGTCCAGGTGTATAGCTTTTCCCATCTCCTCTTCCTCTCCTGAAGCCCTGGCCCATTTTGAATCTTGTTTCCCCTTAGGTGAGACAGCAGGGCTGGAGAGAGCCAGCAGGGAGGAATACCCTTCCTGCAGCTGGGCTAAGGCTGGCAGACTCCTTTTTCCTGGAGGGTAAACCTTTGCATGGGGAAGGTTCTGGCTCTATTTCACAGTGATTGCTCCAGAGCCAGGAGGGCATCTTTCTCAGAGCTTTCCTGTGAGAACCTGCTGGGATTCCTGGATGTGAAGCCCACATTTTTGTGGAGGTCCTACTAAGACTTTGATCCCAAGAGCTTCTCACTCTTATGCTAATTCACACTCCTCCAGCAATTTGTTGAAATCTTCATGTCAAGGCTCCCACCAGTCAAGAGCTCCAGGCAGCTTCTGCTCCAGATGAGCAAATCTTGGCTGTGTGTTTCTAAACAAGCCTGTTTCCCCAGATTTTTTTGGTTGGCAGTTTGTCCTATGGCCTCTATTCTCTGATGGGTCCAAGAAAAGTGATTTATTTTCCATTTATTCAGCTTTTTATTATTGTAAGGAAAGGAGTGGGACTTTCAAGTCCTTTACATGTTGGAAATGAAATCCGAAGTCTGGTTTTGATATGTTTTTCACAAGCTCTACACAGATAAGTAACCCAAAGGTGACTGAAGCAAACCTCAGTCGATTTAGAAATTTATTCTGCCCAGTTTGAGAATGCAACCAGGAAAAAGAAACACACACAGCACGATCTGTGTCCCGGGCTTTTTCCAAAGAGAGTTTTGAAGACTTCAATATTTAAAGGGGGAAGAGTGAGCAGAGGGGAAGGAGGAAAGGAAAAAAGAGGTGAGTAGGCAATGACGTCAATGATTGCATTCTTGTGAGGCTCTGATTAACACTCAATGGACCTACAGTTTACATGTGAAAAGAACGGAGTTGGGAGGGGGGTGTCAATTACACATTCATCTTGCACTCAGTAGATCTATATTTTAGGTTAGATAAAGTAAGCATGTGAAATCACAGCTGTTTGGGAACAAAAGGAAGACGGTTTTTGCATGACTCAGTTACAAGCTTAACTTTCCTTTTGGCAGAGTTTGGGGTCCTCAGATTTTTATTGTCCTTTCTCAGATATGTCTACGACTTTTTTTTTTTTTTTTTTGCTCTGTCGCCCAGGCTGGAGTGCAGTGGCGCGATTTTGGCTCACGGCAACCTCCATCTCCTGAGTTCAAGCGATTCTCCTGCCTCAGCCTCCCGAGTAGCTGGGATTACAGGTACATGCCACCACGCCCGGCTAATTTTTGTATTTTTAGTAGAGATGGGGTTTCACCACATTGATCAGGCTGGTCTCGAACTCCTGACCTCATGATCCATCTGCCTCGGCCTCCCAAAGTGCTGGGATTACAGGCATGAGCCATCGTGCCCGGCCAGCACCATTTTTTAAGAACATAAAAGTACTTACCATCCATATTCTTTCTCAGCTTTGTGGCTTCAGCCAAAATTTCAAGACATCGAAAAAGTTCCATTTGACATCCTGTAACCTATATTTATATACCTATTTTGTAACAAGTGGTAAAGGGACTGAAACGTAACAGGCACTCACTGCATATTTTTGAATGGAAAAATAAGGAGAGGAAAAGAGACAGGGCAGTGAGAAGGGAGCAGGTGAGGAAGAAATGGAGATAAAATAGGAAGCATAAGGGCAAAGAGGGCCAAGATTCAAAATTTATCAAAAATTGTGTCAACGTAAATGGCATACATAGAATATGTTGAATAGCAGCATAAGCAGAAGTTCAAAGTGAGGCATTATGTTTTCTCTTTTTTAAATAAACATACTAAAAAAAGAGTGAGGCAAACACTTTTCTATTAAAAAGAATTAAAATCCATAGCTTTAAGCAATTCTACTTCCCACAGTGAAATATCAAAATATTCTTAACATATAGAGGGAAAAAGTGAATAGATATATAAATGTTAATATAAAGAGATTTCAAATGATACCAGAAGTTCAAGGTCAGAGTTTAGATAGGGGACACAGTAGATACTGATGTCTGTTGAGCATTAGCATGTGTCAAACCCTGCATTTGGCAATTTACAATTCTCAACTCATTTAATCCTTGGGACAGTCATATGAAGAACTGCAGCCAATTACAGATATGGGAAAAGGGTCTCAGAAAGTTCAAATCACTTGACTTCAATCAGTTTAGTTGCAGCTAAACTGATTTGAATCCACGTCTGTGACTTGAGAGAGCCCATGGCCAAGATTACTAATGCCTGCTTTCCTACTCTTAGAAATCTTCACAGTCATTCGACAGAATCATGGCTACTGTTCTAGAGACTACGATCACCCGTCTCCCTCGCATCCTTGCATCTCAACTAATAGTATTTGAGGAGAGTGTTGTGTGAGCTTCTAGAAATAGTCTTTTTATTGTGTTTATTTTTTTTTTTTAATATGGGTCTGCTTTCTAGGGAATAGAAATATTCTTAAAAGGCAAATCGGTGCCTTGATTGCTTTCATCTTTATCCTTTCTTAGGTCTGCTGCTGTCTTGACCCTAATGATGATGGTCACATTCTTGGGATGGCAGAGCGAGGAGCTGTCAGTAGCCTGGGTTCCTTCTTCTTATAGCAGAACCAACATAAAAGACATGGTTTGTCTTCCTCTGGACTTTCGCCTGACAAGAGCAGACTTTCATAGCTCTTACATGGCTGTTTACTTGGGGCCACAGTTATAGTGAATATAGAACTTAGTACCATACAGGAAGTGCTGCCCATAATGGAAATGGAAATATGTGATATAATGAAGGTCGTGTCGTAGGTGAGAGGTGGTAAGTGTTCAGAATCTTCCAGATTCTGCAGAAATCTGGGCATACTTGTTTGGCAGTGGAAACATTTGGCTCAGATGGATCCTGCTCTACCTTGGAAAATGTATTACCTGCTGAGTATGACTGTAGCATGAAGGGAAAAGGTAAGACAAATTCAGAATTTTTCTGTGGCTTGGGTGCTCTGCAGCTTTGAGCAGAGACTCACAGAAGGGAGCAAAGTCTGGAGAGCATAGTGTGCGAGCAGAGGAGGGAGGGAACCCAGCCTTCTCTACCTGCAAGCCAAGTTGACTGAGAGCATGGCAATTTGGAGCCTTGGAGGGTTGAAACAGCCAACACCCTCTGTGCCTGATGGGAGGCCCTCAGAAGTGTAGATCCCAGACAATGGCCTTAGGGGAAGAAATACTGTGGTCCTAAGTTTTTCCCCAGCACATTCCATTAAGGATTGACTGCCAGACCTGGGATCCAGTCAGCAATAAACATCACACCATGGGTGTGGCCTTTCCCCTTAACCTTTCCCACCACATCCACCAAACAGAGACAGAGGCAGGCATGGGCAGAGCACAGGTGCCAGTTACAGAGCAGCTTTCAGTCTTAAATCTTCATCCAAGCAAGATCTGTGGCATTGGTTTAAATGGCCAATGAGGAGGATGAAATAAATACACAAGAAGCCAATTGAGTTATTGGAGGCAATTGTATTGCAAAAGTGAAGACAGCCTTGACACAGGCTATAATTCTTCTTCCCTGTAGTTTGAGACTATACAATCTGTGTAGCCTTGAGAGAGAATATAGTCTGCAAAGCTCACCTCAGCTGCGGGGAAAATGTTAAACAACCAAGAACCCTCTAGGTTCATGGAGGACAATGGACAAGATGGCATATCACAGAGTAGAAGCAGGCAGGGCTGCCTGTTTAAGGAAGCACTTGTGATTCCTGCCCAGCAAAATCCCATCATTGTGGACCATCACTGTGTTTCTTCTGTCCCCTTCCTGGTTTTGAAGGCCTCCCTTCATTCTACTCCCCTCCCTCTTCCTTCCCCCTCCCTTTCCTCCTCTCCCCTTCCCTCGAATCCCCTCCTGTCTTCTCCTCTTTTCCTTCCCCTCCCCTTCTCTTTTCTCTTTTTTTACCCCTCTCCTCCCCTTCCTTCCCCTCCCTTTCTCTCTCTTCCCGTCTCCTTTCCTTCTCATTTCTGACTCTAATCGTGGCTATCCTGCTTCTCATGCACCACTGTATGTAGAGTGAGATGGGGGTGAATCACTCACCTTGTCTCTTCTTGGTCATTCGACCATGAGGAGTCATATTAGGATCTGATGGAGGGTGCTGCCTAGCGCCATAGGTTCTGGACTTCTGGTGACCTGCAGTGACTGAGCAGATCTTTACAGTGGAGAGGGTCTGTGCGTTCTGTCTGATTAGAAGAGAATACATAAATGTATGGGGAAGACTGTGGCAGAAACTGTAAGTTAACATCCAACATCTGGATCTTATCTTTTCCCACAGTAATAGGATCCCTGGTGTTTAGGTGGCTCAGGGTGGTGCAAAATAAAGACCATATTTCTCAGTATCATTTGAGGGCTGCTTTAGTCAAGTGATGAATTCTGACCAATAGGATGTGGTGTTTTGGGGTGTGCAATGCCCACAGATTGTACTGAAAGAGTGCAGGGGTGCCTTATGCCCTCTGGGTTCTTGCGGGCTGGAATGTGAGCATAATGGCTGAGGTTTCAGTGGTCACTGTAGACCATACTTATCACTGATGTTCAGGACGTGAGCTTGCATAGCCGAGCAAATGCACAGGAGCTTGGGTCCCTGACTCTGTGGATCACCCTACCAACCCTTAATGGCTATCCCAAGGCTTTTAAAGATCAGGGAGAAACACACTTCTGCTTTCTTCAAGCCTTTATTACACTGGAGTTTTCAGTTACCCCAGCTGAATGAAATCTTCGCTGACAGAGCAAGCAAGCCTTGATGCAGAAAGAGTGGCCAGGAAGCTATTGCCCCGGCAGGGACCTGACAATGAGAGCCTGAACTAAGGCAATGGCAGTTGGGATGGTGAGGACAACATGCTAATGAGGTTGGGAGGTAGCACAGACTGGATTTAATTACTAATTGGACAAGGAGATGACAGATAAAGTAAAAGTAGAGCATTATACCTGGGTTTCTAGCTTGGATGGTGTGGAGGAGCAAAGGGCATGGTTAAGAGTCCTCGGAAGGAATTTACAAAGTCAAAGAAATCCAAAGATAGAAACTTGAAGAACACAAATAATTTAAGGAATGAACAGCAGAAGAGACCAGTAGGTAGAGGTGTCACCAGGACCACCTGGTTGAGAAATAAATAATGTCAGTCATGAGAAATAAAATCTCGTGAGGAATGAAATCCCTGGGGATCTTTTCATAACAATCACCATGACATGGTAGACATGAAAGCTGGGTGGCTTAGAAGCCAGTGTGAATCAAAGAGATGGACAAATTACCTGGGGCTGCATTTTACTTATTTTTTATTTAATATTTTAGAGACAAAGTCTCACTCTGTCACCCAGGTTGGGGTACAGTGGTGTGATCATAGCTCACTGCTGCCTTGAACTCCTGGGCTCCAGCAATCCTCCTACCTTAGCCTTCTGAGTAGCTGGGACTACAAGTGTGCACCACCACATCCAGCTAATCTTTAAATTTTTTGTAGAAACAGGGTCTTGCTGTGTTGCCCAGGCTGGTCTTGAATTCCTGGCCTCAAGCTATCTTCCTGCCTTGGCCTCCCAAAGAGCTGGAATTACATGCATGAGCCCTGCTCCCGGTCCAACATGGTTCATGAGGCTGGAATGTTGAGGGTGTCTAGCACCAGATATGTTCGTCCCAGAGCTGCTCTGCACGGGACGTCTAGCTTCACAACAGTTTTTGTCTGGTGGCCCAGATTCTCAGTCATGTTTTTCTCAAGTGCTGACTCTGGGAGGTTGGAATTAGTTTCTTTCAGGCATTCTCAATTCACTCTGCCTCCAAGATTCAGAATTATTTCATCTGATGAACTGTGACCATCTCAGCATGAGGACTCTAAGGAGTGTAAATGTCATTTGTGGTCTGGTTTCTTTTTCTATCTTGGCATCTGTTATGGACTGCATGTCTGTGTTACCCCAAAATTCATATGGGATGATGTGGGACTTTGGGAGGTAATTAGGGTTAGATGAGGTCAAGAAAGTAGAGCCCTTATGATGGAACTGGTGTCCTTAGAAGAAGAAATAGGTCTTTCTCTCTCTCTCCACACACACACACCAAGGAAAGGTTCTGTGAGGACACAGCAAGACGTTGTCCACAAGCTAGCAAGAGAGCCCTCACCAGAAAATGAATCAGCTGGCACCTTGATCTTGAACTCCCAGCTTCCAGAATTCTGAGGATTAAATTTCTGTTGTTTAAAGTACTCAATTTGTGGCATTTTGTTATGGTGGCCCCAATGGACTAAGACAGCATCACAATGTAAAACCACACACACACACACACACACACGGCATGACACACATTTTTACCCAGCAAAACTCCATCTTACACCAAGAATTCTTCTCTGCTTTGGAGCAGCTTAGTGAGTAGAAGATACTGGAAGATGCGCCCTGCAGGGCAGAATGCCCAGGCATGGGGCACAGCCCTGGCCCTGTGTCCTTCCGTTTCTTCAGGCTGGCTTAGGTGTTGGGCTCTTGGTCATGGCTTCATTAGGACTAAATTTCAGATGGAAACGGGCATGACACACATGCCAAGAGCACTCCTTGCTCCCCAGGGCATTAAATCACCTTGTTATTTAGTGCCCTCTAGAATCCACTAATTTATATGTGGTCTCTTCTCATAGAAGCATCTCAAGTAAATCTGAATTTGTTTAGACAATTTTATGGGTATTGTAAAACCACAATTGAATTTCAGGCCTTTGTCACAGTCCAGCTAACATGCACTCCAATTAGAAATAATTGCTGTTAATGCTGTTATGATGTGGGGGATGCCTGCAGTGCTCCTGGACCTTTGTTGTACTGAATCGCCGAAGAGTCTGAGCTTTATTCTGTAACTAAATAGACGGGACCCTAGAAGATACGCTTCTGGAATTGTAATATTACAGCAAAATTGTGCTTCTCTCTTAATTAACCTTGTTAACCAAGGATTTGGAACATCAGTGGGTGACTCTAAGAGGGCCTTTGATCCTCTCAGTACACATCTACAGTGGAATAAGATGTCACTCTGTGAAATGAAACGCCTTTATTCTTTGGCATACACCAAATACCTTCATCATTCTTTGAGTAATGATTGACAGTCTTGTTTAATGAAATAATGTTTGTCAAATACTTAATTTGCTGCTGGGCACAGTAAATGTTAGTCATGATTGTTATATTATCATAAAACAAGTTTTTTTTTTTTAAGGCTTTCTGAATGGAAAGGAGATACAGGTCAGGGCTGTCATGTTTGTGCAGGCCACTCAAGGTAAATCAGACTACAGTGGATTCCAGAGTTTACACTGCCTGAGACCACTGCCCCTATGACAGTATCTTACCCCCAAGATAGTCAAATTCTCAATTCTTTAGACTTTTCCAGGGTCTCCCAAGGTACCGCTCATCCCTTCCTTGCTCCCCACAAGAGGGAAGAGACAAAGGCTGCTGTTTCTCTTGCAAGGCTGCCCCCACCAGCCTGAGAAGGAGTTCCAGGGATATGGTAATTAACATATTTTTCTTAATCTTGCTTTTATAGTTAATCTCCAAAGCATGAAAGCACTTTGCCAGTTGATTAAACTGTAAGAATACAATAGATGCAAAGTGAGGGCAGCACTGATGAATATAAATGCATAAAATTGCCCATTCTGCAGGAAAATGCCTCAACCTGAATCCCAACTTGAAATACTAAGTTGAACACTTAACATTAGTTGCACGAATATATTTTTTGGATCAATAGATAGCAAAAAATCTAACTTGGTAGAATTTCATCTTCAAAGTAAGAAGCAACCACTCTTTGATCTCTTCTAGGAAACAAAAGTGATTCTATTTAAGAGTTTGGTCTAGAATCACTGCCTATGAGGGGGCTTCAGGGAATGCCCAGTAAGGCTCTTGGGCACAACAGTGCTGGATGGGCCTTTAGCCAGACTGCCACTCGGTCTGAGTATCCAGGGCATTCAGAAGTATTTGTGTAGCTGTTTTGGAAAGAAGGGCACTGGAGGCGGGCCTTTTCTACATTAGGTGGTACAGGTTCAAAAAGGCCAGAGAGGATAGCAAGGGGGTAGGAGTCCAGAGCTGTGTGTCCTCTGGAGAGAGGGCATTCTGGCTGGATACCCACATGTCCTCTTCATCCCTCAGCCCTGCTCCCCAAGGCAGGTCAACCACAGCCGCTGGCTCCATTTGAGCCACCTCCCCAACGACCAAAGCTCAGGGCAGCTCGTGACCATGGCTTATCACTTTCTTACATCTGTGGTAATGGAAATGACAAAAATGGGCTGTCTTTATTTTTGGAAAAAAATAGAAAAAGAAAAAACCAAAACTCAACCAAACAGGTGATAGCAACATTATTTTCAAACACATTGGTTGAAAATTCTAGTCCAGATAACAGAATAGGAGTGGTACTTGTGGTCTCCAGATATATTCCACCGTCAGACAAAAATACTATTCTTCACTGAAGTACGCGTTATGTAACATTGTGTATCAGATGGCCTTAGCCATAGAGTTGGTCTTTAGAGTTTCTTCTTTTGGTCAGCAAAGCCATCCATTGCATGAAGGATGCCCAAATAGTCAGCTATAAGCAGTGCTGTCTTGAAGGGCAAAAAGCTAAAGAGAACACAAGAATAAACTTTCTTTATTATCATTCGTGAAAGCCTCTTTACCACCTCTACTGAAAAGCAGTGTCACCTCTTGTGGCAGATGAAGTCACTCACTCATGCACACACTATGCAGCCTGAGTGCTACCCGCCTCAGGGTCACTGGGCCTTGTTCAGTATATCGGAGGACACTTGCCCAGGGCCTTGACAGGTCTTGTGGCTTAAGTTATTCAATTCACTTCTCATTTTGGTTTCCAAAGCATCACTCCACTGTACAATGACACAGAGGAAGCAGTGAAGTCTTGTCGTGTAGGCATGGGCTTTGGGGGCAGATAAGCCTGGCTGGAATCCTAGCTTTGTCATTTGCAGTGCTACCTTAGGCAATCGACTCAGCTCATAGACCTCAGTTTCCTCAACTGTAAAATGAGGTCATCAGTCTGCCTTTCTGGCACTACTGTGAGGATGAGATGCAATAGCTCCTCAAACCTTGGGCAAGACCCAGCTAACACTCTCCATCCACGCCTGCTCCTCTGCAAAGCCATATACATGCATGATCATCATCCCAACAGAGCACTCTGCTCCACTGGCCTTTGCATTCAGTACTGCAGAGCAAGGAAACAAAGCAGGCACAGGAAACCTGAGACTCATCCTAAGGTGGGGGTAAAGGAAAGGACCCCATGCTCCTTGTTTCCCTGTTTGGGCACCCCAAGATCTCCAGGTGGTTCATCCCTTCCACAGCTTCAAGTCTCTGGTCAAGTACTACCTTCTTTATGAGATTCCCTCCACCCACCAAACACCATTCTTAAAATTAAATCTCACCGGCCAGGCGCAGTGGCTCACGCCTGTAATCCCAGCACTTTAGGAGGCTGAGGTGGGCAGATCACAAGGTCAGGAGTTTGGGACCAGCCTAGCCAACATGGTGAAACCCCATCTCTACTAAATATACAAAAATTAGCCAGGTATGGTGGCGCACGCCTGTAATCCTAGCTACTCAGGAGGCTGAGGCAGGAGAATTGCTTGAACCCGGGAGGTGGCGGTTGCAGCGAGGCATGATCACGCCACTGCACTCCAGCCTGGGCAACAGAGCAAGAGTCTATCTCAAAAAAAAAAAAAAAAAAAATTAAATCTCACTTAGATGTGGTGGCTCATGCTTGTAATCCCAGTGCTTTGGGAGGCTGAGGTGGGAGGATTGCTTGAAGCCAGGAATTTGAGATCAGCCTGGGCAACATAGCAAGGCCCCATCTCTAAAAAAATAAAAATAAATTAGCTGCGCATAATGGTGCACAACTATAGTCCCAGCTATTTGGGAGGCTGAGGTGGGAGGATGGCTTAAGCCTGGGAGTTTGAGGCGGCTGTGGGCTATGATCATGCCACTGCACTCTAGCCTGGGTGACAGAACAAGAACTTGTCTCCAAAAAAAATTAAAGAAGTAAAATAAAAAAGAAACAACAACGTAAATCTTGGCCAGGCGCGGTGGCTCACGCTTGTAATCCCAGCACTTTGGGAGGCTGAGGTGAGTGGATGACCTGAGGTCGAGAGTTCGAGACCAGCCTGGCCAATGTGGTGAAACCCCATCTCTACTAAAAATACAAAAATTAGCCAGGCATGGTGACGGGCACCTGTAATCCCAGCTACTCGGGAGGCTGAGACAGGAGAATCACTTGAACCTGGGAAGGCGGGGGTTGCAGTGAGCCAAGATTGCGCCATTGCACTCCAGCCTGGGTGATGAGCAAAACTCCATCTTAAAAAAAATAAAAAAGAAAAAAAAAAAGTAAAACTCAACTTGCACCCATCCACCTCCCATTGTGGGGTTTCCTTTTTTCCCTTTCCTGCTTTATATTTCTTCAGAGCACTTATGGTCTTTTCTTTTACCTTACTTTTTTGTTTGTTTCTTTTCTGCCCCCTCACCCCACAGGAAGTGATTTCCACATGGGCAGGGACCACTGTTTGTCTTGTTCTTTGTTGTAACCTTAAGCGCAGATCCTTGGGTGCTGGGTGATTCATGACACACACAGCACTCTCTGAATATTTGCTGAATGAATGTTTGGTGGAGTGTTTGATATGATTGCCTTTACTGAGCTTCTTCATCTTGCCTTTAGCTTACTCAGCAGCTATCTAGCCCTCTCTCAAAACATGTCCCATAACTAGTATGTCATAAAACTAAACATAATCTCCACAGTTATTCAAAGTAGAAAAATTAAGTTCCGTGTTCTTACCATTGGCATTACTATACTATAATCTGCTATCTATTAAGCAAAAAGAACTTAGTGTGTTGTGAATGCACACCCTGCCCAATAAACAGTGCATTACACGAATCTACAAGCTATGACAAACATTGTCTCTACATTGTAAATGAAGAAGCCAAGACCTGGAGAATAAAGGGCACGCTCAGAGTCACAGACTTAGTGAATAGTGGGATCATAAGCCTGAATTTCGAATTGCTTGTCAAGATTCCTTTGCTCTGTCCCACATAGCCTCAGTCAAGCATTCTGACCCGTCCTGTGCCACATGAAGCCTGGAAAAATGATAGTATGCAAGAATGACATTTGGTTCATTGCACAAAGTAGATATAATTAGCTAATGAGAAAAGAAATTTCTGTACACAGGATGGGCAATGGCTGCTGGCCATGTAGTGGATGTGAGGTATAATATCTATTTTCAGATAACTAGGAATTGTCATTGGCAAGACTGATGGAATTGCACATGGAGCTGGGGGAGAAGCACAAACCAATGAGGGGAAGTTCAAATGAGGCAGATTTCAACTCAAGGTGCTTCCTCACATAGCAGAAAGCCCAGTGAGGAAAGATTTAATTAGATGACCTGTTACAGTCTAGAAAATGAATTGAGATAACAGGAATCAGCAGCTCACCACTATCCTTGTAACTGGGTCAAATGTTCATTCAGTGCCTATGAATTTCAGCACTGAAACTCCACAGAGAGCAGGGAAGGGTGCACAAGAATGCTTTTTGAACTTTTTATTTTTGAGACGGAGTTTTTGCTCTTGTTGCCCAAGTTGGAGGGCAATAGCGCGATCTCAGCTCACTGCAAACTCTGCCTCCCTGTTTCAAGCGATTCTCCTGCCTCAGCCTCCTGAGTAGCTGGGATTACAGGTGTGCGCCACCATGTACTTTTTTTATTTTTTAAGAGACAGGGTCTCACTCTGTTGCCAAGATGGAGTGCAGTGGTCTGATCATGGCTCACTGCAGCCTCAAACCCCTGGGTTCAAGCAATCCTCCTGCCTCAGCCTCCTGACTAGCTGGGACTATAGGTGTATACCAGCCTCAAACTCCTGGGCTCAACCAATCCTCCTGCCTCAGGCTCCTAAGTAGCTGGGACTACAGGCATGCACCACCATGCCTGGCTTATTTATTTATTATTTTTGGAGAGATGGGGTCTTGCTTTGTTTCCCAGGCTAGTCTTGAACTCCTGGCCTCAAGCAATCCTCTCACCTTGGACTCCCAAAGTGCTGGGATTACAAATGTGAGCCACTGCTCCCAGCCCGTTCTTTTGCTTTTAAGAGGTGGTTTTAAGTTTTTTCCCTCAAATTCTTTAACCATCCTAAGAGCTCAGATTTATTATGTATTGTTAATTGTACCCATGCCACAAATTTCTATAGCACTTGGCTTACTGTCTGGCCTTGACTTTGGGACCCTGTACTTGAGGAGGCATGGATACAATATCTATTCCAACAGGATTATTTTATCATGAGCACAAGAAAATCTCTCCTAAAAAAATCATTTCAATCTTTCCATCTATCATTACATCCACTTCTTTTTCAGAATAATTCGATACTAAGGTGGCAGGAAGGGTTAGACCCCATTTTCTTGACTGACGGTGGGCACTGCAACTGTGTAAATTTGGTATTGTGTCAGCAATGGGCACAATGATAGGACTAACAGGACTTAATAGAATTAAATTAATGAATTTTAATTTATCAGGTATTTTTAAAGTGGCTTCTCCTGGTGGGATTTGGAGTAAACTGTAGACTGGCATGTTAGGGAAGTAATAGAAGCTGATGTAATTACCTTTTAAGAAACATCAAGAAGTATAACGACTTTGGCATATACAAGTACATTTTTTCTTGTAGAATAGCTTCTACTATTTTTTCAACTGCATATTTTGGTTCCAGAATTGGCAACAGAGAAGGACAGCTAGGATATAAAATGACAACAATTAAAAAAAACCCCAAAGGCCAAATTCACAAATAAAGATAATTTTTCAAATTAGGAATAAAAGGTTTTAAGATGTTATCACTTATTTCTTTCCCTTTCAAATTTCACTTATTTTTATATTTACTCCTTTATTATCAATGTGTCAATGCAGTAAGTAGTAACATAACTAAAATATGAAATGAAAAATGATTCTTATTAATACACTAATATTACAATATACATATACGTGAAACCATATTAAACAAATATTCCAAATATTTGTAAGGCAAGTTGTTGAAAACACATTGCCTGTAGTCTCCATGAGATACAGAATTGGGCATCTGTGACTGCTATGGACTGGGTATTTGTGTCTCCCCAAAAATTCACATGTTGAAGCCTAAACTCCCAATGTGATGGCATTTGGAGGTGGGGCCTTTGAGGTGTAGCTAGGTCACCAGTGTGGAGCCCTCACGAATGGGATTAGTGCCTGTCTGAGAAAAGCCTATCAGTACTTTGGTCTTGGACTTCTAGCTTCCAGAACTGTGAGAAAGGCATTTTTCTTGTTTAAGCCACCTAGTGTACGATACCTCATTATAGCAGCTCCTTCTATATGACCAGGACAATGTCTCTCCAATTATCTCTAGTCCTCCTGGAATCAGAGAGGGAGCAGAATGGGATTGGATGGCAGGAAGGGGATGTGGCCCTGGAGAGCCTGGGAAATGGAGGAGCAGACCCAGGGCCTGGGGGGCTGAGAGACACTGCCTTGATAAACCATTCCCATTCAACTTGGTATCCTTCACACAAACACATACTAAGAAAGACAGAATTCTAAAACCATTTATAGATCATACTGAATCCCAGAACAATATATTTTAAACAACTTTAAAAAAAAGAACAAAACAAAATAGCAAAACATTTTTAAGAGTGTAGATTCTTTGAAATTAAAGGACATACTTACCCTGTAGTACAACCTTCAAACATTCCAGTTTTTATAAAAAAGGGGCACACAATCGTGGTTTTGATCCCCTTTTGTTTTTGGACAAATGTTTCCAAAAAAACAGATTCAGCAAACCCAAAGGCTGCAAATTTACTTGCACAATAATCTGAAAAAGACAAAGCATGATAATGTATATTCCAAAGTTTTAAAATGGCATTACATTAAGGTTTACCCATAATGCTAAGAGCGACAGAAAATAAGACAATTTCAGAGTTCTCCTTTTGTGTAATCTTGGTCTACTCCCACTGGAAGAAGTGTGCAGGGAGTGGGAAGGGACATGGTTAACTGAAGATCAGGGTCAGTTGACAATGACTAAGTAGAGCCCAGCACAAGAAGGGCTGCAGAGATCCTGTCTCAGGTCACACTGCTGGACTTTACTTACAAGTCAATGCATTATGAGCCCCTGTGCTAGTTCTTACATGGGGCCTTGTCTCAAAAAATTGCAATCCCATTGGGGCATGAAGACATTCAAAAGAAGAAATAAAACACTAGCTGATATAGGAATCTAGGCAAGAGAGGCCAGCATGGGTTGTGATTCTCAGATCAAGTTTTTTCTTCCAACTATAACTCTTTCCTTCACTTCCAGAAAAAAACCAAAAAAACCAAAAAAACAAAGGGCTTGGTAGCTTCAACCTCCACCTCTTAAATATCTTGAAAATGTAGGGTGGGGGCAGAGGGAGGAGTGGAAAGTGGCATTTGTGTCCATTTTGAGCTTTTTGTCTTTAATCACACCTGTTTTAACAAAACATCTGACTATTCAGTTGACTAAGTGAAAAAGTTTGGAGAAGAAATGGCATTGAGGTGCATTAACACTTTCCTTTGTCCCACACATTCAGAGGAGGCATATTTAAACTTGCTATGTTATGGTGCAGCTACTGCAACTGGCAAGAGCCAGTTTGTAAGTGCCAGGCGTGGGGTTGTCCAGCCCTAGTGCTGTCCAGACAGTGGGGTCAGAGGCTAGAGACTGGGAAGGGGGACGAGGAGTCCAGAGCAGCTTCTAGGGTCACTGGAGTCATCAGGTATAAATGCAGCTGAGTCCCTTGATCCCTGAGATTCTGATGAGCAGATATGGCCCATGACCCAAGGAATCTGCATGCTAAACTGGCACCCCTGGTGGTTCTGACGTATGGGGAGTAAAGACTCACACGGTGGGAAATACAAAAGGCTTATACTTGTTTCTAAGATGAGCTGCGGGTGCGAGAGTCCTGTATCTCAAGACAGGAATGTTCTGTCTGAAAAGGATTGATAAGGAGCTGTAAATATACCTGAATGATTTCAAAGGCCCGTGACCACAGATATATAAGAGGGAGGTAAGAATAATACCTGATAAGTTCTAAGAAGGAGAGAGGAAGGGAAGTTCTGGGTCATAAGGAGGATAGACTGGTGATATTTGGGGTGACTGTGGTCCTGAAAAACCTATTCATGTAATAGATATACTGAGCTAAGACTGGTTTTGTGAATCTTGAACTACGCCACTCTGCTTCAAAAGCATTAGGAACCACCCAACTGGCAAACTGGCTTATCTGTTATCCGAACGTTGCTGCTACAGTTCTGTTGGATGAGTTTTTGCAATCCTTGTAAGCCAGGACCTGGGACATTTCCTCTAGAGGATGCTGTGGTAGGTTAGGTCAAGGTTTCTGTTCCTTCTAGAGCCAGCTCCCAAGTTGGGCCTCCTTGGTTGAGCGTCTTGAAGGATCTCTTTGCCCCCTCCCCACTGCTATTGTCAAGTCAGTTGGCTGTTGCAAGGGAGATGAAAATGCCCACCACTTCCTGCAGGTCTTCAACCAGTGGAAAAACAAAGCAGTTAACTTTAGGTTTCTTGAGGTGTAGAAACTTTATCCAAACTCACAGCAGTGGGGAGACCACTTAAAGGAAACTTCAGGAGAAGACAGGGTCATCCTCCTTACCATCCTGTGACAGTGTCAGTGTGAAGTTTGGGGGACAGTTGTCATGTTGATCACTTGTGCAAAAAATTTATCAGTGAGGCCTCTCTCTCTTTTAAACACAGGGGGCTGCATAAGACCTGATGATTCCAAAGGGCATAGTCCAATTTCATGTAAGTCTATCTGATGTGCAGTTTTGCTACACGATGAAGTTATCAACCACTTATTGACTATACTTTTTAGTTTATTATCCTTTATCTTAAGGCATCAAGTTAGTGCTAATTATTCAGAGCTATTATGTAAATTAAAGTTATAGGGAATTTTGCAATTGTAAATTGCTATGTTTTTCTTACCTGCCAGCCCATTTACTCCATTTAATCCAGCTGAACTTGAAATGCAAACCAAATGTCCATGGTCATTAGCAATCATAGCAGGTAGAAAGGCTTTGTAAGTCTAAGGATACAAAGAAAAACTTTTAAGGTTTAATGCCACATTGTATAATTTTCTCAGATATTTATAATCACAAACTCATTGTGATTAAAAAATCTTTTTTTTTCAGCCTGTAAAATAGCTGAAGGTATGGGGATATAAAAACTTAAACATCTGGAAAGTAATCAGTTTAACTTATTTAACCTGTTAAATCAGTTTTTTATGGTAATTCCAGTATTATTAAAATAATTTATTCAGACTTACGTTTTTGCTCATATTTGACTTTTAACAACACAATATTAAGACAAGAATTGAAGGAGTAAATCTTTGTTGTGGCAGCCACAACCCCCAACCTCACAAACATGACGCTTTAGATTTAGATTGCCTTCTCTCTCCTTAGCTTGATTTTGAGTTTCAAATTTTCCCTGAACATTGTTCACAGGACATCTGGCTGTTGACTTCAATTTTAAAAGAGTACTTTGTTTTAAACTCATCTCTTATTTTTGTTCCATTTCGTAAAACAGAATATCTATTAGAAAGAGGGCACATCTATATACTGTCCAACACCTTCACCCTTGATTGGGGGCCTGGAGAAAGAAGGTAAAAGAGACAGAAATGAGCTTTTAAAGAAGATATCTTCTGCAACAAAGGAGTAACTAATCACACCAAAGACAAGGAGGTGAGAAAAGGGATCTCTTACAAAGGCCAAACCTCACTTGTTTGCCTGCATTGCAATAAGTCTCAGAGAGAAACTAACAGGTAGAGAGAGGTGGGAAATCAAAGCAAAGCAAAAGGAAGCAGTGCAGCGAACAATCTGGGGTCTGCCATGAGTTGGGACACTTCTCAGTAGGGACACTGCCTTTGAGAGCCCAGCCTTCAGGTAGCTCTCAGACGCTCTAGCAGTTAAGTCACTGTCTTTGTGCCTGGCAATGTGCAGATGCTCAAAGAATGTACGTGAACTTGCCCAGAAGAAGTAAAGGGAGTGAGATGACATGAGGAGTGGTAAGAGCAACGGAAACACCAGCATTGAAGGAGGAGGAGGAAGAGGAAGAGGAGGTAGAGGAGGAGTTGGAGTTGGAGGAAGAAGAAGAAGGGGGAAGAGGAGGAAGGAGGAGAAGGAGGAAGGAGGAGGAGGAAGAAGAAGAAGGAAGAAGAAGAAAAGAAGAAGAAAAGAGAGAGAAGATATACAGACAGATACCATGAAGGCACCTGGGGAAAAACAGAGAGGTAGGAAAAGAACACAAAGCCAGGCTGAGTGCAGTGGCTCACACCTGTAATCCCAGCACTTTGGGAGGCTGAGGCGGGCAGATCACAAGGCCAAGAGATGGAGACCAGCCTGGCCAACATGGCAAAACCCTATCTCTTCTAAAAATACAAAAATTAGCTGGATGTGGTGGCGTGTGCCTGTAGTCCCAGATACCTGGGAGGCTGAGGTAGGAGAATTGCTTGAACCCGGGAGGTGGAGGTTGCAGTGAGCTGAGATCGCGCCACTGCACTCCAGCCTGGTGGCAAAGTGAGACTCTATCTAAAAAAAAAAAAAACACACAAAGCCATGGGAGTGGAGACTTCCAGGGACCATGGTCTTTATCTTCATTCCAACTGTATATGAGTATAAGCAAGCACCAAGGAGAGGGACATTTGGGACAAGAAAAATCATTTGCAGTAGTTCCTGTAGGAACATGGTAGCCACTAAATTCTGAATCTTTCCATTTTTCTCCTGAAAACTTTACAAAACACCAAGAATAGCACCAGCACCATTACATTTTTGGTGAAAATAGGGGACAGAAAATCTACAAATTCCAAATTCCAAATTACATTTGAAGGCTGCTAAAGAAGAGTTGGATGGAAAGTTGTGAGGAGAACAGAGGAGAAGCTCAGAAATCTCCAGCAGACTCCCAGGAGAGAGCCTTGCCCAGGAATGACGAGCTACAAGCAGGGCTGGAACCAAACAGGTCAAAAGTCCTGTGATCCCAGCACTGTGGGAGGCCGAGGCAGGCAGAACACATGAGGCCAGGAGTTCAAGACCAGCCTGGCCAACATCATGAAACCCTGTCTCTACTAAAAACACAAAAAATTAGCTGGGTGTGGTGGCGTGCACCTGTAATCCCAGCTACTCAGACGGCTGAGGCACGAGAATCGCTTGAATCCAGGAGGTTGGAGGTTGCAGTGAGCTGAGATCGCACCACTGAACTCCAGCCTGGGAGACAGAATGAGACTCTGTCTCAAAAAAATTAAAATAAAATGATAAAGTAAAATAAAAATACAACTTTTAATAAAAGCTGGGAGAGGCAGCAAGAGGGTGCATGCATAGTGTGGGGAGGCCTGAGATGGCTGGTCTCAGCAAAGGCCAGAAACATGCAACTTCTGGAATTGAGTGGGTGGCTTTAGAAGTCAGGACTGTGCTTTTAGCGCTGGTAGCAGGTGGTAACTCAGGTTACTGGTGGAACCTCTAATTTCTCTGGTTGGGTACTAACTAAGGTAACTATAGGTTTTGGTTTGCCCATAACAGACCTGATTAACACTTGCTCATTAATAATGCTGAATTTCACTTCCAAAAGTGTCCCAGCTTAGGCAAATTACAAAGCTACCCTGGTCCTGTCTAAGTGCAGTTACTCGCTATGTAGCCTGGAGCAAATCTTTTAAGTTCTATGATCCCTTATCTCACCGAGCTGTTTTAAGGAAAATATGTGAGCCACCTGGAGTATTCCCTAACATTTGCAGCTAATCAATACATGGTAGCAGGATCATGAGGACAGTTCTGTCCTTGTAGAATTCCCTAAGCAGAGGTCCGGGGGGCTACTGTAGATTAAGTGGCATCAGAAGAGGACAACTGCGTAGACCAGGACAAGTCCAAAACTGAGAAGTCTCTGCTTTACTTAGAGGCTAACAATATTGTAAAAAAGCAAGAGGAAAGTACTTCTAAATGCCAGAGTAATTTTACATTTATGATGAGAAGAAACAATTATTACCCACAAATGTGCTTTGAAATTCACATCAAATGACTTTTCCATAAGCTCATCTGGACAGTCAAGGAAGTTTTTGCCTGTTACGATTCCGGCATTGTTGATTAGGATGGAAACATCGCCGACTTCTTTTTTAACCTGAATTGAATAAGAGCAACACCACCAATGTAGAAATTCCTTATATGATCTAGGTTTTATTTTCCCAGAGTTTTATGTTTTTTTATCCTGGTTAATTCATACTGAGTTTATGCACTCTAAAAATACAGCTTGGGGCCAGGCGCAGTGGCTCACACCTGTAATCCCAGCACTCTGGCAGGCCGAGGCAGGGGGGTGACTTGAGGACAGGAGTTTGAGATCAGCCTGGCCAACATGGCAAAATCCTGTCTCTATTAAAATTACAAAAATTAGCCAGGCATGGTGACGTGTGCCTCTAGCCCCAGCTACTCAGGAGGCTGAGGCAGGAGAATTGCTTAAACCAGGGAGGTGGAGGTTGTAGCGAGCCAAGATCATGCCACTGCACTCCAGCCTGGGTGACAGAGCAAGACTGCGTCTAAATAAATAAATAAATAAATAAATACAGTTTGGTTTATTTCCGTTGCTGAGTCTACAATGCGCCACAGATCAAGTTTTTTTTTTTTTTTTTTGGAGATGGAGTCTCGCTCTGTCGACCAGGCTGGAGTGCAGTGGCACAATCTCAGCTCACTGCAAGCTCCGCCTCCTGGGTTCACACCATTCTCCCACCTCAGCCTCCCAAGTAGCTGGGACTACAGGTGCCTGCCACCATACCTGGCTAATTTTGTTTTTGTATTTTTAGTAGAGACGGGTTTTCACCATGTTAGCCAGGATGGTCTCGATCTCCTGACCTCATGATCCACACGCCTTGGCCTCCCAAAGTGCTGGGATTACAGGCGTGAGCCACTGCGCCTGGCCTTCAGAGATCAAGTTTTGATGTGCTTTTCCCATTTTTCTCTTCTTAAAATGAGTCCATGTTCAAAATGCTACTTTCTGTTTACAGTTAGAGCTGTTCTTCTACTCAATGGTTAGTAACTTTGTTCTGTGCTCTGTATGTGGCATTTCATTTTAATCAATATGATGGGACATAAGAATAGCTTCATTATAGCCAAATGTGACATAGATCAAGACCTCGCACACATGGAGAAGGGGCTGGGTTAGGGAATAAATGGAGGAAAAGAGAAAATACAGTCATAAATCACTGAACAATGGAGATACATTCTGAGAAGTGCATTGTTAGGTGACTTGGTTGCTGTGTGAAGATCACAGAGTGTACTTAATAAACCTAGATGTGCGCCTACTACACATCTTAGGCCATATGGTAGAGCCTATTGCTCCTAGGCTACCCACCTGTACAGTGTGTTACTACACTGAACACTAGGCAACTGTTAACACATTGGTAAGTATTTGTGTATCTAAACATAGAACATTGGGACAGTAAAAATACTGTAATAATCTGTCCCATAAGGTGGGACCACCATTTTGTATATGGTCCATCATTGACCAAAATGTCATTATATGGTGCATGACTGTATATATTTTAAACACACAGCACAGATTAGAATCTGCCTGTCCTGTTTTCATCAACTGGCTGGTTTTCTTCTTTCCAAGGGAGAAGAAATCTGGCCTAGGGATACAAGCTTTCAAAGTTATCGGAGACTCAGCAGAGACAAAACGCTGTCATATCACTCTGAAAGCTTTCTCTTTGATTGCTTGTCTAAGGGCTACTTCTTAAAAATTCTCTGGTATTGGCCGGGCGCAGTAGCTCACACCTGTAATCCCAGCACTTTGGGAGGCCGAGGTGGGTGGATCATGAGGTCAAGAGATGGTGACCATCCTGGCCAACATGGTGAAACCCTGTCTCTACTAAAAATACAAAAATTAGCTGGGCGTGGTAGTGTGCGCCTGTAGTCCCAGCTACTTGGGAGGCTGAGGCAGGAGTACCGCTTGAACCCAGGAGGTGGAGGTTGCAGTGAGCCAAGATCATGCCACTGCACTCCAGCCCGGTGACAGAGCAAGACTCTGTCTCAAAAAAAAAAAATTATCTGGTACTTTCCTTTCTATCCGGAATAAAAAGTGGAAATGGTGGGTTTATAAAGATGTGGAGTAATTTCCTTCCCCTGAATTCAGAGGAGCACATAAGTAATTCCCTCCAAGACCCCACAGTGATAAAACCCGAATAATAAGCTAGTAATATGACACGTTTGGCTATTTCTGAAGTCAAGCACCTGGGGCAGAACTAAATCACAGTTACAAGGGAAAGGGAAGTAATTATTTATAGAGTGCTTCATACTAGTTTATCCCATAGCTAACAATCTTCATTGTTTGAATATCAACCGGTTATTGCTTAAGGCTGGCCAGATAAATTGTAGTCAGTGTAAGTCAACATGCCAGGTGATCAGTGCTTAACTTCTAAGTGGCTGAATTTGTGAAATCAGCTGTGCTTGGAAGAGTGGGCCCAGCGTAGGCCCAGGCAAACTTGTCAGGTGTGGATCTCCAGCCTGTACTGGGCAGCCTGTGTTTGGAGATGGTGGTGGCAGAGAGGTAAAATGTAAAGACAAACTTGAAAGTCATAAACTTACCTGCCAGGGACCTGCAAACCTTAGCAAGGAAATCCTGGTTGAGCCTAGAAGCTAAGGAGCAACTTTACAATGTAGTCAGGCTGGTCACAGCAGGCTTGGTTGGTTCTTCCCTTCTCAATAAGTTGGGCAATTCTGGGAGGCACAAAGTGTCCCAGGAGAGTGATGAGTGAAGTACTCAAGCCAATGTGAGGACACAGAAATCCTTAGGCCGGGCACAGTGGCTGATACCTGTAATCCCAGCACTTTGGGAGGCCGAGGTGGGTGGATCACCTGAGGTCGAGAGTTCGACCAGCCTGACCAACATGGAGAAACCCCGTCTCTACTAAAAATACAAAACAATTAGCCAGGCACGGTGGCACACGCCTGTAATCCCAGCTACTCGGGAGGCTGAGGCAAGAGAATCGCTCGAACCCAGGAGACAGAGGTTGCGGTGAGCCAGGATGGTGCCATTGCACTCCAGTCTGGGCAATAAGAGTGAAACTCCATCTCAAAAAAAAAAAAAAAAATTCCTTGTGAGGGATGGGCACGTGCCTCTATGATGGCAAGAAAATCCCTACCATCTTCATGTCGGAGCTTTGGTTTCCTGAAAGCTTTACGTGTGTATCTGTATAAACCCCAAAGAAGAAAATGTAGCTGAGTCTTTAGGATTAATAAAAGATTCTGATTGTCTTATGACTACTTAAGAGCAATACACATTCGAACGTAGGGTACTGTGATGGAGTGGACACAGCCTAAATTTAAATCAGACAGAATATGGATTCAAATCCTGCTTCCATCACACACCAGGTCTGTGACCCCGGACAGGTTATTTAATGTCTCTGTATCTCGATTCTTTATCCTTAAAGAAGGATGCCTCTATCCTTCCATTAACTTATACTGTAATAGGGGCCGGTATGGTCAGTGCAGTGTAATGTTAGAAGCAGGTACTCAGGTGTCAATAGACGCAAGTGGCAGCTATAGTCTTGCTGCTTACTAACTGTGTTTCTTAGGGCAGCTACATACCTGCCCTAAGCCTTAGTCTCCTTACTTGTGAAATGGGGATAATAATGGGTTTTACTTTATAAGGTTATAATACATACATGGTAGTTAGTACAGTGTCTTGCATACAATAAGGATTCAAAAATCCCAATTCCCATTCTCCCATAATCTTGTTTACATTAAAGGGACACTGGAGACAGGCTAATGGGCACTGAGAAAGGCAAGTGAAAAAGGGCGTGATGTATGTCAAATTATAATAGTAAACACACAAGAGTTACCTGATCGGCTACTCTATACACTTCTTCCTTTTGGCTGCAATCGCAGGTATAGGCGTGCACTCTTGTGGCCCCAGCTTCCCGAGCCATCTTACATGTTTCCTCATTCCCCTCCTTATTGATATCCCAGAGAACAAGAAAAGATCCCAGCCGGGCAAACTGCAAGGCTAAGAGCCTTCCGAGTCCACTTCCAGCACCTGTGATGAGGACTATTTCACCAGCAACGTTCTTCCGTGGCGTTGGGAGTACGGCAAAAATCGAAGCCTCCAGAAGACTAAACAGTGATTTTCCTAAGAAAATGAACAGTTTCTTTGAGGATTGCAGGTTGAAAGACATGTTCTGGCTGACACCTATGAAGAAAGACAGATTCACATGAAGACTTATTTGTCCATTTCCTCTGAGTTGTTTACTCCACGGAGCTCCTACTTTCTGAAACAGTGAAAGTAACTGAGATATGTGATTTAAACAACTCTCCTGGAGGCAGACTCCGAATTCAGAAAGGGGGAGCAGGAAGCCACAGGGACTATACTTATTCAGCTTTCTTACTTGGCCCCAAGCTCAGCATGTTATCTGCATGCCTGCTATGTGCAGTACACAACAGAAATGTTTGTTAACCAGGAACTGTAACCACCACACCCAAATTTAACACAAAGAATAAGTTCATTATTCCTCATAGTTAGCCTTTCTTCATAATAATCATGAATCCTGTTGGCTGATTTTATGTTCAAAGTCTTGACCACATCACAATGTTTATAACATCATTACTACCTGTCTGGCTTTATGTTTCTCTCCTTTGATGTTTGTGCTTTCTCATTTGCATTCTCGTTAATTTTGCATTACTATTTAAAATCTGAGATTTGAAGAGGAAAATGTAAAGTCCTATTTGTAGAAAGCATTTGACAGGAAGTAACCAGGTGTTCTAGACCTTTTCCGACAGATTTGCAATCAGCACCAGATAGCCCTTCCCTAGGCTCTGAGGCCCCCACACCAGCAGCTCCATATCACTTACCACTCTGTGTGATTAAAGGTCACAGGGGAGGCAGACCTGGACTCCTGTCCTGCACTGCCTCTGCCCACCTGTGAACCCCATGGGGGGGCCTCTTGGCCTTACACTGGGCCTTGGTCTCTTCATCTATACTGGTCCCATGGCATAGGGTGTTTTTGCAGATGAAATGAGAATGTTCCACATATGACCACAATGCCTGGCTTATAGTCAGTGCTTTACAGACGTTATCACATTTCTCAGATTCATAGTGCTGCCCAGCAAGAAGGCATCCACTAGGCCTGCTGAATGAATAAAAGGCCTCCCCTTGACAAACTCATACAAAGCTTAGTGCTTACATCCTGCTACCAGTTACTCACACTTTAGTGTGAATGAGTATATAAGATGTGCTTTACTAACCACTAGCTGAGAAAGAAGGGAAGGTCTTATTTCCTTCAGGATGAGAACAGGAGGCATATTTAGCAGAGAACATACTGTGCTGGGGGTGGGAACCTTCTCTGAATGGGGTGTTTAATTGAGGGGCTCAGACGAAGGCACAGGAGTGAGGAGACGGGAGGGTAGTAATGAAAAAACAGCAGGTCTTCACAGTTTGGCTGAAGTCAGCCTAGTTACGGTTAATGAGTAAGGGTGGATAGATTCATCTACAGGAGGACTTGGTATGTGGTCACACCCTTAGGAAATGTCAAGAGTCGATGCGACCCAGGCTGTTGTTCCTGGTTTATTGTACAGATGAGACTGAGGATCTGAGAGAAGATGTATGTGACTTTTTCAGGGTCTCTGTGCTGGTTAGGTGGTGCGGGCCAGATTGGTTCATGTGTTATGTTTATTGAGTATCCACCCTGTGCTGGCTCTACCTGGGCACTGGGGCTGAGGGGATGGGCAGCCTCTCATAATCTCTGTGCAGGTGAGCCAAGTAATCTAATTGAAGAGACATATTCAACAAATAAATAGATCGTTATAAGCCATAGTGTTCTAAAGAAAAGTGCAGTGTGCTATAGAGAGGATGATGGGAGAGCTGATTCAGATTGGGCTTGGGAGAGGAAGAAACAGGGGTCTGCTAGAAAGTGACCCTTTGAGTGGATATCCAAATGATGATGGTGGGAGGTAGGGATATTGAGCAGTAGCTTTCCTGGCAGAGGGGCAAAATAGTTTGTTTTAAGGCAGGTTTGACCTGTGTGTCCAGGGCTGTCCAGAGAATAAGAATTCTTGCTCTAAGGAACATGGACGCTCTGGTCAAATGAAGAACATTTTCATCCATGCTTTGATGAAATAGACCTCAACTCTCTGTGATCTTTGCTCTGATTTACATTCACAGAGTAACTTTTGGGCGATTGATCAGGCCTCCCAGGCACTGCAGAATTTGGAAAGAAGGTGTCCTGAAAGAGGACTCTCATATCAAATACACAGCCATGGAGCCTGTACCTGTGGATCTGCAAGGATGAGGGTCAGACTGTGAACACAGTAATGGGAAACCCTAGGCACCCTTCTCAGACAGCCGCCTGGGCATCGCCAACTTTGGAAAATCCACACCAGGAGTAGTTGGTTAGACCACCACACTCCCTTTTATATCACTATGTGAATTCACACAGAGGGACAGAGGTCTACTTCTCCCATCACAGGGCTCCAGCACCTCAGCAGTGGCCAGACGTCTCAACACTGACCTGGGTGACATGAACGCTCTTAATGTCAGGACATTCTAGATTTCAGTGTTCCACTGTCTCAATGTTGGCTTGATGCAAGACCTAAAATATGTCCACCTTTTAACCCTGTCTTGGCAGATGCTTACTAGATTTCTAAGAGCTTGTCAGCCTGAGTTACCCCCAATCCCCAATTGAAGTTTAGGGTGCCTGCTGGGTACCCACATAGGCAATGAGGTCTAGAGATTAAAGTTTGGGTTGGAATTCCAGATATATCACTGATTTTCCCTGCAACTTTGGTAGCAATGATTTAATCTCTTGTGCCTCAGTTTCCTCCTCTAAAAAAGAGAGTTTCTAATAGTACATACGAATATGTACTATTACCACACAGAGGAGCTGTGAGAATTAAACCAGTTTATATAGGTAAAGTATTAAGGAGCATTATGTGGTCACTACTAGCTTGTGTGAAACCTTTGAACAAATTAGAAAAAAAAAAAAAAAAAAAAAGGCATTGCCCTGCACAAAGTCCTCTGTGGGGTGCACAGGGTTGGGGAGGGGTGCAAGAGGAGCTGTTTGGATTTCAACACCGCCAGCTTACATGTCTCCCCCTCTGCTCCTCAATCCCCATAATAATGTGGCACAGCCATAAAACATGGAGGCCTTTCTAGAAAAGTGCCAGGCACAGAATGACAGCAAAATAATTAATGGCTAGAACTTCCACTGGCGTTCCTGTTAAGCATATGAATTAATCCCTGGAGCCGGGCGCGGTGGCTCACGCTTGTAATCCCAGCACTTTGGGAGGCCGAGGCGGGCGGATCACGAGGTCAGGAGATCGAGACCACGGTGAAACCCCGTCTCTACTAAAAATACAAAAAATTAGCCGGGCGTGGTGGCGGGCGCCTGTAGTCCCAGCTACTTGGAGAGGCTGAGGCAGGAGAATGGCGTGAACCCGGGAGGCGGAGCTTGCAGTGAGCCGAGATCGCGCCACTGCACTCCAGCCTGGGCGACAGAGCGAGACTCTGTCTCAAAAAAAAAAAAAAAAAAAAAAAAAAATCCCTGGCTATACCAATGAAATATGGTTATAGTATACTTACAAACAAGAGTGAATGTACGCTTCCATTTTACTGCAAAGACTTTCCTAGAATGTTACGGAGCGTATATAATTTAATCTGGCAGAAGGCTTCTAGGTGTCCCTATCTCGCGGCCTACCCAATCCAAACAGGCGCCCTCGGCTTCCCAGGCCAGTGCGCGGCAGCAAGTCGGCTCTAGTGAGGGCACCCGGACGAAGCGGGAGGGCAGACAGACTGACAATCACAGCTTGGGTTGAAAGGGGTGATATGGGGGTGGTGGGGAGGTGGATGCACTGAGCGGCAGAGGGCAGGGAACCTGGGCAGAACGGACCGAAGAAGAGGGTCCAGGGAGGCATCCTGCCCTCTGCTCCGGGTGGGGAGGGAGGCTGGCAGCTCACCTCCGAGGGCGAGGGGTCTGCGTTAGCCGTAGCCACGGGAGCCTGAGCTTCCGGAAGGCTGCAGCCGTGCGCTACCCGGTGGAGCTGCGTTCTCACCAGCTAGCGGGTGGGTCCTGCCGCGGGTCGGCGACCCGCGCCCCCTTGCGCGCGACCCAGCGTGAAACCAGCCCAAAGGGCCGCCTCGCCCGACCCCCGCCAGCGCGACCTCCTCCGGGAGCCAGCACCCAGGACCGACGACCTCGGCAACTCACCCAGGACACTCTCCCTAGCTGCCCGCGGAGAAACCGGCCTCGTCTGCCCCAGGCACCAGAGTCCCTGGCTCGGAGCTCAGTGAGGTTCAGGTGTTTATCCAGGCGCCGCCCAAGTCCAAGGGCGGGACGGCCGTGGCAGCGCCGGGGGGTGGGGCCGGCCGTAGCCCAGCGCGCGACGTGGGCAGCACTCCTATCTTCTTTTTCTGGACCGGCCGATTTAAGAAGCTGGAAATTCGGTGGTGGAAACTGGATGCGTGCGCCGGATTTCTCTTAGGCTTAACGTTTCAATGCCTAGGCTGTACCCCCGATTATTAGATGGGAATTTCTGGGTTGGCAGGGGCCTAAGCATTAGCTAGAAAAGTTTCCCAGGTATTTGCAAGGCACAACCCCGAGGCTGGGAACCTTGGAGTTAGAGAACAGAGCAGTGTAGGCGTCCATGGGGGAGGGGCCAGGTCGTGTGTCTGGAGTCTGCAGTGCGGGGAGTTCTCCAGCAGCAGCTGATTGCTCCACGTGGGATCCTAAGTCAACAGCTTCCTTGCCCCTTGGAGGTAAGGGATGTGGGCGTGGGCTCGGGAGTCCCCGGGAAGTGGGTGGGGTGCAGGCAGGGGCGGGAGTGGGTGCGGCGCTGGCAGGCAGCCTAGAAGAAGAGGGCGAGGAAATTTGTTCTAACAAGATGAAGTCGAGAAATGAGGATAGCGTAAGAGTCACCAGGCGCTCTGACCCAATCAAGATATATTAAGCACCTGGGTGTACAGCGATCCAGAAGATACAGCGATGATATATCTGTCAAGAAAAAAAAAGGATAAACATTCATTAATAAATCAATAAAAGAGTTAATATAAGCACAAGACACCACTGAGATGCTAATAATAGAGGGTGAACTTTTCTGGGGGCAATGAGGAGCAGAAATGACAATAAATTATGGGATGTTGAAAGAAAAACAGGGGAGTCAGGATGAGATTGGGTCTGAAATTTATCCTGGGTCTGAGAGGACAGGAAAAGTAGCGAGGGGTCGAAGAGCAGCCTTAGCCAGCCTATATCTGGGCAGATCTGGAGTAGAGGAACTGCACATTTGTTCTTTATTTGGGTGACAGAAGAAACAGGCAGGTCGTATAAGCTTGGAAAAGTAGGTGCAGGGGAGACCCTCGACTGTCTTTTCAGTACTGAAGAGGTTACTTGTGTGCTTTAGGCAGCAGCAGCGAGCTGCAGCAAGCTATGCGAGGCGTGTGGGAAGGTGAGTGGGGTAAATGTGTGTGCATTGGTTTCAGGTCAGCCGTCACCATCCAGCGACTCTGCTGTGTGGGGCTCTGGGGAGTTGCAGGGCTTCTGAGGGAGAAGGGAGACACATTCATGAACAGTGCGGGTGATAGACATGCACCCCAGGTGCCTCCAGAGTCCACAACCAGCCTGCAGGAGGAGAGGCAGTTGGACTCAAAGGGCCTTCTAGAATGGGCTAAGGTGTGGAGGTGAGCAGCACTTGGGAGTGAGAGTGAACTGAGGCAGAGAAATGTCGGGTAATGGGCCCTTGATGGTGCAGCCTGCCTGCAAGAGTTCAGATGAGTGGACACTGGGAAACACCAGCCTCCTATTATCTTCATGGCTTCTCTGAGCAGAATCCTGGGCTGTCACTCTTCTTTCTGGTCAGAAGCCCTGGGTGGACCTCAAGAAAGAAATTTGGAGCATTATTAGAAATCTCATCAGTACAAAAGATGAGAGTGAGTAGTGGGGGATGCACCAGTGATGCAGTGAAAGAAGCCAGAGGCCCTGCTGGTTGGAAAGGGTCCTGCTTTGACTTGATGTGGGGGAAACTCAGAGCACTGACCATAATCCTGAAAGCTGGGAAAGGATTTCTAAAGGGTCTCTTTTGGCAAAGGCTAGGAATGGACAGTTTATGATAGAACATGTGTCATGGGCTAATAAACATGAAAAGTTTAATCTTATTCTCAATTTCTTTGATCTTAGAGCCAAAGAGATGCATATTAAAACATTTCTTGCTTTGCAAATTGGAAGTTTTTTTTAAAAGAATACCTTCATATTGGGGTATAAATTATGCATTTCTGGAAAACAAATATGTATCAGGAATTAGAAAGGGATATACCCTCTGACCCAATTCCACCTTTATCTTTACCAAATACCCAGATATTGTCTGTGGCCTTTCAGGAAGGGAAACTGGGTCACTGAGAGTCAGGGATGGGAAAGAGACTTTCCACTCCACTGAATCATGTAAAGTGGTACCTTTTTAGGAAATAAGTATATTAATCAAAATAAATTGATCTTTAATTCCTAAGAAGTATGTGCAGATGGAGTACTCTACAGCCATCTTTATAAAATCATGTTTTTCAAGGGTATGAAGTACACTTCACAGAATATGAGTTTAAAAAACACAGTACAAGACTAAACATATATGCTATGATCCTAATTTCTCAAAAATTTTATGTACATGCATTGGAAACACTGGAAGTGAGTTCACCAACATCTTAACATTTTTTGTAATATAGTAGTGGAATGTTGGTTGAATTTAATTTATTTCTTTGTATGTTTTTGTATTTTCCAAATTTTCCATTATGTGTATATCTTTATCTCATAATAAAAATGTTTCTGTGGCCATGCATACACAGATGCTTCCATTCCAGATAGCACAGTGAGTATATGCATTCATATCCTATTTTCTTCCAAAATTCCATTGAAATAAAAGAGAAAATATAAAAATGCAAATAAACACATGTTTGTGCTAGAAAAAAGAAAGGAGCTACCAGTGAGGGTTGACTTCGTTAAGCAGATGGATCCTATTTCCAGAAACCAGAGCAAAAGATACCTTAAGCTATGACACACGGAAGGTACTGCAAAAATGAGTCATTCTTCCCAACAGAAAGCCTGAGTAACCACAATTCAGTAAACAAACACAGAGTGTAAATAGGACATGGGACACTCAGATGGAATAAGAGTGTTAACATAAAAAACAAAACTCTGAAGGTATTGAAATACAGTATTGAAAAATTGTTTTGAAATTTGGGACCAGGCAAGGAAATATCATAAGCGAAATAAGATGATAAACAACAGACTAGGAGAAAATAGTTTTGCATAAAGAGTTGACCATTGATAATTGGCCATAATATATAGCATTTCTATAAACTGATTGAAATAAGACAGTGGGAAAAATTGATAAAGAAATTAATGGGCAAATAAATATAAATTACTGAAAATGCCTAAAAAGATGCTAAATTTCACTCATATTCAGGGAAAGGAAATTAGAAAAGGAATAACCTTTTTTTCATTCATTAATATCCACATATTAAAAAGTCAGTTAAGAATTCAGGATTGGGGCTGGGCATGGTGGCTCATGCCTGTAATCTCAACACTTTGGGAGGCCAAGGCAAGGCGGATCACCTGAGGTCAGGAGTTCAAGACCAGCCTGGCTAACATGGCGAAAACCCGTCTCTACTAAAAAATACCAAAATTAGCTGTGGGTGGTGGCGGGCGCTTGTAATCCCAGCTACTCGCTAGGCTGAGGCAGGGAGAATTGCTTGAACCCGGGAAGCGGAGGTTGCAGTGAGCAGAGATTGTGCCATTGCACTCTAGCCTGGGTGACAGAGCAAGACTCCGTCTCGGGAGAAAAAAAAAAAGAATTCAGGATTGGCAAGGGTGTGGGAACACAGGCATTCTCACACAATGTGGGGATATTCATCTTTGAGTCTTTTATGGACAGTAATTGGGCAGTAGCTATCATAACTTTTGACTGCTATTTCACATCTAGGAATCTATCACATAAGAATATTGACACTTCCAGCACTCTGGGCGGCTGAAGCAGTGGATAATGAGGTCAGGAGATCGAGACCATCCTGGCTAACATGGTGAAACTCCATCTCTACTAAAAATACAAAAAATTAGCTGGGTGTGTGGTGGCACACACCTGTAGTCCCAGCTACTCAAGAAGCTGAGGCAGGAGAATCGCTTGAACCCGGGAGGCAGAGGTTGCAATGAGCGGAGATCACGCCACTGCACTCCAGTCTGGGTGACAGAGTGAGACTCTGTCTCAAAAAAAAAAAGAAAAAAAATATTGACGCTTTTTTATTGAAGATTGTTGGTGATAGCAAAAAATGAGAAGCTACTTGAATGCACAGCTATTCCATTAATCATGCTATAGTCATGTAATAGAATTCTCTGAAGCTGAAAAAAAGAATGAAGTTAGAAATATATTTACTGGCAGGAAGAAATCTCCAGGCTGTGGTCAGTGAAAAAAAAGTACAGAATTATTCCACTGAAATTAAATTGATGATTACTGTGCATTGTGCATGCGCATGTGTGTTCACATGTGTGTAAAACAGATGGAAATGCACAGAAGAATGGATCTGGAAGGCTACACACCAAACCGTTGGCAGTGGTTACCTCTGGAGGGGCACAGAATTGAGTAAGGGGCAAGGAGAGTTGCCTCTGTTATATACTTCTGTGTTGTTTGACTTTTCATAAATGGCATGCAATATTTTGTTATATTAAAATTAAAAAAAGATGAAAAAAATGCCTACTTTTAAAAAACTCGTTTAAAGAACATGTTGTCTTTGGGGATTACTTGGTAAAATATTAGAATAAGTACAGTAAGCAGATGACACTTTCACAAATATATATGTTTAAACAAATGCATTATTTGGCAGAAGGAGATTGTGAAATCCTCAGAGAAGTACATGATTAGTGTAAAGGTAGACATATTTGTTCAATGACAGGAAGACATCAGGGTTAGGCTGGAACAGAAGTAGTAAACAAACATGTGAAAGAGCAGGATGAATAATGTATACTGATAATAAATCCAAGAGTTGAAGGAGAAAGGGGACGTGTGCCCTGTCACTTTGTTGGGGAAAGTAACTGCATACCAAAGAAATGCAAAAGTTTCAGAAAGCCAAGACTCAAGGAAGACAGTGATAGGACTGGGCACATGACTGAAATTCCCTGTTTACTCCATTTTTCAGAACAACTAGGCATGAAGCCCGACACTCCTCATTCCATCTCTCGCTGAAAAGACAAAAGGATGTGTTGTTTTATGTTTGTTCTTGCTCTTCTATTTATCCTATGGTCATTATCACCTCTAACAATTTTTTTCCCCTGAATAATCATAGCATGAGCTACCACTCGTTTATGTAGATTTGACCTGGCTTGTTGTGCCAAGGTTACTTACAGCCAGAGACTTACAGGCCCAGATAAATTTTCTCCTCTTTTCATTTTCATTCTGCTTTTCTCATCAGGAATTTCTCTTCCTTTCTGATTCTCTCTGGATCAGTGGAGATACTATTTGCGAAGGGCATTTTTTGCTTATACAGTTACAGAAAAAAACTTTTGGTGGATACATGATTAGGATGAGGAGTGTGACAGGCATACTCTCTCCCTTACTCTGTTTTACTGAAGTATAATTTATATGCTGTAATGTACCCATTTTAAGTGTATAGTCTGTGTTGTAGTAAATTTACAGAGTTGTGCAGTTGTGCATTACTTGATTCCAGTTTCAGAATGCTTCCATCACGCCTGGGAATATTTTTAACAAAATATTTGACTTAGATTTATTGGAGAGTGGAGGTAACCCCACTCATGGCCCCCATGGCCCCAACCCATGTGGTAACAAACTTGTGGTTAGGTATTCTCCAAGTATTCCCACCTCTCATTTTTATTTTTTATTTAGATCTAAAGATGATAAGTAAGTTTCTCCATTGTTTTCTCTAGAACCCTCCTTCCTGCCCTCACTTACCACCACTTCCCAGGTCAAGCCTCTGACAGTGCAACCTTTCTGGGATTCTAGTGTCATGTGGTTTTCCAGTCCATCCTCTTGGCTTCATGTTTTTGTCTGTTCTCCCCATCACATGAGCATCTGGGATAAAAAATATACCCCCTGTCACTACCTCCTGACAATGAGGAGGTGTGTCCTATACGGATGGCAATCTGGCATTAGCTAATAATGCCTTAACTTTCAGGATTAACTCTCAGGATGTTTAGTTTCTTATTATCTAGGGTACAGATCTTACTTCTTTCCCCAACAGTTCATTGATTACTTTAGAGGATTAAACAAAAATTCTTATGCATAATTTTTAGATCTATACTGAAACACTTTCTCTGAACATCTAGTAATTCCTACAGCCAGAAATGGCTGTCATCATAGTCATCTTTGTAAACATTTTCTTTGAGCTTTTGTTTTATTTGTTATAGAGACAGTTCTTATTCTGCAAAACTTTTTCACCTAGCCGGAAACTATGAAAAAAAATTAGCGGAGGGCATATCCAGTTGCCAAATACAATAAAGCTATGGTTAGAAATTAGTTCTGAGTTGAAGGAGGCTTTAGTAATTCGGGGTCCACTTCATTTGAATGACTTATACGAAGTGCTAATTTTGGCATTATTTGTAATGGCCCAAAACTGGACTGAATACCCAGTCCAGTGGGATAATCTATGTGGAATACCCATAGATTTCCACAATGGAATACTATATAGCAATGAAGAGGAATGGACTACTGCTACACACAATTTGTAGATGACTCTCACAAACATATTACTGAGCAAAAAAAAAAAAAAAAGACACACCTAAGTACATACTGTGTGATTGCACTTACATAAAGTTCAAAAACAGCAATACTAATAATCCATGTGATAAAGTCAGAACAGTGGTTACCTCTGAAAAGTTGTGACCGAGAGGGTAAATGGGAAGTTTCTGCGGTGGCATCCATGTTCTACATCTTGACCTGGGCAGTGGTTACACAGTTATGTTCACTATCTAAAAACATATCTAGCTGTATACATTTCTATGCACTTTGTTTGAATGTATGTTCTATTTCAATAAAACTTCCCATATTCCAAGTCCTTCCAGCCTCCCGACTGTGAACTAAAGAAAAAATCAGGCTTTCAAACAATTAAAGTTCATTTTGTTCAGTCTTACTGAGGACTGCAACCCAGAAGTGTTTTACAGAGGGTTTCTACGTGGCTCCAAACCAGTGTTTCAGTCCATAGCTTGTATATTAGGTGGTGGAGATTCTGTGTGTGCTACGAAGTTACATTACAGCAAAATTTCATCAAAGTTTGGGTGCAAGAGTACATCTGGTTATAGATTACAGAGGTGTAATCGTCAATCCTGTCAGATATTATGTACAGAAAGAGTGAAAGGCTAGGACCATTGAACTTATCATTTTGTTTTTGTTTTTCCTTGAGCTACTATATTCATTTTCTTTCTTTTTTTTCGCATAAGTTATTGGGGTACAGGTGGTATTTGGTTGCATGAGTAAGTTTTTTAGTGGTGATTTGTGAGATTTTGGTGCACCCATTACCGGAGCATTATACACTGCACCATATTTTTAGTCTTTTATCCCTCACCCCCGTCCCACTCTTCCTCCCAAGTCCCCAAAGTCCATTGTATCATTCTAATGCATTTGTGTCCTCATAGCTTGGGTCCCAGATATCAGTGAGAACATACAATATTTGGTTTTCCATTCCTGAGTTACTTCACTTAGAATAATAGTCTCAGATATCATCGAGGTCAATGGAAATGCTGTTAATTCATTCCTATTTATGGCTGCGTAGAATTCCGTCATATATAAAAATATAAATATATAAATATTTATATACAAATATATATAAATATATAAAATATATATAAATATATAAAAACATAGATATAAATATATATAAATATATATATAAATATATAATAGTAATGTATATATATATATATAATAGTATATAATATATATAATATAATATATAAATATATATAAATATATATATAAATATATATATATATAAATATATATAAATATCATTTCATTTGCAGATGACATGATTCTATATCTAGAAAACCCCATTGTCTCAGCCCAAAATCTCCTTAAGCTGCTAAGCAACTTCAGCAAAGTCTCAGGATACAAAATCAATGTGCAAAAATCACAAGCATTCTTATACACCAATAACAGACAAACAGAGAGCCAAACCAGGAGTGAACTCCCATTCACAATTGCTTCAAAGAGAATAAAATACCTAGGAATCCAACTTACTAGGGATGTGAAGGACCTCTTCAAGGAGAACTACAAACTACTGCTCAATGAAATAAAAGAGGATACAAACAAATGGTAGAACATTCCATGCTCATGGGTAGGAAGAATCAATATTGTGAAAATGGCCATATTGCCCAAGGTAATTTATAGATTCAATGCCATCCCCATCAAGCTATCAATGACTTTCCTCACAGAATTGGAAAAAACTACTTTCAAGTTCATATGGAACCAAAAAAGAGCCCGCATTGCCAAGACAATCCTAAGCCAAAAGAACAAAGCTGGAGGCATCACGCTACCTGACTTCAAACTATATTACAAGGCTACAGTAACCAAAACAGCATGGTACTGGTACCAAAACAGAGATATAGACCAATGGAACAGAACAGAGCCCTCAGAAATAATACCACACATTTACAACTATCTGATCTTTGACAAACCTAACAAAAACAAGAAATGGGGAAAGGATTCCCTATTTAATAAATAGTGCTGGGAAAACTGGCTAGCCATGCTTTTTTTGACTTTTTAATAATAGCCATTATAACTGGTTTAAGATAGTATCTCATTGTGGTTTTAATTTGTATTTCTCTGATGATTAATCATCTTGAGCATTTTTTATATGTTTGTTGGCCATTTGTATGTTTTCTTTTGAAAAATATCTATTCATGTCCCTTGCTCAGTTTTTAATGAGGTTGTTTATTTTTTTCCCATTGAGCTATTTGAGTTCCTTATATATTCTGGATATTAGCTTTTCTTTGGATGCATAGTTTGCAAATAATTTTTTCCCATTCCGTAGGTTGTTTACTTTGTTGGTTGTTTCCTTTGTTGTGCAGAAGGTTTTTAGTTTAAGTCCCATTTGTCTATTTTTGTTTTTGTTATGCTTGCTGTTGAGGACTTGGTCATAAATTCTTTTCCTAGGACAATGTCCAAAAGAGTTTTTCCTGTTTTCTTCTAGGGTTTTTTATAGTTTCAAGTCTGACATTTAGGTTTTTAATCCATCTTGAGTTAATTTTTGTATATGGTGAGAAGTATGGGTTAAGTTTCACTCTTCTGCATATAGTTATCAAATTTTCTCAGTATCATTTAGGAAATAGAGTGTCCTTTTCCCAGTTTATATTTTTGTTGATTTTGTCAAAGACCAGTTGGTGATAGTTGTGTGGCTTTATTTTGGGGTTCTTTATTCTGCTCCATTGATCTATGTGTCTATTTTTATACAAGTGCCATGCTATTTTGGTTGCTACAGCCTTGTATTTTAATTTGAAGTCAGGTACTGCAGTGATTTCAGCTTTCTTCTTTTTGCTTAGGATTGCTTTGGCTATTTGGGTTTTTTTTAGGGGGGGTTCCATATGAATTTTAGGATTGTTTTCTCTAATTCTATGAAAAATAATGTTGATAATTTGATAGGGCTTTTGATGAATCTGTAGAATGCTTTGGTTAGCATTGATCATTTTAACAATGTTGATTCTTCCACTCTATGAGCATAGGATGTTTTCCCATTTGTTTGTGTCATCTACATTTTTTTCACCATTGTTTTGTAGTTTTCCTTATAGTGATCTTTCACCTCCTTGGTTGAATATATTCCTAGGTGTTTTTCTTTTTTTTTGGTAGCTATTGTAAATAGGATTGCCTTATTGATTTGGTCCTGACTAGATCATTATTGGTATATAGAAACCCTGCTGAATTCTGTATGTTAATTTTGTATTCTGCTACTTTAATGAGTTTATCAGTTCCAAAGGTTTTTGGTGGAGTCTTTAGGGTTTCCTAGATGTAAGATTATATCATCAGTGAACAGGGATAATTTGACTTCCTCTTTTCCAGTTCGTATGCCATTTACTTTTTTCTCCTGCATGATTACTCTGGCAAGGACTTCCAGTACTATGTTGAATAGTGGTAAAAGTGGGCACCCTTGTCTTGTTCCAATTCTTAGATGGAATGCTTTCGATTTCTACCTGTTAAGTATGATGTTGGCTGCGGGTTTGTCATAGATGACTCTTATTATTTTGAGGTATATTCCTTCTATGTCTAGTTTGTTGAGGATTTTTGTCATGAAGGGATGCTGAATTTTACCAAATGCTTTTCTGTTTCTATTAAGAAGATTATATGGTTTTTGTCATTAATTCTGTTTATGTGATATACCACATTTATTTATTTGCCTATATTGAACCATCCTTGCATCCCTGGGATAAATCCACCTGATTATAGTGTATTATCTTTTTGATGTTCTGTTGGATTTGATTTGCTAGTATTTTGTTAAGGAATTTTGTGTCCATTTTATTAGGGATATTGGTCTGTAATTTTCTTTTTTGTTGTGTCTTTCTCTGGTTTTGTTATCAAGGTGATCCTGGCCTCATAGAATGAATTAGGGAGAATTCCTCTGGTTTGATTTTTTGGAATAGTTTCAGAATCATTGGTATTAGTTCTTTGTATGTTTGGTAGAATTCAGGTGTGAATCTATCTGGTCCTAGGCTTTTTATTGTTAGGAGATATTTTATTACTGATTCAATCTTGCTACTAATTATTGGTCTTTTAAGAAGTTCTGCTTCTTCTTGGTTCAATCTTAGGAGGTTGTATGTTTTCAGGAATTAATTTCCTCTGGGTTTTCCAGTTTGTGAGCACATACTTGTTCATAATAGTCTCTGATGTTTTTTTGTATTTCCGTGGTATCAGTTGTCATGTCACCTTTATCCTTTCTGATTGTGTTTATTTGGATTTTCTCTCTTCCTTTCTTAGCTAGTCTAGCTAGTGGTTTATCAATTATCCTTAACTTTTTGAACACCAACTTTTCATTTTGTTGATGTTTTGTACTTTTTTTTTTGTCTCTATTCTATTCAGTTCTGTTCTGATCTTTATTATTTCTTTCCTTCTGCTAACTTTGGGCATTGTTTGTTCTTGTTTTTCTAGTTCCTTGAGATGTGATGTTAGGTTTTTAATCTGTGATATTTATACTGGCTTGATGTAGCCATTTAATGCACTAAACTTTGTTTTTAGCATTGCTTTTGCTGTGTCCACAGGTTTTGGTGTGTCATGTTTTCATTTTCATTAATTCCAAAAAACTGTTGTTTTCATTTTAATTCTTGACCCAGTTATCATTTAGGAGTGTTCTGTTTAATTTCAATGTATGTGTATAGTTTCCAAAGTTCCTCTTTGTATTGATTTCTAGCTTTATTCCACTGTGGTCTGAGAATATACTTCCTATGACTTTGATTTTTAAAAATTTGTTAAGACTTACTTTGTGGCCTAACAGGTGGTCCATCTTGGAGAATTTTCCATGTGATGGTGGATAGAATATATATTCTGTAGTTGTTGGGTAGAATGTTCTGTAAATGTCTGTTAAGTCCATTTGGCCTAATGTACAATTTAAGTCCCATGTTCCTTTGTTAATTTTTTCTTTTGATGATCTGTCTAGTGCTGTGAGTGAAGTCCCCCACTACTACTGTATTGCTGTCTATCTCTTTCTTTAGGTCTAGTAATACTTGTTTTGCTAGGTTGCTGCTGGTTTTTATTATCTTCTTTATGTGTTGTCAATTTTTTTTCTTTCCAACATTTATTTTAGGTTCAAGGGGTACCTATGCAGCTTTGTTACATGAGTAAATTGCATGTCCCTTGGGTTTGGTCACCCAGGTAATCAGCATAGTACCTGAGAGGTAGTTTTTTATTTCTTACCCTCCTTCCACCCTCCATCCTTAAATAGGCTCCAAGTGCCTATTCTTTCCTTCTTTGTGTCCACGTGTACTCAATGTTTGGCTCCCACTTATAAATGAGAATGTTTTCTGTTCCTGCATTAATGTGCTTAGGGTAATTGCCTCCAGCTCCATCCATGTTGCTGCAAAAGACATAATCTCATTTTTTTATATCTGTGTAGTATTTCATGGTGTACATGCACCACATTTTCTTTATCCAATCCACCACAGATGGCCATCTAAGTTGATTCTATGTCTTTGCTATTGTGAATAGTGCTGTGATGAACATACATATGTATGTGTCTTTATGGTAGAACAATTTATATTCCTTTTGGTATATACCCAGTAATAGGATTTCTGGATCAAATGGTATTTCTATTGTAAGTTCTTTCAGAAGTCTCCAGACTGCTTTCCACAGTGGCTGAACTAGTTTATCTTCCCACCAAAAGTGCATAAGTATTCCCCTTTCTCTGCAATCTCTCCAACATCTGTTGATTTTTTGCTTTTTAATAATAGTCTGACTGGTGTGAGATGGTGTCTCATTGTGGTTTTTATTTGCATTTACTTAATGATTTGTTTCTGTCATCCCTGATTTCTTTCAGCAGTGTTTTATAATGCTCATTGTAGCAATTTTTCACCTCCCTGATCAGCTGTATTCCAAGGTATTTTATTCTTTTTGTGTCCATTTTGAATGGGATTGTGTTTTTGATTAGGCTCTCAGCTTTGACATTGTGTATAGAAATGTTACTAATTTTCATACATTGATTTTTTTATCCTGAAACTTTGCTGAAGTTTATCAGATCTAGGAGACTTTGAGAAGAGACTATGCGGTTTTCTATGTATAGTATTATATCATCTGTGAATAAAGATAGTTTGACTTTCTCTCTTTCTATTTGGATGCCTTTTATTTCTTTCTCTTGCCTGGTTGCTCTGGCTATGACTTCTAGTACTATGCTGAATTGGAGTGTTGAGAATTGGGCATCCTTGTCTTATTCTGATTATCAAGGGGAATGCTTCCAGCTTTTGCCCATTCAGTATGATGTTGGGCATCAAAATAATAAGATAGCTCTTATTATTTTTGATGTATATACCTTTGATGCCTAGTCTGTTGAGGGTTTTTGACATGAAACGATGTTGAATTTTATCAAAAGCTTTTCTGCATTTATTGAGATGATCATGCAGTTTTTGTTCTGTGTATGTGATGATTAACACTTATTGATTTGTGTGTGTTGAACCAACCTTGCATCCCAGGGATAAAGCCTACTTGATTGTAGTGGATTAGCTTTTTAATGTGCTGCTGGATTAGTTTACTAGTATTTTGTTGATGATTTTTGCATCTACGGTCATCAGGGATATTGGTCTGAAGTTTTCTTTTTTTATTGTGTCTCTGCCTGGCTTTGGTATCTGAGTAATGCTGGCCTCATAGGATGAGTTAGAGAGGAGTCTCTCCTTCTCAATTTTTTGGAATAGTTTCAGTAGGATTGGTACCAGCTTTTCTTTGTGTGTCTGATAAAAATTTGGCTGTAAATCCCAGTGGTCCAGGATTTTTCTGGGTGTTAGATTTTTTATTACTTACTCAATTTCACAACTTGTTACTGGTCTTTTTAGGGTTTCAATTGCTTCCTAGTTCAATCTTGGGAGGTTGTATGTTTCCAGGAATGTATCCATTTTTTCTAGATTTTCTAGTTTGTGTGCATAGAGGTGTTTATAATAGTCTCTGAGGGTTTTAAAAAATTTCTTTCTGTGGGGTCAATGGTAATGTTCCCTTTGTCACTTCTGATTGTGTTTATTTGGATCTTCTCCTTCTTTGTTAGTCTAGCTAGAGGTCTATCAATCTTATTTATTCTTTCAATGATCCAAGTTTTGGTTTTGTTGATCTTTTGTATGGCTTTTCTCATCTCCATTTTGTTCAATTCAGTTCTGATTTTGGTTATTTCTTTTCTTTTGCTACCTTTGGGGTTGGTTTGCTCTTATTTTTCAAATTCCTCTATGTGTGATGTTATGTTGTTAATGTGAGATCTTTTCACTTTTTGATGTGGATGTTGAGCATTATAAACATTCCTCTTAACATTGCTTTAGCTGTGTCCTGGAGATTCGGGTATGTTGTATGTTTGTTTTCATTCATTTTATAATGAAGTTGGTTAGTTGCTCCAAAGTTTACTGGACTCAGCCATGAAACAAAAGGATGAGCTGAGGGATTATGTCTCCTGGCTCCAGAAGCACATAACTTAGCCTCAGTTTTTAGGGGTGCCCTGGATAACAGTCTTCTTTTCTGTAGATAAAGGGCTGAAATCGCTGAAAATCAGACACAAGCTCTTATCATATGAGTGGCTAACCAGCAACAAAAGGTGGACACTCAGCCTTGCCAGGTGTCTACTGTTAAAGTGACACCAATGAGTTAGATTTGGTCTATTTACATAATCCCATATTTCTCAAAGGTTTTTTCATTAAAATTTTTTTTTCTTTACTTTTTTCTGACTGAGTTAGTTCAAATAACCAGTCTTTGAGCCCTGAGAGCCTTTCCTCAGCTTGCTCATTTTGCTGTTAGTACTTTCGATTGTGTTATGAAATTATTGCAGTGAGGTTTTCAGTTCTATAAGCTTGGTTTCTTTCTTTCTTAAAATGGCTATTTCATCTCCTATCTCTTGAATAGTTTTACTGGATATTTTGGAATGGGTTTCAATTTTCCCCTGAATCTCAATGATCTTTGTTGCTATCCTGATTCTGAATGTTATGTCTGTCATTTTAGCCATTTCCTTCTGGTTAAGAACCCCTTACTGGGGAACTAGTGTGGTCATTTGGAGGTAATGAGACACTCTGGTTTTTAGAGTTGTCAGAATTCTTGAACTGTTCTTTCTTATCTGTGTGAGCTGATGTTCCATTAACTGTGGTGTAATTTGAGTATAGTCATTGACTTTGATTCTAGATATTTTCAGAGGGCCAAGACTTTGTCCAAGACCTTTATTTGTGGTTGAATTCTTGTTCTTGGTTTCACGGAAGGTATATTAGCAAAGTATTTTTGGTGTTGAAGCTTGGGCTGTGATCTAGTACATGGCACTTGAGCATAATGGCTGGTAAGTAGGTTCTTGTTTAGCCATGTGGCTCCTCTGTATTTCTTTGAATTTGTAGCCATGTCCCCTCTCAGTATCCTGAGAGTTTGGGCCCCTTTCCCACTTGAGGGCTGGAAGATCTTGGCTTAGGACTTTCTGGCATGAGCTAATGCTCTTTGTTCCCTCCCCAGCTTGGGGCCGGCAGGGACAAGAACCTTGACAGCCACGGTAGCAGAGGACCTTTCACTTTTCTCTTGGGACTCCAGAGAAACACTGAGCTGCTGTTAATTGGAAAGATAAGCCTGGGATGGGGCAATTGTTGTGGGCCCAAGCCTGAGGGCTCCATCTGGTGATGAGACAAAAGGATGGGGGACTCACAGGGAAGACAGACCAACCTCTTCTTTCTAGGGTGGCTGTGGCATGCTGGAGATGTGAGTATAGCACTTAGTGTCTTTGTTGCTTTCCAGGTCTGAGGTCAATAAGTGCAATACCACTGCAGTGACAATGACAGAGGGTCTTTCAGTTGCCTCTGGGAGCACCAGCCCAGAGAAGTGCAGAGCTGCTGCCAATGTGAATGTTTATCTGGGTGGGGGGCTGCTGAACTGCAGGCCTGAACCAGGGGTTCTGTCTGGTGAAAAGCAGGGACCTAGGGGCTCACAGGGAAGAGTAACTGGGGTTCTTTCTGTATGGCAGCTGCAGCATGCTGGAGGTCCCAGTGAGGCAACCAGGCCCTTCCTTCCCTAGTCTGAAGGCAGTAAGGACAGTATTCCTGCAGCTCCAATGACAGAGGAGCTTTGGGTTGTCAATGGGATTTCCTTCTCAGAGAAATGCATAGCTGCCAGTGACTAAACTAATTTGGTGGGGGCAGGGTAGTTGTGCTGGAGGCCCAGGTCAACAGGCCCTGTCCAGTGAGTAGTAAGGTCCAGGGACCCATATGGAAAACAGTCTGGCCACTTTTCCATAAGGCAGCTGCAAATATCTTTTTCCACCCCTTTACTTTCAGTCTATATGTGTCTTTTCAGGTAAGGTGAATTTGTTGTAGGCAGCATATAGTTGGATTTTATATATATATATATGGAGTCTTGCTCTGTTACCCAGGCTGGAGTGTAGTGGTGTGATCTCGGCTCACTGCAAGCTTCACCTCCTGGGTTCATGCCACTCTCCTGCCTTAGCCTCCTGAGTAGCTGGGACTATGGGCACCTGCCACCATGCCTGGCTAATTTTTCATATTTTTAGTAGACATGGAGTTTCATCATGTTAGCCAGGATGGTCTCGATTTCCTGACCTTGTGATCCTCCCACCTCGGCCTCCCAAAGTGCTGGGATTACAGGCATGAGCCACCGCTCCTGGCTGGATTATATTTTTTTATCCATTCTGCCAGTCTGTATCTTTTAAGTGGAGCATTTAATCCATCTACATTAAAGGCTAATATTGATATTGAGGCCTTGTTCCTGCCATATTGTTAGTTGTTTTCAAGTTATTTCATAAATTCTTTGTTTCTTTCTTTTTCTCTTTTTGTCTTTGTGGTTTGATGAGATTTGTTGTGTTGCCATTTGATTCCTTTCTCTATGTCCTTTGTGTGACTTCTTTATAAGAACTGTGAGTTTATATTTCGCTGTGTTTTCATGGTGGTGAATATCAACCTTTCTTTTCATGTTGAAGACTACTTTGAGCATTCTCATAGAGTCAGTCTGGAGGTGACAAAGTCCTTCAGTATTTGCTTGTGTGGGAAAGACTTTATTTCTCCTTCATTGATGAAGGTTATTCTGGCAGCATATAAAATTCTTGGCTGACAGTTTTTTTTTTTCTGTTAACATTTTGAAAATCGCATCTTATCCTCTTCTGGCCTGTATGGTTTCTGCTAAAAAGTCCACTGTTAGTCTAATCAGGTTTCCTTTATAGGTAACTAGATCCTTTTCTCTTGCTAATTTTAAAATTCGTTTTTCACTTTGACTTTAGACATTCTGAATATAATATGCTGTGGTGAAGTCTTTTTTGCAGTGTATTTTACTGGGAATTGTTGGGTCTCTGTATCTGGATGTCTGACTCTCCTGCTAGTCTTGGGGGAAGTTTTCATGAATTATTTTCTTAAATAGGTTTTCTTAACATTGTGATCTCTCTTCATCCCCAGGAATACTGATTATTCATATGTTCTGTCACTTTATGCAATACCAGATGTAGGGAGACCACCTGAAACTAGTGCTATGGAATAAAAGATGAAATGATCCTGATTATTATAAATACAAAGTTGCATGCAGGATTGTGTAAAGACAATGCCAGGTTGGACTGCCAGAATGAGCCAACAGCAAGCGATGTGCTTCCCCCTGCAGAGAGCCTATGAGTGGACGTGCAGTCAGGGAGGTTTCACATCACCAAGATTCCTATCCCAGAAAAGCAGATGTTCATAGCTCTGGGAATGGAATGCGACCCTTGTGGAGAGCCTATAAATGAACGCATGGGGGGTGCGCCTGTCCATATGAGTAAGATAGGGCTATAAATGCCCTCATCTTGCCACGGCTCTTCTAGGCCTCTTCAGGGTTAAGGCATACTCCCTTCTGAGAATTTCTGGTCTAACCAGTTGTCTACCTTCACGTCCTGTTTCTATGGATTGTTTGTAACCAGCTTTTGATGCAACTGTTACTGCTGATTAATATCTTGCTAATCATAGGTTATGGAAAGACTGTGTTTCTGTTTTAAGGCTCTGTTAGAAATTACTGATGCACACACTATATTGTAAATTCTTATCCCTGTATACTGTGCTTCTGCATACAGATGTTATGTTAAAGAATTACTTCATCCCCATGTGACCATCTCACCTCATAATCAAATGACCCTAAACCCCTCACTAACCTACCCCCACCCTCACTAAACTTAATAATAAATGCTGGTATATCCAGTGCATTGTTGGCACTGTGGGACCAGAAGGTGGTGAGCCCCCTGGACCCAACTTTTGCTATCTTGTGTGTGTCTATTATTTCTTGACCTGCCAATCTACTTGGGAACAAAGAGAGAGCCCCACTGCATTGTGGGCTGCTGGCCAGATCCTGCAATAACCAGACATCTGAAAGTCTTTTTAATTCCTTTTATCTTATTTTTGTCTGGCTGAATTATATCAAAAGATCTGTTTTCAACTTCTGACATTCTTTTGTCTGCTTGTTCTAGTCTATTATTGAAGCTTTTGAATGTATTTTGTTTCCTTTTCAATTAATTTTTTTAATTCCAGAATTTCTCCTTGTTTTTAAAAAATATCTGTCTCTTTGGTAAATTTCTCATTCATTTTCTGAATTGATTTTCTGACTTTGTTTTATTTGTTTTCAGATTTCTCTTTCATCTCATTGGGCTTCTTGAAAATCAATATTTTGAATGATTTATCTGGCATTTCAAGGAATTTTTTGATTGGGATCTGTTTCTGGACAATTGTGGTCTTTTGGTGGTGTCACATTTCCCTGCTTTTTCATGTTTTCTATTTCTTTCTGTTGATATCTGTGCATTGGTTGTAGTAGTCACTTGTTCCAATTTTTTGAAATTGCTTTTGTAGGGGAGAATTTTTCTTGAAAATGTATGTGGGTTGGTTGAGTAGAATACTTTGGCTTTGATTTGGTTGCCTGCAATAGTGTGATCTTTGTATGACTTCTTTGCCAATACACAGGTCAGTGGTATCTTGGTATCTGTAATTTCCTTGGTGGCTTAGGGTTAGTTGAGATTGTGGTGAAGTTTTGCTGGGAACTTGGATGCCAACTGTGACAGCCTTTGGGCCCAATAGTGGAAGCAATGGGATGAATATGCCTGTTTTTAAGCCACACAGCAGCTTATACTGGCTCCATTTTTAGTGGGTCCTAGAGGGCTTATTCTTGGGTTTCTAGATGGTTTGCTTAGAAGGTAGTATGGGGATTGGTGGGCCAAGTGTGTAGGTAGGTTCTGAGGCTGCTGGACAGCTGTTGTGACAGGAGTAGTGGTGGAGAAACCCATGGGTATCCAAGTGGTCCATGTTGGTGTTCCTCGTAGCTGCAATGGGTTGGGTTGGGCAGGCTAGTCCTCTGTTCCAAAGCTGTTCATAGTAGGGTGATGAGTATTGGTCCTAAGTGTGCTTAGGATAATTTCATCCCCTCTCTCCTTGAACTGGCTAAGTGATGGCTGCAGCTGCATTAGCTTGAACTTGGTCCGTGGGTGTGACAGAGCCCAGCATTAAACTCTCAAAATGGTGCCAACTGTGGGCTTGTGACCAGAAGAGGCAGAGCCCCCCTTACCTGAGCAGCGTGGGCAAGAGGCTGTGGGGATTGTGGTTGCTCGAGTCTCACAGCAGCTTGTGGCAGGGCAGTGGGTATTGTCCTAGATATGTAAAGAGGAGCTTGATTTTTCTTTTCCTTCCTTGGCTGGGTGGTGGCTGTAGCCATATCAATTCAAACGACATGAAGAGGGGGTGAAGCCCAGCCTTAAATTCTCAAATTGGCACCTTGGGCCTGTGGCCAGGGAGGGCAATGTCCTCCTCAGCCAGGCAGCATAGGCAAAAAGCTGTGAGTAGTATGGTCTGCTCATTTTTCATTCTCACAGCAGCCTGTGGCAGGGCAGTGGATACTGTCCTAGATATGCATATGATAGCCGTGTTCCATGTTCCCCTTTGGCCAGGCAGCAGCTTCAGCCATGTCAGCCCAAACGCAGCCCAAGTGTGGGGTGCAGCCCAGCATTAAACTCTCAAAATGGCAGCTTGGGCCTCAAATCAGGGAGAGTGGGGTCCTTGCCAGGCAAGCATGTGAGCAAGAAACTTTGGGGAGTGCAGTCCACTAATGTCTTTGTTTCAATAGGAGCCTATAGCAGGGCAGTGGGGACCCTCTTAGGGGTACATGGGAGCCCCCAGTCTCCCCTCTACTTTCTTGGAGCAGTGCATCAGCTGCAGCCATGTCTCTAGATCTTCATTATCTAGGCTGTAAAAATGGCATCTTTTGGAGGCTGGTCTAGTCACAGATGCCTGTAAGATTGTGTGTTGATCCCCTTTCTGAATCAATGTCTCTGGGCAATCTTTAGAAAGCTTTGTATAATCTTTAGAAAGCTCTGTATTTCAAGCCCAAGGCCCAGTGGGCCAAGAGTTTCCCCCATAGCTAGATTATACAAGCGAAGGGGGTTTCTCTCTTACTGTACCTTTGCATCCAGGAGACTCTTTTGGCTCTCAGTCGGTCCGTGGTTGGGCAACCTGCCTTGAACCCTTTCCTTCCTTCCTTCTAGTGCTTCCTGTCTCTTTTCTGGTAAATCTTAGTGTTCTCTCCTAGATAATATGTCCGAAATGTGAGTATCTATTTACTATTCTGGTTTCTCTTTATGGAGGAGGCACATAGTACCTGTGTCTAGTCAGCCATATGGATCCTCCTCTGTCACAAAAATATTATATACCATGATCAAGTGGGATTTATCCTGGGGATGGAAGGATGTTTCAACATATGCAAATCAATAAGCATGATAAATCACATCAACAGAAAAAAGAACAAAAACCATATGATTATCTCAATAGATGTAGCAAAGCATTTGATAAAATTCAGCATCCCTTCAAAATAAAAACTCTTAATATAACTAATTTATATAACTAATTTATTAAGAGTTTTATGCTTGTAATCCCAGCACTTTGGGAGGCCGAGGCGGGCGGATCACGAGGTCAGGAGATCGAGACCACGGTGAAACCTCGTCTCTACTAAAAAATACAAAAAAATTAGCCGGGCGTGGTGGCGGGCGCCTGTAGTCCCAGCTACTCGGAGAGGCTGAGGCAGGAGTATGGCGTGAACCCGGGAGGCGGAGCTTGCAGTGAGCCGAGATTGCACCACTGCATACTCCAGCCTGGGCGACAGAGCGAAACTCCGTCTCAGGAAAAAAAAAAAAAATAAATAAAAAATAAATAAATTAGTTATAGAAGGAACATACCTCAACACAAAAAGGGCCATACATGACAAACTCACAGCTAACATCATACTGAATTGAGAAAAGCTGTAAGCTTTTCCTCTAAGAACTAGAATAAGACAAGGACATTCACTTTTATCACTATTATTTAACATAGTAATGGAAGGTCTAGCCAGGGCAATTAAGCAAGAGAAAGAAAAGGGCATCTAAACTGGAGAAAAGAAAGTCAAATTGTCCCCTCTTTGCAGACTACATGATCTTATGTATAGAAAAACCTAAAGACTCCATCAAAAAACTCTTAGAACTGGTATACAAAATCAGTTAGTTGCAGGATATAGAACTGACATACAAAATTTAGTGATGTTTCTATACATCAATAATGAAATAGCTAAAAAAGAAATTAAGAAAGCAATCCTACTTATAATAGCTATAAAAAATAAAAATATCAAGAAAAAATTATCTAAGGAGCAAAAGATCTCTTCAATGAAAACTACAAAAATACTGATGAAAGAAATTAAAGTGGGCCAGGTGCAGTGGCTCATGCCTGCCCTCATGATTCAATTACCTCCCACTGGGCCCCTCCCATGACACATGGGAATTATGGGAGCTATAATTCAAGATGAGATATGGGTGGAGACACAGCCAAACCATATCACTCCTCAAAAAACTAAAACAGAACCACCATATGATCCAGCAATCCCATTACTAGATATTAGCCAAAGGAAAAGATATAGGTATGTCAAAGAGATATCTGCACACTTGTGTTTATTGCTCCTCTATTCACAGTAGCAGAGATATGGAATCAGCCAAAATGTCCATCAGTGGATGAATGGATAAAGAGAATACATAATGGAATACTATTCAGCAATAAAGAGCAATGAATCCCATCATTCCCAACAATGTGAATGAGCCTGGAGGACATTATGTTAAGTGAAATAAATCAGGCACATAAATTAAATACTGCATGTTCCCATTCATATGTGGAACCTAAAAACATTGAGCTCATTGAAGTGGAGAATAGGATCATAGTCATTAGAACTGTGAACCCCAAAAATCTGAGGCAGGTCTCAGTTAATTTAGAAAGTTTATTACTTTGGGAGGCCAAGGTGGGCGGATCACAAGGTCAGGAGATCGAGACCATCCTGGCAAACACGATGAAACCCCGTCTCTACTAAAAAAATACAAAAGAATTAGCCGGGCATGGTGGCAGTCACCTGTAGTCCCAGCCATTCGGGAGGCTGAGGCAGGAGAATGGCATGAACCCAGTAGGCAGAGCTTGCAGTGAGCCGAGATTGTGCCACTGCATTCCAGCCTGGGCGACAGAGCAAGACTCCATCTCAAAAAAAAAAAAAAAAAGGAAGTTTATTTTGCCAAAGTTGAGGATGTGCACCCATGACACAGCCTCAGGAGGTTCTGACTAAATGTGCCCAAGGTGGTTAGAGCAGTTTAGTTTTATACATTTTAGGGAGATGACATCAATCAACATATGCAAGATAAACATTGGTTTGGTTTGGAAAGGTGGGACAACTCAAAGCAAAGGCTGGAAGACTGAAGCAGGGAGGGGGCTTCCAGGTTATAGGTAGATAAGAGACAAATGGTTACATTCTTTTGTATTTCTGATTAGCCTCTCCAAAGGAGACAATCAGATATGCATTCATCTCAGTGTGCAGAGGGGTGAATTTGAATAGAATGGGAGGCAGGTTGGCCCTAAGCAGTTCCCAGCTTGACTTTTCCTTTTAGCTTAGGGATTTGGGGCTCCAATATTTATTTTCCTTTCACATTTCCCCCCTTTTCTTTTAAAAAGTCTTTTGGAGAAAGCATTTTAGAAGAAAATGAGTCTCTGGTCTCAGGTTTCATCTGATCTCTCATAGCTAGGATGGTTTATTTCTAGATGGGCAGTTTCTGAGTTATTAGGAAAGCTCATTTTTAGCAGGTTGTGAAGTCTTATGTTCTATAAGAGAAAATAGGAGGAGGAAAGGAGAAAAACAATAAGGAAGAAAAGAACAATTCCGGAAAATCAATGTAGGTCACATTGCTCTGAAGTCCATACATCAGTAGGTAGGTATGAAAGTGGCTTATGTATGTAAATAGGTTGCTGTTATTTTTTTCTGAAGTTTAAGTTGGCTAGCTTTAGTTTGCAAGACTTTACAAAAGCACAACTTAGTTTTTGGTGACTCCAAATTAGGAAAAATGAAGGAAAAGAGAAGAAAAAAATGGAAAAAATTATTTTGCAGACTTGTAGCCAAGAAAAATTAGAATTTGGTCCAAAGTGTAGAAAATAATAAAAATTGAAAAACATTAGGCAAGACTAGAATCTAACATCAGGTGTACTATAGTTTTTGAAACATAATTTTTCTCTCTCCAGCTTCCCGTTTTTACTAAAGACAAGTCATGGTAAGACTGATTTGCCTTATTTTACTTGGCCTGATTATTTGTATATAGTGCAGCAAGATTAATTTTTTTAACACAGGTTTTAAAATTGACTGTGATCCAACTTTTTCCGTAGAAGGAATCTCACATAAGACTTTGTAAAAGCTGAATCCAGCCATGGATTTGTACCATCAAATACTTATGAAGGGTTAATTCCTCTTCTCTTTAGGTTCCAAGATAAACTTGGGGTCCTGGGCCTGTCAGAAAGTGACATTTTTTACTTAACATAGGTCAGGAACCCTGTACATGGATTGCGTAGAAAAGATATGAGGCCAGTTTTTCCAAAGGGCTTTTATTGGCTCCATAAGTCAAGTTTGATTCCTTAAAGGAAAGCACACCATTCCAGTCAAAGCCTTGGTAAAATAGCCAGTTACTCTAAGTGTGTCCTGTTACAAATGAAAACAGATTCTTACTGCACTTATGCAAATAACTGTATTGCCATAAGTTAAGAATACTCACAAGTAGTTTCCAAAATCTGTAGAAATCAGGTAGAAAGAAAAAAAAATATGCTCCAAATTTTGTTCATAGGAGTATTCTAAATTGTTAAAAGCTGTCATTAGCTCAAAAGAAAGGTTTTCTTGACTTTGAAAAACAAAGCAAAGGATTAGCAACATTTTAAGCAAAAAGTTTAAAAGATTACTTCAGTCATTTATTCAGTTCATGCAGTTAATTCCCATTCTGCCTGATATTCATGAACATTTCAGCTCTCCAGGGGTCCTGACAATTTTTTTCTTTGTTCTGATGTCACAATCTCCAAAGTTATCAGAAACCTCAATTCAAGAGCATCTGTTAGCTTTTATAGCTCGTTATAAAACCACCTTCTAAAGAGGACATAAACAAGACAATTGTCAGTGGATGACAAAAGTTTTAGGGCAGCAATGGTTAAAGACACAATTGACAAGGAAATTTATTACCTCTGTGGCACACAATAATTTAACATGACAATTATAATAATTATTGTTATTTTGAGATGGAGTCACATTTTGCTGCCCAGGCTTGAGTGCAGTGGTGCTATCTCAGCTCACTGCAAGCTCCACCTCCTGAATTCATGCCATTCTCCTGCCTCAGCCTCCTGAGTAGAGTAGCTGGGACTACAAGTGCCTGCCACCACGCCCAGCTATTTTTTGTATTTTTAGTAGAGACAAAGTTTCACTGTGTTAGCCAGGATGGTCTCGATCTCCTGACCTCGTGATCCACCCACCTCAGCCTCCCAAAATGCTGGGATTACAGGCATGAGCCACTATGCCCGGCCAACAATTTTAATTATTACTAATAATGTAAACAAAGTCATATCAGAATTACAGAAGTTTCTCATAGTTTTGGAACACATACCAATAACATATTTATACAAATACAGCCCCCCCAAAACCAAATACCATTTCATATTTGACAATGCTTCCTATATAATTTTTGTACCAAATAAGCCAAATGATGTTATTTTTGGACTTTAGGGAACCTAATATCTTAAGGGGTTAATTAGGTCAGTAAAAGACATAATTTATAATTTGATTTTGAAAAGTCTGTCAAATATCAAAGGTTTAAAACATTTGATATCACAAAATAGGATCACAGATCACTGTAAAACAAGTCATTCATTTAACCAAAGTCATAACTCAAGGATTTCAAAAAAGGTGAACACTTTCATTTTTTGAGAGAGGAGACTTAATTTTCCAAATGAGAAGCCCTAATAAGAACAGCATGAAGCCAATTAAATTTTTTCTTCAAAATTTTATAAACAATCTATAAAATTTTAATCTTGACCATAAGATATCACTTCCATAAGCCTTTTATAACCTTTATAACCTTTATTAAGGAGTCAGTTAATGCTTCAAGAAAACCTTGTTAATCTGACATAGGGGCCCGTATGCTGGTCTTGCATCAGTGTGCCTTTGACATTAATGATTAATTTATAGAGAAACTGAATTTATTTTATTTATCAAAAATTGGCCCTTAAAATCTCACATGCCCACCTCTTCTGCAATAGTCCCTGGGCCTTGAAGAGTTGAATAGCTTTAATTTCTGGCCCTGTGTCTCAGGAATCCAGTTTATTTTGATTTGCATCTTCTACTGGGCCTGCCTGAAGATGAGGCTTTAATTGCTGTCAGTGTTTAAGATTTAGCAGGACTTGGTGTTCTTTTTAGACCCAGCGGTCAAAGCCCTGTAACTTAATGTCACAAGTACTTTAAAGGCACACACAGAAAGATATGTGGACATAATGACCTTGATTAAATCCTAGCTACTCGGGAGCCTGAGGCAGGAGAATTGCTTGAATCTGGGAGGCAGAGGTTGCAGTGAGCCAAGATTGCGCCACTGCACTGCAGCCTGGGTGTCAAAGCGAGACTCCCTCTCAAAAAAAAAAAAAATTAATCTCAGTTTTTTCCTAAGCAAACCAAAACTTAATAATAACGGCATGGGAATTGTTTTGATACCCTGTAAAATCTGTTAGGCTACTTACCAAAGGCAAAAGAAAAGACATTCTGCACTGCACAGAATATTATGTTGGAAGAAAACATTTCCTTTAGACCTTTAAGAAAACATTGTTAGCATCAGGCCACAAAAAACAGCACTCAAGGAAAAAAACTTACATGAACTGAAAATGAGTAAGGAGAGAGTTACTATTTTGCACCTTTGAAAGGGGGAGAGAAAACTGAAAACACTAAGATACAATAAAAGCTGAACTTTGTTTTTTTTAAAAAAATCTCTTGAGGCTGGGTGCGGTGGCTCACACCTGTAATCTCAGGACTTTGGAAGGCCGAGGCAGGCAGATCACTGGAGGTTGGGAGTTCAAGACCAGCCTGACCAACATGGGGAAATCCCAGCTCTATGGAAAATACAAAAGTAGCCAGGCATGATGGTGCATGCCTGTAATCCCAGCTACTCGAGAGGCTGAGGCAGGAGAATTGCTTGAACCTGAGAGGCAGAGGTTGCAGTGAGCCAAGATTGAGCCATTGCACTCCAGCGCAGGCAACAAGAACAAAACTCTGTCTCAAAAAAAAAAAAAAGCATCTTATAATTTATTAAGAGCAAATCAATCCCTTAAGAAAATTTCATTGTTATATCCAATTATTTAGTGTATAAGTTTTTTTTACATCAAACCCAATCTCTAGAAAGACCTATAATTTCCCTTTAGTTATAGACAACTTGTTTCTTGGTTTTTTAAAAAAATATCTGCTTATTGTGACTTACACAGACCATTCACAACATGCTTGGACCTTCTGGTTCCTCCTGACCATCCCTCTTTCTTAAAAAGCCAGTCATTTTATTCCAGGACTAAATCTGTACAAGATTATTTCTCATATAAAAGTATTTCTCTTTCAGCTTTCTTACAAAAAACTCTTTATTTTTATAACTTTTTAAACATCTCTCTTATTTTCTGGTTCCTTTCATCTTGTTTTATACATAACCCTTAAATAAGCTTTGAGGCTAGGTGTGGTGGCACACACCTGTAATCCCAGCACTTTGGGAGGCCGAGGCAGGCAGATCACATGAGATAAGGAGTTTGAGACCAGCCTGGCCAACATAGTAAAACCCTGTCTCTATTAAAAGACAAAAATTAGCCAAGTGTGGTGGCACACACCTATAATCCCAGCTACTCAGGAGGCTGAGGCAAGAGAATTGCTTGAACCTGGGAGGCAGAGGCTGCAATGAGCTGATATCACACCACTGCACTCCAGCCTAGGGGACAGAGTGAGAATCTGTCTCAGAAAAATAAAAGAGCTTTGAATTAGACAAAAATTGTTCACCTTTTTAAAAAAGGACATAACTTTTTTTTTAGAAAGAATGTTTTTCTACAAATATATTTTATTGGAAAATACCCAAATAATGAAATAGCTATTGTTTAATTTAATATAACTTTAGTTTTTAAATTATGATGTTTTTCTACAAATATTTGTCCCATTTTTACCTACTTATTTTATTTTAATCATTTACCTAGATTATTTATGAAAACTGCCATAGTCATTAAAGTTATGAAACTGCCATTGCAAAATTATAACTGAGACAGTGAAAAAGATTTGATGTAACTGACTTCATCTTGCTTCTAACCTCCAAGCTGTCTTTGTTCATTTCTGGGCAAATTTGGGAGGAACTCGGTTTATAGTTTCGCTTTGAAACAAAGGTGATAACAGTTCCTTCCCAAAACAAACCTTACTGCCTGCAGACTAGACTGCCTAAAGCCACAAAATTAGCAGTTATGGTAATCTTACTAAATTCAAAATGTAGCTATTTTTATTAAACTAATATCAATGTCTTATTTATTTAAGATTACACAGCAAAGATCATTCTGTCTTGAGCTGTGTTTATAGTTTTATAACCCCTATGCCAAATTTTGACACCTTATAGTATTTAGCAGGGATAAGTATGAAATTGCTTAATTGATAAATGCAAACAAAAATGTATGCTGGCAATTCTTAAGACATTTTCTAATATTACTACACTTTACCAATAATCTTAAAGCTAGCTTAATTATTAAAGATTTTATTTAAGTTGCATAAACTTGAAAAAGCATTTGACTAGTCTTTTCTTTTTTCCACACAAAGTATTTGATTCAAGTGCTTTTATTTTCTTAAGCCAATTAATTAGAGCTTTTAAAAGTATATTTTCAGTACTGAAACATTGTGTACACAACACATAAACGCATAGACATATTAGGCATGCCAATAGAAGTACATCTTACAGCTTCAGCTTTACAAGTAGCAGGATACATTCTTGGCTGAGTGAAGCAAGACCTGATATGTCAGGTCTTCTGACACCTGAGTGAGGGGTTGTGGATCAGTTTATTTAGAAGTAAATGGCCCTTCAAAAACCACTGCTGGGTGTCAACTGAGCTAGGCAAAAATATGTTAATGCTTCTACAGCATGAAAGAAAAGTTAAACTGTGTTTTGAATACTCCATTTAAGAAGGCAGACAGATATCAAAATTTTAGAAAGGTTTTACTCACAAACCTGTTAAAAGATAAGTTTCATTTTCTTACAAATATTGCTTGTTTGGAATGTTTTATTTCTGTATTAAAATTTTTTTCTCACTTTTTTTCATCTCAAGTTAAACTATGCTTTTTATTTGCATGAACATAGAAATATTATGTCCCTCATACTAGGATAGATCTGATAAAATGAGTGCTCACTTTTTGGTTAACTGAACACATACTTTAATTTACTTGAAATTTCAGTTTTTGGTGTTACCATTACTCAGTATGTCTGGAGCCCAGTGGAGATAAAACTAGACTATTGTATAGTGATTACAGCTCAAGATTCCCAGACCAGAGATGAGATTATTAGGAATGTTTGCCACATAGGTGGCACATGTTGTGCCCATTTCTCATGAGGATAAAGGATTTTAAAAGAAAGGTTATGTTATGTATTCAAATACATCAGTTAAAATAGCATTTTGTTGAATTAAGTATGAAAATACTTCATTTTCAAACCAATAGTGTATATAATTCTAATGTGTACTTTTTTTAGTGGAGTAAAAGAGCTAAAAGTTTGACATATTCAGATGCAAAAAAAATGATGTTACAGATATGTTTTATCAAATATTCAGGTTCAATCCCACTAAGGGCCTTGAAATGAGCATCAAATTCTATTAGGAATGAATAGGCAACACAAATATGCCTTTACTTTGTGAGGCAAACATTATTTTTCTTAATTATGAAACTAATATGTATCTTTAAAACTGATGTTGAAAAATTATCAAAATAAAAAAACTGACTTACAAGGTCATTATTTATAATTATCTCTCTTCCAAAGGTATTATATATTACCTGTTTTAAAATTAAATTAAGGTCAGCTTGCATTAATATGTTTTTATAAACATATTATGTTCAAAATCCATTGAAAAGACTGTAATGTCCTGATTTATAAAGCTAAAAAATGATAAGAAAAACTGGATAGATAACTTGAATGCTTAGAAAAATAATTGGTGTGTAAACTATGTCCAGGAAACACAATTGACACTTTTGAAAGCTTCAGTAATCCTTGGTAGGCTGCAATCCTTTATGCATTAGGAGGAATTGCGAATAGCTAATCCTTGTAACACTTTTTGATTCTCATGTTTGAGGCTTGAGCTATTGGTGTTTCCCTTCAGTTTCAGTCTAAAGTTCATTTTCTTTCTTTCTCCCTTTGAAAGAAGCCATGCAAGTGTCCATTCCAAAGTACTCACCAAAGGCAATAAACATTTTTGGAGATATTATTCTAGAAGAAAAGCAGAGAAAAAAATTATGATCTTTTAAGAGGAGTCAAATAAACTACTTTGCAAAGAGTAAGTGCAAATTATACAAAGTTCAAAATGTCACTTAATGGGAGGGCTGAAAACTGCTGTGCCATCCCCAAGTGCCATCACCATCCTCAACGCCAATGGCTCTCGACCCTGGCTACACCTTGGAATCACTGGAGCTTTGAAAAGCCCCAATGTTCAGGCGACAATTTATCCCTGTATCACACTCCCTGAGTTCTGTGGAAAGGCTACGTATATCCTTATTTACTAGACTAACAAAAGGTAGCAAAACTAGAAAAAAACTGGACCAGTTAAAGCAGAATCTCTGGAGGGTAGGGCCCAGGAATCTGTAGTTTTAAATGTTCCCTGGGTGATTACAATGTGCACCATTGTACACACATTGCACAATGAAGAACCATTGTTTTAGTTCCTTGAGGATAGAGGCTGTATCTTCAGCTCAGTTATGCTCAATTCAACTCGATGTGGCAAATATTTATGGCATGCTGATTACACATTAGGTATTGTCCTAGGCTGGGGCAAGGAGCAGGAAACAATTCAGACAATGTTTTCTGTTCTTAGGGATCATGCAAGATAGCAAGTAACCACGGGTGAGATGAGTGCACCAAAAACCAGGGTCAGGTGTGATGGAATGTACCATGTAGGACTTTGACCTAGCTAAGCAATCAGGGCAGCTAAGGATGAATAGGAAATATGTTGAATAGATATAAATAGTAAAGAAAGTACTTTATTTATCAGTAACCTAATTTTGTAATAGTGAATCTCTCCTTGTGCTTTCTACTCTGCTACTACTTACAACAGAGGAGTATTTCTTGAGGGTAAGAACTTAAGCTCTGTAATCAAATTGGAAACTTCAGTTCGAAACTTTGTTGCAGCACATATTATTAGTTGTTTAACCCCGCAAAAATTAGTCTTTAAACCTCAGATTTCCTAAATTGATAAAATTCACACAAAGCTATCAGCACAGTAGCTGGCATGTAGTAGTCACCCCATAAATGCTAAATCTGGAACTGGGTGGAATCCATTAACAAATACCTGGAATTCATAGCATGGGCCTTGTATGAAGTTGCTGGAGCTATTTCGCAAAATAAAATGAAGAACTTGTAAAATACCCTTAATATTTTTCTGGCAACATACTTGTGTTTTTTTGTCCCTTGTTTTCAAACTAGAGCTCTACACTAATCAGACTAAATAGTTGACCAAAACCAAAAACATAAAAAACAAACAAAAAACCCCAAATAATTTGTTACTTGTTTGTGCTGAAACAAAAAATGTGTGTTTTGCAAGACCTAAATAATTGTTAAATTTAGTCAGTGTCTGAAGCAACCAAGACAAAGCAATAGTCCGATAAGTTATTTTTGCACTATTAAGGTTCTTCCTCTTATCATTAAGTAAATATATAAATTTGCTTTCTATGCAAAAGAGGTAGCAGTGATTGGACAATTTGTTCACAATAACCAGAATGATAGTGAGGTAATTATTAACTTACTGTTTAAGAATCAATCCGATATATGCAAATTTGGGTATCATTAAATAAACTTGTTCCTCTAAAATAGCATTAAAAATTTTTTTGGCCACATACTCCTGCTCCAGAATTGGTAACAGAAACGGATACCTGGAATAACAATAACAAATAGTGATATCATCAGACTGGTATCTTTTTGCTGTCATCATAGGGCATTGATTATGAAATTTCACATATGGAACTATAACATACAGCTGTAAACAGTCAAACAAAGGCCAGGTGCAGTGGCTCACGCCTGTAATCCCAGCACTTTGGGAGACCGAGGTGGCTGGATTACCTGAGGTCAGGAGTTCTAGACCAGCCTGGCCAACATGGAGAAATGCCATCTCTACTAAAAATACGAAAGTTAACTGGGTGTGGTGGTGGGCGCCTGTAATCCTAGCTATTTGGGAGGCTGAGGCAGGAGAATCGCTTGAACCTGGGAGGCAGAGTTTGCAGTGAGCCGAGATCACGCCCCTGCACTCCAGCCTGGGCAACAGGATGAGACTCCATCTAAAAAAAAAATAATAATAATAATAATAATAATAAAACAAAAACAAACAAACAAAAACTAGTCAAACAAAATGTAAATCTTAGGAATTGCCTTGTGTTTTCTCTTATGATCAATAATAGGACTAGTGCTAATATATTTAATTTCCTGGAGTAAACTTCCTGCTTTTGTTGATTTTCTGCTGTGTGATGGTCTAAACATATGGAAGTAATTGCTTTTAGATTATTATTATTTTTTTTGAGACAGAATCTCGCTCTGTCACCCACGCTGGAGTGCAGTGGCACAATCTCGGCTCATTGCAATCTCTGCCTCCCAGGTTCATGCCATTCTCCTGCCTCAGCCTCCTGAGTAGCTGGGACTACAGGTGCCCACCACCATGCTTGGCTAATTTTTTTTTGTATTTTTAGTAGAGACGGGGTTTCACCGTGTTAGCCAGGGTGGTCTTGATCTCCTGACCTCGTGATCTGCCCGCCTCAGCCTCCCAAAGTGCTGGGATTAGCTTTTGGATTTTTTGCTTCTTTCTTCCCTCTCTGTCCCTCCCAAACATCCCATAGTTGTATACTATTAAGAAGCAAAATTGCAGCCAGGCACAGCCCAATTGCTAATGCCAGCACTTTGGGAGGCTGAGGTGGATGGATCACCTGAGGTCAGGAGTTCAAGACCAGCCTGGCCAACATGGTGAAACCCCATCTCTACTAAAAATACAAAAATCAGCCAGGTGTGGTGGCTCATGCCTGTAATCCCAACTACTTGGGGGGCTGAGGCAGGAGAATCACTTGAACCCAGGAGGTGGAGGTTTCAGAGAGCAGAGATTGCCTCACTGCACTCCAGCCTGGGTGACAGAGTGAGACTCTATCTCAAAAAAAAAGAGACAAAAAAAAACAAAATAGCAAAAATTATCTTCCCCCCAAAAAAAATCTCTTGAACATGTGTGATGTATCAGTTTAGGAGTTTAGGTAGATCACTGTTATAACATTAAGCAGAAATAGATGTTTGTGAAATCAATAGTTTAAATGAATGAGAATATAAATAAATATCACATAAGGTATTACTTTGACACTTTATACTTTTATATTATTCTGCTTAATTAGTTGAACCACACTACCCTCAAAAATTCTGTTTATCTCAGCTGATTTTGGGAATCTGATCAATTTTCTACGACTGAATGTTGACAGTCTTTATATTTTATTCTCCTAAAAGTTTTCCAGAACTATAGCCTAAAGGGCTCTAATGATTATTTAAAAATAGAATCTACAGATCATTGTTCAATTCTCTACCATTTTAGGATTGTGAATCTTTCTTTTTCTGGAGACTGCTTTTTTTATGTTTGTTTATCTAAGGACACCAATTTTATACAAGTTATCATTTAACATCACTGACTTCTCTGGCTACCATGCCCTCTTATCCTGGCTGCTCATATTCTTTCTATGATCTTAACACTTGAGCTTTTAATAAGACTTAGTCACATATTAACAATTCTTACTAATATTATTTTAATAATAATGTTAGAAACAAAGTAAATAGCTTAAAAATGTATATAAGTATACTTACATTAGATATAACTACATATGTACATATACATAAGTTTATTATAAATGTTACTGAGATAAAACATGTATAGTACATGATTTACTACTACTAATAAAATATACATTACATTTTGTTATAAACACCATATAATCAATTACTTTTCACAGAATGCTTTCGTTAATTTTTGTTGAATTCTTGCATCACATATATTCTGTCACATGGATATGACACACTTTGGTTAACCATTCATCAGTTGATGGATATTTAGATTGTTTTTACCTTTCAGCTGTTACGAATAATGCTGCATAAATATTTGTGTACAAGCTTTTTGTGGGGACATGTGTTTTCATTTCTCTTGGATATATACCCAGAAGTGGAATTGCCAGGCCATGTGGTAATTCTATGTTTAACATTTTGAGGAACTATCAAAGTATTTTCCAAAATAGCTGCACCAATTTACAGTACCACCAGCAATGTTCAAGGGTTCCAATTTGTCCATATCCTTACAACACTGTTATTGTCTTTTTTATTATGCCTTCCAAGTTAATGTGAAGAGTTATTCAGTTTTTAAATAACAGCTTTATTGAGAAATAATTCATATACCATAAAATTCACTGTCTTAAAACATAAAATATGGTGATTTTTAGTATATTCAGTAAATTGTTCATCGCTATCTAATTCTAGAATATTTTCATCACTCCCCCAAAAAACTTCATACACATTAGCAGTCATTTTCTCCTTGACCTTTCCTTCAGTCCCTGGCAATCAATAGTCTACTTTCTGTTTTTGTAGATTTGCCTATTCTGGCTATTTCATATAAATGGAATCATACAATATGTGGCTTTTTGTGTTTGGCTTCTTTTACTTAAAATAACATTTTCAAGGTATATTCATGTGGTAGCATGTATCAAATTTCATTGCTTTTTATGGTTGAATAATATTTAGTTGTATCAGTATACCACATTTTGTTCATTCATTCATCACTTGATGAACATTTGGGTTGTTTTCACAATTTGGATATTGCTGCTATGAACATTTGTATAAAAGATTTCATTTTCATTTCTCTTAGGTATATGGCTAGGAGTTCAAATATAGTAACTTATTGTTTGGCTTTTTGAAGAACTGTCAAACTGTTTTCCAATGAGGCTGGACCATTTTATAATTCCATCAGCAATGTATGAGGATTTGAGTTTCTCCACATTCTCATCAACACTTGTTATTATCTGTCTATTTGAGTTTAGCCATCTTAGGGTGTTTGAAGTACTTTCTGATTGTGCTTTTGATTTGCATTTCCCTGATGATTGATGATGGTGAATATCATTTTATGTACACATTGACCACTGACCGCTTATATCTTTTTTTTTTTTTAATGGAGTCTCACTCTGTAGCCCAGGCTGGAGTGCAGTGGCACAATCTCGGCTCATTGCAACCTCCTCCTCCTGGGTTCAAGTGATTCTCATGCCCCAGCCTCCTGAGTAGCTGGGATTACAGGTGTGCACCACCACATCTGGCTGATTTTTGTATTTTTAGTAGAGATGGGGTTTCACTATGTTGGCCAGGCTCGTCTCGAACTCCTGACCTCAGGTGATTCACCCACCTAAGCTACCCAAAGTGGGATTAGAGGCATTAGCCACCACGCCTGGCCATCTTTATTTGAAGAAATACCTGTTCAGAGCTTTTGCCATTCTTAAAAGTTGGGCTTTTAAAAATTGTTGAGTCATTAGGAATTATTTATATATTCTGGACACAAGTCCCTTATTAGCTCTAAGATTTGCAAAAATCTTTTCTCATTCTTTGAGTTGTATTTTTACTTTACCGATGTTGTCCTTTGAAGCATAACAGTACTTAATTTTGATGAATCTAGTTTATTTATCTTCTGTTGTTGCTTGTATTTTGATGTCATAGCTAACAAATCATTGCTTAATTCAAGGTCATGGAAACTTACATCATTTTTCTTTAAGAGTTTTATGATTTTATCTCTTACACCTAGCTTTTGGATTTATTTTGAGTTAATTTTTGTATATGATGTAGGGGTTGAGGTTCAACTTCGTTATTTTGCATATGGTTATCAAGTTTTCCCAGCACTATTGGAATTGTCTTGACACCCTTGTTGAAAAGCAATTGAGCAAAAATGTAAGAGCTTATTTCTGGACTCTCAGTTCTATTCTGTTGATCTATATATGTCTATCTTTAAGAAAGTTTGACACTGTCTTGATTAGTATAGTTTTATAGCAAGTTTTGAAATGGGGAAGTGTGATTCCATCCAATTTTCTTCTTTTTCAAGATGGCTTTGGCTTTCTGAGTACCTTGCATTTCCACATAAATTTTAGAATCCACTTGTCAAGGCATGCAAAAAAAGCAGCTAGAATTTCAATAGGAATTACATTCAATCTGTAGATCAATTTGGGGAGTATTGGTGTCTTAACAATATTAAGTCTTCCAATCCGCGAACGTGGGATTTATTTTTATTTAAGTTTTCTTTAATTTCTTTTGAAGATGTTTTGTCATTTTCATAGGATAAGTTTTGTACTTTTTTTGTTAAATTTGTTCCTAAGTATTTTATTATTTTTGATGCTATTGTTAAATGGACTTGTTTTACTTATTTCATTTTTGGATTATTCATTTCAGATGTCTGGAAACACAAATGAGTTTAGTACATTGATTATGAATATTGATCCTTTGCTGAATTCATTTTGTAGATGTAATTGTGTGTGTGTGTGTGTGTGTGTGTGCACATATGTATTCTTCAGGATTTTCTATATACAAGATCATGTCATCTGAGAATAAAGATAATTTTGCTCCTTTTTTCCAATCTGAATATCTTTTATTTTATATTTTGTCTAAATGTTCTATTGAACAGTAGTTGAATCAGAGTGGTGAATATGGATAGCCTTGTCTTGTTCTTGATCTTGTGGGGAAAGCATCCAATCTTTCAGCATTAAACATGATGTTAGCCCTGGCTTTTTCATAGATGCCACTTATCAGGTCATAGAAGTTCCCTTTTATTTCTACTTTCTTGGTGTTTTTATCTTGAAAGTGTGCTGGATTTTGTCTAACGCTTTTTCTGTGTGTTTTGACATGATCATGCAGCTTTTGTTCTTTGTTCTACTGATATGATGTACTGTATTAAATTCTCTTTAAATATTAACCCAATCTTACATTCCCAGGATAAATCCTCTTTAATCATTATGTATTAAGGTGATAGGTTGCTGGATTCAGTTTGCTGGTATTTTATTGAGGATTTTTGTGTTTATGTTCATTACACGTATTGATCTTTGGTTTTATTTTCTTGTGATGTCTTTGTGTAGTTTTAGTATCAAGGTCATCCTGCCCTCATAGAGTGAGTTGGGAAGTGGTCAGTCCTCTTCTATCTTTTTGGAAATTTTTGAAATTTTGGTAGCTATTCTTCTTAAAAAGTTTTATAGAATTTCCCATGAAGCCCTCTGGATCTGGGATTTTTCTCGTGGGAATTTTTTTTAGATTACTAATTTAATATCTTTAAGTCTATTCAGATGTTTTTTCCTTCACGAGTCAGTTTTGTTAGCTTGTGTCTCTCTAGAAGTCATTCCATTTCATCTAAGTTATCTAGTTTCTTGGCACATAATTTTTCGTAATATTTCCTTATGGTACTTTTCCTTTTTGCAGTGTTACCAGTAGTGAGGTCGTCTTTTTTTATTCCTGATTTTAGTAGTTTGAGACTTCTCTGTTTTTTCTTTCTTGGTCAGTCTAACTAAAGTTTTGTTAATTTTGTTGATCATTAATGTCGTTGGCTTCATTGATTTTTCTTAGTTTTCCACTCTTCTTCATTTCTGGTCCTCTTCAGCTCTTCCTGTGGATTTGAGTTACTATCTGGTGTCATTTACTTACTTCAATATAATTTTGTCCCCACTCACATCCTTTGTGCTGTTATTTTCAAAAATATTACATTTCTGTATGTGGCAGGCCAAATAAAACTATTATGTACATTTTATTTGTACAATTGTATTTATAATCAATGAAGAGAAGAAAGGAAAGGAAATAGGCATTTATACTGTCTTTTAAAAATTACCTACTTTGTCACCTTTACTGTCACTTTATTTCATGTGGATTCAGATTACTCTCAGGAGTCACTTGTTTTCATCCTGAAGAATTTCCATTCATATTTCTCGTGAGGTGGTATGCTAAACAACAAATTCTCTGTTTCAGTTTGCCTTCCTTTTGCTTTCATTTTTGAAAGAGACTTTTGCTGGATATAAGATTCTTGGTGGGTAATTTTTCCCCAGTACTTTGAATATGTTATACCACTGCCTTTTGACTTTCATTATTTCTGTTGAGGTGTCAGCCATTAATCACATTTGGGTTCCTTTCTACATGATGAGACTTTTTTTTTTTCCTTTTGCTGGTTTCAAGACATAGCTTTGTTTGTGTTTTTTAACATTTAAATTTTAAATGATTGACTTTGCTAATTTTGACCAGCTTAATATATGTCTCTTTGGGGAGAGCTTTCCCCTATGCATTCTGTCAACTCTTGACAGAATGGAACTTTGGAACTTTCTATTTAATTTTAAATAGAACTTTCTATTTAATTTTGTTTTGGAACTTTCACTTAGTTACTGCACTTGCATTACCTTTTATAATTTTTCAATGTCATCCCTTTGACCACCTTTTAATATCACCAGTGATTGTATTGCTCTGTAGTGTAACTTAAATGGCTTGAATATTTTAGGATAATATTAAGTCGGGTAAATTTATGAGAAATTTTTGGTTACCAATACAATTAAAAAAATTTAAATTCATAGAGAAAAGGTATTGAGTCACTCAGCACCATTTTGACTTATTTTTTATAAAGCTTCAATTGAGATAGTAAATTCAATGTAGTATACACCTTAACTTTTAATATGATAAAGTTGTTTATATTTTAAAGTGATCATTGAAAGCTAAAAGTGATATAGTTACACAGTGATACATTTTTTGTGTGTGTTTAGCTCATATATGACATATAAGAGCATATTAAAACTAATGAACAAAAGAAACTTAAGTATGATAAAGATGATGGACCTGGTAGCTTAAAATTTCTTGGAGTATTCCAGTCTGTTGTAAACAAGAGGTATTGGAAGGTTATTTTTGAACCTTGTGTAGTCTGCCCAGAGAGCATGGATTCTTATCTTGTCAAAATATTCTTACTCTGAGCACTTGAGCCCTAATTAACTTTTTGTTAAATCAAATAACCAAAACTTGGCACATCTGAAAGATCTAAAATCCCTTAATAATTATACTGTGATGTGCTGTTAGGTGTATTTAAAAATCAAAACAAAACTATTGTCACTCTGGCTCTTAAGGCAGCCAATTACAGCTATTCCATAGTTTTTGTTTAGAAAAATAAGTCTATAGAGGTGTTTTTGCATTCAAAGTCATCTTTGGTACTTCTTAGGCGACCAAATCACCCATGGTTTGTTCCCTTGGCCTGATTTCATGACATGGCAATTAGCGGCAGCAGGGTCACTAGAGAAAATGAAGTACATTGGGTATGCTCCACATTTCTTAATTAGCTGAACCCTATTTATGACCTGCCCTGAGAAAATGTGGGGAAAAATTGTCAACTCCAAAAGAGAAACTCAACATTTTCTTGGATGAATTCACTAATACAAATATATTTAACCAGAGATTGCACACTTGCCAGGACAGTTAGAAAGACCCTGAGGATTTGTCAGTACTCTTGCTATAATAAGTAACCAAATTCTTATAAAATAATTATGTCTTACACCCCAATACCAGTTTCTATTTTCTTAATTTGGTATTTTTGGTTATTGAAATCAATTAACTAGAGCCATTCAGTTTTGTCATCAGTAGGTGATTTCTAGTCTTCCTCTTCTTGCCTGGAGCCTTCTAGTACTAAAAACTGGAAACTGTGCCTTGTCAAGACAGCCCAGAAGGACACACTCAGAGTTGCAGTGTGGCCTGGACTGTGCCAAGGATCGACTCATTGGAATGGGCTTCCCAGTGTGGGCTGATATTGCCACAGTGAGGAGGCCCCTGCAAGGTCATGTCTGGAGCTGAGCCAGGTCCACAGAAGGTGTTTAGTCCAGGAGTAGATGGCTATGTGAAAGCAGGCCCTGACCAGCATCAGGCAGAACAGAATTAATGGTATATGTCTGGGTCACAACATCAGTGAGGGAAATTTAATGTGGTCAAAGTTCTATTTTCTGATGGGCATGTGAGCAAGCCCTTTTTCCTTCTTGATGTGTTTCCAGTTCTGTCTTCAGGACGCTAATGCAAAGTGGAACGAAACTTTTTGAATGCTATCTTAATTCAGGGAAAAATATCTTATGGGGATCTTGATTTAGATTATAAACTAAGTGAAGATTTGAAGGAATGTAAGGATGATAATAATTTTAGTACTTGAAATTCAGATAAATGTTTTCACAATAGGTTAAGCTTAGAAAAATGTGTGGAATGAAATTTAACTTATCCTAATCATTGTTCATTCATATACAATCAAACTAATTTTACAGATAATATGAAAGCTATTAATTGCCCTTGTGCACAAACCTACTGATGACAGTGTGTAGATTCTATTACAATGACTTACTGAGATCCTTCATCTTTCATGGTGATGTGCCTATCTGTACATGTTCAGTAAGAGCCAGACCTTCTTTTTGCAGGATATAATGAATAGCTTGGTAATGCAACCAGAGCACAGGTGTGCCCCATTTAAGAATAAGTTTAATTTAATCATGTATGACAAGCCTATTCTTTAGGGATGATGGTTGCTGTTCATATATTGAACCAGCTCTCCTCAGGAAATGGAACTGATACCTGCTTTATGGGTCACAAGTCCCCTTCCAGCCTTACAGGTATTAAGGGAGGTCACTTCCTGGCAGACCAGGAGCCTTGACAGGTTTGGGAGACCTCAAGAAAAAAAAGCAAATCTCTCAGTAGAAGAACTGCAGTACAATTTCTCCCCAGAAGTCCTGCAGGCAGCACCCGGTGGAGATGTATTTATTAGGTTTGGTCTCATAGCCTTGGAATAGATGAGCTAGTAAGAGCAGTAGAACAAAATTTTAAAAATCTCTCTAATAGTTGAGATGAATCAAGATTCTTTCCATCATCTTCAGATGGAAGTTGATTTCCTGGTTTCAGTGGTTGCTCAGTATCATCTGTCTCTAGGTTTGCTGACACACAACCAGAAGGCTTATGTGTGTTTATTAATAGCTCTTACCACTACCTATGGAGCTGATTCAAGGCAAACAATGGAGCACGTACACAACATAAAGATACAAGCTCAGAGACTACATGAAGCCTAAAGAATGAGAAGGAGTTACTATGTGAGTGAGGAGAAGGAATATTCCTGTTGGAGAGAGAACACCTTGAGCAAAATCCCTCAGATGGGAAAGAGCTTGATGTTCTCTGGAGTTTAATCAGGATCCTTGGCATGTAGAAAATTAGCAGAAAGTAGCCGGCCGTGGTGGCTCACTCCTGTAATCCCAGCACTTTGGGAGGCCGAGGCAGGCGGATCACAAGGTCAAGAGATCAAGACCATCCTGGCCAACATGGTGAAACCCCATCTCTACTGAAAATACAAAAAATTAGCTGGGCGTAGTGGTGCACGCCTGTAGTCCCAGCTACTTGGGAGGCTGAGGCAGGACAATGGCGTGAACCCGGGAGGCAGAGCTTGCAGTGAGCGGAGATTGCCCACTGCACTCCAGCTTTGGTGAAAGAGCACAACTCCATCTCAAAAAAAAAAAAAAAAAAAAGTTGGCAGAAAGTGGAGAGAATGAGAGGTGAGGTACAGATAAGGGAGGCCATGACAGGCAACTGTATGTTATTCTAAGTGCATTTGGAAGTCTCAATATTTTTGAGCTGTGGAGTGAGATGATTATTGATGAATCTGTTGAAAAGGTCACCTTGCTCCCATATAAAGATGGGTTGGGCTGGGCGTGGTGGCTCACACCTGTAATCCCACTTTGGGAGGCCGAGGCGGGCAGATCACGAGGTCAGGAGGTCGAGAACATCCTGGCTAACACAGCGAAACCCTGTCTCTATTAAAAATACAGAAAATATTAGCCGGGCCTGGGGGCAGGCGCCTGTAGTCCCAGCTACTCGGGAGGCTGAGGCAGGAGAATGGCGTGAACCTGGGAGACGGAGATTGCAGTGAGCCGAGATCTCTCCACTGCACTCCAGCCTGGGTGACAGAGCGAGACTCCGTCTCAAAAAAAAAAAAAAAAAAAAAAAAAGATGGTTTGGAAGGCACAGGGTGGAAGGCCCTGAGGAGCTGTTGGTGAGAGATGAGGATGGCTTGATCCAGGGGCTGGCAGCAGAAAGGAGAGACATGCACTTGGGCATGTTGTGCAGGGACAGCCAAGGTTGCTGGTGTTGAGAGAAGGGGAGGAATCAGGATGATTTATAGATTTGTGATGTGATTGTAATGGATGCACCCCAGCTCCATTTAACAAGATGACATTTCCCCTTTCTGAAGGAAATGTTTGGGGTAGGATGGTACAGGGAAGGAAATCAATGGTTTTCACAAATGTTTCTGGAAAACATATTATATGGCAAGCACTGTGGTAAGTGCTCAAGGAATATTGGTTAAAATAGGTTAGTGGGGGTTCCCATTATCTTCCCAGTGACCAAGGAAGAAGACCAGGGAAATAGTTCTGCATTCCATGGAGAGTAGTATAAAAGTGTAGAGTGGAAAGAGGGAGGAATCAGGAGACATGTAAGGGAAGCCCATTCCAAGGTCCTATTTTTGGAGACACAGAGAACTAGGGTCATACCTGTCCCCACTTCCCCATGTCTCCCAATGCCCTGGTTTCAGCACCTGTTCCTCCTACAGGCCCCATTTGCCGCTGATCCCTGTTCATTCCCTGGCAGCATCAAGTATGAACTCTCTTAGTGGAAACATCTCTGGTAACTCTTCCTCCTTTAGCCTCTACTCACTATCTAGAGTTGCACTGACCAAGGAGGTAGCCTCTAGGCATGTGTGGCTGTTTAAATATGCATTTAAGGTTGGGTGCGGTGGCTCACAGCTGTAATTTTAGCACTTAGGGAGGCCAAAGCAGGTGGATCACCTGAGGTCAAGAGTTTGAGACCAGCCTGGCCAATATGGTGAAACCCCATCTCTTTTAAAAATACAAAAATTAGCCGAGCATGGTGGCAGGCACCTGTAGTCCCAGCTACTCAGGAGGCTGAGGCAGGAGAATTGCTTGAACCCAGGAGACAGAAGTTGCAGTGAGCTGAGGCTGTGCCACTGCACTCCAGCCTGGGCGACAGAGTGAGACTCTGTCTCAATAAATAAATAAATAAATAAATAAATAAATAAATAAATATGCATTTCAATAGATTATATGATATAAAGTTAAAAGTTTAGTGCTCAATCCCATTAACCACACTTCCAGTGCTCAGTAGCCATAGATGACTAGAGGCTTTCATATTGGGAAGCACAGACGAAGGGCATTTCCCCCATCAAAGACAGCTCTACTGGGCAACATTGTGTAAACCACTCCAGGCCTCAGGAAAGACACTCCTGAGTCATGAATTCACTCATTCTTTTTCTGTAATTTTTCCCTCCTCTATACTTCTTCCTTCTGTAAGCATGGGCCACCATTTACCAGTTGCCTGACCTTGGGGAATTCATTTAAATACTTTGGGCTTCAGTTTCCTTATTTGTAAAATGAGAATGAAAATGGCATCATGGCTGCAAGTACTCAATAAATGGTGGTGATTGTGATTCATCCCCCCCTTAATTCCTCTATTAGAATGCCCAGTCCTGCATGCCCATAAACCACCACTCTAAAAATAGCCCCTGTCTCTGCAAAAGCTCCTTTTGCACTCATGACCAAATTAAATCTCTCTTGTATAATTGCTGTCACTCTCAGTTTGTATTTAGGTGGGAAGATTTCTGACAGCCTAATAAGTCTTGGGAACAAACTGCAGAGGGTACAGGGAAAGAAATTTCTCTGATAGTTTGGAAGAAAACAAGATCAGGAAAAGCACGGCAGATAAACCCTGCAAGGATTGAGACCCCACATCTTTCAATGGAAAATCCCCAAATGGTATGTTTATAAAGAAATGCATGAACAAGTGTTTATAGGACTGCATGGAATGTTCGTACTCACCAACAAAAGAAAATGATAAAGAAAGAGGTTTACCCAGAAATGAGAGATGGCATTTACAAGAAAGGATTTTTCCACCATGTGATCTGGAATATCGAGGAAGGGCTTTCCCATGACTAAGCTAGCATTGTTAACGAGGATGGTCACGTCACCAACTTCTTTCCTGACCTGGTCAGAGGGAGGCAAGCATTGGTTCAATTGAGGCATTGCATTTTGACATTTATTTTCCCAGGTTGCGATTTTTTTTTCTCATTTTCTTCGTGTAGTTTCTTTGAAGCTAGATTTTTTTTTTTTTTTTTTTTTTGAGACAGAGTCTCACTCTGTCACCCAGGCTGGAGTGCAGTGGTGCAATCTCGGCTCACTGCAAGCTCCGCCTCCTGGGCTCACACCATTCTTCTGCCTCAGTCTCCCGAGTAGCTGGGACTACAGGCGCCTGCCACCACGCCCAGCTAATTTTTTGTATTTTTAGTAGAGACGGAGTTTCACCGTGTTAGCCAGGATGGTCTCTATCTCCTGACCTTGTGATCCGCCTGCCTCTACCTCCCAAAGCGCTGGGATTACAGACGTGAGCCACCGTGCCTGGTCGAAGCTAGATATTTTTATCTTGCATGTAGAAATTCTTCAGCTTTAAAGTAACTTTATGACAAATTTTCTTAAAAAAAAAAAAAAACAGATTTAGCCAGATTCTGGATTTTTTGTGTGGTGACGACCTGCAGCATATTTTCCTCACCTCCAATTTGTTACCTGACTGCCCGTTCCCAGGTCACTAGTGGCAGTGGAGTGTGAGTGACACTGCCTCACTGCATGTCTCAGGACGGCTCCCTTCAGATGGCCTTCAGGTTTTCCCACAGCACATCAGCGGGTGTCTGATGCCTACTTCTGTGGGCGTCATCACCCCTACTTCTCTTTGAGGAGGAAGGCAAGACATATCTCATCCCCTCAAGCTGGATCAGTTTTCGGCATGAACTCATCCTAAACATGGATGCCTTTGATCTGCTGCCGATGGACTTCCATGTTTCTGTGCTCTTCTATCCAATGGACCCCGTCGAATCGAATTACTGTCTGTGACTGATGTTGCCTTGAGTTCCTCAGCTGTGCTGCTATTGTGCCTCCCAAGTCCTCATCATTTTCCTTCACCCTTCCCTCCTAAATTGCCCACCTCATCTGCCTGCACAAACCCCAATATACCACAAGTGCTGATCAGAGAAGAGTATGCTCCAGGAAACATCTGAGGGACTGGTTTCCTCTCTTCACCGTTTTGACTCACATTATTATGACTTTGTAGGTGACATTGAGAAAGCTGACCCAATGGCAAACCGTGAAGTATGTTTCAACAGCGATTAAAACTTTCCTCCCCTGAACTGGATCTCTCAGTTGATACAACCATCTGTTTCTTTGTTTCTAAACAAGGAGCACTACCTGCCCTGACTTTGTTTTCTAATTCCTGGTCCATGCACTGCTAGTTGAGCCTGCCAGATAACACGATTTGGAAAATAAGGTAAATATTGCTGCTGATGTAGTAGATTGGAATGAGCTAGGAAAGGAATAGTTAATACTGCCGAGCTGATGCTGGGCTGAGGAATTAGACTCCTCTACTAGGGAGAGAGGCAGGGCAGAGGCAAACATCCACAGGAGACTAACTTTTAAAGAAGGGCATCCCATTGGCTTGGTGAAGCAATCAGTATGAGCAAGTGCTCAAGACCAATGAGGTGGGAACAGGGAGCCAAGAAAGAGGTGGAATCTTCAGCTTAATACGTTCCTGAACACTTAAGAAAAGCCCAGTGGCTGCTGTCATGCAGTTTAAGAAGCCTTGAGCCTTTGGGACAACAGGGCCAAGAGAAATTTTATCTAGATCATGGGATTTAATTTTCACCGAAACTCCAAGAGGCAGTCTAGGGAGGCATCATTATCCTAGTATACAGATGAGGAAACAGGCTCTGAGAAATTAACATCTTGCGAAAAGACCCATAGCTTTTGAGAAGAGCAACAGTGATTCACACCCAATTTAAATACACACAAAAAGCTGTTTTCCCCCAAATTTACTAGTCTTTCTAGTCAAAATGATTATTGCTGTAACAAGCCAGTCTCATGTGTGTGCACATGTGCACACACACAGACACACACATACAAATAAATATTAATGATTGATTGGACGTGGACATTTGAAAATAAGTTGTGAACCTACTTATTTTAACAAAAGCAATTTATTAATATATCAGTTTTCTATGTTGGAGATGAGAACGTTACCTCGATCTAATTTTGGGAAGTTAATTACTATGCGCCTTTAGAATACTGTTATTGCTATTCACCTTTCCACAAATTTCAAGGAATCTAGTAAAGCCTGTGGTTTGTTGAAAGTCTTGAAGTACAACCCTAGTATTTAGGTTTCTTGGAAGTTGCTACATAATTGAAATAATACAAAAAATCATGCTCTGAGCTTAGCTAGGCCTCTGGACACTGCTGATCAGAAGAGTGAGAGCACAGGTGGATGGGCTATCTATGCGCCTTTGTCTGTCTTCATACCTTTGGCCATGGGAGGTTTGTCCTCAAAACCCCATTCCTGCCAAAAACCTTTGTGTTTGCTACTGACAGTTTAATTATCAATTACATCCCACACAGCCATGAGGAACACAAGATCCAGGTGAAGAAACAGCACTTTATTTCTCTAGAGTTGAATTGTCTTAGCTCTCAAGGCTCCATTTCTACTTACAGCAGATGATTAATCTTACCATTTCCAAGTTATTCCTTTGTCTTCTAGGTTAAAGCCTAGTCTGTTTTGGATAGATAAGTCAAAATTCTACACTCTGCCTCATTCCATTGGGTAGCATTAAGGCATTGCAGGAAGGCATAGGTCTTCTTGGTTGAGTTTCTCTGTGGCTTTTGATGTTGATGTCACCCTCCTTTTCACTCTTTGTGGACTTCTACCTCACAGTGTCTCCTGCTGGGATTTCCACCCTGTTCTGCTTTCCAGGGGCTAGGTCATATATGTCACTCTGCCTGCTCTGCCCATCAGCAATTTCTTTGCTATCCTCTCTGAGTTCCTGCTAGCCCTTTCCCTAAAAATGTGGTGGTTGGCTAATGATGCCCTGTCCATGTAGTGGCCCATTGCACTTGCAGATTCTGTGTTCCTTCCTTTCCTTGGTTGAGTCTTCTAGGGTATACATTAAAAAGCTCATAAAATGTTTACCTTTCAAATTTGTGTCTTCCAAAGGCTTGCTTTGTAGCTCAAATCCCTGTTTTTGACCCTTTGCTCTGGTTGAGTAGTTTTTTAAATCATATTTTTGCTTGGTCAATACATCTCAGACACAGGACATCCCACTAGGAGCACTACATTGGGTAATGTTTCACAGGACCTTTCTGTGTAATCCCTTGAGAGTCAGTGGGTCATTGCGGGTCACCTGAGCAGGCATGCACAGACTGACAGCTGGCTTGACTCTGCCTCTCAGATTTTACTATAATCTTTCAATTGTTAACTGTGAGGTAACATTTTATATGAAGAAAAACTCAGGAGCAACACTATGAAAGCCTCATTATGCTGACCTCTGCCCTAGCCCTGGAGTAGGAATGCAGAAGATTAAACATCAGAGGCAGAAACTTTCAATGAAAGGAGGAATCCAAACCCAGATGAGGTTGCCTCCTGTCCAAAGAGGAGCCAGCAACCTCAGCAAAGCTTTTAGTTCCAGAGAATATAGAGCTTTTGACCCAGACCCAGACACATTTCAGTGCCTGGGTTAGGGGTCTAGCAACCTTGATGAGGGTTTGGGGTTTGTTCTAAGCAGCTAGGGCTGTGCTTGCTGGTTAATAAAACAGCCAGTAGCCATCTGCTATGGTCTGAATATTCCCCAATATTTTTATACTGGTACTTAATTGCCAGTGTGATAGTATTGAGGTGGAGGCTTTAAGAGGTGATCAGATCATGAGAGCTCCACTCTCATGAATGGATTAGAGCCCTTATAAAAGGGCTCTAGAAAACTAGCTAGCTTGTTTTTTGTTTTTTGCCCTTTCTGTCTTTTCTGCCATGTGAGGACACAGCATTTATTTCCTCCAGAAGATACAGAACAAGGCACTATCTTGAAAGCTGAGAGTGGCAGCCCTCACTAGACACTGAATCTGCTGGTGCCTTGTTCTTGGGCTTCCCAGCATCCACACCTGTGAGAAAAACATTTCTATTATTTATCAATTACTCAGTCTAGGATTTGTTATAGAAGCATAAGTGGACTAAGAGAGAAATTGGTACCAAAAATTGGGATATTGTTAATAACAAATACTTGAAAATGTGAAAGTGGCTTTGGAACTTGATAATGGATAGAGGCTGGAACTGTTTGAAAGTGCATGCTAGGCCGGGCACGGTGGCTCAAGCTTGTAATCCTGGCACTTTGGGAGGCTGAGGCAGGTGGATCACGAGGTCAGGAGTTGAAGACAAGCCTGGTCAAGATGGTGAAGCCCATCTCTACTAAAAATACAAAAATTAGCTGGGCATAGTAGTGGGTGCCTGTAATCCCAGCTACTCAGGAGGCTAAGGCAGAGAATTGCTTGAACCTGGGAGGCGGAGGTTGCAGTGAGCTGAGACCACACCACTGCACTCCAGCCTGGGTGACAGAGTGAGACTCTGTCTCAAAAAAAAGCAAAAAACAAAAAATGCATGCTAAAACAAGGCTAGATTGCTGTGAGCAGAGTGTTAAGGGTGATTTTGGTGAGAGCTCAGAAGAAGAGGAAGAGGTCTTCTTAGAGATTATCTAAGTGGTTGTGATCAGAATGTCGGTAGAAATATAGACAGGAAAGGCCATTCTGATAAGGTCTTAAATGAAAATGAGGAATATGTTATTGGAAATTAGACAAAAGGTCATTCTTGTTACAAAATGGCAAGTAACTTGGCTGAATTGTATCTGTGCTTTGCGGAAAGCAGAACTTGCAAGCAATGAACTGGGATATTTGGCGGAGGAAATCTCCAAGTTAAGTGTTCAGGGTGCTGCATGGCTTCTCTTGATGGCTTATGATAAAATGCAAGAAGAGAAGATGAATTAAATATGGAACTGATAATCCTAAAATACACAGATATTAAAGAGTTGGAAATATCTCAGCCTAGCCATGTAGTAAAAAAAAGAAAAAAAGGCTTGCTTGGGGGAAAATACTAACGGTGGCTGGCAAACTACAATATTATTCATCAAGACAGTGGGAGAATGACCCAAAAGGCATTTCAGAGATATTTGAGGCTGCCACTCCCATCACAGGCCCAGAATACCAAGATTTTGAGGGCACAGTGGTTTCAAGGGAGGGGCCCAGGGCACCAGTGGGACCTTACAGCTCTCTGTCCAGGTCTGCCTCAAGTCTCTGCTTCATATATTCTGGTGCAGCACTCCCAGGCTGCCCCAGCTGTGTCTCAAGCAGGCCCAAATGTTGCTGGGGTTGCTGCTACAGATGGCTCAAGCAGTAAACCTTGGCAGCATCTGTGCAGTGCCAAATCTTTAGGTGGGCAGAGTATATGAGCTGTGGAGGCATGGCTACCTCCACCTTGAAATAAATCTCTGTTGCTTGTAAATTACCCAGTCTCAGATAATTTGTTATAGCAACACTAATGGACTAAGACATGAAGATCATGCAATTTCTTTAGCTGAGTTTTGGAAGAAATGTGACACACAATTGGAAACATTCAAGCATCAAGGCAGGAAGCAACAGTGCATGATACGAGTTCAAGATGATGAAAACTCTTACTGTGCTGTGCAAATAGCCACAGGATTTGAAGTGAATGTAAACAGAGCAATAGAAGAAATAGCTGTCTGGGAATCGGAACACTACTATTATTGGAGAGACTCCAGCTATGTGTTCAGGGGAACTCAGTGAAAGGTACTTACCAACATAAGTGAGGAAAGGGGTTGTGACAAAAAGGATAAATATGTCCCAGAGGAAATGACGCCATCAAAAAACCTCACATACAGAATTCTCAGAGGTAATTTTATGATGTTGAAAGCACAATGCATAAAATATTAAAAGCTGATCCGAACTTAGAAAGGTGTGGGAAAATTCAAGAAAGCCTAGGAAAGATGCTTTTCCCATATGGTAAGTTACATGATGAGAAGAAGACAAGCATGGGTTGAACTTAATACATGCTTTACAAAGAAATAAAACACTTTAATTTTCAATGTTTCAACTGTTTTAAATTACATTGTACAAAGTAAATACTAGTTTTACTATTTTTAAGTTTCCTCATACATTTATAACCAATGGTAATAGAGCTTTTAATGTTTTGGCAAAAATTTTTAATGGTTATGGCATAATTGTAATATTTCCCATTTACGATTGAGATTGTTTTATATGCTTACAACTTGCACTGAAATTTTTTGGGTCATTTTTATGGTCTTGCACTACTTTTGCTATGCTTTCAATGTTTGTTGCCTCCCAAAATCATATTGAAATTCAATTTCTATTGTAATAGTATTGAGAGGTGGGACCTTTAAGAGGCAATTCAGCTGCGAGGGGCTTTGCCCTTATGAGTGCTTTAATGCCATTATCACAGGAGTGGAATCCTCATAAAAACATGAATCTGCCCCCCTCTTGCCTCTCCCTTTCACTCTCTCTTTGCCCTTCTGCCATGTCAGGATGCAGTAAGAGGGCCTTTGCCAGATGATGATGGCTCAATCTTGGACTTCCCGGCCTCCAGAACTGTGAGCCTATACATTTCTGTTTATTGTAAGTTACCCACTCTGTGGTATTCTGTTACAGCAGCACAAAATGAACTAAGGCAAATGGGCAAAATGAGGAATGTCATTATGTAATAATATCTCATTGTATGTTTCTATTTTTTTTAAGAGATTGAGTCTCACTGTAGTGTCCAGGCTGGGCATGAACTCCTGGATTCAAACAATCCTCCCACCTCAGCCTCCCAAGTAGTTGAGACTACAAGTGCATACCACTGTGCCCAGTGTGTTTTTTAAATTTTGAAATAATTTAAAACTTATAGAAAATTTATGAAATTGTTACAGAGAACTCCCCTATCTCTTTCTTTCTATGTATATGTACATATAAAATAACACACATATATATTTTTCATCCATTATTATTTTTCTTTTTCTGCATGATGTCTCATTGCATTATTGCCACCTAATCCTCCACTGTTTGTTTCCACGAAATAAGGACACTCCTGCAAAACCACAATACAACCATTTACATCAGAAGGTGAATATGTAACTCACAGTCTCCATTCAAATTTCTCCAAACACTCCAATGTTGTCTACTATTGCTTGAAAACATCGACTGGGCACAGTGGCTCACGTCTGTAATCCCAGCACTTTGGGAGGCCGAGATGGGCAGATCACCTGAGGTCAGGAGTTTGAGACCAGCCTGGCCAACATGGTGAAACCCTGTCTCTACTAAAAATACAAAAATTAGCCAAGCATGGTGGTGGATGCCTGTAATCTCAGCTACTTGAGAGGCTAAGGCAGGAGAATCGCTTGAACCCAGGAGGCAGAGGTTGTGGTGAGCTGAGACTATGCCATTGCACTCTAGCCTGGGCAACAAGAGTGAAATCATGCTCAAAAAAAAAAAAAAAAAGAAAGAAAGAAACAAAGAAAATATCAATAATATATATTCATATTGATATTATTTGAAAATATCAATGTCAAGATATTTAAAAAATATATATTACCTGGCTATGCCACCTAAAAGCCTAGAATTTATTACCGCCCCAGTAGTAACAAATTGGATTGCTTTTTTCCTGGGTTTTCCATGGAAACCCAGGAAAATTTTGGTTTTCCAAAATTCCATAACTTTGGCAATTTTACAAAGTGCAGTCCTTTTACTCTGTAGGAAGACCCTCAGCATGGGTCCATCCAATGTGTCCTCATGTCCAGATATAGGTCATTCAAGCATTTTTGAAAGGAATACCCAGAAATGACAATCCTTCCTCCTCCTCAACCCTGACCCTGCCATCAACTTCTCATCTCACCTCACTCCTGGCGCCTCTGAGGGGAGGGAGAGGAAGAAGAAGAAGAAAAAGAAGAAGGAGAAGGAGGAGAGGAAGAGGAAGAGGAAAAGGAGGCGGAGGGGGAAGGGGTGGAGGGGGAAGAGGAGGAGGAGGAGGAAAATCTTGTAAGCTTTGGAAATGACCTTGCTTTCTGGCACAATAAGATACCTCAGGCCCACCTTAAACTTCTACATCAGAACTCGAATTAGCTGTTTCTGTAAGAATTTTCATTCCTGGGTCGGGCATGGTGGTTCACGCCTGTACTTTGGGAGGCCAAGGCCGGTGGATCACCTGAGGCCAGGAGTTCAAGACCAGCCTGGCCAACATGACAAAACCCCATCTCTACTAAAAATACAAAAAAAAAAAGAAAAAAATTAGCCAGGAGTGGTGGCAGGCACCTGTAATACCAGCTACACGGGAGGCTTAGGAAGGAGAATCGCTTGAACCCAGGAGGTCTCTACCTCCCAGCAGAGGTGAACCGAGATCGCGCCATTGCACTCCAGCCTGGGCAAGAAGAGTGAAACTCTGTCTCAAAAAAAAAAAAAAAAAAAAAAGAAGAATTATTTGCTTCTTCCAGCAGAATATCAGACACCAAAATCTGGGATCTTGGGTTGCTCATTACCACTGAGGCAGTAATAAATTCTAAGGTTTTTTTTTTTTTTTAAGTGGCAGAGCCAGATAGTATATATTTTAAAATATCTTGACATTGACATTTTCAAATCAACTTTAGCATTGAATCATTTTAACTTGTTTTTTATTCTATATACATCTTTTTCCTCTTACATTGAAAATCTTTCTTCCCATAGCTCTTCTTCATTTTCTTTCAATATAAGGAGAATAGTTACAAAACACATAAATATTACTACAAACAACAAAATTGCTGAGGAAGTTCAAAATTCCCCTGAGTTTCTTGTTATTTCTAGAATGTCTTCCACTATAAGCACATGGTTAAAGTACTATGTTCTAAAGGAAATTGAGATACATGTTCCTGTGTTATTAACTTGATATACACACAGGTACATTTGTTTCAGTTTGTTTAAAATTAAAAACATTCTTTTAAGATTTAGTTTTAGTTATTGTTTGGAATAGGTAATTCATATTAATTATTAGAAGAACAAAGTTATATAGCCAGGTACACATGGTGGATATCCTTCTATTCCAGCCATAACTACCCCACCCCATTTTCCGTGCTTTCTCTCTCTTTCTCTATGAATATATACATATATATATATACACACACACATATATACACGTGTATTTTATATATATATATACACATGTCCATATGAATTTATACACACACACACACACACACACACAAACACATGATTTTGATGTACCTAAGTTTATCTTTTAACCCTACCGAACTCTGACATGGCCTGGAATCCTTGTCAACCCCTCCTGGAGATTAATCACACTTGGCAACTGGGGTGAAATCTAGTTTCCATCTCACAACATCGAACAAAGCTCTGCTCAATGTTGGCTTTCCCAATTACATGAGCTATTCAAATCCTTGTTGATCCAGCTGCATTCGGCACAAGACAGGGCAGAGACTACTCAGTGGTCTATTGCAAGTTCCAGGTGCCAGGAAAAGAAGTATCTGCCTTGTTTACAATTGCATTCCTGGCACATATTATGTGCTTAATAAATATTTTCTGAATATGTGAAATAACAGTCACCATGAAGAGAAGTCTGGTGACCTGAAAACTTAGCTTCTAATGTGTTTGGGTTCTGCTCAGCATGCCCCATCAGATGTGGACACCAAGAAGCTCTCTACAAAGACTGGTGTGGGTCCTTGATGGTCAGTCGTGCTGAAGTGTTCCAAGTTAAAAGTCAGCTGAGTTCTCTGGTAGTAAGTTCATTGGGCTGCATATTTTCTACTCAGGTGAAGGGAGGGAAAAGATAATGGCTCTCAAATTGTGGTCTCAGCAGCGTGGTCTCAGCAGCAACAGCATCCCCTTGGAACTTGCTGGAAATACAAATTATTGGGCCTCACCCCAGACCTATGGAATCAGAAACTGGGGAGCAGCCCAGCAATTTCAATTTGAACAAGGCCTCCAGATGATACTGATGCACACTCCCGTTTGAGACCCACTGGGCCATAATCTACAGAGGACTGAGGATCTATGCCAGGTGCAGAGAGAGAAAGGTGTCTGACCAGCATCAGAGCATAGGAATGCAGGTGAGAGGGCTCAGGTCCTCAGACCGAGGTGTCAAGGAGGGATTCCAAGCCTGTAGAAGGCGGGAGAGAAAAAAGCACGTCTTGAACCTCTGCCTGAGCTTGGCATACTGTGTAGCAACAGGGGTTCAGGTGGAAGGTTAGGAAATAAACAAGATCCTGGATTATGTTACAGAGTCTTGTTTACAAATACAAACAACAACAACAACAACAAAGTCGTGACCCAACTTTTGGAAGTGTAACTTCACAATGGATTAGCTAAGAGTTTGACTTATTTTTATTTTACCTGAACCACTTGCCATGGGTTCATTAGTTTACCCATGAAGGTGTGGTAGGCAGAAGTCTAAGAGGGCTGCAAGGTTCCTGCCTGTGGTGTGCACACATCTTTTCCAAGTTATTCAATCAAACAAGAATCGAGGCATTGCTGTGAGGGGATTTTGCAGATGTTATTAAGGTCCCAAGTTAATTGACTTAAGAAAAGGGAGATTATCCTCTGTGGATCACATCTAACCAGGTAAGCCCATTAGAGGAGACTGGGCTGACCGGGCTCTTGCTGACAGAAGAGACTAGAAAGGTAAGAGGGATTCAGCATGAGGGAGATTCTCCATGCTGATTTGAAGGTGGAGGGAACCATGTGACAAGGAATGACTGTGGGTGGCTTCTGATAGCCAGCAAAGAAATAGGACTTCAGACCTGCAACCACAGGAACTCCGTGCCACTCCACGTGAGCTCGAATGAGAAACGTAAGTTTCAGATGTCCTTGTCAGCACCTGGAGCAGAGGACCCAGCCATGCTGTGCTCAGGCTTCTGTCCTGTAGACTGTGTGAAATAAATAAAGTTGTTTTAAACAGCTGAGTTTGTGTAACATCAAACATAGGAGATCAAGAATCCCAAATTAAAGGGAGAAAAGGACTGCCTGGTGGTTATCACACATCCTGCTAGTCTCGTCCTTGCCTCCATCAGCACGGTGAAGCCTTCCTGATAGGGACTGCTGACCTGGAGGTTGCACCCTCAGCAGAACTGAGGACCCGCCTGAGCTGGCCAAACAGGCAGCTTTGAAAATAGAAAGGAAAGGCAAGTGTCAGAGGCACTGTAGAAAGAAGTGACTATGTGACCACTGCGACTGAGGGATCCAATGGTGGACGTAGTCTAAATGCCTTTGCCTGTCATTTAATGTCTTTGTAATTTGATTCTAACTAGTTTTTCTGGATTTTTTTTCCTGTCACTTAAGTTCTGTGCCACCTAGCTTACCCAGAGTCCAAGGAGCAAGCTGTTTATATTCCCAACTCTGACACTCGCTAGCACTTTTCCCAGCTTGGAATGAGCTCTCTTCTCTTCTTCCACAATTGACAATTGATAGTCCCAATTGACAGTTTAGAGACAGAGAGAGGCAGTGGCCCTTCCATGTGTTGTCTCTACTAAATACTGAAAAATGAAGAAATGCCAAATAAGAGTCACCACAACTGTGGCTTTAAAAATTGACTGTTACATTTTTAACCCAGAAAATACACTGTAGTATAATTTTGATAATGACACAACTGCAGGATTTATTTTTTAAAAAAACATTAACTCATGATGCTTGCTATGTATTCTCTAATGAGCATAATCTTCTTCCAGAACTTTGAGTGGATCTATGACAATGTATGTAAGATTTAGTAATGTGAGGCCCAGGCCTGATTCCCACCTCCCAGAGCCCTCCTGGCCCCATCCTGCCTAAACACCACATTCTTAGATGAGTGGGTCCTCCATCCCATCACAGCTCTGATCCATTTTCTCCATTGCAGTGCACAGTGACAGCACTTTTCCTGAGTTATTGTCTGATCTGTTTATTTTTGCCTTCTATTGATAATCAGTTTTAAGTACATATGCCATTTGTGTGCTATCCATTCAGCTGATTTTTAAGCCATTCATTTATTTAACCAACATTTTTCTTTTTTAAATTTCCAACTTTCATTTTTAAGTTCAAGGGTACCTGAGCAGGATGTGGAGGTTTGCTACATAGGTAAATGTGTGCCATGGTGGTCAGCTGCGCAGATCATCCCATCACCTAGGTATTAAGCCCAGCATGCATTAGCCATTCTTCCTCCCACTCCCCACCCTATGGCAGGCCCTAGTGTGTGTTGTTCCTTCTCCCTGTGTCCATCCATGTGTTCTCATTATTCAGCTCCCACTTATAAGTGAGAACATGCAATACTTGGTTTTCTGTTCCTGCATTAGTTTGCTGTGGATAACGGCTTTCAGCTCCATCCATGTCCCTGCAAAGGACATATCTTTCCCTTTTATGGTTGCATAGTATTCTGCGGTGTATATGTACCACACTTTCTTTATCCAGTCTGTTATTGATGGGCATTTAGGTTGATTCCATGTCTTTGCCATTGTGGATAGTGCTGCAGTGAACATATACGTGCATGTATCTTTATAATAGAATGATTTATATTCCTTATGGTGTATACCCAGTAATGGGATTGCTGGGTCGAATGGTATTTCTGGTTCTAGGTCTTTGAGGAATCACCACACTGTCTTCCATGTGGTTGAGCTAATTTATGCTCCTGCCAATAGTGTAAAAGCATTCCTTTTTCTCCACAACCTCACCATTATCTGTTGTTTTTTGACTTTTTAATAATAGCCATTCTAACTGGTGTGAGATGTGGTTATCTCACTCATTGTGGCTTTGATTTGCATTTCTCTAATGATCAATGATGTTAAGCTTTTTTTCATATGTTTAACAAACATTTTTCAAATACCTGTTTTGTTGAAAGTTGTATACTAGGCTCCAGGTATTACAGCTATGACAAAGCACTGAGGATTTTTTTTTTCTTAGTAAGTCTATTGGGAGACAGATAGAAAACAACTAATTGAGTAAAAATATTTAACTCCAGTTATATGTCATGGAGGAAAAATGCATTGTTCTCGGAGAATCCAAAATAGATCTTACCTAGAGAGATTGATGTGTTTTGTTACCCCATAGTGTCTTACGTTATAGGGATACAGTAGCTATTAATTAATTGCTTAATGAGCAAACCAGGATTTCTGCCATTCATAAAGTACATAAAACCTTACTCTTGACATGAAATAGATGAAAAAACACAGTAGATTTAAAGATAAACACTTTGATAGTTTTTTATATTTCAAGTTTATTGTGGATAGATACCTGGTTTCCTTTTACCTTTTGGAACTTACTGAAATATGTCCATGGTTCTGAAATAGAGTTGTAGGACACTAATGGATCTTTTGAAGTTATTTAGCCTATTGCCAGAATTTTGACATCAAAGTAAAGTTCAACAGTGAGCCTAACACTAAGAAACTACATTGGCTAATAAAATGGCCTAGAAGACTTGATAGAACACGTACCATTTGGGGCTGTTGTGAAATTTTCTTAATTGTACAAGCCATCTTTGAAATTTTTACAACATAATAGGTACAGGGTTAATTGTAACAAATGTAGTTTGCCCAGACTATTTAGACTAGATTAAAAGTGATAGCAAAAAATTAATAAAAGTGGTTTTGAAGAAATATTTTTAGTTGAATATAGAAATGCAAATTGATCCATTATCATAAAATTTACAAAGGTGTTTCTCTCTTATTAGATATTAGATTTTGTTTTTACATAACATCCTATTTTATGCAGAGCACAACATGCAGCCAGTCTAGGCCTGCAGAGCCCGTGAAACTAAAATAAAGACGTCCATTTCAATAATGCCCCAAATGAGATTGATGGCTATCATCGCTCCCTAACTGATCAAAAGGAATCGGGGCTTGGGGAGGTCATGCATAAGTCACACAAGTGACCCAAAGCTAGACCTTGTCCTAGTACTCTTTCCACAACAGCACATCTGAAAAATTTACACAATTAAATATATATATATATATAATTAAAGACATACACATGAATAAAACCAACTCTAACAGAACAAAATCCATTTAAGGGAAGTAGGAGTCGCAGAACACAGCTTTCTTTATCGATTCTCTCAAACTCCAAGGACTTAGGGGCGCTAGAGTTATATTTTATTAAAATAATCCACGAAAATTACTGTGTGTGTGTTTTCATTAATAAAATATCGTCTCTTTCCTGGAATTGAGTCTTCCTTCCTGTAAGCAGATTTGAATGTTGTTATAATATATTTTGAGGCACTCTAAGAAGGGAGGAAAGGACACGGAGTGGAAATGGTTACGATTCTGGTCGTCTGAGGAATGTGAAATCCCTCTGACCCTGCAGTGATTTCACCAGTCCCATTTTTCTACTTGTAGTTCTACAAATGGCCAACCATAATGAACTGCCTGGTCTGACTGCAAGTGCCAGTCTCCCCATGGAGCTGCTTCTGAGATCTTTTTTTCTTCTGCAATCTCAGGGATTTTTATGTGCTCATTACTACATGCTGGGTCTCAGCAACCACACAGTTAGGGTCTTCAAGTCGAGTTTAATCAAGAGACTATTTACAGAGATGTGGACAGGGCATGAGGAAACTGCATGGGAGAATGAGGTGTCCAGTGGCTGGTGACAGAAGGCTGCCCTGGGTCTGAAGGAGCAGAGGCAGGGAGCATTACCAGAACTGAAGGCAGAGAGGCAAGATGGAGAGGAATCTGAGACCTTTAGTCCAGGGGCCCAGTTAGCCAGTGACAACCCTGCAGGGAAGAAGCTGGAGGTATAAATAATTCATAACTTACTCTCTAATCTGCTGGTATGTCCACTCAGTCAAACCCAACAGGAAGCCAGAGAGCAGTGCAGCCCATCCATGTAACCTATTTAGATAGATTCTGGCAGGTGTGGAGATGCTGTTTATCAGACAGTTGCTCACAAGCCTGTAACACAACCTGGCCACTTTAAGAAAGCCAAAGTGTGGCCATCAGTTCAGGCAAAGCTTGACTTTGCTTCAAGACAATGGGTTTTGGGCTCTTAGTAGAATTGGCTTTATTTCAGTCTCCAACTTCAGCAGTCCCTCCGCCCTCTCTCCCTCAATATCTGCTGAGCAAGCTTGATGTTGGTTTTGTAACCTAGAACTTACACTTTGAATATCTTTTCAGGTGGACACAACCTAGAAGAATGTCTAATAACTATTTGTTAGAGAAATGAATAGGCATAACTCGCTTGACTCTGTCTCAACTAATCCTCTGTTGAACTTGTCTCTGGTTTGGTCAGCATGTTTGTTTTCTCACAACCCAAGTGCTCTATTTGATTGACAGCCCTCACTGCCTTCCAAGGCTAGAATCTGTTCCTATCCTGTTGGGATGGGAGAAGAGGGACCTTCTTGGCAAGGTGCACTTGAGAATACCAAAGTTTGGAAACATTGACTTTTCCACCTTCTTTCCTATTCTTTTGAGAATTTTTACCCTCTCCCCAAGATTTCTACTTTTGGAAGCATAGTTTCAATGTAGCCAATTTTCTCTCACAACAAACATTGTTTAGGTAATAGTGTCATCCCATTTAGCACCCTAAAGTTTAGGTAACTTGCCTAAGATTACATAGTTAGTTGTTGGGATGCCAACACTGTAACCTAGGCAGTCCAGTTCCAGAACCTGTAGTCTTATCTATTGCAAAAGAGAGGAAAGATAGCATCTAAGGAGTGCTCTGGAAGCCAGCTATACCATTCTTCTCTGCTCACTGCAACCTCCGACTCCTGGGTTCAAGCAATTCTCCTGCCTCAGCCTTCCGAGTAGCTGGGATTACAGGCGCCTGCCACCACACCTGGCTAATTTTTTGTATTTTTACTAGAGATGGGGTTTCATCATGTTGGCCAGGCTGGTCTCAAACTCCTGACCTCAGGTGATCCACCTGCCTCAGCCTCCCAAAATGCTGGCATTACAGGCATGAGCTACCGCACCTGGCCTGAAAACAGTTTTGACTCTACCACTATTTTTACCCACTGAATTTTCTGCCTCTTCTCTTCCTCATTATTTTTGTCTGGAAATTTTATTTTGCTTTAAAAATACACAAAATTTGCTTTTTGAAACTGTCAGTACTAAATTAATATTAATGTTTCTGGAACAGAAAAGAGCTAAGTCTAAAAGAGTCTCTGTGGGCCGGGCGCAGTGGCTCACGCTTGTAATCCCAGCACTTTGGGAGGCCGAGGCGGGCGGATCACGAGGTCAGGAGATAGAGACCACGGTGAAACCCCGTCTCTACTAAAAATACAAAAAAATTAGCCGGGCGTGGTGGTGGGCGCCTGTAGTCCCAGCTACTCGGAGGAACCGGAGGTGGACTTGCATGACCGAGATCCCCACTGCACTCACCTGGTGAAAACGACTCTCTCAAGAGTCTCTGTGTTGATTATACTTAATTTCTTGTTTACCTGTTTCTGGATTTATCTTATTGCTTTTCCCTCTTCTTTTCTTCTCCATTTGCTATTCTTTCTGCTGAAGTATATCCTTTAGCATATCTTCTAGAAAGAGTTATAAAAGTTCTTAATGTTTGTATTATTCAAAACGTCTTCCTTTTTTTATACTCTTAAATGCTGGTTTAAAAGGACGTAAGGGTTTCTTGGGGGTGGAGCCAAGATGGCCTAATAGGAACAGCTCTGGTATACAGCTCCCAGCATGAGCGGCACAGAAGACGGGTGATTTCTGCATTTCTGTTTGAGGTACCGGGTTCATCTCACTAGGGAGTGCCAAACAGTGGGTGCAGGACAGTCGGTGCAGCGCACTGTGCACAAGCCGAAGCAGGGCGAGGCATTGCCTCACTCGGGAAGCGCAAGGGTCAGGGAGTTCCCTTTCCAAGTCAAAGAAAGGGGTAACAGACAGCACCTGGAAAATCGGGTCAGTCCCACCCTAATACTGCGCTTTTCCAACGGGCCTGGAAAACGGCACACCAGGAGATTGTGTCCCGCACCTGGCTCGGAGGGTCCTATGCCCACGGAATCTCACTGATTGCTAGCACAGCAGTCTGAGATCAAACTGCAAGGCAGCAGCGAGGCTGGGGGAGGGGTGCCCACCATTGCCCAGGCTTGCTTAGGTAAACAAAGCAGCCAGGAAGCTTGAACTGGGTGGAGCCCACCACAGCTCAAGGAGGCCTGCCTTCCTCTGTAGGCTCCCCCTCTGGGGACAGGGCACAGAAAAACAAAAATTCAGCAAGAACCTCTGCAGACTTAAATGTCCCTGTCTGACAGCTTTGAAGAGAGTAGTGGTTCTCCCAGCACACAGCTGGAGATCTGAGAACGGACAGACTGCCTCCTAAAGTGGGTCCCTGACCCCCGAGCAGCCTAACTGGGAGGCACACCCCAGTAGGGACAGACTGACACCTCACTCGGCCAGGTTCTCCTCAGAGACAAAACTTCCAGAGGAACTATCAGACAGCTGAATTTGTGGTCTCACGAAAATCCACTGTTCTGCAGCCACCACTGCTGACACTCAGCCAAGCAGGGTCTGGAGTGGACCTCTAGCAAACTCCAATAGACCTGCAGCTGAGGGTCCTGTCTGGTAGAAGGAAAACTAACAAACAGAAAGGACAACCACACCAAAAACCCATCTGTACATCACCATCATCAAAGACCAAAAGTAGATAAAACCACAAAGATGGGGAAAAAACAGAGCAGAAAAACTGGAAACTCTAAAAAGCAGAGCACCTCTCCTCCTCCAGAGGAACGCAGCTCCTCACCAGCAACGGAACAAAGCTGGATGGAGAATGACTTTGACGAGTTGAGAGAAGAAGGCTTCAGACGAGCAAACTACTCCGAGCTACGGGAGGAAATTCAAAACAATAGCAAAGAAGTTAAAAACTTTGAAAAAAAATTAGATGAATGGATAACTAGAATAACCAATGGAGAGAAGGGCTTAATGGAGCTGATGGAGCTGAAAGCCAAGTTTCGAGAACTACGCGAAGATTGCAGAAGCCTCGGGAGCCGATGCGATCAACTGGAAGAAAGGGTATCAGTGATGGAAGATGAAATGAATGAAATGAAGCAAGAAGGGAAGTTTAGAGAAAAAAGAATAAAAAGAAATGAACAAAGCCTCCAAGAAATTTGGGACTATGTGAAAAGACCAAACCTACGTCTGATTGGTGTACCTGAAAACGACGGGGAGAAAGGAACCAAGTTGGAAAACACTCTGCAAGATATTATCCAGGAGAACTTCCCCAATCTAGCAAGGCAGGCCAACATTCAGATTCAGGAAATACAGAGAACGCCACAAAGATACTCCTCGAGAAGAGCAACTCCAAGACACATAATTGTCAGATTTACCAAAGTTGAAATGAAGGAAAAAATGTTAAGGGTGGCCAGAGAGAAAGGTCGGGTTACCCACAAAGGGAAGTCCATCAGACTAACAGCGGTTTAAAAAACAAAACCTATAAGGAATACTAGCAATAATTGTATTATTCAGCTTGAAAGAAAAGCTCTGGGAAGACACTATAGTGACTTTTCAATGTTATTTTGTTCAATGTTATGCCCAGCTACTAAGGATGCTACCTGTAGAAATGTTCTTGATTGTAATGTAAACCCACACTATTTAATAAACATTAGCTTTTTACAGTTATTAAAAAAGGTGGCAGAATAAAGTGTACAGAATTATTTCATTTGTGTTAAAAACAAAAATAAAACTCTGTGTGTGTGTGTGTGTTCATGAATGCATGTGTGTGTGTGTATTCATTAATAAAGACAATATATTTAGGTTAAGCACCAAACTGTTAACAGTGGTTACTTCTGTGGGAGTTACAGAAGGTGAAAGACGAATTTCACCAATAACACTATATAAATCTGCCTTTAAGAATTCTTATGAAGAACAATTATGGCACTTGGAACTACCTAAAATCACCCTGTTACTTGTTGTTTATTGCCTCACTCTACCCATAGAATGTAAATTTTGACAAAGCAGATAATCAGGTGGACTTTCATTTTCAGTAGCTTCTGAGCTGAGGGTAGTGCATGGCCTATAGCAGTGGTCCCCAACCTTTTTGGCATCAAAGTCCAGTTTTGTGGAAGACAATTTTTCCATGGACCAGGGTGGAATGGTTTCCGGATGATAGTGTTCCACCTCAGATCATCAGGCATTAGTTACATTCTCATAAGGAGCATGCAACCTAGATCTCTCACATGCACAGTTCACAGCAGGGTTGGTTCGCGCTCCTATGAGAATCAGATGCTGCTGCTGACCTGACAGGAGGCGGAGCTCAGGCTATAATGCTCACTAGCCTGTCGTTCACCTCCTGCTGTGCTGCTGGGTTCCTACCAGGCCATGGACCGGTACTGGTCTGTGGCCCAGGGATTGGGAACCCCTGGCCTATAGTATATGCTCCATAAGTATTTATTCAGTTAGTAATTTGGGTAATGAAAAGGAAATAATGACTTTCTGGGCAAATTCTCTATTGCCAGTTCCAAATTCACCTAAGTCTCCATCCCGCCAGACAATTCTTTAACGAGAGTGGCCTCTTCTATCACGTCACTGCTGATTTCAAATTGTGTGCCTTCCTCATGGCCCATCCTCTACTCAGTCCTTTCTGGATACCTTGAAGATCTAGTATTCTACTTGATTGGTAAATTGAAAGAGGAATTTTAGAAATTTGGCTCTTTCATTTCGTGTCTACAACTCCCTCTCTCTTCCAATTTCTTTCTAGATCAATATCAAAATGAGAGTAAGCAAGGTGGTGGCCAGCAAAGAGTGTGCCTGAGGTCCTCCAGAGTTCTCCAGGGAAGAGAGCAACAAGAAACCCCAGGGGCGAGGTGAGAGACTAAAGCCTAGTGGCTGAGGGAAGGGGGCGCCTCACTGAGGGCCTGGGATGGAGTGGCTCCTTGAAATGACTCAGTCATCAAAACCTGTGAATCCCTCAGAAGTGAGGTGTGCTCCTCACCTTGCTGGGGAAGGTCCTGGGAGGACCTGCCCAGTTGTCCTAATCCCAAGGAGCCTGCAAGGAGACCGGCAGAATGGTAAGGCTGACTATTGGAGAGGGCTATTCTAACCCCAACACTCCATTCAGGACTTCTACACACAAAAGCTGGAAGGAAAAACAGAAAGCGTATCCAGTAATTTGCTAGGCAGTAAATGATAAATTAGCGTTGTCATGGAGTCAGTCTATAGTCAGAGTAATGGATAGGCTTGTGTGGATTGTAACAAGGTGATAAAAAATGATTCTTGAAGGTAATTTATAGCTTAAAGAACTCATGCATTTGATGGGTCTAAGGCAATTCATCGCAGAACAGAAAATCATTCAGATATGTACCCTGAAAAACACATTTGAAAAGCAAAAGAATAAAGATATCCAAATGATCAATTAACATATGAAATGATGCTTGATCTCATTAGTAATTAGGGAAATGTAAATTAAAACAGAATGGCTTGCTTTAAAAAGACTAACAATATGAAGTATTGGTGGGCTACACTGCAAGTAGAAGTCCAAGTCCCAAATAGTACAAACTCTTCTTTTTTTTTTTTTTTTTTTTTGAGACCGAGTTTCACTCTTGTTGCCCAGGCTGGAGTGCAATGATGCGATCTCAGCTCATTGCAACCTTCACCTCCTGGGTTCAAGTGATTCTCCTGCCTCCAACTCCTGAGTAGCTGGGATTATAGGTGCACAGCACTACGCCCAGCTAATATTTTGTATTTTTAGTAGAGACGGAGTTTCACCATGTTGGCCAGGCTGGTCTCGAACTCCCAACCTCAGGTGATCCACCTGCCTTGGCCTCTGAAAGTGCTGGGATTACAGGCGAGAGCCACTGCGCCCAGCCTAGTACAAACTCTTTAAAGCTATCAGGCACTATAAATGACAGTTGAATACATGTATACGATATGATCTGGCAAGTCTGCTCTCAGTTAAGTACCCAGGAGAAATGTGTCATGTCCGCACTGTTTGTAATGTGAAAAAACTAATTGCTAGTGGAGTTATTAAGAAAAAACCCAAAGCATATATATGACACAATTCCATGCAGTAGTTAAAGTGCATCAGGTAGACTCACGTGTTGGTGTAGAAATATTGCCAAGATATACAAAGTGAAAAAAAGTGGCAGAATAAAGTGTACACAATTATAGTAGCATTATTTGCAATAGCCAAAACCTGGAAACCATCTAGGCATCCACAAGTAATGAAATGGAACTGTCGTATTTTCATACAACTGAATACTCGTGGCAATAAAAATAATGAACCACGTTGATACGCAACACCATGGATGAATCTCACAAATCAAATATGGAGCCAAATAGATGGGGGGAAAAGTGTGTTTCCATGTCTATAAAATTTAAAAGCAGGTGAACTAATCCGTGGTTGTCAAAGTCCTGAGGGTGGTCACCTTGGGCAGAAGGGAAGAATGGTTATCTGGAGGCGCCATGAGTGGGGTTTTTGAGATGATGGTGATATTCTCTTTCTTGCCCTGGAGGGTGGTTCATGGGAATGTTTCCTTCATAGCAATCCATTGAGAAGTGCCCTCATGATGTGTAGAACTCTTTGTTTATGTTATATCTGATAAAAAAAAAAAAGGTAAGAGAAGAAGGATAAGCATGAGACATGGATGGGTGTGTGAAGGCTATTGCCAAGCTCCTCTGCAGATGTGAATTTTGCACCCTTGCAGAGACACACGTGCCTGGCCAATAATATAATTGCATGTTTTGTTTTGTTTGTATTTTTCATTCTCAAAGCTATTGGCAAACCCTGTGAGTTCTGATTTTTGGCATAGGAATTGATAAAGAAAATGTATTCATTGCATTTTTATTAGAAAACACTGAAAGTTTTATATAATTTTTTTCACGTAAACCCAGATGTTTCGATGGATGCAGAATGATGGTAGATAAGTAGTACATTCTTCTCTCAGGAGCATGAGGAGAGATAAAACTTGTTCTTTGTGGGAGACAGTGAGGTTTAAATATATCAGTATATCCTGCCACTCTCCTGCTCTCAGCCTCGAATCATTTTCTATCACATTGAGAATAAAACCCCAAGCCCTCTTCCCAGGCTTCACAAGTCCTGCTGCTTCTCCACTAATACACCATGTCTCCATTTTGAGGCATTGCACTGGCTCTTCCCTCCATCTGGAGCCTCTTCTATAAAATATTCATTTGTTGAATGAATGAATTGATCTATGTGGTGGTGCTTCTGTACGTTTCAGGAAAAGAAGAAAAACAAACACATAAATAAAAATGGTCAAAGATTTACACCCCTCCCCTATCTTCTCCTAAGAAATCGTTGTAGTTCAAGGCTCAGAGTCTTCATGCATTTTAGTTTTGGATAATCTCTCTCTTCTCTCTTCTCTCCTCTCCGTCTCTTTTTAAGACCAGTTTTAGCTTCACAGCAGAATTGAGTGCCAGGTAGAGAGATTTCCTGTATGCTCCCTGTCCGGGCACATGCACAGCCTCCCACATGATCAACAGGCCCCGCCAGAGACGTCCAGTTGTTAGGGTTGACGAACCTGCACTGACACATCATTATCACCCAGAGGCCATAGTTTACATTAGGGTTCACTCTTGGTGTTGGACCTTCTGTGGTTTGGACAAATGCAGAATGACATGTTGATAATTCTTTGATTACACAGGTTTTCCAGGTTTGTAATAGAAAACCGAAAAAGTGAAGATGAGTATGAGGTGCTTTGCAAGCAGTTTCTGCCTCGTGGGATATAACTGTCAGGAAAGGAGCCCTCTGCCTGGTGACCAGGACGGAGGCTAATGGATGGCATCTAATCTCTGAAAGACCCAGGGTGAATTGGGTGTGTGTGGTGGGGTGGGGGAGCCCAAGATCCACTTGGAAGAGCAATCGTGGCTGCTAATCCTGTAAGTGGTGCTGTGCGCTGGCCCTGGCTTAAGGACTCCACACCCTAACACATTTTACTTATCATAACAACTGAATGAGGCACAGAGGAGAAACCAAGGCAGGGAGAGCTGCAGTTTACACAGCTACCCTTGATTTCGATGCAGGCAGCCTGGCCTCACAAATGAACTCTCAGAGGGAGCCCAGAGCGGGACGCAGGCTTGGAGGTGGCAGTGGAAGGTCCGAGTGGGTAGGAACCAGCCCCAGCTCCGGGAGAGCGCGGAATGGAGCAGCAGCGCCCTCTGCAGGTTGTGGATTTTCCTTCTTCTTGTTCCACGTGGTTTTCTCTGAGACCCTCTCAAATCAGCTGTGGCTTTGGGTTCATTTCACCCTAAGTCCTAGTCCTAGGTTAGTCCCCACCTTAACCTGTCTCGTGTTTTCAGAACTCAGACATATGCGCTGCGTATGCACTGAGTGCCACAGCAGAGTCCGGCTAGCGGCCCTTAGAATAGCAACCCAGGGGGTCTGGGCCCCTCAGAATTCAAATAGAGAATTCTTAAAAACATCAAACATCAAAGCCCTTAAGAGTTGGAAAGCAAACTTCTAATGCTGGAATTTCAAATTGAAGGCCAGACAGCTCAGGAGAAATTTGGAGAGTGAGTGAGGCCTACACAACCCCCTCGAGTCACGTTTTGTGGACTACCGCCCGTACTTACTGCTGAGGACTTCTGGAGGAGGGGGTCCTGCGTCCTGTAATGCCCGGGGCGGGCGCACAGCCTTGGTTGGCATCGCTCTGCCGCCTGGAGAGGAGTCATCCCCGATCGCCCCTTCCCCCTTTCCTCGTGTGCCGACCCCTCTCCTCTGTTCCTTCCTTCCCTAGGCAATTTGGAAGCATCCTCTAGGTTCCCAATTCTACACCAGACATGAGAGAGTTGAGGAACTGCAAGTGTGTGACGCTGTCCCACCCCGAGCATCGTGTGGCCCTTGGCCGAGGCGGCGGGCGGGGCAGGGGGGGAGTGTTGGGGGGTGGGAGGTGAAATGGAGCCGGAGACAACTGTCTGTTAACTACCACGAGTGCCTTAGCCCAGTCTACACTGCTTCCCCAAAAGAGAAGAAAGCCTCCTAGATAAAAAACTGTGCCTTGGCCAGGCACGGTGTCTCACGCCTGTGATCCCAGCATTTTGGGAGGCTGAGGTGGGAGGATCGCTTGAGGCCAGGAAGCCGAGGCTGAAGTGAGCTAGCCACTGCACTCCAGCCTGGGCAACCATGTGAGCCCCCATCTCTTAAAAAAAAAAAAAAAAAAAGAAATAACTGTGTGTCAGGCCTTTGAGCCCAAGCTAAGCCATCATATCCCCTGTGACCTGCACGTACACATCCAGATGGCCAGTTCCTACTTTAACTGATGACATTCTACCACAAAAGAAGTGAAAATGGTCTGTTCCTGCCTTAAATGATGACATTATCTTGTGAAATTCCTTCTCCTGGCTCATCCGGGCTCAAAAGCTCCCCTACTGAGCACCCTGTGACCCCCATACCTGCCCGCCAGAGAACAACCCCCCTTTGACTGTAATTTTCCTTTACCTACCCAAATCTTATAAAACGGCCCCACCCTTATCTCCCTTCGCTGACTCTCTTTTCGGACTCAGCTCGCCTGCACCCAGGTGATTAGAAGCTTTATTGCTCACACAAAGCCTGTTTGGTGGTCTCTTCACACGGACGCGCATGAAACTGCGCTTGCTTAAAAAAATGTATTTGTCTGATGGTGAACTTTGTTATTTTCTCAAACACATTGTATGAGATATGTAAGTATACATACTGGACAATTGTGAGATAATAATGGTATTATCTTCTCAATAATAATTGTATTATCTTTTTTCCTCCCGGGCTTTGCCTGGAAGAAAAAATTAGTTTACCAAAGATCAGGAAGATTGATGGAGTTGGGGCTCTGTGAGTGTGGGGCCCTGTGATTCCTTGCACTAATTTCAGGAGATGGGTCTCCTAACAGCATGATCATGTGGATGTCCTGCGAGCCCTGGCGGCGCTGTACATAGAGAACAAACTGCCGAGCACAGCGCAGCTGCCTTATCAGATGGGGCACACAGGCTTGCACAGTGAGCGTCTTGGCAGCAGCCTTGGTAGACTGCAGACCAGAGACTCATCCCCCACTTTCCTGAGTTGCTAAATTCCAACGTTTTGAGAAACACAAGAGACAGGGATGGTGGGGCTCCTGGAAAAATGATTTAGCGAGTAGGGGTTAAGCTGTATGTTGTTTCAGTTAGAAAAATGAAAAGTTAAAGGCGAAAGATTTGTACGATCTGAAGAGAAACCAGAATGACGAGTTAATGGCACATGTATACATATGTAACAAACCTGCACATTGTGCACATGTACCCTAAAACTTAAAGTATAATAATAATAAAAAAAAGAAAAATGAAAAGTTACATTTCTTATATCTGAGCGTTGTCTCATGAATATGAAGTAGTCATAAGCACCTTGTGTTTTGGGGATTTACCTTACAAAACAGTCACAATATCTTTCCTCATTATCTGGTCACCAAATTCATTGATTCATCATTCATATATCCATTCATCCGATATTGGAGAATCTGCTACAGTCATAGTGTAGAGGTGTACAATGGTGACTAAGATGTAGTTCCACGTTCTTACCATTCTTACTAGTGACCTGGATAGGAGATAAGGAACTGCAGTGAAAAGGATATTGATTGGACACAAAAAGTTTGGGGTTTTAATCCTATTTTTATCCTTCAAATGCTGGGCAACTTTGGGCCAACTACACAACCTTTCTTGGCTTCCCTTTCTTCATTTGTAAAATTGGACTAAATTATCTTTAATTTCTTACTAACTTCTAAAATACTTTACTGAAGAAAAGAGACATACATATCTGATGTAAATGCAAGTGTGTGTGTGTGTGTGTGTGTGTGTGTTTAATGAGGGCATAGCTGACTCTTGTATTAGGCTTTGGTTTTTCTTCATGTATCTGATTTCCAGAAATGAGAGTGAAAATACATTTTATTTTGCTCCCACATGTTTACTCATCTAAGATTTCATACTGTGAGGAATTAAATAAAAAATGTTTTTGCAGCCTTGGCTGAAAGAGAAGAAAGACAATGATTATTATGTCAAAAGCAGATGGTTCTACTGTCCCTGAGTCTAGGATTGATGTGGAAACCCAAAGGCAAATGAGAGCCTTGGAGAAAAAGAGACTTACAAGGATATTATGCGCTTGGGGTAATAGGTTTATTATCTCTATATACAAGTAAGCATTTATTGATGTTTGTCAAAAATAAGAGACAAGATAACAAAAACTATTTTAGCATGAAAACGAGATAGCTGCAATAGACCAATACTGAGCTTAAAGACTCCAAAAAGAGCACAGAACCTGAAATGACAGTTTTCAGGTTGTATAGTTATCCAGACAATGAAGTCAACTATACAAAGCAAGCAACACATGACAATAAAACACCATCAACAGTTTCTCACTGGAGGATGGAGGGAGGCTTGCTGGGGCCTGGGGCCACTGGTGGGAAAGGGTATTAAAATCTCATAAATCCTCCGTATCTTTTTTCCATTTCGGGAACTTCTTTGGAGTAACTTTCGCCTTCTTCGTCGGAGGGCAGAGCCTCAGCAAAGCGCTTCAGGAAGCCTCCATACCGTTTCTGGTAGTCCATCCACCACTCCGGGCGACCCACTCTTCTCATGAAGCCCCCATATCGCTTCTGCAGCTCTTTGGCTTCATCTTCCAGTTGGGGGCTTCTCTTTAAGCCTCTCATGAAGCCCCCATATCTCTTGCTCACTTCTTCCTCATTATCACTGCCATCCTGGTGGTGGCTACGCTCTCGGTTGTCCCCTGTTTCCAGAAGCTCTTTTAGCAGGTCTGAGGAATTGGCCAGCGAGTCGTCCTCCTCTGCATCCTTCTTCATGAAGCCCCCATACCGCTTGGCGAGGATCTCACTTCCATTGGCCTCTTCTTCTGGCTCCATGGGATAAAGCTCATCCATTTTCTTCATGAAGCCTCCATACCTTTTCATGAAGCCCCCATACCTTTTGGCTAGCAAATGGCTCTCTTCAGGTTTGCTGCTTTCTCTGAGGGTGCTGGTGCCATCTTGAGGAAGCTCTGGTTTGGACAGCTGTAGGAGCTCCTTGCAGGTTTCCCAAATTTTCAGAGAAGGCAGTTTTCCTTCACATTCCATTATGCAAGCCTGGGAAAACAATTTGATGTAATGATAAAAAGAAGCTTATGTGATTTCATTAAGTGAATGAACTTTTGTGGACCAAAAATATGCTTGCTTTGACATAATAACTTCCTTATTATAATAAGGTCATCTCCAATTTCTTATCACGACTTTTCATAAGGCTGAGCATGCAAATGAAACAAATGAAATTTGGAAACGGGAAAGGGGAGGGGTTCACTGAATCCAGTTAGGAATCTGCCTTTGGATTTTAAACCCATAGAAATTTTAAAGAATGTTTTTTAAAAAAATTTCCACACAGTTTTAACTTAGATTGACTGCTTTCACAATCTAATTTCACTGGATAGTTTTCCACTTCTGATATAATTTTGTTTGAGATTTTTCTAACCAAAAAGGAGAAATTTTTATTTACCTAATCAGGGATATTTCCTCAAAATTCCCTTTATCTTCTTGTCTTACAGATAAAATCAGTATTAATAACATAAGGGTCATTTGCTTTCTTGTGTTAATATTTTACTTAAAATGGTATCCAATATTCCTGCAAATACTTTCAATCTTCAAAGAAAAGCAACAGTTTAAAAAAAGTTTATAAACACATCCTAAAAACTCAATTTAAATCTTATGAATTATTTGCATTCTTATTAATTTGTTAATTTGTTGAAAGTACAGATCTTTTGTTTTTTTCCTTTTTTCTTTGCTGGATACAACAGACTTTATTATCTTGAACAAAATGTCTATAATGAAGAGATCAGATATAAAATTATACAAATGCAAGTGCACAAATTATTCATGTTTATTTTCTTCACATTTAGTCACTGTTGTATAGAAAAAGTATTTTTCAATGGAAATCATGGTATTTGATAAAATAGGAATCATCAGCATACATTCCTTTTTCTTATATAAATATTAAATTCAAAATCATTGTTAAGTCTTTACATTTGAATGATTTTAAGTTTTTTTTCTATTTAACACATCACTTGGGTATGATAAAGAGAGTACTAATATGTGAACATTTACAAAACATGCGTATTTCTTGGCATTTCAGGAGTTTTTTTATAGCCCTCTGAAGTCTACTTATAGAGGGGCCAGGTTACAGACCTTTAATTTAGACAGAAAGGCCAGGCTCTTTCTTGGTATTAAAAAATGTACTGGTATATTAAGTGATGTTAAATACACATATATTATTTTCACAATGAAAGAAAGCATTTTATTAGTGCAACAAAATCTTGCAGGCACGTATTTAGTAAGCTCTTAATGAGTATTTAAGCTTTGTGTCTGAGAAGATTAAATATATAACTACATAAGAATCTAAAGATGATCCATTAATAATTAAAATGTCTTATTTTATTCCTGACATATGACGAACAAATAAAAACACCATTAGAAGCTTAAGATATTTAAGGGGCAATAATATTTCCATTCTAAAGTTGTATCTAAGTGATCTTGTTGTTAAAAATTAACGTTGAATGTTTTGCATACTAATAGCAAAAGACTTTTAAATGTACGTGATGTGAGATTCCTTCAAAACCAAATAGTAACAAATATCAGAATAATGCACTCGTACTAAGGCAGCAATGTTAACTGATGGCTCCTATAGCCATGTATGCATGTTTTGTGGTATTTATCACACTTTGTGTGGTATGGTCAGGATCACATTAGATGGGAAATTCTATTTGGACATCAGCCATAGCATGCCTGCTCATCTCTGCATCCACCACAGTACCAATCATAAGTGTCTTTCTCATGGTAGAAGCTCAAAGCTCATTATGTATGATTTCACTACATAATTTTGGCCAGGCAACCTCATTTCTCACATGTCTTTTGCATCCGAGCCAAAATCCCAGAATGCTGTAATTCTAGCGAGACAGTCACTAAGTAAACGTTTTGTCATTGAGACAATAACAACCCTAAATGTAGGGTCCAATGCAAATCAGTTATTACACAAAATGCCTTTCTATGAGACTATTTTTATTGATGGTTGCTTATTATCTATTTTTTCAAGTTGCTAACACTACATGTGCCATCCCATCACCTGGATTAAAGTAATGGTAATAGTAATAAGTGATAAAAACAAGAGCATAAAAAGCAGTAAGGAAAATTCTGGAAAGAGCAGCCTTCCTCTTCTCCTACCCCACAATCCTGTTACATGATGAGAAGAGGGTGAGAGAAGGAGAGAGGTCAAGATTTGAGATGATACCCAGGGAAGGGCTAGCTGCTACCCAGTGAGCTCTGCTCAAGTTCCTCAACAATGCAAAAGGTAGATTAGTAGCATTTTGGGAGCTTGGTGAATCAAACAGATTAAGTATGAAAAAAACCCATTTGAATAGGCATGATTAAATGTCAGTCATATTAATTTGCTAACTCACATAATTTAAGTAAACTACTTTGGGGTCAGACTGTGTGATTAGAAAAATTAGACTAGAATCCATATAACCTTTATTCAGATGGCAGAGAAAGCTAGGGGAAGGGGCTGAGCCCCCGACATGTTGAGCAGGCGAAGCTCAAAATATGTGTGACTGGGCACAGGGAATTACGGGGACAGAAAGTGGAGTCTTCTATATGGCATGTTTTGGGTTTCTCTTCCTCCTTCTGTGTCTAAAATTCTTTACCCACAAGATCTATCCTTATATTTGTAGCACTGGCTCAATTTTTAGGCATAGATTATCAGCTCATGACTACAGGAGAAACAAGAAAGATGGGTGAAGGGGATTGTTTCCCCTATTGAAGATGAAGCATTTTTCTCATAGTTTAAATATACAACCTTCCTATGTGTCTTCTCTTTAATGCCAAGTTAGCACAGGTCAAACAAACATTTAACCTGAAATATATACCACAGATATTTGGAACCTGTTCCTTGGTTTTCTCCCCATTTCAAACATCTACATAAGGTAAAATTTCCTCAGTTCCACGTGGAACCCAAAGCAGCCTGGGCGAATACACTATTCTCATGAGCTTTTAAAGTAACCACAAAATTTCAACAAATTTCAAAAGCAATGCAAAGGAATTGTCAGGGGAGCTGGTAAAAGTGAAGCTACCTGAGTCTCAAGGTTGGAGATTCCGACTCAGTAGAGCACCAGAGGTGATTCGACAGCCCATGGGGAACCATGATCAGAATGCAAGTTATTTTGTCCTCAGCTTTTTCTTTCCCCAACCCCCTGTAGTGCAGTGTATCTTTGGACTGTTGTCACCCATTGGACACTGGCCACTTCTCTTGATCCTTTCTCATAGCCAAATTAAACTGTTGTTTTAGTTACTATTACAAAAGGGAAGTCGAAACAGAAGTTGAATTCCAGCATCACTGGCTAGTGAGATAGTTTGAACTCTTTCCTGTCTACGGTTATTTTGCCTTCCTCTCCCCGTACCCCTTTTCCATCCCTTTGCTCTCTCCTATTTACAGGTGAGGGTAGGGAATGAAGGACCTGAGGTTAAAAGAGCTGGGGAACATAAATCTAAAGAAAGGCACTGAAATGTCACTAACAAAAAATTACATTATTTGCGGGAAAGATGGGAAGATGGCTGCGTGTGGAGGGGCCCTTAGCTGGGATATGTTAGGAGTTGTGGTGACAGCCATCTTCCTTCTGACAGCCCAGGAGAGAACCCAGTGCTATCCGAGGTGCTGAACGGAGCACTTCTCGGGGTTCTCGAATTCCCAGGGTTAAAACAAACTTGGTTTGTGCGGCGACACGGCTACCCTTACCGGTCCCCAGATAGTCGCGGATCCCCGAAGCTAAGAGCAAGGGCAGGACTTCAGTCAGTGTTCCAGGAACAGCTGAGACACCCAGGTCACCACTGGCTCGCGCCGCTGCGGCTCCGACCCGGTGCGAACCGCCATACGCGCCGCGCGGTGGGCCAGGGGCAGTCCGTGTGCTGTTGCGGAAACTCTGTCTCACAAGGTGCGCAACACTCGCCGCGCGCAACACTCACCAGGAAGTTGATGTCGGCCGGGCGCACTAGGCGGTAGCTGCACGTCGCGCAATCCTGGCTACATTCTGCCCGCACGGTCGCCAGGAGCCCGGGGCCGAGCAACAGCAGCCAAGTGCAAAGTCTCAGGAACCGCGCCATGGACTGCGAGGAGAGAGGGACGCGTGCTTCGAGCCTGCCTGGGCGCAGAACGGGTCCCTCGGTAGGACCCTCGCCGCGACAGCCTCAGAAGGGGATCGTCGAGCAAAAGCCCGCAGGAATGCTCCTTTCTGGGGCCCCGCCCTCCCGGCCGACAGCTTTTAGATAGACCTGGAGGCGACTCAGATCGCCTCGCGGCTCCCGGGATGGCGCGGTCTGCCCCAACGCGAGACTGCCTGGGGCACCCGGCTGTTTTCCTGGGCGTCCGCGGCCCAGGACAAGATTCCGGAGAGAACGCCGCAGACCAGGGGCGAGAGAGCGGGAACCGGGGGAGGCAGGACATTGACTGGGGTCACAAAGAAGAACCAGGGAACGCTATTAGGGAACCCATGCAATGAAATGTGAAGGGAAAGAGGGCGGGCAGACGTCCCCAAACCCGCGCAGCAAAGACAAGCTTCGGCCAAATTCACTCACGTTGACGCTGTTCGGATGGAGCAGGCCAATTGGAAACGCCGGGTTCCAGACACGACTCTAGAGGGAAGAGAAGAAGGCAAGTGTGAGGAGGGTGGGCGTCGGGGAGGAGCGGGCCCGGGTGTGCTGGCGGACGTAGGGCTCACCGTCGCGGTCCTCAGCGTCGCTGCGGGGTCGCGGGCCAGGCTGCGGGGCTCTGAGCGCCTGCCTCGCCGTCCCGGGGCTTAAGGGCTGCTGGAGCCACTTTATAATTAGCCCCAAACCGAAGGAGGCGCGCGCGCCCCAATCGCCGGCGGGCTGCAGCTGACGCAGGCCCTACGCCAGCCCCGCGCCGACGCCTTCGCGGGAGGGGTCGGTCCCCCAGCACCCGCGCGCCGCTCCCCCCGCCGAGGATGGGGGCCACAGGGGGCGCTCGGTGGCTCCCCACACTGCCAGGTGACAAATCCAAGGCAGTTAGGAAGTCTGGGGAGAGTGAGATAGGATCAAGTTTCTCCGCATAAAGTCACTGAAATTGCACCGTGGGATGCGGGCTCCAGGGAGGGAAGCGAGGTGGGGGCGTTTGGAAGGATAGATGGACTGGCTTAGACTTCTGGAATGTGCTGGAGACCCAGCGGGCCGGTGAACCTGCCCCTTTCCCGCCTCCTCCCTGGGCCCCCTCGCGGGTCCCCGTGAGCACCAAGCACAGCCGTCCGGAATGTCGTCATTTATCGAGCAGCCTGTACCCCACACTTGACTCCGAGTTCCTTACCGCAGCATCTAACAGCGTCAAGGTGGGCAGTTTAGGCGCTCAATTAATGGTTACAGGAACTGAACTATTGAAACTTTCTGGGAATCTTAAAATCTCGGGGCAGAATTTTCACCTTTCCAGTTAGAGACCCTTGGCCAAGCGTAGAAGCAGGTAAACCCTCAGGTTCCTGGACTGCGCGCTTTTCAGCCACTGTGGGAGAGGATCCGTGTTTAACCAGCTCCCCAGGGCTCCCAAGTCGAAGGCCTACTGCCTTGAGAGCGCTGTCCAGGGTGTCCTGGGGTGTTGGATGAGTGAGAGGGGGGTGTCGGGGCGGGTGTAATGTCAGCGCGCCAGGAGTGTGGTGGGGAGGGAGGGATGAGGGACGCCCTACCCGGGACGCCGGGGCTTGGAACCTCTTCTCCATCGGGAGGCGGCCGAGGGCACACTGTGGAGGCTGGTACTGTCCATTAAGACACCCTTTCCCGCTTCCTGGCTCTGCAAAATTGCTAAGTGGCAAGCTGCTTACATTGCCTGAGGCCTCAGTTTCCCTATTTGAAAAATAGGAACAGAGGTAATATGCCATTCATAAGGTTCTGGAGAGAATCAAATGAAATAATGGACGAAGTCTCTTAGCCTTGTGCCTGGCACTATAGCAAGCCCTCAAAACGTGTTCCTAACCATCCGTCATCCGTCCGTCCACCTTTCCATCTGTGTCCATTGTCTGCTTACCTTACATCTACCATGGATGTATCCAATCCACCTGTGCATCTATCTCTCCTAGACCTAGGGGGAAACCATAAACAGTTCCTGGGAAAAGGTCCCAGAAGTTTCCAGGCCCTCTGCGCCCTCTGCAAAGCGCTGATTTCTACAGTCGCTAGGACCTGCAGCCGCGCTGCTTCCGCGGGGCTCGGGCCGCGCTGCGTGTCCCATTACAGTCGCTAGAGGGCAGCGCTCTCCTGCGTAGGCTGGGCTTGCGGGCACTGGGGTCTCAGTTCTCCTCAGGCCTCAATGTGCGGGCTTGACACGCAGCACTCGGATTAGCCCCGGAGCTGCACCCGAGCACCGCCTGCCTCCCGGCCGGGGCATCACGGTAGCAAGGTCGGGAATGCAGAGCCCTGGAGTGGGGCTGGAGAACGCCGGACATAGCCCTAGGGATCCAGCATTACCTTCTGAGCAGGAAAACGCAATATTTCCCGCTTTAGGTTCTTTTCATCATGGGGCCCCTTACTAGCTCCTTACTCTCTCCCCAAGACAAAGGAGAGCTTCTGTCTTTACTTCAGATTTTTCCTTGTTGCCTGGGCTTTGGAAAGGAAGCTGACTCCACTGCAGTACTCAGTGCGAAAGTAGTGCATGAACAAATTCTACCTAAAATTAAAGAAAACTTGCTATAGCTGAGCACTTGCGAACCTGGGATCACCTAAGAACTTTAAACACATAATCAGGAGCGGGAGGCTGAGGCGTGTGTGTGTGTGTGTGTGTGTGTGTGTGTGTGTGTGTAATGACCACATCACTCGATGCTTTTTAAGGGTGCACAGCGCGCAGTAGTGGAAACAGTGCATTTCTGCACTCTGGCGACACAAAGTCTCTTTAGGATCTTGGAAAAGTAGAAGCTTAAGTGTGGAAGGGGTTTTAGGGATAATTTATTCCACCACCCATTCTACAAATGGTAAAAACCAAGGCTCAGAACGTCCGAGTGACCCGCCAGGGCAGCGGCAGACCAGGTTTTCCAGCCTCTGAGTTCCTTCCCTGAAATCTACCTCAGGCCTAGTTTGTTTCTGTTGGAACTAGTCATGTGTGCTCTGAGTTAGAGTCTCTTGGCGCATTTGCATTTTCCCCTGAGACTCCTGAAATGTCAGGGGAGAGAGAAACAGAAAGGGAAAGAGAGGGTGCCTCCTAGGGTCAGTGCAAAAGTGTCCAGTCCCCCACGAGACCTTCCTAGATGTTTGGGGCACAGTGATTGCTTGGTAAATGTGTGTCGACCGGCTGACTGAATGAATGAATGAAGTGATAGGAGGTCGACCTTGTTTGCATACCCCAAATCAGTGACATCTCTTCCCATCATCCTCCCCCATAGACCTGAGAAACTAAAAGTCATTCTGGTGGCAATGGGTTGTAAGAAATTCATTTTTTCATGATCTTTTAAATATTCATCAAGAGCAAACAGACTTTGCAGTCATGATCTGGGAGAAAGCTGCTCTAGAAATCAGACTAAAAAAGGGAAGGGGCTCTGTCTTAAAGCATTCAATCCAGACATTTTTTATTTTCAGGTTAGGATCAATAACTCATCTTCTGATCCTAGGGTCCCAAGCATTTGCCCAAAGGGATCCATCATAGAGACCAAGAAATGTGACTTTTTAACCCTGATGATGAATGGCATTTTCCTCAGTTCTTAGGTGTTCTCAGAGTCTAAAAAGGTGGGATTTTACAATGTTCTTTTAGTGTCCTCTTCCATTATTTTCAGATGGAAGATGCCTAAATTGAATGATGTCTTTCTGTTACTCACTCCTCTGCTCCCCTCCCCTTCCTGTCACCCAAGCACACATATTTTATTACAGAAAGCCATTTCTGTCTGCCCCTCTCTCTCTAAAGTAGCAGTAGTGGAAACAAGGACCTTCAGCACTCTGGCAGTTGTGTGATGGTTCAGCATAAAGGCAACATGTTCTAACATTTCAGATGTTTGGAGTCATGCCAGAGTCAGGGGAGACATCCCTGTTTTCAGTTACAATCTAAAGTGCACAGTTTGCAAAATGTGATTCTGTGAGCTGGGCATATAACTGTGAAGTAGCACTGTTAAGGGATTCTTTTTCAGACTGGCTCAGAACACCGTAATGGAGCAGCTGGAAGTGGGGTTGGCTTGAACGAGATGTTTTATGGTGTCACAAACCCCATTTTAAGGAAAGTCAGTGTTGGTACATTCTCATTTCCCAAAATCCAGGAAATAGAATAAAACTCTAGGAAGAAAAGGTAATCTGGTACAAAGTTGCCAGATTAAATAATAGAAGGAGTTTAAATAATATAAATTAAATAATAGAATGAGTTTAAATAATAGAAAACATGTCAATGTGTCAGAGGAGGTGGGGAGAAAGGGAAGGTAAATTAAACCAAGAATATCAAACATATTGTTTATGTACTGTAAACTTATGGAGGATTGAAACACACTTCCTAACTTTGGCCTTTTGCTGTCCAGCAGGCAAAAGATCAATCTTACTATTAAGTATAGGTAATTAGACAATGAATAAAGCAAGTCCTATTATGAAAAATTAGATTAAAATAACATATAGCTGTGAGTCCAACCAATAGAGTGTGTCTTGAGCAGCTTGACTTTTAATAATGACTTTTGAAATTGCCTTGAGAAATTTAATAGCCACACGAGAGAACCAGTCAATGTTAAAAAATCGTGTTGCCTCAGTGAAACCCTGTCTCTACTAAAAATACAAAAAAAATTAGCCGGGTGTGGTGGCGGGTGCCTGTAGTCCTAGCTACTCAGGAGGCTGAGGCAGGAGAATGGCGGGAACCTGGGAGGTAGAGCTTGCAGTGAGTCGAGATCGTGCCACAGCACTCCAGCCTGGGTGACAGAGCAAGACTCCATCTCAAAAAAAAAAAAAAAAAAAAGTGTCGCCTCATTGGATCCAAACCTTATTCAACAACTTGACTTTGATTTGGTGTTTTGGTTGTTTCTGAAATCAAATATTAGATCCCACTTATGGGACCTGTATAGAAGGCATTCAAAAATATTCATCCATCAGAGACGATTTTCACAGTTGAAGGAATGCTAGAAGAGAAGTTCTAAATAGATTTTGATCAATCGTAAGTTATTGGAATGAATGCAATGGCTGCAGGATACCAAGTTCTTAAGGGAATCCCTTTGTGTATGATCCACAGCACAGATGTTTGCACATAGTAGAGACTCAGTGAAGTTGCTTTTAAAACATGTGTTTTTGCTTATAGTTACATCTTCCATAGCTCCCAAGTGATGATGAATGGTGGGATAGACCCAAGAGGTCAAAATGTTTTAATAAAATTATATAGGGAAAGCGCTCAAATCTTTCAAAGCTATCAAATAAAAACTGAGCAAACTGACTAACCAACGACTCTTAGATCTATCTATCATAGACGTTGGGTCGCAGGGGAAACCACTGTCCCCTCAAATTGGAGAGACCAACAGGCAAACGCAGAGGGTCCTGGCTTGCTGGTGCAAAAACCTCCCAGAGAATCAGTTGGGAGGTAGAAAAACCTGAACTACAGCTGAAAAATTCCGGGAGACTGTGTGAACAAATCTGAGATAAAAATTCCAGGGGAACCCAGTCCACGGAGGCCTCCACACTTTCATGAATTTTACTTACAGGTGTTCAACCAGGTTCTCACAATGAATAATGGAAAAAATTTCCCTTGTGCTTCAAGCAGTGGTAGGGAAAAAAGAGCCATTTTGAAATACACCGGAACATTGTGTTCTTAACAACGTTTGCCCACAGGAGAACCTAGTTAACCAGAGTCTAATCTGCTGGAGTTTTATCAGAAAATAGCTGACCTGAGGGACTGGAAATACCCAACTCCAGCCCCTCCAGGCATTGTGTTCTACTGAAGGGGAGGCTGGGGACTAGGAACATATGTAAAGTTCACAGCCCAGAGGTACAGGCTCACTAAAGACTGAGACCTACTCATAGGACTGCAGAACACTCCCTTCCTGCTTTATCAACACGTTACTAAAGGCATATTTATAACATTTCCATTTACCCAGTACATCAAGTCTGGCTGTCAAGAAAAAATTACAAGACATACTAAAAACCAAAAAAAAAAAAAAAAAAAAAAAAATCCCCACAGTTTGAAGAGGCAAAGCAAGCATCAGAACCAGGCTTAGATATGTCAGAGATGTTAGATTTACCAGATGGGGAACTTAAAACAACTATGATTAAAACACTAAAGGATGAGGTAGACAGCATGCAAGAACAGATGGGCAATGTAAGCAAAGAAACAGAAATTCTAAGAAAGATCCTAGAAGAAATGCTAGAGATCAAAAACACTGTCACAGAAATGAAAAATGCCTTCAATGGGTTTATTGTTAGACCGGATATGGCTGAGGAAAGAATCTCTGGACTTGGGGATATGTCAATAGAAACTGCCAAAAGTGAAAAGCAAAGATAAAAAAGACTGAAAAAACAAAAAACAAAAAACAGAATATCCAAGAACTGCTGGACAATTATAAAAGCAGTAACACAAATGTAATGAGAATTCCAAAAGGAGAAGAGAGAAACAGAAGAAATGTTTGAAACAATAGTAACTGAGAATTTCCCCAAATTTTGTCAGACACTAACCCCTATATATCAGGATATGTTGTCAGGAAGCCCAGACAACACTGAGCAGGATAAATGCCAAAAACCCTAAATCTGTGCATACCGTTTTCAAAATACAGAAAATCAAACATAAGGAAAGCATCCTGAAGGAAGCCAGAGAGGGGAAGAACACCTTACCCGTAGGGGAGTAAAGATAAGAACTACGGCTGGATGCGGTGGCTCACACCTGTAATCCCAGCACTTTAGGAGGGAGAGGCGGGCGGATCACAAGGTCAGGAGATCAAGACCATTCTGGCTAACACGCTGAAACCCCGTCTCTACTTAAAAAATACAAAAAATTAGCCGGGCATGGGGGCAGGTGCCTGTAGTCCCAGCTACTCGGGAGGCTGAGCCAGGAGAATCGCTTCAACCGGGGAGGCAGAGGTTGCAGTGAGCTGAGATCGTGCCACTGCACTCAAGCCTGGCGACAGAGCAAGACTCCATCTGGAAAAAAAAAAAAAAAAAAAAGATAATAACTACATCTGATTTCTCAGAAATCATCCAAGCAAGAAGAGCAGAAGTAAAATATTGAAAGAAGTATTAAGAGAAAAAAAAAACCCATCAAGCTAGAATTCTTTATTTTGTGAAATTGTCCTTCAAAAGTGAAAGAGAAATAATTTCTTAGACAAGCAAAAATTGAGAGAATAGATTGCCAGTAAACCTGCCTTGCAAGAAATGTTAAATTCTTTAGAGAGAAGGAAAATAATAAAGGTCAAAAACTTGGATCTACATTAAAAATGGAAGAGTATCAGAGAAAGAATAAGTGGAGGTAAAATAAAAACTTGTATTTTGTTATTCTTGATTGATCTAATAGATAACACTTTGTTTAAAATAATAAAAGCAACAATATATTTGATTGTGTATGCTTATGTGCAGATATATGTTTAGGTATGCTTATATGTAAGTGAAATAAATGGGAGCAATGATATAAGAAACAAGAGGAAGGAATTATAATTATTTTGTTATTGTAAGGTACTCACATTACCTGTGAAGTGTTATTACATTATTTGAAATTGGACTTGGATTCCTTGTAAATGTATATTGTAAAATCTAGGGTAAACACTTTAAAAAGTTAAAAAAAGGATAACTGATATGCTACTAAGGGAGAGAAAATAGAATGACATAAAATACTCAATTAAAACCACAGAAGTCAGAAAAAGAGTAGAAGACAAAAATAACAAAGGCAACAAATAGAAAATGATAACACATATGGTAGATAGGAATCCGACTGTATCAATAACTGGTTTGGATTTCAATGATTTAAATACATTAATTACAAGATACTGTCAGAGTGGAATAAGAAACAAGTTTCAACCATGTGTTGCCCACAAAAAGTCCATGTAAATATAAAGGTACGTATAGATTAAAAGTAAACAACTGGTGAAAGCTATGCTAAAACTAATCAAAAGAAAGCAAAAGTAGCTATATTAATTGCACAGAGAAGACTTCAGACCAGAAAAAGTTATCAGGGGTGAAGAGGACCATTGCGTAATGATAAAGGGATTACTTCTTCAAGAAGACATAAAAATTCTTAATGTGTATGCACCTAACAACAGAGCATCAAAATACATAGGCAAAAATGGATAGGACTGCAGGGAGAAATAGATGAATTCACTATTATATTTGGAGGCTTCAACACCCCTCTGTCAGCAATGGACAGATCCAGCAGGCGCAAAATTGGTAAGGACAAAGCTGAACTCAACAACACCATCAGGCAATTGAATATAATAGATAGCTACAGACTGTTTCATCCAACAACAGCAGAATATCCATCATTCTCAAGCTAACACAAAACATTCACCAAGATAGACCACATTCTGGGCCATAAAATACACCACAGCAAATTTACAAGAATATGAATCATACAATGCCTGTTATCAAACCACAATGGAATTAAACAAGAAATCCATAATAGCAAGATAAATGGAAAACTCCAAAATACTTGGAGATGAAAAAACACTTCTAAATAACATATGGGTCAAAGAAGAAATCACAAGAGAAATTTAAAAGTAACTTAGAATTGAGTTAAAATGAAAACACAACTTATCAAAATTTGTGGGATGCAGTAAAAGCAGTGCATAGAGGGAAATTTGTAGTGTTGAATGCATATGTTTGAAAAGAAGAAAAATCTAAAACCAATCAACTAAGCTTCCACCTTAGGAAACTGGAAGAAAAAGATCAAATTAAAGTAAGTAGAAGAAAAGAAATGATGAAAATTAGGATAGATTAGATTTGTTAGATTTCTCTGTCTTATTATCCTGTCTTCATGTTTTTATGTCATTTTGGGTAGTCCTCCCTTATCCATGGTTTTGCTTTGTTTGGTTTTAGTTACTTGCAGTCAACTACAGTCAGAAATTATTAAATGGAAAATTCCAGAAATGAATAGTTCATAAGCTTTAAGTTGTGCACCATTCTGAGTAGTGTGATGAAATCTCATGCCACCTTCCTCTGTCCCATTGGGATGCCAATCATCCTTTTGTTCAGCATATTCACATTGTATAGTAAGTCCTCACTTAACAGTTGTTGATAGTTTCTTAGAAACTGTGACTTTAAGCAAAACAGTGTGTAATGAAACCAATTTTACCATAGGCTAATTGACATAAACAAGAGTTAAGTTCCTAAGGTATATTCCTGGTCACAAAAACATCACCAAACTTCTAAATGAAACCCTAAACATTTCTAATATTAAAGATTAAAATAAATAAGAGCTATATATGCATTTTAGAATGATTAATTAAAACAAGTAAGATAAGTATTTATCCAATTTTTGGTGAATCAGTGAGTCACAACAGTCATAGTAGTGGGTTAAATCAAGGAATGTTTGCAAAGTAAAAATTGTGAGGAACACCTCCTACCAGTTCAAAAACAAACAATAACAAATATGGTGGGTTTGATGAGCACATTTGTACTGCATTGTTTCTTGTGCATTCATATAATTGTCCTATATTTTATGAATTGTTATTTTATGATAATTTGTATTCATTCGTTCATTCATTTTCCAATCTGCTTTATTCCAATTCAGGGTCATACATGACTGGAGCATATTGCAGCAGCTCAAAACACAAGGCAGGAACCAACCCTGGACAGGATGTCATTTCATCGCAGGGCACACTCACACACACCCCTACCCTCACTCAGACTGGGACAATGTGGTCATGCCAATTCACCTAATGTGCACATCTTTGGGATGTAGGAGGAAGCTGGAGTACCCAGAGAAAACCCATGCAGACATGGGAAGAATGTGCAAACTCCACACATAACAGTTACCCTGGCTAGGAATTGATTTTTTTTCTCATCAACATTACAACAAAATGAAATATTTGAGGGCCTGCTGGAAGTCCTAGCTAATGCAATAAGATAAGAAAATAGATTGAAAGGCGTATGGATTAGGAAGGAGTAAGTAAAGCTATCTTTATTTCTATACAGATGACATGATCTGTATAGAAAATCTGAAATAATTAAAAAAACCTCCTAGAACTAAAAAGCAATTATAGCAGGGTTGCAGGATGTTAGGTTAGTACACAAAAGTCAGTCACTTTTCTATATACCAACAATGGCAAGTGGAATTTGAAATTTAAAAACACTGTACCGGCCAGGCGCGGTGGCTCACGCTTGTAATCCCAGCACTTTGGGAGGCCGAAGCGGGCAGATCACGAGGTCAGGAGATCGAGATCATCCTGGCTAACACAGTGAAACCCCGTCTCTACTAAAAATACAAAAAATTAGCCGGGCGTGGTGGCGGGCGCCTGTAGTCCCAGCTACTCGGAGAGGCTGAGGCAGGAGAATGGCGTGAACCCGGGAGGCGGAGCTTGCAGTGAGCCGAGATCGCGCCACCGCACTCCAGCCTGGGTGACAGAGCGAGACTCCGTCTCAAAAAAAAAAAACAAAAAACACTGTACCATTTACACTGGGACCTCCCAGGTTTATCAGCATATGTACAAAATCTATAGGAAAACTACAAAACTCTGATGAAAGAGATCGAAGAAAAACTAAATAAATGGAGAGATATTCCATATTGATGGATAGGTAGACTCAATATTTTCGAGATGTTAGTTCTTCCCAGAGGGATCTATAGATTCAATGCAATCTAGTAAAAATCCCAGCAAGGTATTTTATGTTTATTGACAAACTCAGTCTAAAGTTTATGTGGATGGCAAAAAAGCCAGAATAGTCAGCACTTACTGAAGGAGAAGAACAAACTTGGAGGGCTGACACCACTTGACTTCAAGTTAAGCTTACTTTGTAGTAAGTCAAGCTTACTACAAAGCTGACTTATAAAAATAGTGATCAAGACAGTATGGTATTGGCAAAAGAATAGACAAATAGGTTAATGGAACAGAATAGACAGCCCAGAAATATACCCACATAAATATAGCCCACTGATTTTTGACAAAGCAGCAGAAGCACTACAACAGAGAAAGTCTTTTCAACAAATGGTGCTTGAACAATGGGACATCCATATGCAAATAAATGAAACTAGACACAGATTTTACACCTTTAAAAAAAATAACTCAAAATGGATCAAAGGCAGACCTGTATATAAAATGTACAACTAGGACACACCAAAAACCCCGTTAGAACTAATGAACAAATTCAGTGAAATCACAAGATACAAAATCAACATGTAAAAATCAGCTGTGTTTCTGTAAACTAATGATGGCTGTCTGAAAAAGAAATCAAGCAAACAATTGCATTTATAATAGAATTAAAAATTACTTAGGAATAAATTTAACCAAGGGGGTAAGAGATCTGTACATTGAAAACTATGAATCATTGATGAAATAAATTGAGGAAGACATAAAGAGATGGAAAGATATCTCATGTTTATGAATTGGAATAATTAATATTGGTAACATATCCCTACTACCAAAGGGATCTAAAGATTCAGTGCAATCCCTATAAAAATTTCAATGGCATCTGTTTCCACAGAAATAGAAGAAATAATCCTAAAATCTGTATGGAACCACTAAACATCCAAACAGCCAAAGTAATCCTGAGGAAAAAGAAGAAAGCTGAAGAGATCACCTGATAACAAATATACTGCAAACCTATCATAATCAAAACAGCATGAGATCAGCGTACAAATAAACATATAGGCCAATGGTAAAGCAGAAGAGTATAGAGAGCCCAGAAATAAATCCATGGATTTATGATCAATTGATCTCTGACAAAAATGCCAAAAACACACAATGGGGATGACGCTCTTTTTAATCAATGGTGTTGGGAAAACTGGATATCCACAAGCAAATGGATGAAATTGGACCCATCTCACACTGTGTAGAATGCTTCAATGATCATGGGAGTGCTAATATCTCTCTGAGATCCTGATTTTAATTATTTGGATAAATACACAGACGTAGGATTGCTGGATCATATGGCAGTTCTATTTTTAATTTCTTGAGTAACCTTCATACCCTTCTTCATAGTGGCTGCACCATTTTACCTTTCCACCAGCAGTCACAAGGGTTCTAACTTTTCCACGTCCTTGCTAAAACTTCTTAATTTCTGTTTTTTAAAAAACATAATGGCTATTTTAGCAGATGTGAGATAATATTTCATTGTCATTTTGATTGGCATTTCTCTGATGATTAATGATCATGAAAAGATATGAGAATCTTTTCATATACTTGTTGACCATTTATATATATTCTCTGGAGAAATGTCTATTCTAAACTTTTGACCATTTTAAAGTAAGTTGTTTTTATCTATTGTTTGGATATATTTTGGATATTAACCTCTTATGAAATATATGACTTACAAATATTTTCTCCCATTTCATAGGTTACCTTGTCACACTGTTGACTGTTTCCTTGGCTGTGCAGAAGCTTTTTAGATTGATGTGGTCCCACTTGTTTATTTTTGCATTTCTTGCCTGTTTTTTGGTATCATATCCAAGAAATTGTCACCAGAGTAATGAAGCATTTCTGCAATGCTTTCCTTCTAGTAGTTTTGTGGTTTCGGATCTTATGTATAAATCTTTACTCCATTTTGAGTTGATTTTTGTGTAAGATAATGATCCAATTTTCTTCTTTTTAATGTGTATATCCAGTTTTCCCAACACCATCTGTTGGAGAGACTATTTGTTCTCCATTGTGTTTTCTCTGCACCTTTGTTAAAAATCAACTCACCATAAATGCATGGATTTCTTTGCTCTCTATTCTATTCCACTGACTAATGTATCTGTATTTATATTGGTATTAACACTGTGTTCTTTTTTTGCCATTGTAGCTTTGTAATACATTTTGAAATCAGGAAATGTGGGACCTCAAGCTTTGTTCTTTTTTTCTTAAGATAGTTCTGGCTGTTCAGGGTCCTTTGTGGTTCCATCTGAATTTTAGGATCATTTTTTTCTAATTTTTGTAAAAAGTGCCATTGGGATTTTGATAGAGATTGCATCAGGTCTGTAGATCACTTTGAGCAGTACAGACATTGTAACAATATTAAATCTTCCAATTCATGAACATAGAATGTCCTTCTATTTCTTTCTTTCTTCTTTAATTCCTTTCAGCAATGTTTTGTAGTTTTCAGTGTGTAAGTTTTTTATTTCCTTGGTTAAGCTTATGCTTAAGCTTATTCTTTAATGATGCCGTTCTAAATTGGATTATTTTATTAATTTCCTTTCCAGATGATTTATTAGTGTATAAAAACGCACCTGATGTTTGTATGTTACTTCTTATCCTGCAGTGTCACTAAATTTATTTATTAGTTCTAATAGTTTATTGGTGGAGCTTTTACAGTTTTCTCTATACAAGATCATGTCATTCACAAACTGCAGTACTTTTATTTCTTTCTTTGAGATTTGAATGCCATTTATTTCTTTTTCTTACCAAATTGTTCTGGCTAGGACTTCCATTACTGTGGTAAATGGAGGGGCAACAACAGGCATCCTTTTCTTCTTCTTGATGTCACAGGAAAAGTTTTAGTTTTTCACCATCGAGTATAATGTTAGCTGTGGACTTTTCATATATAGCCTTTATTATGTTGATATAATTTCCTTCTCTTCCTTGTGTATTGATTTTTTTAATCAAAGGGTGTTGAATTTTGTCAAATGCTTTTTCTGCATCTATTGAGATCATTATTTGTGATTTTTATTCTTTGTTCTGTTAATGTGGTGTATCACATTGATTGATTTTCGTATGATAAACCATCTTCATATCCCAGGGGTAACTCCCACTTGAGTCATGGTTAAGATCCTTTTAATGGTCTATTTGCTCATATATTGTTGAGATTATTTACATGTGTATTTATTAGGGATATTGACCTGTAGCTTTCTTTTCTTATTGTATCTTTCTCTGGCTTTTGTATCAGGTAATGCTGGCCTCGTATAATGAGTTTGGAAGTGTCCCTCACTTTAAAAATTTTTATGAGTGTTTGAGAAAGATTCGTATTAATTCTTCTTTAAAGGTTTGGTAGAATTCACTAGTGAAATCATGTGGTCTTGAGCTTTTCTTTTTTGGGGGGCTTTTGACTACTGATTCAATGTCTTTGTTAATTATAAGTGTTTAGATTTTCTATTTTTTCATGGTTCAGTCTTGGTAGGTTGAATGTTTCTAAGAATTTCTTCTAGGTTATCCAATTTTTTTGGTGCATCATTGTTAATAGTAATCTCTTATGATCCTTTGTATTTGTCAATTGTAATGGCTTCTCTTTTTTTTCTGGTTTTCTTTGAATCTTTTCTCTTTTTTTCATAGTCTAGCCAAATGTTTGTCAATTTTGTTGATATTCTAAAAAAAACCAATCCTTACTTTTAATGATTTTTTTCTATTCTCTATTTAATTTATTTCTGCTGTAATCTACGTTATTTCCTTCCTTCTGCTAAATTTGCACATGGTTGCTTTTTTTCTAATTTCTTTAGGTGTAGAGTTAGGTCTTTTATTTAAGATATTTTTTCTTTTTAAGTGTAGGAGTTTAACACTATAAACTTTCCTCTTAGTACTGCCTTTGCTACATCCCATAAGATTTGGTATGGTATGCCATATTTTGTTTTTGTTTGTCTCAAGATATTTTTAATTTTCTTTTTAATTTTTTTCTTTGTCCTATTGGTTATTCAAAAGTGTGTTGTTTCATTTCTACATTTTTGAATTTTCAAGTTTTCCTTTTGCTGTTGATTTCTATTTTTATTCCATTGTGATCAGTAAAGATATTTGTTATAATTTTCGATTTTCTTAAATTCATTCAGACATGTTTTGTGATCTAAAATGTGATCTACTGTGGATAATATTCTGTACATTCTTGAGAGGAATGTGTATTCTGCTGCAGTTGGGTGGAATGTTTTGTATATGCCTGTTAGGTCCATTTGGTCTATAGTGTTGTTCACATTCTGTTTTCTTATCAATTTTCTTTCTAGATGTTCTATCCATTATTGAAAGTGAGCTATTGAAATTTCCTACTATTATTGTGTTGCTATCTATTTATATTTCTTCTTTCTGTCTATTTCTTTCTTGAGTTTGGTGAATGTTTCTCTTGTATCTTTAGATGCTCTGCTAATATTTGCATATATGTATGTGTATATATCCATATGTATACATAAGTATGTATAATTGTTATGTCTTCCTGGTGAATTGATTCTTTTATCATTATATAATGTCCTTCTTTTTTGCTAGTGACAATTTTTGACTTAAAGTCACTTTGTCTGATGTAAGTATGGCCATTCTTTCCCTCTTTGGGAAGTGGTCATTTGCATATCTTCTTCCATTCTTTCACTTTCAATCTATGTGTGTCCTTAAATCTAAAGTAAGTCTTTTGTGGAAAGTGTATAGTTGGATTGTCCCAGTAATTCTCTGCCTTTTGACTAGGGAGTTTTGTCCATTTGTATTTAAAGAAATTATTAATAAGGATAGACTTACTATTGCCATTTTGTTAATCATTTCCTGTCTGTCTTTAGCACTTTTGTCTCTCTTTTCCTCTCTTTCTGTCTTTATTTTATTTTTTTGTTGTTGTTGACGTTTTGTAGTGACATATTTTTATTTTTTCTCATTTTCTTTTGTGTATCTTCATAGGTATTTTCTTTGTGTTTATTATAGGTCCTACATAAAACATCTTATAGTTATCACATCTATTTTAAGCTGATAATAAATTCAATGACATACAAAAACTCTACCCTTTTACTCTCTCCATCTTTGTTATTGGTGTCACAGATTATATATTTTTATATTGCATGCCAAAATTAAAAAGTCGTTTATATTCCACTGTTATAGTATTACAGTATTCCATATTTGTTTATATATTTACCTTTACCAGCAAGCTTTATATTTTCTTATGCTTTCATGTTTACTATCTTTTTTTTCAACTTAAAGGACTCACTTTAGCATTTCTTGTAAGGCATGTCTAGTGATGAACTCTCTCAGTGATTGTTTATCTGGGAAAACCTTTATCTCTCCTTCATTTTTTTTCTTTATTTTAATAGAGACTGGGCCTTACTATGTTGCCCCAGCTGGTCTTGAACTCCTGAGCTCAAGCAATCCTCCTGCCTCGGCTTCCCAAAGTGCTAGGATTACAGGTGTGAACCACCGTGCCTGGCCCTGTCTCCTTCATGTTTGAGGGACAGTTTACCAGATATGATATTCTTAGTTGACAGTTAAAAAATATTTTAGCACTTTGAATATATCATCCCACTTCCTTCTACTTTCACAGTTTCTGCTGAGAAATCCACTGGTAGTCTATAGGGGTTCCCTTACTGAGTTGCTTTTCTCTTGGTATTTTCAAAATTCTTTCTCTCTCTCTCTTTTTTTTTTTTTTTTTTTTTTACAATTTCCTTATAATGTGTCTTGGTGTGAACTTCTTTATTAATGACCTTTTTATGGTGCTGTGTTAAGCTTAAATTTCTGAGGCAAAATGGCCTTTTTAAAAATTCCTGGATTATCATATTCCTGGCCTCTTTTCTTGAGCTATGATTTGGTTGCCTTAGTAGAGTGCTCAAATCATGAAAGAAAGGGAATATTCTTGTAATGACTGAAGGAAACAACCTATTTATCTGCATGGATCCAGTGCTCCATATCAAAAATTACAATAATAGAATAATTTATAACTATAGGTAGAAAGCTGCTTCATAAAACTGTAACAAGATATTCCTAGAAAAAATGACTTCTGGATAGCACACAAAAATCTTGTGAATAGTTATTTCATTTGGGATATATTATGTAGTATTGATCTCCAATGTATCTGTAGGTATAGAGCAAATTAGGAGAAGTAAGATGTGTTTGGACTAGGATTCAGATGGTCCACAGAGGGGAGGATTTGAATAAGTGAGAAAGGCACAAGAGAGGATCCCAGGACAAGGCAGAGTGACAGGAAGGAGCCTGTCAGTGATGGGAGTTGTTGAGATGCAAGGGACTGTGAATGGGCATTGGCTTGATGTAGGAAGCCTTTGGTGGGATGAGGTAGGAGGTAGTGTGAGTGAAATAGGAAGAAAGGAGACTACTCAGCCACTCTTAGTGAGAACCTGAAGTGGGGAGGGAGGATGCTCTCTCAGGCCTGCAGGTATGCAGATGTCTGGAAAGTGTGCAAGAGGGTTCTGAAAATGAAGCCTCCCTGGGATCTTTGGTCTTTGCTGGGAGAGAGTAGCTAATTACTTACTCTTTTCTCTCTTGACTTGCCAGTTTTTGTCTCTCTATTGCTTCTTACTCCATATATATCCTTATAAACATATAAACTTGCTTATTTTTCTTCTGATTTTTTACAAAAGCACTTTTCAAATCTATAATGCTTCTCCTAAAAACTTCTGTCTCAACTTCTATCCTAACTCTATCATCACAGTTAAGACTGTTGAAGAATGGTCTAATTTTTTTGGTAGCTCTCCTTTATCTTCTGTGATTCCCTTATTCCACTGAAAATGTGCTTTTATTCTTATCACTCCAGTGAAATTGTACTTGTTACAGTCAGCAATAACATTTTAGATGAAAATCCAACAAACCTATTTCAGTTATTATACCACTTATCATATCTTCAGTATTGGACACCATTGTCCCCTCACTCTTTCCAGGTATTCTCCCTGACACTGTTCACTGTTACCTTTTTGGTTGTTCTTTTTACTCTTTCCTGGATTTCTCTTCCTATGTCTGTCCCTTAAATGGTGATGTTCCATCTGGTTTTGCCCTGTGGTTCATCTCAGCTCAAATTACACATTCTTCTTGGGAAAATTTATCTTCTCCAGGACTTTACCTTTGATATAGTTGAGATATTTGTCTCCTCAAATCTCATGTTGAATTGTGATCACTGATGTTGGAGGTGGGGCTTAGTGGGAGATGTTTGGGTCATGAGGATTGATCCTTCAGTGAATGACCTGGTGCCTTTCTTGTAATGAGTGAGTTCTTCCTCTATAATTTCGTATGAGAACTAATTGTTAAAAAGAACTGGCATCACTTCCTTTCTGCCTCTTCCTCTCTCACCATGTGACGCCATGATTCCCATTGCCTTTCACCATGAATAAAATCTTCCTGAGGCCTCACCAGGAGCCAAGAAGATGCTGGCAACATGCTTCTTCTACAGCTTGCAGAACCAAGTGCCAAATAAATCTTTTCTTTATTAATAACCCAATCAAGTGTATTCCTTTATAAAAGCACAAAACACAGAATATTAGTACTGGGGAGGTGAGCATTGCTATAAAGGTACCTAAAAATGTGAAAGCAGCTTTGGAACTGAGTAATGGGGAGAGGCTGGGAGAGTTTGGAGGACTTGGAAGACAGGATGGTGGGGAAAATTTGGAACTTATTAGAGACTGGTTAAATGGCTGTGAGCAAAATGCTGATAGAAATGTGGACAGTGAAGTCCAGGCAAAGTCTCAGATGGAGGTGAAGAACTTGGGAAACTAGAGCAAAGATGACCTAGAAAAGAACTTGGCTGCATTGTGTCCAGGTTGCAGGGCTTTGTTGAAGGCTTTGTGGAAGTTCATCATTCTAAGGCTGAACGTAAGAAAGATGACCCAGGTAAGAATGATGACCCAGGGTCTCTGGTGGAAGCAAAGCATTCAAGAAGTGTCATGACTGCTTCCAACAGCCTATGATCAGATATGGGAGCAAAGGAAGGACCCATAATTGGAAATTTAAATTAAGAGGGAAGCAGAGCATAAAAACCTGGAAAATTCACAGCCTGGCCATCTGGTAGAGAAGGAAAGAATGCTTTCACTATAGGAATCCAAAGGAGTGGAATCCAAACGAGAGGAATCCAAGAAGGCTATGGGGCAACCACTTGCTAGAGAGAGTAACATGACTAAAAGGGAGCTAGGTGCTGATATTCAAGATGATGGGAAAAAAAGTTAGAGGTCTAGGAGGACAGAATGGTTTCAGGGGCCAAGCCCAGGGTACTGCTGTCCTGTGATGATTTGAGATGCTGCTGTAGCTGTGGCCACAGCTCATAGGGCCCAGGTGCTGCTTGGGATGCCACTCAGCATAGTGCAAGCTATAAGCCTTGGCAGCCTCTGTGTGGTGCTAAGTCTGCAGGCACACAGAATGCAAGAGTGGCATTCCAAGATTTTCTGATTTGTAATTGCTTAAGGAAGAGAAGCTTTGTGTAAAAATGTGGGATCATCAGAAAAGAATGTTAGCTCTGGCCCATGAATGTGACTCCTTTCAGGCCCCTCAGGAACAAATTTAGAACAAAGAATGGTGGTCAAAGTTCAGTCTTCAGTTCCCTCTTATCTGAGATCCATATGCCAGTACAACTTTTGGTGTGGATATGGGTTTTTGAAAAACAACTCAGAGCCATATGTTAGGTGTTATGTTTAGTTTCCATAGGGTAACAAAATCTAGAATCCTGTGATTCTAGATTTCTTGGCTATTATTTTAAGCTTCTATTACCTTCTTGCTTATCAAGCTGCTTCTTTACTTCTCATGGCTAGCCAGGTGTCTGGAATTTCCCTTGTAGTAATTAAATATTTTCCTGTACTTCCATGCTTGGGAGGCCCCCAGACCCCTAAGGTTGGGGGGGTTTCCCTCTTCCATCTCAGTTTTTGATCTCAGAGGCTCATAGGTGGAAGGAATTGCCCTTGTGTTTCAGATGAGACTTCAGACTTTTAAGTTGCTGCTGGAATGAGTTAAAATTTGGGGGTACTCTTGGTAAGGGATGATTATATTTTGCAATGGGAGAAGGACATGAGATTAGGGAGGCCAGGGACAGAATGATATAGTTGGGTATTTCCCCCATCCAAATTTCATGTTGAAAGGTGGTCCCCCAATATTGGAGGTGGGGCCTAGTGGGAGGTATTTGGTTCATGAGGGGCAGATTCTTCATAAATGGCTTGATGCCTTCACTATGGTAATGAATGAGTTCTCACTCTATTAGTTCTTGTGAGAATTGATTGTTAAAAAGGAGGCATCTCCTCCTTTCGGCCTCCCCCCTCTCTCTCCATATGACATGCTGGCTCCTTTTGCCTTCCATCATGAGTAAAAGCTTCCTGAGGCCTCAGCAGAAGGCAAGCTGATGCTGGTGCCATGCTTCTTGTACAGCTTGCATAACGATGAGCCAAATAAATATTTTTTCTTTAAATTACCCAGTCAGGGGTATTCCTTTATAGCAGTGCAAAACAGACTAATACAACCTCTCATCTATATGTCACTTGTTCATAAATCTCTACCACTAGCTCAGGCTTCTGCATCTACATGGACATATCTCAGTGTACATGTGCTCCAGGCAATCCAAACTTATCATATGTTAAACTACTTTAATCTTCTGTTCTTCAAATCTGTCCTGTGTATTCACTCTCAGTGAATGGGAGACATCTGGATTTTTTTTAATTTTTAATTTTTGCCAGTCCAATAGGTGTGTAGTGTCATCAAATGATTTTAATTTGCATTTTCCTGATGGCTAATCATGTTGAGCTTCTTTTCATGTGTTTTTTGGTTATTTATGTATTTTGTGATGCTTCTATTAACATATTTTACTTACTTTAGGCTGGGCTCTGTGGCTCACACCTGTAATCCCAGCACTTTGGGAGGCTGAGGTGAACAGATCACTTGAGGTCAGGAGTTCGAGACCAGCCTAGTCAACATGGTGATACCCCCATCTCTACTACAAATACAAAAATTAGCTGGCCATGGTGGCAGATGCCTGTAGTCTCAGCTACTCGGGAGGCTGAGGCAGGAGAATTGCTTGAACTCAGGAGGCGGAGGTTGCAGTGAGCTGAGATCGTGCCACTGCACTCCAGCCTGGGCAACAGAGCTAGACTCCATCTCAAAAAAACAAAAACAAAAGCATATTTTACCTTTTATCGGGTTGTTTATCTATGACTGAGTTGTAAGTGCTCTTTATATATTCTGGCTACAAGTTCTTTGTTATAAATACATATTGTGAATATTTTCTTCCACTGTCAGGCTTGCCTTTTTATTTTCTTAGCTATGTCTTTTGAAGAGCAGAATATTTTTATTTTGATGAAGTCCACAATTTATCATTTTTTCTTTTATAGCTCATGCCTTTTGTGTCCCATCTAAGAAATCTTTGCCTACCCCGTTGTTGCAAAAACAATGTCCTTGTTTTGATCTGTAAGTTTTATAGCTTTAGTTGTCATGTGTAAGTCTTTGATACATGTCTAGTTAGTATTTGTGTCGGCTGTGAGATAAAGGTTAAAGTACATTTTTCCCCCAAAATGAATACCCAATGTTCTAGCACTACTTATTGAAAATAACATTGTTTTCCCATTTAATTACTTTGGCAACTTGGTAAAAAAATCAACTGACCACATATGTGTTGATCTATGTCTAAATTCTTTGTGATTCCTTATACCACTAATCAGTGTGTCTGTCTTTTTGCCAACAATCCATACTGTCTTCATTACTGTAACATTATATTAAATCTTGAAATTAAATGGTGTAAATCCTCTTTGTTCTTTTTTTGTAATTGCTTTGTCTATTATAGATTCTTTACATTTCTATTAATAACTAGAATTAGTTTGTCAATTTCTACCAAAAAAAGCCTGCTGGGATTTTAATTGGACCTAATTTAAATTTAATGTAATTTTAATTTGATTTAAATCTGTATATTAATTTCAGGATAATTGACATCTTCATGACTGTATCTTCCAATTCATGAGAATCATACATGCCTTCATTTGTTCATGTCTTTTAAAAATTCTTTCAGCAATGTTTTGTAGTTTTAAGTATGTAGGCATTGTGCAAATTTTGTAAAGTTCAACCTTAAGCATTTCACACATTTTGTTCTTTTTCAAATAGTACTATTTTAAGAGTTTGTTTTTCAATAGTTTGTTGCTAGTTCTGTCTTATTATTACTAAGAAGGGACAAACTCTTGTAAGTACTAACATTGATCTATCTTGGATTAAAATTAATAGTGAATTTCTTCTGTTCTACCCTATGTGTGATTTCCCATAGTCTCCTTTTTATTCTCCACATGTAGACACAGGTACTGATACATAATATGCACTCAATAATTTTTTTTGAATGAAGGTATCACTTTCAAAATAAAACTGATTTTGTTTTAGGTTTCAAAAGACCATTAAAAAGCACTCAGAATGTTAAACTCTGGGGATTCCCATAGCTTGAGCTACATCTGTAAAGCAGAGTGAAGTGATGTGACAATTATTTGACTGATTTTTTAAATGCGGACATTTTTCTACACTTGATTGACATTCAAATTATCCAGTGTTCATCTTAACAAAGTAAGTGTCAAATCACATCCTCATTTATGTTATCTCAGCAGATAAGCCTAAGAACAGAGAAAAAAGAGAGGTAACTACACGTTTCAAAGCAACAGTATTGTGCTCAGACATACAGTGTAGGCAGCTGACGCAGCTCAGGGCCGTTAGAGCATTCACAGAGTAGTGGAATCTCAGGGTCACAGGCAAACAGAAGAAAAGAGAATCCAAGAATCAGAGGGATAGTTGAATCAGATGAAAGCAAGTTCCTGTCTGATCTTGAGTTTCCATGGTAATTGGACCAGATTATAGATTTATCTTATTTTATTTTTTTAAAACCACATTATCTAGAGAGAGAAGGAATTTATTACCTTTGTGTCTTAGTCTATTTATGCTGTTATAACAAAATGCCTGACACTGGTAATTTATAAAGAACAGAAATTTATTTCTCACATTTCTGGAGGCTGGAAAGTTCAAGATCAAGACACTGACAAGTTTGGTGTCTGGTGAGGAACTGGACTCTCTGATTCCAAGGTGCAGCATCCTCTGGATGGTATAAATGCTGTGTCCTCACGTGGCAGAAGGGCTGGAAGGGGCAAAAGGAGCTAAATTCTGTGTGAAGAATCCCATTCATGAGAGAGGAACCCCCATGACGTAATCACCCCTTAAAGGCCACAACTCTTAATATTATTGCATTAGAGATTACTTTTTTTTTTTTTGAGATGGAGTTTCACTTTTGTTGCCCAGGCTGGAGTACAATGGCATGATCTCAGCTCACTGCAACCTCTGCCTCATAGGCTCAAGTGATTGTCCTGCCTCAGCCTCCCGAGTAGCTGGGATTACAGGCATGTGCCACCACATTTAAACATGAATTTTGGAGGGGATACAAACTTCAAACCATATCACCTGGAGAGTATCATCATCTATTTTTGAGGCTTGAAACTGGAACCCCAAGCTATTTCCAGCCCTTAATGTCCCCCACAATGTGTTCTATTTGGTCTATACAGTGTTTTTAATTTTTTTTAAAAAAATCTATATTTTATGATAAGAACTTACAAACACAAAGAAGGAAACAACAGATATTGGGGTCTACTTGAGGGGGGAAGGTGTGAGGAGGGAAAGGAACAGAAAAGATAACTATTGGGTACTGAGCTTAACACATGGGTGATGTGATAATATGTGCAGTAAACCCCAGTGACGTGTTTATCTATGTAACAAGCCTTCACATATACCCCCAAACCTAAAATAAAAATTTTAAAAATCTATAAAGATTAATACTTAAACATTAATTATACTGATTTTAAAACCAGACTTTTTGTAGGTAAACCAAGATTTCTGGGTTGTCTTAGAAACAAGAAGTTGTATAAGCCCTTGGCCTTGGTTCTGAGATGGCAGCAACTGGCTGGGACCGAGGAATGACTTCTCTTTTGCCTGCCTTCTCTAGTTTCTCATAGTCTTCACTGTCCTTACCCAGCCTCTCTTTACTAGTGCATTTTACTCGCTTGGCTCCTGGAGGCATATGACTTTGTAAGCTCTGATGTTTGGGGATTCAAACCAAGAATTTGCCTGTTATCCATGGCCTCTCCCTTTCCTTGATTCTCTGCCTCCCATCCCTCCTTCCCATCACCACAATGATTCTACCTCTTTAATGGCACTTGAACCTGTCACCTCCTCTCAATCGTCATACTCACTGCTTTGGTGCAGGCCTTCAATGCTTCTCAGATGAATTACTGCAACAGGCTCACTATGTTCCATGGTGTGATAACTTTTATGGAAGAGAGAAGCAAGGAAGGATAGACATGGGAAAGAAGAAGTTTTTCTGTCCAAAAAGCAATGGCAATATTTCTGGAGTAACATAGGGCAGGAGTGCATTTCACTTAGAACCATCCTTTCGTTCCTGGCACTTGGACCTAGGCTTGGAGAGTGGGTCATTACTGGATGGAAAATCAAAGGAAGGTTCTAAATGAGCCTTGCACTTTATTTTTATCCTCTTTCTGGATTCCAGTGTTTGTTCTATTTTACCTGTTTATTCTTATCATGCTGTTTGTGACAGGAAAGTTTATAATTTAGGTAATAAAACCTTTCAAATCATTTAAATGAATGTGTGTGAAAAATGAGGGTCAGACCTGTTAGTCCAAGATCTCTAATAACCGCCTGCTGGCGGTGATGCCTGATCGAAAGCGTCTGCACTTGGAAAGTCCTCATTTATAACATCAATGATAATTGTCTGTAGAATGTCTGAGCCAAGATGGCGTACGAAGCCAGAAAGAGACCTCAAATGTATTAACTGTTTCACATGCTTGAAAACAGACAATTTGTCTTTGACTTGTGAGAAGAAAACCCCCAGCTATTACCGTGCCCATCAGCTTATGTAGAATGGGAAGGTCTAGTGCTACCTGCTTATAAACCCCAGCCACAGGATTGAGGCCTCCATCTGGTAAGGCTTCATGTGCTTGTCAAATAAAAATGAATTCAGGCCGGGCATGGTGGCTTATGCCTGTAGTCCCAGCATTGTGGGAGGCTGAGGCAAGAGGACTGCTTGAGCCCAGGAGTTCGGGCTGCAGTGAGCTGTGTTTACACCACTGAGCTCCAGGCTAGGTGAGACAGTGAGACCCTGTCTCAATTAAAAAAAAAAAAAAAATTTAGAAGCTGAGAACATAAATGGGCTTGCCTTTCTGTGCATATGTGTGCAAATGTTTGTGTGCATCTGAGTGTGTGTATGTCTGTGTGTGTGTGTGATGGGAATGCAGGATAAGATTATTTTCCCCCTCTTACTTAGTTAATGCCAGAAAAGTAAGAGAAAAATTGACTATGCCCGAATTCTTTTTCACCTTTTATCTGGAGTATCTGCAATTGAAATACTTGAACAGGACATGCATCTATATAACCATAGCTTATAGCAGTGGCTTTCCCACAGGAGTGCATTGACATTGACTGGGACACCTGTTAGATAAATGGGCAGATTCTTCAGCCCATGCCCAGGGGCTCTGATGCTGGAGACCTGGAGGGGGCCCAGGGTTATGCACTGTGACAGGTCCCCCATATGATTCTCATGCAATTGAACCATCAGATAGTACTTAGGAAAGGATCGTCTGCAGGAAGAAAACACACAAATGGATGTGGCCTTGACTGATGACTTAATCTCAGGACCTTAGATCACCTGGCTAAATTGATTGTCCTGAGTGTCACTTTAAAAGTCACACATACAGGCCACACGCAGTGGCTCGCACCTGTAATCCCAGCACTTTGGGAGGCTGAGGTGGGTGGATCACCTGAGGTCAGGGGTTTGAGACCAGCCTGACCAACATAGAGAAACCCCATCTCTACTGAAAATACAGCATTAGCCGGGCGTGGTGGCGCATGCCTGTAATCCCAGCTACTCGGGAGGCTGAGGCAGGACAATCGCTTGAACCCGGGAGGCAGAAGTTGCAGTGAGCTGAGATCGCGCCATTGCACTTCAGCCTGGGCAACAAGAGCGAAACTCCATCACACACACACAAAAAAGTCACACATACAGACACACACATCATACATGTACATTCCCCTAAATATACACACACCACTCACACATCTCATATCATATCCTCTACACCTCCCATACCACACCCCATATACACACCACACACACACACAGCCCACACATGCACACACCACACATGTACACACACATGCTAAACCACACACATATCACACCATACACAAAGGGACACACACCATACACACACACCACACATACCACATACACATCACACATACACATACCCCACACATGCACATGCCACACATGCACACACACTATACTCATGCACACACACCACACCCATGCACACATACACATCCTCCCCCCACTACACCACACATGTACCATTCCACACACACACCATACTACACATATACACATGGATGTGAGCATTCTTTTTCATTTAAAGTACAGGGAAAACACTGGTCTCTTATCAAGCAGTGGTATTTTAGAGAGCAGAGGTCTTTTCCTCCAAGTCTGCTTTTGAAGTTCTTAAAAAGAAAATGCAAGTCCCAGGAATGAGCTCATCTCTGTGTCCTTCCCAGAAGCCACTTACTCATTGCTGCAGGACAGACTTTACTGTTATTATAATGAAAAGACAAGACAGACTCTAAATATCAGTTTAAAATGTTTCTTTTTTAAAAAAATTCCCACATGTACACGATCTTTTACTTGTTTCATGTTTACTCTGTTTTGGGTTAAGAAATCTGAATGATGTGATGTGTCATGAGGATAGAAGCGAACAGGATGAAATCGCGTGAACAGGACAATGGGGGGCGGTGGTGGAGCCCTCCACTTTGGGGCTCTGAAGCTTTGGATTGGAACCATCTGGTCCCTGGTCCTAGCTCTGCTACTTGTGGCCTTGGCTAAGGTAGTAACCTCTCCAAGCCTACTCTACAAAGGGAACATCATCGTAGTACATCACTCATGGAATTCTAAGGATTAAAATGGAAAGTGCTTACAATAGGATGAGAAACATACTAAAGACTCTGTAAATGTTTGTTTCTATTAATAAGCAGAATTATGCCTGGACCTGCTTAAGCTCCCAGACTTTTTCTACACTGCCCTCAGTTATCAGTCTCCATTCTGACTACTTCTTAGTGACCAAGAGAAGAGAGGAGAGAGCTGGGAGAATAAGGCTGTGGGGAGGATGAGGCAGAGGGGATATGGGAGGATGAAGAAGCATCATGGTGCGAGTGCATTGGGATCACTGAGTGTGGCCTGGTCCTTTCTCCTTTCCACTGCAGCATCTGATGATAGATCCCTGACAATTATGGTCTTTCTGGATTGGCCGGGTGGCCAATTTTATTCTTTGTAATCTTCAAAGGTACAAACGAATCAGTTTTATGACTTCTGCTTTACATCAAAATAAATTTTAGATGTCTCAAACATTGAGCAGCTTTGAACATAACTTGTTTTCTTTTCCTGCATTCAGGAGCCATAAAACCTAGCCAGGATAAGGCCTCAGACCCAGTTCATTATAGCGGATATTGTGAAATAGTGACCAGCGCTTGGAACTCAGCCCACACATGGCTCATATAGTATGTTTTACAGTTTTGAATTGGCTTCCATCATTTAAGAATAAGAGATCTTCCATAAAAATTGAGATTTTTGGCCAGTCATGGTGGCTCATGCCTGTAATCCCAGCACTTTGGGAGGCCGAGGTGGGCAGATCACCTGAGGTCAGGAGTTCAAGACCAGCCTGGCCAACATGGCGAAACCCCATCTCTACTAAAGATACAAAAAATTAGCTGGGCATGGCAGCGCACGCCTGTAATCCCAGCTACTTGGGAGGCTGGGGCAGGAGAATCACTTCAACCTGGGAGGTGGAGGTTGCAGTGAGCCGAGATGGTGCCACTGCACTCCAGCCTGACTGACAGGGTGAGATTCGATCTCAAAAAAAAAAAATAAATAAAATAAAATATAAAAGAAATTGAGATCTCCAGCTTATTTTGGGAATCAGAACTGGCTTCTGCCCGGGTGTTTGGATGTACAGATGGAGGCCGGATTGCAGGGGCCCTGGGAGGGCCGTGGCTCCAGCAGCTCCTGCCCTCTGGCCCACGTGGCTTGCTGGACACATGCTAATCTACTTGGAGCCTTGCATTCTATTGCTGACTCTAAAAGCTTTATGAAGTGACTGATCTAGAAGGACCATAAAATCTAGAGAAAGGACTTAATCTCTTTGGTCTCAGTTTACTCATTTATAAAATGAGCAAGGACCCTTGTAGTTCTAAAAATCTGCGTTTAGCTATGAACACTGCATTTAGCATGGGGCTGACATGTCAATGTCTAGCTTCACTATTAACCCTCATTTCCCTTCTGCTTCCCTGCCTTCATCTGCATGGACCAGACTACCACTCAGCCCTGAGAGGTCCAGAGCCAGCAAGGATAGGAGAAGCCACTGTTGAACCCCAATGGTAGTCTCCACTTCACGCTCACTTCATAGTATTTTGGTTGTAGTATTTGGTACTAAACTTATTTTTTTGTGCCTAGGAAAGAGTGGGCTTTCAGTAAATATCTATTGAGTCAGGACATTAATTGGTAGCCAGGTTGGCTTTCCTACCTGCTGGGGCAAATCAGGGAGTGAGGGGCTACTGTTGTCAAGGTTAGATTTTCTCCCATACACCAAAACCCCCCACAATTATTGCATAGCAGATACTTAACAAAGTATAATGAACAAGCATGGATGAGATTGTTTCTCCGTAAGCTGAATTGTCAAACGAGTGAGAAAATGTAGTTTAAGACTGGGGTTCTCTGAAAAAAATATCTCTGCCCTCTCTAAAAGTTAAACTATAGTTTTGGTAGTTTGTGTGGTGCAAATGAAACATTTTATATATGTAAGAAGCAATGGAGCCAGCAAGGATAGGAGAAGCCTCTGTGCAGAGACAGCTGTGGTGGAAGAGTGACTCGAATTTTTAAGTATTATAAAGACAGCTGTGGTAGAAGAGTGACGTGAGTGTTTAAGTATTATAAAGACTGCTGTGGTAGAAGAATGACATGAATTTTTAATTATTATAGCTTGTTCCTCTGTGAAATAAATGATGGATTCTAAGTGCATAGAAATGAGATACAAACCTGACCCTTAGACAATAGCCAATGGAATAGTGATAAATTTAAATGCCTCTTTTGTCCACTCATATTCATTTTCTTTTGCAAATAATACTCATAGAAAACAGAATAATAAAACAAACACATACCCACTACCTAGATGCATGTCCATAATAAATATTGGCATATTTTCCATGTTCAAGTGAACAAATTGTTCAGATTGTAAAGCCTATTTTGCTCTCTTCCTCCATGTTACTTCCCTATCTCTGCCTTCAGAGTGAGCCAGCTTTTAGAACGGTGTAGGTCTTCTCATTCCTATTTTTACATTTTGTTCCGTCCATTTGAGTTCATAAAATATACAGGATTGTGTTACATGTTTTTAAAATCACATTTAATGATATCAGATTGTAAGTGTTCTAGGATATTATTATGTTTTTGAGATTTATCCATGTTAATAAAATTATTTCTATTTTAATCTTTTAAATTGCTTTCTGGAATGATTAAGCCACAATTTGTGATTTATTACCTTACTATGAGCATTTAGGTGATTACTTTTAGAAACAATGCTGTAGTAAATATCCCTGAAGAATTGCTCAGGAAATACACCTACCTTGGGTGACCAGGGTGTTGATGTATGGGCACTTTCTGTCACCCAGGCTGGAAGTGCAGTGGTATGATCATGGCTAACTGCAGTCTCAAATGCCTGACCTCAAGTGATCCTCCTGCCCCAGCCTCCAGAGTAGTTGGACTACAGTTGTGAGCCATTGTGCCCAACCACTTTTTAATTGTATTTGTTATTGACAAATTGCTCTGTGAAGGAGTTGTACCAACTTATGCTCTCAGCAGCAGTATTGAAATTTCCATTTTTCACATCTTCTCCAAAACTTGCCAGATATTAAAATTGTCACCCATATGATGGGTATGAAATGACACCTCATTGTTATTTTGCTTTGTACTAACCTTATATCAAGTGAGATGAACATATTTCTATGTATTTATTGATCATATGGGATTCTATTTCTCTGAAGTATGCATATTCTCTGGCCATTTTCTGTCCTAATCTTTTTTTTTTGACACAGACTAATAAGTTTTATTGTCTGAAAATACTCATAAAATACCTCATCTCCAAAATAATTCAAATACATAATTAAATGAATGTTTTTAAAATGACAGTTTTCAAAAAGGAAAATTAAACACATTTTAGTAAATATATATATGTTTTATTTGTCAAGAGTAAATGTCAGTTTTATTTAGAATAGTCAAGTACAAAAAATGAAAATTTATGTATATCTGTGACTGTTAAGAAATGTTAGAAATCATTAAAATGTTCTGAGAATACTAGTGAGGCACTGAATGCAAATACCACCTGAAATATGAATTATGTGCATTTTTATCTTTAATATTCAGATGTTCATAGTTATTTTCTTAAAAGGTATTTTTAATAAAATGATTCAACCTTATTATTTTTCCCCTGGAAGACAGAGTTTAAACAAGTATGTAATGAAAAGTTTTCCTAATGAAAGCTGTGATACACTCATGCTCAAAGGTACTTTATCCTTAGGAAAAAAGAGTTTCTGTTATCTGGATGTTTTAACTTTTAAAGATATTTTGTTTCACCACAGTAATACATCAGCCATAATAAGGCATAATAAAGCATGAAGTCATCATATTAAATAATCTGACACAAAAGCTTAAGATCGTATCACCAATTGGGTAACTATATCAAAAATTTTTAAGTTCTATAAAACTATAAAGAGGTTAGAGTTTTAGCTCTATAATACATCCCAAAACATATTCCCCCAAATTTTTAGTATATATAAAAAAGGTTCATCTTGGAATATAAATGTAATCAGATAGCCATGATATTAATGGGTTCTGTATTTTCAATGGCACTGACACCTTGCTCTTTGGTATAATGCACTGCAATGACAATAGCTTGGTAGCAAGAGAAAAGATTTAGATTCATCACAAAACAGCAACTTAAAAATTTCTAACAACAGTGAATATATATGAATGTATAGGTACAAGCTGAGTATCCCTTGTCCAAAATGCTAGGGACCAGAAGTGTTTTGGATTTCAGGTTCTGGAATATCTGCGTGTACACAATGGGACCCGACTCTAATTACATAATTCATGTTTCACATCCACCTTATACATATAGCCTAAAAGTAATTTATACAACACTTTTAATAATTTTGTGCAAGAAACAAAATCTGTTTAAACTGAACCATCAGAAAGCAAAGGTGTCAGGTGGGGAATTTTCCACTTGTGGGGTCAAGTCAGTGTTCAAAAAGATTCAGATTTTGAAGCTTCGGATTTCAGATTTTTGAATTAGAGATGCTCAACTTGTAGTATCATTCACTCTGGCTTACATATTGACCTTGTACTTGAAAGTACTTTTCCATAAATATCAGTAACTGTGGCCGTTCACCAAATATAGAAATGATAAAACAAAAACAGCAAAATCAAAGCACACTTCTAGTTTTTTTTTATATAAAGTTTGCTTGTGATGATGACCTTCTGTGCTCTGGAACTTCTGTTTTACAAAAAATTGAGTTCTTATGGTCCTTGTCCTTACTCAGGTTGCTGCCTGTTGCCAGCAACGACTGGCTGTGAAATATCTCGGAGGTAGCTTTCTTTTTAGAGAAAGCAATTATTTCTTCTTCCAAAAGTCTTCTCTTTTCTTCAAGCTTCATTCTCTCTTCTTGGTGAAGTCTCTTAAGGTGCTCAAATTTGGCCTGTAGCTCTCTCTCAGCTTCTTTCAATATGGCTTCTTTCTCCTTTACTGGCTGCACAAACATCTGCTTCATTTCTTCTTCCTTCCTTTGACGTTCACCGTGGAACTCATGTCTTTTGGCTTCATAGGTCTCTTGAAGACTGACCGGCTTGTTTTCTGGGCCCACATCTGTAAAGCCCATTTCCTCCAGTTTGCAGCGCCTGTCAAGCTCACAGTGCCTGGTAAGGGTCTGCTCTCGCAGGTCCTCCATATTTGTACAAATGAGCATTTTCCGCAGCTTTAAAAAGTCACAGTGGTTTTCATCTTCCACTTGTACAACACCCCAAAGGTACTGGCGAGCTTTGACCACCTTGTTTCCGACTTTTACCTCATCCATACTTCCGACAACAGCAAACGGCAACTGTCCATTCATTGCAGCTTTGACCTTAGCAATAGTGTCATCATCCGTTGGGAACTGGTATATCTGGACGCCATTGCTGAACAATTCACTCATGAACTTGATCTTAAACTTCTGCAATTCAGTTTTAGAAACCATATCTGCTTTGGCAATCACTGGTATAATGTTTACCTTGCTATCAAGGTTCTTCATGGTTACGAGATCAAGTGTCTTCAGAGAGTGGCCTGTCGGTGAAACGAAGTGGAGGCACACATGCATGCGAGAATCATGGTAGGTAAAGAGAGAACGTTTAATCTTCAGTTATTCTTGGAGATAGGCCTCAAACTGAGCATCTATGTAGTCAACTGTCGGTTGGTAGCTCTCTTCTTTATTTATTTGGTCACCAAATCCCACTCTATTCACAATGGTCAGTTTCAATCGAACATTACTTTCCTGGAGTTCATATGTCTGAGCTTTAAGTTTAACATTTGGGCAAAAATGTGAGGATTCATAGTCTTCAAAATTAGTATTAATCAATGTGTCAATCAGTGTTGATTTTCCAATTCCAGTTTCCCCCACACGGAGAATATTAAAGTAGAAACCTTGCTGAATGGATTTGTTCACCAGCTGATCAGGTAAACTCTCAAAACCAACATGGCCAGACATAGTCAAGGAACGAATGTTTTCTCATTTTCTCTGTTCATCATCAGATCCTTGTGAAGACATACAAGTTGTTTTTGTTGCCATGTGAGACTGAAAGAGCAGGTGCCGCGCCACCTCGGAGCCATGGTCGCGGGCGGGGGCACGGTGAAGCGGGTATATCAGCCCGGCCCGGAGCGGCTGGTCCCGGCGACTGCGGCGGGAAAGCGGGAGGGCTGCAGTCCTTAATCCTTTTTGAATTCAAGATGTTGCAAATAACTGCTCTTAGTCGAAGATTTTCATTAAATTAAATTTCAAATCATGAAATAAGTAAAATTTATTAATCCTTTTCTTCTTATGTTTTTTTATTTTTGTGTCTGAAGAAATCCTACCCACACCTTATATTGGTTAGGATGGCTACTATCAAAAAAACCTTAAAATAATGAGTGTTAGCAAGGACGTGGTGAAATTGGAATCCTAGTGCACTATTGAAAATGTAGAATGGTGCAGCTGCTGTGGAAAATAGTACGGAGGCTCCTCAAAAATTAAACATAGGATTACCATATAATCCAGCAACTCACTTCCAAGTGTGTATCCAAAAGAATTGAAAACAAGATTGCAAGGAGAAATTTGCACACTCATGTTCATAACAGACATATCACGATAGTCAAGAGGTAGAAACAACCCAGATGTCCTTCAGTGGATGACTAGATAAACAAAATGTGGCAGATATATAAAATGAAATAATTTTCAACCTTAAAAAGGAGGGAAAGCCTTTCACATGTTAAAAGATGGATGAACTTTGAGAACATTACACTAAGTGAAATAAGACAATGACAAAAAGACAAATTCTGTATGATTCCACTTACATGAAGCATGTAAAGTAGTCAGATTTAGACAGAAATAGAATGGTGGTTGTCAGCAACTGGGGGGAGACAGAAATGCGGAGTTGTTATTTAATGGGTGTAGGATTTCAGTTTTGAAGATAAAAAGTCTGGAGAGCTGTTGCACAACAATCTCAATATACTATATACAATTGAATGCTACACTTAAAAATGGTTAAGATGGGCTGGGTGCTGAGGCTCATGCCTATAATCCCAATGCTTTGGGAGGCTGAAATGGGAGGATCATTTGAGGCCAAGAGTTTGAGACCAGCTTGGGCTATATAGGGAGACCCGGTCTCTACAGAAATAAAAATAAAAATAATTAGCTTGGCATTGTGGCCCATGTCTTTAGTCCCAGCTGCTCAGGAGGCTGAGGTAGGGGGATTGCTAGAGCCCAGGTGATAAGGTTTGGCTCTGTGTCCCCACCCAAATCTCATGTCGAATTGTAATTCCCAGTGTTGGTAGGTGATTAAATCATGGGAGTGGACTTCTCCCTTGCTGTTCTTGTGATAGAGTTCTCACTAGATCTGGTTGTTTGAAAGTATGTAGCACCTCCCCCTGCTCTCTCTCTCCTGCTGGCCATGTGAAGACTGTGTCTGCTTCCCCTTTGCCTCTCACCACGATTGTATGTTTCCTGAGGCCTCCCCAGAAGCAGAAGCCTGTACAGCCTGCAGAACTGTGAAGTGATTAAACTTCTTTTCTTTATAAATTACCCAGTCTCAGGTATGTCTTTATAGCAGTGAGAACAGACTAATACACCAGGAATTTGAGGTGGCAGTGAGCTATGATCACACCACTGCACTCCAGCCTGGGCAACAGAGACCCTGTCTCTAAAAAAAGTAAATGAATAAATAAAAACAAACAAAAAATAAAATAAATTGGTTAGGATGATGAATTTTATATATATATATTTTTGCCAGAACTACAAATTTTAAAAAAGAAATCGTGTTCAAACTGGAGATCATAAAGATGTTTATCTCTATTTTCTTATGGTAGTTTTAATTTTTGACTTGTGTACTTAGGGCTTTAATCTACCTAGAGCTCACTTTTGAATATGGTGTGTTTGTTACAGTCCCATTTATTGCATAGTCCATCCTCCTTCAGTTACTTGTGGATCTTGTTTTGGTCTCTTTACTTCCTCATTAGTCTGTTATGTAGCTCTGTGCTGGAGTCATACCTCCTTAATTACTATAGCCTTATAACAAAGTCTTGATTTTTGATAGGGCAAGTCCGTCCTCATTGTTCTTCTCTTTCAAAAAAATTATCTTGACTATGTCTTCTATGAGAGTTTTAATAAGGGCTTATCAAGTTTAACATAAAAATCTTATTTGGATTTTGATTGTTATTCCATTTAACTGGGGTGCAGTGCAAAATTTGTGGTATTGAGTTTCTTATCCATGGGCATAATATATCTCTCAATTTATTTAAAATTTCTTTAATGTCTTTCCATAAAGTTTTGTAAATTTTTAAATATAGACCTTGGATCTCTTTTTATATTGATTTCTATCTTTAATTGTTTTGTGGCTATTGTGAATAAAAGCCTTCTTTATTATAGTAGTTTTACTGGTTGATTCAAATTTTTAAGAAAGCTATTGATTTTGGTATGCTGATTTTGTATAGAACAATCTTTTTGGACTCTTCTATTAGTGGTCATATTTGATGTATAAATTCTGTGAAAACTTTCATATATTACGTGAGAACAATAAGAATTTGTTTTTCTTTTCTAATCCTTATAAATTTATTTTCTTGTCTTGTACAATGTCAGTATATCCAATACATAGAAGTGGTGCATGTAAGTAGTGATAATAGCCCGATAAGTCTTATTCTTGACTTTCAAGGGAGACTTTTAACACTCCATGGCTTATTATTATGTTTGCTGTAGGTTTTGGTGCTCTTTTTCAGGTTGAAGGAATTCCCTTCCATTTCCTCATTAACCCATTTATGCCCAGTGTTCCATTATTGGAACCCTAAGCATGTGGGAGTTATTTATATCCTACTACTCAAGGTCATCACCAAGGTCTGATTTTTTCACTTGTGCAAAAATTCAAAAAATTGCAACCTCCAGCATAAATGGGTTAATATTATTTTTCCAGTCATGACGGGAGTTTAAAATATTCATAGGCTTTTTCTGAATTCTAAGTTTGATTGTATTTTTTTTAGTCTATTAATGAGGGGAGTTTTATTACTAGGTCTTTTTAATATAAAGACCTTTCAGTTTCACACACATGTACACATACGTTCACACATATGTATCACACACAGTGCTAGGTTCAGTTTATTGATATTTTTCATAATTTTCATATCTATGTTTATAAATAATATTAGTCCATTTTTCACTTCTATTTTTAATAAATAAATTGGTAGATTTCTTTGAAACAATTTTTACAAGGTAAATTTGTTCTTTGTTCATTTGGTAAAATTTTCATGTAAAACCTACTGGGCTTGGAATTTTGGGGGATACATTTGGCTACTGTTTTATTTTATTTAATAATTTAAAGGGTAACACAGAGTCAGCAATTCACTTTTGTTTGTGAAAGGAAGAGCTTTTAGCCTTTTGTCAGTGACAAAGGAAAAAAACCAGGATGTATAAGAGAAAAAAAGAAGAAAAAGAAAGGAAAGGAGAGAAAGAAAAGAAGAGGAAGAAAGAAGAGAAAAAACTAGGCAGTTTGGGAACAGTGAGTCTTGTTTTTTATTTTTGGGATAAACACACTGAATAACTTGTAGCTAACACCACAAAACAAGGCCAAAACTTTGGGAGTTTAGTTGTTGAATATACTTGACAGGCTATCTCTGAATAAAGTCTGCATAATATCCTTCTGTTGGCACCTTCACTTTAGTTAGACAGGATCTGCACTGTTTTACTCAAAAAAATTTTCTTAGTTTCTCCTTTTTCAGTCAAAAGAATTTCCCAAAGGAGCAAAATTGACTTTAAGAATGTTTAGTCTCTGTGATGCAGAATCATCAGTTAGAAGTTTACTGGACATTAGACATGAGAAGAAGGAAAACCCATAGAAGAAAAATCATAAAAATTATGAAAAATATTTTGAAGGTATTTTGTATTCATTGTGTTTTTTGAGACAGTGTCTGCTCTGTCACCCAGGCTGAAGGGGCAGTGGCGCCATCACAGCTCATTGCAGCCTTGACCTCCTGAGTTCCAACAATTCTCCTACCTCTACCTCCCAAGTAGTTGGGACTATAGGAGCATGGCACCACACCCAGCTAATTTTTAAATTTTTTGTAGAGATGTGGTCTTGCTTTGTTACCCAGGCTGGTCTCAAACTCCTGGGCTCAAGCAACCCTCCCACATTGGCCACCCAGAGTGTTGGAATTACAGGCAAGAGCCACTGCACCTGGCCTATATTCATTTTAAAAACTACTTTCTGCCTAATAAGCAGAGTAAGTCTCAAGAATTAGTCTGATCAACTTCAGTTAACAAAGTGACTTTTTCACCTCTAATTGATTGTTTTTATTTGCCTATCTATTAAAAATTAATTATTGCACACATTCCATAGTGGCTGCTTAACAAGCAAGGATAATTGTATTACCTAGGGCTATTTTAGTTAACAATTTCATGATAATCTTTAAAATTTTGGTTATTTAAATAATTAAATTTTGTTATTTAAGCCATAAGCAAGTTAGAAATTACACACTCTACTTTAGTAACTAGTTTAACTAGAGTAGAAATCCTTTTACAAACCAGTAAAATCCAATGTCAATGTCTTAGATCCCTCCCTAAAATTGTCATGTCTGATTTCTCATAAGATCTAATTAGGAGGTTTCTTTAGAATATTTGGAAAGGTCAAATGAATGTATCCAAAATAGATGTCCAAATTTAGTTTATCTGATTTTGGAGGGAGACAATCACAGCTAGAATTAAAATATTATTTAGTGATTATTGCATTGCTTTAGAAGAAAATAATTAAACTGAAGTTTCTGTCAGTATGCCCATGTCCCTTTTTTTTGTGGTATTCCTTGGATTCCTGTAAAGCTTTGAAAGTATCAGTGGCAGCAAGTAATTGTTGGGCATATTGCCATGTGCCTGTAGTCCCAACTATTTGGGAGTTGGAGGTGGGTGCATTGTTTGAACCCAGGAGGTCAAGGCTGCAATGAGTTGTGACAGTGCCACTGCACCTCCAGCCTGGGTGACAGAGCTGGACCCTGTCTCATACATGTATGAGGGTTAATACTTTATAGGGTACTTTGAGGCCACTTATCAAAATTTAACATTTGACAGGTGTGGTGGTGGAGAAACGATTTAAAGAGGACTATTATGAAAGAAAAGAAGAGAATGAGGAGATGCATAATATGATAAAAATGCAAAGGTAAGTCTGATGGTCCATCAAGGATTTCAATCCGAAGGTTTTGGGAGGAAGCTCTCTACTCAGGAAGACACCCTCTTAATCCATAGAATCTTGAAAGGAATCTGTCTACTTTAACATATGACCTGCTTCTAGGGATCTTTTCATGAGCCTCAGGGTCAGATCTTTATTTGTACTTGATGCCTAGGCTATGGAATTCAAAGAATATTTGCATTAGGGCACATGTATCTGTAGATGTGTGTCCTGAAGCTTAAGGACAACATTTGTAATTAGGAGAACCTGAAGTAGTTCTTTCCAATGGGGCTTCAAGGCTCACTTTCGATACTCTTTTAATGTACTCAATCTTCCAGATGTACATCTTTCATGAGATGTAGATCTGGTGGCTGTTATCATTAGTGCAGGAAGTGAACTTGAGGACTTTAATATGTTTACTTTAAAATATCATGATTTTAGTTTGTTTTCCCAGGGCTTTAAGGAAGTTTCTGTTTATGGCTGAGTAGTATTCCATGGTGTATATTTTTAATCATTGGGGAGTATTGAATATATTCTCCACTTGGAAGGACAATATTAACATATTCATATTGTCATTAATGTATGTTAATATTTTCTTTCCAAGTGGGGAAAGTATTAACATATTTTGTGTGTGTAAAGGAGCTTTAGTGTTTTGGTAAGGAAAGAGTTTGAATTAAACCAGGACATTTACACATTATTATTAATGCATATTTAAACTTTGAAGCAACTGAATGAAATTCACTTGTAAATGCACAACTGATCAATGGAGTAGGGTCCTAAGTCTTGCCCTACCTTTGTAGTTTTTCCTTAATTATGGAAGTATTTGGTTACTCATTGTGTTTCTTGGGGAACATTTTTCATCTCAATGTTTTTGAAAAGTTTTATCCAATTTTCTCTGTCACACAGATTAGTTTTTGTTAGATAACAATGAGAGGTCAGAGATTGGCTTTGGGTGACTTCATGTGGCACAATTTTTGAGATAGCATTTTTTTTTTTTTTGAGATGGAATTTCGCTTTTATCATCCAGGCTGGAGTGCAATGGTGCAATCTCAGCTCACTGCAACCTCCACCTCCCAGGTTCAAGTGATTCTCCTGCCTCAGCCTCCCGAGTAGCTGGAATTACAGGTGTGTGCCACTACGCCTGGCTAATTTTTGTATTATTAGTAGAGACAGGGTTTCACCATGTTGTCCACACTGGTCTCAAACTCCTGACTTCAGGTGATCCACCTGCCTCAGCCACTCAAAGTGCTGGGTTTGCAGGTGTGAGCCACCATGACCGGCCATATCTTTTCTTTTTTATATAAACAGCCAGCTATGTTTAAATATCATTTTATTATTCAGAAATCAGAGCAAACAATGAATGGTTTTATAGTATTAATTATGATTAAAACAGTAAAGACAGTTTAGCAAATAGGTGGAAACTTTTCTTTAGTTTTAAGAGTATATTTTTAAGGCTGGGCGCAGTGGTTCACGTCTGTAATCCCAGCATTTTGGGAGGCCGAGGCAGACGGATCACGAGGTCAGGAGATCAAGACCATCCTGGCTAACACGGTGAAACTCCGTCTCTACTAAAAATACAAAAATTAGTCGGGCACGGTGGCAGCCTGTAGTCCCATCTACTCTGGAGGCTGAGGCAGGAGAATGGCGTGAACCCGGGAGGCAGAGCTTGCAGTGAGCCGACATCGCGCCACTGCACTCCAGCCTGGGCGACAGAGCAAGACTCCGTGTCAAAAGAAAAAAAAGAGTACATTTTTAGACATCCGCTTCCCAGAAGATAAAGTACATGTACTTTTTCCTATTCCTTCTGCTAAATACACCTGAAGACTCTGGACTATAAATAAAACAATATAAAAGAAGGATTCTTAGAGGTGGAGAGAAGAATGCAGGTTAGTTGGGGACCTTCAGATCTGAGAATAATGTGATGATGAGTTCTCTGGATTTTCTTTTTATTTCATATATCTCAGACTTGGAGCCAAATAACTCAGCAACGCAGAAACACCAAATCACTCAGACCTCCCCACCACGCAACTCCCCAAGAAAAACTCCAAGAGATAAAAGCTTGTTCTTTGTAGCCAAAAGACCAAGAAAGGGGTAGCTTAGGAGGAAGACTTTTTGACAATTACTATTCTACTCTAGCCAAAAAACCACAGAAAAACTAGTCCCCACCCCACCCCAACACAAGCAAAGGCTGAGTGGAGAGCTTAGACTTCCACCTTCCTGAAGTTGCAATAAGGTATCCTTAAACCTCTGCCAGGTGGTTTCAGAGAAAGTTAAGTGGGGAGCCAAGACTTTCATCTTGTTGGCAGGTATCAAGAGTTCCCCACACCAAAGTGTCAGTAGAGATATTCTGTAGAAAGCCTAGACTTTCACCTCCATCCAGCAGTAAAGAGGCGTTCACTTTCTCACCACTGTGGTAGTACCGGAGGAAGCTGAGTAGAAAGTCAGTACTTTCAACATTGCCTAACAGTATTGGGGCCACCTCTAACACGTGTCAGTGAAGACCCTGTGGGGACCATGAACTCCCATGCCTGCCCAGCACTTATGAGGAGCTCCTCCCCTTAGGTGTCAGCTGAGACCAAATGGAGAATCTGGACTTTTCTTACTCCATCTAGCAGTAGCATGGCAGTTCCTCCCCTTGCCCTGTTGGAGTGGTGTCAGAGATAGTGAGCTAAAACAGAGTTTAAATAAGATCTGGCATCTCAAAACATAATACAAAAATGTCAGGTTTCAACAGAAAGTTACTTGTTTTACCAAGAACCAGGAACATCTGAAACTAAATGAAAAAAAAAAAAAAAATCAACAGATGCCAACTTCAAGATGACAGAGATTTTAAAATAATCTGAAAAACATTTTAAATAGCAATGATAAAAATAGCTTAATGAGAATTTACAGAAACAATGGAAACAAATGAGAAAAATAGAAAGCCTTAGCAAGTATGCTAGTTTGCTAGGGCTACCGTAGCAAAGTACCACAAATCAAGCGGCAATAGGTTTTAGAGTTTAGAAGCTAGAGATCCAAGATCAAGGTATCATCATGGTTGATTTCTTCTGAGGGTTTTGAGGGAGAGTCTGTTCCAGGCCTCTATCTCTCCTAGCTTGGGGTGGTTTGCTGGCAGTCTTTGGTGTTCCTTGATTTGTAGGCAAATCACCGTGATATTTGCTTTCATGTTCACATGGCTTTCTCCCAATGTGCATGTCTGTGTCCAAATTTTATCTTTTTATAAGAACACTGGCTATATTGGATTAGGGACCCAACCTACTCTAGTATGACCTTATCTTAATTAATTATATTTGCAACAACTCTATTTCTGACTAAGGCATGTTCTGAGAGACTGGTGGTTAGGACTTTAGCCTATGAATTTCTGAGAGACACAATTTTAACCCAGAACAGCAAGAAAACAGAAAGCTTCATCAAAGAAATAGAATATATAAAGAATAACCAAATATAAATGTTAGAACCAAAAAATATAATCATTAAAATAAAAGCTAAGTGGATAGACTCAACAGCAGGATGGAGGAACAGAGAAAATAATCACTGAACTGGAAGATAAAATAATATAAATCACTCAACTTAAATAACACAGAAAAACAGACTAAAAAGAAATGAACAGAGCCTCAGGGGGCTCTGTTTTGGGACTATAACAAAATACCCAACTGTCATGGCATTGGAGTCCCAGAAGGAGAGGTAAAAGAGGGTGGGGGCTGAACATTTTCTAAATTTGGCATCAGATGTAATCCTAGATTCAAGAAGCTGAGTGAATCCAAACCAGATAAACCTAAATAAATCAGTACCAAGACACATCATAATTAAACTTGTAAAAACTAAAGACAAAGGTCTTAAAAGCAGAAACAGAGAAATGATACCTAACCATATGAGAAAACAACAATACAATTACAGAGGATTTCTCATCAGAAACCATGAAGACCAGAATGTAGTGTCACTATTTTTCAAAGGTTAAAAAAGATACCTGTCAGCCTATAGTCCTATAGCTGGTGAATATATCATGAAATAAACAAGAAATTAGGACATTCTCAGATAAAGGAAAAGACAATTTGTTGCCAGATCTATCCTGAAGAATGCTGAAGGAATTTCTTTAAATAAAAGGAAATGATAAAAGAAGGAACTTTGGAACATCAAGAAGGAAGAAAGAAAAATACAGGCAAAAATATAAATAAATACAATAATAGGCTTTCTTTCGCTACTAGACTTCTAAATTATGTCTGACAGTTGAAGCTAAAGTTATAACATTGCCTGATGTGGTTCTAAATACATGTAGAGAAAATATTTAGGAAATATATTATAAATGGAGGATGATAAAGGAACACAAAAGGAGATAAGATTTTGATATTTCATTTGATTAAACCACATTATATCACATTTTTGTACACACATATGTATGAATATACATACACACATATATAAATATATATGTAAATACTTAAAACAACTATTGAAAAAAGTTATACAGAGATAGACTCCAAAACACTGTAGATAAATCAAAATGGAATTCTAAAATATGTCTAAGTAGCCCGCAGAAAGGCATTAAAAAATGAGAAAATAGAGAAAAATAGAAAACAAAACAGCACACATAAGCCCTAAAATATTTTAATAGCCCTATAACTGTTAAGGAAATTACACTCATAATTTAAAAGCCCCCCTGCAAAAGAAAGACCCAGAAAGGCCTACTGGGAAATTTTCTAAGATCTTTAAAGAAGAATTAACACCAGCTTAGTACAATCTCTTAACTACATTAAATGTAAATGATCTAAATATACCAACTAAAGGATAGAGATGGATAAAATGAATTTAAATCACAATCCTTCTATATGCTATCTGCAAGAAGCTCACTTAAGATTCAATGATACAATCAAGTTGAAACTAAAAGGAAGGAAATGGTTATATCATGCAAAAATTTTTAAAGGAAATCAACACTAGCTCTGTTGATATCAGATGAAGTAGACTTCAGGGCAAAGAATATTATCAAAGTCATAGAGAGATGTTATATAATGAAAAAGAATCAACTTACCCAGCAGGTATAGCAATACTGTATGTATATACACCAAAAACCAGAGTTGCAAAATGTGTGAAGCAAAAACTGAAGGATCTAAAAGGATAATTAGACAAATCCACAACTATAGTTGGAGAATATTGTTACAGTTGGAAATATCACTACAAACATTAAAATATCCAAAAATGATGAGATATTACTAAAGACTCTACACATAAATGTAACAACTTAGATGAAATGGACCTTTGAAAAACACAAATTACTAGAACTCATCTAATGTAAAACATAATTTGAATAGCCCTATAAGTATTATGGAAATTACATCTATAGTTGAAAAACTCCCACAAAAAAAACTTTCCAGACCCAGATAAGTTCACTAGCAAATTCTCCAGAATGTTTAAGGAAGAATTAACACCAGGTTTATACAATCTCTCCCAGAAAATAAAAGAGAGAATACTGCTTAACTCATTTTATGAAGTTAGTGTTACCTTGACACAAAAAACAGAAATAGTACACACACACACAGACACCCACCCACCCCGGAACATACAGATTCACAAATAAAAAGACAAAAATCTTAAATTAACATTAACAAATAGAAGTCAACAATATATGAAAAGATTGTACACTGATATGGTTTAGATATTTGTTCCCTCCAAACCTCATGTTGAACTGTGATCTCCAATGCTGGAGATAGGGCCTAGTGGGAATTGTTTGGGTCATAGCGAGGGATTCCTCATAATAACTTGATGCCATGCCCTTGGTGATGAGTGAGTTCTCACCCTATTAGTTCATGCAAGAGTTGGTTGTTTACAAAAGCCTGGCACCTCTTCCCTCTCTTTCTCTTCTTCTTCTTCTTGCCATGTGACACTTCCCCCTTCACCTTCTGCCATGAGTAAAACTTCCTGGGGCCTTACCAGAAATCAAGCAGATACTGGCACTATGCTTGTAGAGCCTGCAACACCGTGAGCCAAATAAACCTCTTTTCGTTATAAGTTACGCAGTTTCAGGATTTATTTATTTATTTATTTATTTATTTATTTATTTATGTTGTTGGTGTTGTTGTTTTTGAGACAGGGTCTCATTCTCTCACCAAGGCTGGAGTGCAGGAGCACGATCATGGCTCACTGCAGCCTTGACTCCTGGGCTCAAGTAATCCTCACCTCAGCCACCTGAGTAGCTGGGACCACAGGGTGTGAGCCACAACACCTGGCCAGTTTTTTAATTTTTTGTAGAGATGGGGTCTCCTTATGTTGCCCAGGCTGGTCTTGAATTCCTGGACCTGAGTGATGTGCCCATCTCAACCTCCCAAAATTCTGGGACTAAAGGCATGCGCCATTGCCCCTGGCCTCAGGTATCACTTTAAAGCAATGCAAAACAGACACCATCACCAAGTGGTGTTTATTCCAGAGATGCACATCTGGTTAATTATTCAAAAATCAATTAATATCACTGGACATGGTGGCACATGTCTGTATTTCCAGCTACTTGGGAGGCTGAGGCAAGAGGGTCACTTGAGCCTGGCAGTTTGAGGCCAGCCTTGGCAACATAGTGAGACCCTGTCTTTAAAAATAAAATTTAAAAAGTCAATCAATGTAGTTCACCATATTAACAGACTAAAGATGAAAAATCTCATCATCATATCAATTGACTCAGAAAAGTATCTGACAATATTCAACATCCATTAACAATAAAAGTTTTCTGAAAACTAGGAGTAGAGAGGGACTTCCTCAATTTCATAGAGAGCATCTACAGAAAACCTACACCTAACATTATACTTTCCCTTTAAGATTGGGCAAAGGCAAAGATGTCTACTTTTTTTTGAATGTAGGTTTTTATTAAATGGTAAGCATCTGTGACAAGATCCCTGAGCAAATAGGCCAATGTATGTTTAAAATACTTTCTTTTTAAGATTTTCCAGGCTCTGAAATGCAGCATTTTTTAAAGTGCAGGTCACTGGTAGTCCACCTGAAGATGCCCACTCTTAGCACTCTTATTCAACATAATGTTGGAAGTTCTAGCAAATGCAAGAAGGCAATACAAAGCAAACATGCACACAGATTAGAAAGAAAGAAAATGATCCCTATTTGCAGATGATGTGGAAAATCCCAAAGAATATGCAACAAAACCCCTATGGTTATGGAAATATTTTGTATCTTGACTGCATGCTAATATCCCGATTGTGACATTGTACTGTAGATTTGCAAAATGTTACCATTGGAGGAAACTGGATAAAGGTTATATTGACTCTTTCTTATTATTTCTTAGAAATGCATGTGTATCTATAATTGTCTGAAAATAAAAATAATTAGTTAATTGAAAAGTATATCTTTAAAGTAGGTGTTAAGGCTGGGTGCGGTAGCTCACACCTGTAACCCCAGCACTTTGAGAGGCCAAGGAGGGCAGATTGCTTGAGCTCAGGAGTTTGAGACCAGCCTGGGCAATATGGTGAAACCCCATCTCTACAGAAAATACAAAAATTAGTTGGGCATGGTGGTGCACGCCTGTAGTCCCAGCTACCTGGGAGGCTGAGGCAGAAGGATCACTTGAGCCTGGGAGGCAAAGGTTGCAGTGAGCAGAGATCACGCCACTGCACTCCAGCCTGGGTGACTGAGGGAGACCCTGTCTCAAAAAAAAAAAAAAAAAAAAAGGTTTTAGGCTAAATAACTGAGTTTGGTTTTCTTTGGATGTTAGATTGTCTCCAATAGGTAGCTCTTAATTTATTTTAGAATTTTCTGTGGAGAGGCACATGAATAAGTTAGAAAACTCCTCTGTTTCCATAGCATGCTGAAATCATGGATAATTCCAAAAGCAAAATATATTAGCGGTATATTTACTCTTAAATATCTGGGGAGGTGCTATGTTCATATTGAGTTATCTTAGTAGAATTAGAGCAGAATATTTTACATTAAAATACTTATAAATTATAACATATAAGTACAAAGAATATCTTATTTTTAAGCTCTGAATCATCTCTAAATATTATATTAGGATTTTCATCAGAGTTGAACATCAGTCAAAAGACAAAGAGAAATACTTAGAGTGTGAACAACTCCTAGATTTCAGCAGAGATTTTCTCTTATTAGCAAGAGAGAAAAAAGGAGCCTGACTTACGTTAGCACAGTTTTTAACAAGTATATAGGAAGAAGACAATAAAACAGGAGACACAGGCTGGGTGCGGTGGCTCATGCCTGTAATCCCAGCACTTTAGGAGGCTAATGCAGGTGGATCACGAGGTCAAGAGATAGAGACCATCCTGGCCAACGTGGTGAAACCCAGTCTCTACTAAAAATACAAAAATTAGCTGGGCATGGTGGCACATGCCTATAGTCCCAGCTACTTGGGAGGGTGAGGCAAGAAAATTGCTTGAACCAGGGAGTTGGAGGAGGTTGCAGTGAGCCGAGATTGTGCCACTGCACTCCAGCCTGGCGACAGAGCGGGACTGCATCTCAAAAAAACAAAACAAAAGAAAACAAAGCAAGAAACAGGAGACTCAGATATCCTGTATCCATTGAGAAAATTATCATTACTGTGCATCTTTTTTCTCTAGTGGCTATTGGACTTTTCTGTAACTTGGTATTCTGCAGTTTGTTTTATTTGCTTGCTCAGGACTTAAGGTGCTTCTTTAATATGAAGAAATATATTTCTTTAATTCTGTAAAAATTTCAGTTATTATACTTTGAATACTGCCACTTCCCACCCACCTTGTTCTTTACTTCTGGAACTTTGATTTATGTGTGTTGAGCCTCTAATTCCGTAGAGCATTTGCAAAGTCAGAAATGTAACACATACTCATTTAACATGACCTCGGGTTCATTGAGGAATAATTTATACACAGTAAAGTGTCCTCTTTAGGTACTCTGTTCGATGAGTTTTGACAAATGTATGCACTCATGTGAGTGCTGAAAAGATGTAGAATATTCCTATACTCAGATAATTTCACTAACGCACCTTTGTACTTAATCCCCTTCCCCCACATCCAGTCCCTGGAAATCACTGATCTGATTTCTGTCCCTATAGTTTTACCTGTTCTAGAAGGTCATATAAATGAAATCGTAGAGGATATAGCTGTTATTTGGCTTCTTTCACTCGGTGTAATGCTTTTGAGATTCACGCAGATTGTGGCATGCATCTGTAGTTCATTCTTTTTATTGCTGAGTAGTATTCCATAGCATGAGTGTATCACGGTTTGTTGATCCATACTAGTGGTGGACATTTTAATTGTTTCTGTTTTTGGCAATTTTGAATAAAGTTGCCACAAACATTTACCTATGGGTGTTTTTATATCTGTTGGGTAAACACCTGGGAGTAGAGTTGCTGGGCTGTTATGGTAACATCTTAGGTGTGGGATTGCTTATGGGTATGGTAAGAAACACATAGCTTTCCAATCATTGTACCATTCCATTCTTATCAGCAATGTATGAGAGTTCTAGCTGCTGTGCATTCTTGCTAGCATGTCATACTATTAGTTTTAAATTTTAAAAAAGTTCTTTGGTAAAGTGTCTGTTCAAATCTCTTATCAATTTAAAAATTGAGTTTTGTGCCTTTTTATTATTAAATTGAGTTCTTCATAATTTAAATGCATGTCCCTTACTAGGTATATGTTTTGCAAATATTTTCTCCCTATCTGTGACTTCTCTTTTCATTTTCTTTACAGTATTTTTCAAGAGCATACTTTTTTATTTTTAAGAAGTCTAATTTAGCAATTTTTTTCTTCTATGTTTTGTGCTTTTTGTTTCCTAAGTCGTCTTTGCCTAACCCAAACTGATAAACAGGCCGGGGGGGAGGTGTCAGTGTTCCTGGAACAACGATTATATTCGTTTACTGGCTTGAGGCTTTCAGGTAAGGAAGATAGTGAAATTTCAAAACTGTACTTGGTGCAGATCTACAGATGCTTTTGTCTCAACATCAAGGCCTGGATACATAACAACATTTCTTGCTGCTTCCCAAGGCTAGTAGTGGGCAGCCTCTGTGTGTGTGTGTGTGTGTGTGTATGTGTGTCTGCAAAGGCATAGAGCTCCTTCTCCCTACTGCAGGCTTGTAGCAACATTCCCTCTCTCTGCGTGGGTGTCAGAATCCTCATATCTGAACCTAAAGTCCCCACCCCCACTGCCCTGGTAGGATTAGCTTCCCTCTATTGTACAGACTTTTCTTTTTCATTCTTAATACTTGACAACTGGACATTTCTCTGTATTTTAAGCTTGAAGATATATTTGGAGATACTTTGTATACTTATGTCATCCAGTATTTTATGTTTATAGCAGGTGCAGGCCCTCCTTACAATAGGGGATCCACTGCCTTGCCAGAAATTCTCTTCTGAAGACTGTGTTTTCTGATTAAACTCGCCCTTACAATTTAGAATTTAGTCTCTTTTTTTTTTACATTTATTTAGGTATCCTTCAAATGTTTTAAATCAAGTGCTGAATTGTTTAAAAAAAAAGGGAGATGGATCCTCCTTGAAGCTTATAACTTCTATAAAATCCAAAGAAGTTCCTTTAAAAATTCCCCTCCCAGACAATTGCATCCCCCACCATCTAAGTCTCTGTTATTCAATTTTCAATTTCTCTTCCTGGTTACATAGTTTGTGCACTTCGGTTTTACTAATTAATTATACCTTTTTCTCCTTGACTTACCAGAATCATTAAATGACCACAGGATTTTCCCTATTACTGCATATTTAAAAATCTTCTTTTTCATCAAATAATAGTGTAGAATATCAGAATAACCTGCATATTGCTGCATTTGGAGATTTGTAGAGAACAGAACAATAATTTTTATTTGAGAACAGAAAAATAATTTTTAATTTCATGTATTTCCAGTTCTGTTTTAAGTCTGGAGTGATTATGTGGGAAGTATGAAACATGCCTCAACCCACAATGGTCTTACTACCTGATTGAAGAGGATAGGCTTTTAAAAGAAAAAATCTTATAATGCTGTAATATGAACAGCATGTAATGAAGTGCTGCAACATTGACTCATAAGTGCACAGAGGTGGGGACAGCCATGGAAGGATGCAAGGTTGGGTGAGGCTCTCCAGGGCCCTCAGAGCCCTAAAGACACTGAAAGATTTGGAATGACAAAAAAAGAGAGACGCCGTTCTGACCGGGAAACAGCCTCAATAAAATACAGAGTACACATGGAATATGAGGGCTCAGTAAAGGGACCCTCATGTTCCCCACTTCAGTCACAGAAAGTAAACAACTCCCAAGAAAACCTTTTCTGCAAATAAAATAACCAGTACTTCTCTTGAGGGAGTCTACAAGGAGCACTTTTACAGATGGATGAATTGGCAGCTATGTTTTGTTTGGTAAAACAGAAACCAGCAGGCAAACATCCTGATATTAACTCAGGAACATCTCCAGCCACAACATTTTCATTTGTTCTTATGTATTCTTAGACCAGATGAAGTGGATTTTTCCCTTACAAAGGAATTCAGAATGTATACTAAGGAAACCATTCCCTTCTGGGATCCAATCTAGCCTTTGTTTGGGAAACAAAATATGAAACATATCCAGGTGGCTGAAAGAGAAGAGACATCCTGACAATACTCATCAGAAGGCTCCCTGGATCCGCCCTTCCTCCACATCATTTTACCAGCCCTTGAAAATGCATTTTTCTCCCAAATAAGGTTACTTATATTTGCCTTCTTTAAGCAGTCCTGGTCTTAGTGAGAGAAGGCATGTGTATACCATCCCAAGCATGCACCGCGAACAAGAGATCAGCGTGCTTCCCCTCAAAGGCCTATTCGAATCCATGGGCCTTTCCCGTGTCCCCTCTTGTCACCACTACTCATATCTCTATATTTCACACCAAAGCCAATGGAACTTCCACATTCTGCCTGGATTCCGTAAGGGTCTCATCCTCCAAGGGCAAGAACAAATTGCTGGCAAACAGTCACACACATGTTTGTAATCACTGACATTTGCACTGCTACAAATAAAGAAGGCATTCCTCCTACACATGTACATTGAAGATGGTTAGGAAAATCTGTTTTGAGTTAAGCTTCTTCTCTTTGATATGCATTTCCAATTGCTAACCCAATGCTGCTTTAATTTTGTTTGTAGGAAGCTGAACTGACATGAAGCAAAAGAAGTTCGTTGTTTTGGACTGAGTTCCATACTTGGCTGGCCCAGAGGTCGATCTCACCACCATTCAGAGATCCAAGAAGAAGCCACCTGTTGGATTTAAGAAAACCTGGTAAGATGTTGCTACTATGGTTTTTTTTTTGTTTGTGTGTCTCTGCAGGTAGAAACCTAATTAGCCAATAAAATGTACTTTTGCATAAGAATTGAAGTAAACTTTGTCTCAAATATGAGGAACTATGTCAGTCATACAGCAATTGTATGGCAAGCCTAAAGGATGGTCAACTTCAAACAAATTTCCGCAGGTAGGCCCAGGTTTCCTATCTCTTTTTTAGTGTATCTTTCTTGCTCACAAGTACCTTACTCTTTCATTAACTCCTTCATTCAAGTCTCCAGCTCTTAATCAGCTCCTTCTCGCACCTTCCTTGCCTGAGCATCTCTCCTATCATATTTTCCCATCTAGACCACACATCTGCCACTGCTCCCCTCATAACCACCATCTCACTAGCCAGGGTTTACTCAGCTCTATGCACAAGATATCTCTGACTAACTCCTTCCTATAAGCTGAGACTATCATCCATCAGCATATCTTGGACTTGGTTTCCTAATTTTATTCTTCCACTTGCCTTTATTGCTCTTTTAATTCTATTCCAATGGTTTGTCTGGTGGATTGTTCTTTATTGCTACCCATACAGGATGGAGACATTAACACAGGAATTAATTTATTTGGCATTTTGCTCCCGGTTTGTCCCCAGATAATTCTTCAGTATGGAGACAGGTTGGTATTTTTTGGGTACTGCCATCTGGACCTCTGCCATCCATAAACAAGGGATGGGGGGTGTGGATGGAAAAAAGAAAAATGACTATGCTGATTTCTGAAAATTACTGAGATTGAGAAAACCAGGGTCTCACATGGAATAGTTATGTTAGATCCCAACCCGGATAGTAAGTCTTCAGTATCGTTTCTCTGAAGTAATTTGGGTTTTGATAAGGTCAAAATAACCAGGACCCTGAAATTGGTACTGTTGTCATCAATAAAAAATAGACAGCATTTTTGGCTGTCATCATTAGCAGGAGGACAGATTGATGGTATTTTGTCCTAAAAGCTAAGGACTTTCCTACTTCTCACTCAAAATCTTTTCCTTAATTATATTTGCCTGAATTGTTTTGTAGCTATTGGTCTTTATATTCTGTATTAGAAACTAAATAAATCTATTTCGATCTCTTAACTAGGATTTATAATAATACAGATTTATTTCTTAGTAGTCTATGTTTTGGTTCAGAGTGTACTGTTAGGAAGAGGACTTATTTGGAGGGTTGTTCTCTACCCATCTTTTTGGGAAAGTAGTATGGAAGAACACTGAATCATTAATCAGAAAGGAGACACAATTTCTTTTTCTTCAACTTGACAACCCAATTCTCAACTGCAAGGCAAGAGAAAAAATAAGGCACATCTGTTCCATCCCTTGCTGTCTATCCCTACCCTGTATTCTATAGATTGAGATAAGAGAGGCTAGAAATAAAATGTTGATCTTCAATTATATTTTTCATTCATTCATTCATTCATTTCCCATGGGAAAGATTGAGGCCAAACAGGTGAAACAAGGTGAAGAGGATGAATGGAAAAGAAAACATATACAATATTTAGCCTCCCAAAGTTGGGGGTGAGGCACTGGTGAAGAAACAGTGGGTTCTCAGCTTTGGACAGGTAAATGCCTGAAGCTAGTGTCTGCCTTGAGATAGTTTTGCTCTTTACCTCTCTAAGCACAAACAACAGATGACTCAAGTTTGAGCAGAGAAGTGGGCAGAAGTGTTTGTTCTCTGCCTCCAGATGTCTCCAGTTATTATCTGGCAAGCTGCCACACAGGAAGACAATTGACTGAGTGGTACATATTCCTCATATTCTCGCATTTCTAAAAGTCCCAGTTTATTTACTTCTAGTAATTGGTTCTCTGTCATTGACTGAAAAATATATTATTAAAAAGAACTTTGTAGAAGACAGGCTTTGCACTTCTTTGCTTTTGTGCTTTAGAAAGCAATGTGGTATTTTCTAAAACATTACTGGTTCCACCCAAACACTTTTCCTTGGAGATACAATTAATTCAGGTTAACATAGCTGAACAAATATCCATTGACCATTCGTCTGTAATATAGAAGAGGACTTCAAAAGGTTCTTGGAAAATGGAATTAAAAGATAGAGGCCAGGCACGGTGACTCATGCCTGTAATCCCAGCAGTTTGGGAGGCCGAGGCAGGAGGATCACCTGAGGTCAGTTGTTCAAGACCAGCCTAACCAACATGGAGAAACCCTGTCTATACTAAAAAATACAAAATTAGCTGGGCGTGGTGGCCCATGCCTGTAATCCCAGCTACTTAGGAGGCTGAGGCAGGAGAATCACTTGAACCCAGGAGGTGGAGGTTGCAGTGAGCCAAGATCATGCCATTGTACTCCAGCCTTGGCAAGAAGAGTGAAACTCCGTCTCAAAAAAAATAAATAAATAAAAAATAAAAACTTGATTTCTCAACATAAGCTCTATGTAGTTTAAGACACTTATATAAGTGATGATATCAACCATTTTAGTCCATTCCTAAAAAACTGATGGGCCTGGGAATTTAACCATGTCAATGTAGTCTTTTTTACATTATTAACTGAAGAAAAATAAGTGCTCTTTAAAGATATTTTTAAGATTAGGAAACAAAAAGAAGTCAGAAAGTGCCAATCAGGACTGTAAGGCAGATGCCTAATCATTTCCCATTGAAATCCTCATAAAATTGCCCTTGTTTGATGAGAGGAATGGGCAGGAGCATGTCGAGGTGGAGAAGGATTTTCTGTTGAAGCTTTTCTGGGAATATGTCTGCTAAAGCATTGGCTAACTTTCTCAAAACACTTTCATAATTAGCAGATGTTATCATTCTTTGGCCTTCCAGAAAGTCAACAAGGAAAATGCCTTCAGCATCCCCCAAAAAACTGTTGCTATGACCTTTGCTCTTGACCGATCCACTTTTGCTTTGACTGGACCACTGCTACTTCTTGGTAGCCATTGCTTGGATTGTGCTTTGCCTTCAGGATCATACTTCAAACATAGTAGAGCCATGTTTCATCTCCTGTGACAGTTGTTCAAAGAAATGTTTCAGGATCTTGATCCCATTTGTTTAAAATTTCCATTGAAAGCTCTGCTCTTGTCTGCAGCTGATCTGTCGTGCAATGTTTTTGCACCCATAGAGTGGAACATTTGTTCAACTTTAATTTTCAGTCAGAATTGTGTAAGATGAATCACTTGAGATATCTATGGTGTTGGCTATTGTTTCATTTGCTAATCATCTGTCCTCTTCAGTTTGGATATAAACAAGATGAATTTTTTCTTTCAAATCGATATGAATGGTCTGCTGTTGTGGGCTTCATTTTCAACATCATCTTGTCCCTTCTTAAAATGAGTTATCTATTTGTATACTGCTGATTTATTTGTGGCATTGTCCCCATAAACTTTTTGTAAAGCATCAGTGACTTCACCATTCTTCCACCCAAGCTTCACCATAAATTTGATGTTTGTTCTTCCTTCAAGTTCAGCAGAATTCATGTTGCTCTGATAGGGATGCTTTTCAAACTGAGATCTTATTCTTCTTAATAACGCAAACTAGATCCTATTCATACATGTATAGCAAGTTAGCACAAGTTTATTTCAGTGTAAACAAGGTTTGAAATCCATGCATAGTTTTTTCATAGTATGCATTTCCATGAAGTTTTTGAAGAACCTAAATGATATGTGTGCTGCTATAAGCAATTAGCAAGAATTTTAACCAGCAAATAAATATATTGAGGAGTATATTTTCTGCGCCAGAATAATTCTACTTCGTGTGTTTAGGAAATAACACAGTAAAAAATGTACTTTCATGTATTTTCTATCTTTTTTGAACAAACAAAGAATTGTGATTTCAGTTTCATGTGTTTTTTCTGAGGAGCTGTAACATGTCCAGGCAAGTGACAGTCTATAAAACATCTACTTAGATTTCACCTTTGTCTTTGAAATAATAGCCTGACCGTGTTTCCAATGAACATGTCTGCAGTCAGTGCCAATTTTCCTTTGTACTACGTATCTTTTAATAAAAAGATAAAGCACTAACCTTTTTTTAAATCACAAAACACCTCTACAAGGAAATGTACTAAAATATCTATACAAAGGAATAGATGTAATATCTATGACTAAGAGCTATGAGCAGATCACTAAAAATCAAACTGGAGATAAAGCTAGAAAAATGCCCAAAGCCATTTGGAATTTTCTTTCATCTTAAGCTGCTTGTTGCATTCCTGGATGTGGTGGAATTTCCACCCAGTTCTTACCTTTCTATTCCCTGTTTCAACAACAAAATCCACATGCAGGCACATCTCTACAGAACTGTTAAATTGTATGCATTGGCACTCTCTTCCTCTTCAAACCCAAATAGTACAATCTCAAATTCTGCATAGCATCATTAAAGTATTCTATAATTAAACCTATAATGATAGGTACATAAGAACAGGGAGTAAAAATCATAGATACAGCCATGCATTGTGGCTCACACCTGTAAACTCAGCACTCTGGGAGGCTGAGGCAGGAGAATTACTTGAGGCCAGGAGTTCAAGACCAGCATAGGCAACATAGTGAGACCCTGCTTCCATGAATTTTTTTTTTTAATTTTCCAGGCATGGTGACATGTGCCTATGGTCCCAGCTACTCAGGTGGCTGAAGCAGGAGGATGGCTTGATCCCAGGAGGTTGAGGCTGCAGTGAGCCAAAATTGTGCCACTACATTCCAGCCTGGGCAACAGATTGATACTCTGTCTCTTAAAAAAAAATCATAGGTACTTCCAAAAAAATGTTAAATCAACTAAAAAAGCATCATGTAACTTTTACGAAAACTAACCTAGCTCCTTGTAGGCAAGATGATTGTAAAGATTTTCAGAAGAAGTCTGATTATGGGTCACAAAAGAAGTGTGTCTCACACATATATTAAGGAGGAAGGAAGTGTACTTCATCAGTGGAAGTAATAGAGAATGGAAAAATTATACAGTGGATGGTGCTGTGTGGCTTTGTGAACTACTTTGCTGCATTTTCCCTTGAGTGTGACAATGTTTTTAATGTAACCGTGTCTTGCATCTTGCAGCACAAAACCCCTGAAAATGAATTTCTGATGGTTGAGAATGAGTCTCATGAGGAAATCACGAAAATTTTTAAAATATCATATGAATAGCTCTTACAATGGCTCTTTAAAAAAATAAAATGTGTTTTGAAAGAAAGGTTTGTTTGGGCTTATCTCACCACAGGACTGTCTGGGTTTCTATCCCCAGTGGAAAAGCGACGCCGCTCTGGCTTCCCGCCTCCTTTTGTTCTGTGGCAATCATCCGTCCATGTCTGCAATGTGCCTACAGTTTCCAATCACACATTTCTTTCTTGCTGCCACTGTGGAGTTAAGGCATATGATAGCATTTGGAAGAAAATAAACATCCCTTGTAATAGGCCAATATGGCAAACCCTGGTGAGTGGGATCTATCAAAAGCAAACTTGGGTAATGATCAAGGGGGAAAATAAAGCCTTTATTCTTGGCTGCTGAGAGTGGTGACTTCCAGCTAGGCTGTTCTTTAATTTTATTGTTAGGGTGAATTCAAGTACACCTAACGCCCCAAGGGGATCACACCGTTGAAAGACTCCATACTTAAAAGAAGAAGAAATTCTAAAGTTATAAACACATCTAACTTGGAACCATCAGGGTATTCCATATTTTAGGGCATTTTCTTTTCAAGTTCTCCTTCAGTTCACATAAAAGCCCTACTTCTTTGTTTTTCTTGGCCAAAGGATGGGGCCCTGGACAAGAGTTCTGGAAAACCCTATGGAGGCCTTGGGAGCTTCCCCTCCTGGTGCTGGCAGCCAGCAGATGCCTGTGATGCTATCTATGCCTGTCAGTTTAATCTCACAGTGCTGCCTAACAGTCACGACATCGTCCTGGAGTGCTTTTACTGGAACTGTTTTAATGACTGTGAATAATATTTTGAAAGACCCAACACCTGATCTTCCATTAACAAACCTGGTTATTTTGCTTTTAAATGTCCAAAAGAGCCAATTATCCTGCAAATCTCTGATTCAAGTGTACCAGATTGAATTAGAGAAGTGCATATTTCAGGAAACTTCCCTTGCATTCCAAATCTGTCCAGTTGAGGTAGGGTTTTTTGATAGAAAACATTTCCTTTTTTTTTTTTTTTTTCAAACTGTGTCCCATTTCAGAATACTTACAATATCTCTCGCCCTTGGTAACAGAGGGGAGGGGTTCATATGTTGACATCCAACTTCCTGAGAGGTGGTGAGAGACAAAATCTCCCCAACCTCCTTACCCAACTGTAATGATGAAAGACGTACAACAAAATGATGTCTTGTTTAACGTGGGATTTTATGTGCCACTGGAACATAGGCAACATCTAGTGTGAAATGGCTTCTACTTCAAACAGAGGGCCACTATTTTGCCCTCTGTTTACTATGTTGCCCAGGGTTACCATAGCCTTGCTGGAGTTCCAAGCACGGTGGTTATCAGCAGAGATGGATGCCATTGTAAGGAGCCTGGAAATCCCAGGTGTAGGTACTGAATAAACAAGAAAGATATTGTAATAATCTCAGTTTTGAGGACCAGGGAAAGAAACAACCACTGAAGAATTTTGATAAGAGATTTTTCTAGCCTTCAAACCATTTTCAGGAATATTTCAGCAGAGTAGGACTTAGGGCCACTTGTTCAGCCTCATGATTGGCCAGTTTCTGTCCATTCCTGCACCTTTTCTCCTCCTTCTCTTGTGGGTAGTTCACTCCAGTAGCCCCTTCTCTTTGCATATCCAAGACATGCTGATAACCTTAGTGCTTCTGCAAAGATAGAGATTTTAACAGGGAAAGGAGATGGGGTCAGGCATATGGTAGATAATCATTGTTGGTTGACTATATAAAAGCCAAACTTCATCTCCACTGACTTTATTACTACTTAAACTGAACATTTAAAAAAAGAATTAGTCTTGGACGTGATGCAACATTATCTCTAAGCCAAACTTTTTTACTATCTTGGGTTTTACAGCCTTCTTACCCTTCTGGTTAAGTGAGAGCAGGCAACTCCATCTGGCATGTAAAGAACTAGAAGGAATTTCTATGGATTTTTGTACCTGTTTATTTCTCCTTGTACATGTTGTAGCTACTGGTAAAATATTTGGATTTTTGCCAGTTTGTTAGAAGAGTAGATTTTACTTTACGTTTACTTTTTATGAGCAAGATTGAGCATGCTGTTATATGTTTAAGTGTCATTTGTGTTTCTTTTTAAAATAATTTCTTGTTGTTACCTCTCGCCCATTTTTTTTCTATCAGGTTGTTGGTCTTTTCTCCACTTTTAGAAGCCTTTGTAAATTAAGGATATTAGTTAGCTCTTTGTGTTTGTTACATGTGACAAATATACTTCTCTAGATTGTCATTTGTTTTGTACTTTGCTACTGTAAATGTGTTTTAATTTCATAGAGCTAAATTTATCACTATTTCTCCTTCTTGCCTCTGTGTTTTGAATCATGATTAGGAATACTTATGCGTTTTCAGGTAATTAAGAAATTCATCTCTGTTTTCTTTTCATATTTGTGTGGTTTTATTTTTTACATTTCAGTCTCTAAACTATTTTGAATTTCCCTGGTGTCTGTTATAAGAAATATATCCTATTTTATCACTTTTCACATTGCTATTGAGTTATCCCAATATTATTTGTTAAGAAGGCCATCCTTTCCCCATTGATTTGAAATTCTGCTTTTTTACATGTATTAAATTTCCACATACAACCATGCCTATTTCTGGATTTTCTATTTTATGACATTAGTCTGTCTGTTTGTGAACCAATATTATGCTATTTTTAATTATATAGACTTTATCATGTATACAGAAACAATAATTTGTAATGTCATTTTATACACAGTAGGAAAAAGTTCCCCCCCACAATCAACCCACTGCACTCCTTTCCCGGGGCTTTTGTAGTTATTATTGCTTGTTTGTTCTTCCAAATGAACTTTGTTACCACTTTCTCTAGCTTTAGAGATAAAAGACTGTTGATATTGCACTGAGATGGCATTAAGCTTATTAATCAACTTAGGGATTATTTACATCTTTACGGTAAAGAGTTTTTCTGCCAAGGTATACTGCATGTCTTTCCGTTTTCCACTAAGTAAGCTCTGTAGTTTTTGGGAGTGTTTTATGATTTTCCTCATATAGGCTTTTTATACTCCTTAATCTTAATGTTAAAGTTATGCCCAATGTTTTCTTTTCTAAATGTAAATAGAATATTTCCCACTATATTTTAATTTCCCATTAATTTTCAATTGTTTTTGTTTTACATGTGAGAGCTATTTTTGAAAGTATCCATTTAAACTACTATAATAAAGTATCTTATTGTTAATAATGGTTTTCCACTGATTTATTTTTTAGGGGGACATTACAGATGTATAATTTTATCACATGCAAATACCTCTTTTTAATTCTTAGACTACTAATTGCTTGTCTTGTCTTATTACATTGGCCAAAATCATCAACATGATATTGAATAGTAGCTCTAGTGCATTTTATAAAGCTATTCACAAAGAATAAAGTTGATTGTTTCGGGAACTTTTCCTCTTTTTTCTCACCTTTCCCTCTTCCTTCCTAGAAAGAAAGAATATGAGAATGAGATGCAGAGTAGAGTTCCCAACATTAAGCATTAGAGAGACAAAGGGAGTCTAGGAATCTGGATAATTACAATTAGAATTCAGACCTTGGGATATCTGTGGTTCACATGAAATGTGTTGTTTAGCTGCCAACAGTTGGATGCTTCATTTATGTAGATGCTTCCAAGATAATTGCTCAATTTATTATCAAGACTCTACATGTTCACAGAGATATTTGACCTGAGTTATTTCCTTTGCCAGGATAACTTGAAGGATGAGTAAAAGACTTAACTTGGATAAGAAAACCTTCTCATACATTCTGCTTAAGTCAGAAAGCCATTTCCTTGAAGTTTCTTAGCGTTCTAGGGCTTATATGGTGCCGGGTTGAATGCTAAGTGTTTACCTCATTGGTTCCACATAACACACCAAATGGAGGACTGGAGGTGTTATGTAACTGGCTCAAAGTTATAAAACTCATAAGAGGCAGAGGAGATTGAAACCGAGGATTACTGAACTCTAGACTGCCTCCCATGTGGCCCAAGTGCTCCAAACTAGGCCCCCAGTTTGGATATGAAAGTGCACTGCCAGTGAGGATCTTCGAATGAGGTGTTCTGGGGGTATATAGGTTTCATGGCTGCTCCTGAAGCAATTACTGATTATCTCTAAGTGATCACTGGCATTAGCCTTATTAAATGTCCAGTCACATTTAAGAAGCCATGTGGCTATGTGGCTTTGTCACATCTGTTGACCACAGAAAATGACTCAGTCTATTATCCTGACAAATTGCATTTCAATCCCTTGAGAAAGATACTCAAATTGGAAAATCATCTGCACTTTTGCTTCCCTGCTACATCTCTGGCTTTACTGCAATCATTTCTTAAAACTTCCAGCAGAACAGCAACAGCTCTCACAATTGGCATGTTTTAAGGCTCCTCTATCTGAATTATTTAGGAACGCTTTAGAAAATGAAAAAACTAAGACTCGAGCAAGCTACTGTCTCTTTTAGAGGATGAGCTTCACATGGCTATTTTATTCTTTTCCATGTTAGAAGCAAAGTTTTAAAAATAATCTTTATGCTTTTATGAAAATGTTATGTGATTTTTAAAAGTATTATGCATAAAGACAATAAAAAATTAAAAGGAAATCCTTTTTTTTTTCATTAGCAGGTATTCAGTAATGTGTCAAATCTTAATATACCTAATTTGTCTTCTTTCAACTTTACTTTTGGATTTTCTGATTCCAATTTTTCAAAAGTTGACAGACATCATGTTATTGTCACTAATTCCTCCCACTCAGCTCTCAGAGGTTCATTGTTCTGAGGGAGAAATTGTCATCTCCCCTTTTCCCTCCACTGGCTCAGTTTAAGAAAGTGAGGCAGATTACGGGTCTTTTTTTTTTTGCTTCAGCACAGGCTGTCATTTGATTCTGGAGTATCCCAAGACCTTTTCTAGAATGTTCCAACTCTTCATCCTCTTATCCTGCTCTTCAGTCTTCAGAGCCTCTTTGTGGTTCAAGGGGTGTGGGTAAAAGGGAGAGCTTGCTCGGCACCACTGGGAGGAAGCTGATGAGCTGACCCTTAGGTACTGGAGAATACCTGTCCTAAGACAGTTAAGTGAGACTTTTCAAAACTGATGGATAGTATCTGGCTTCATCCACAGAGAAGACCAGAATCACATGGATACTGGGACATTAGGCACACTCATCTAGAGAGCTCCTCCAACCCTCTCTTTTGAGTTCAGGGCATAACTTCTTCCATGGACCACTCAGTCAGTGACGTTTCCATGGCTAGTTTTGTGCAGCATGTGTGGGTTCTCTAACGCTGACTGCTCAGTCCACTTCTGATAATTGTGGCCTGAGACAAATTTAAGAATTTAAAGGAGTAATGTTGGCATTTCTGAAAACCTTTTGTTTCTAGTGGTCTAAGCCTGTCATTGAAGTCTAGGAGCCCAGTGGCATCCATGTAGAAGAATCAGCTTTGCAAGCCGAATGCATCCAGCTGTTGTGGAGCCTTATGCTCCTACAACTTAGTGGAGCATCTTTAAGTAAAAGAATACAAACATTTCTTACTCTTTCTTTCTTTTTTTTCGTTTTTTTTTTTTTTTTTTTTTTTTTTTTTTGAAACAGGGTCTCAGTCTGTCACCCAGGCTGGAGTGCAGTGGTACACTCATAGCTCTCAGCCTTGAACTCCTGGGCTCAAGCAATCCTCCCATCTCCGCTTCCCAAAGTGCTGAGATTACACAGGCATGAACCACCATGCCCGACCACTTTTCCTTACTTTATGAGATATAGAATCATGTGAACAAATTGCTAAGATCTTGGAAGGGGTCTTGAAGGTTAAGCATGTTAGCTTCCAGTCAAATCTTCCTCTGTCTCTGAGCAGCTCAATTGACTCTCTTCCCCTGTGGACTTCTGTGACCTTGTGACTGTCCTAGCAACTCATCTTAACTTTCCTGTCACACCATTGTTTCCTCATTCATAACTGTTTCTCAGTTATACACACTTATTTTGATGTGTATTTCTCCGTAGCCCACCCTCTCTCTACCTAACAAGAGTGATCTTACAAATTATTTTCTGGAACAGCTCAGTTTATGTTGTCCTGATAGTTATTAATAGAACCCTTTTTCACTATCAAAACTTCTATAGTTTAGATGATAAGGTTTGTCACTTATTTATTGCTTTTAGTGACTTTTTTAAATACACTGACATTGCTCATATGAGATTGCCTAGTTTCTGGACGTATTTATATTTCTTCCTAACTTAGTTTTGGCTCTCCACTGTCCTTCCAAGATTTAGTTAATATCTGAGCTGGAATCAGTCAGGATCCTGGGATTGGATGGATGTTTTATGATTGATTGACCTTTGCAGCAATTTTAGCAAAGTATTCAGCCTTATTTGTGAAGCCATCAGTACAGAACAAACATTCATGGCATCACAGTTATCCCATCTCAAGTAACCAAACACTACCCTGAACCCCCAAATTGCTCCTCCTCATAATCCATCCTATGTAATATCACATAAACTTGTCCAAGCCAGACACTTCCAATTACTGTAACAGAAGATGCAGTTCAGAAAGAAATATCTTGCCAGGCGCTGTGGTTCATGCCTGTAATCCCAGCACTGTGGGAGGCCGAGGCTGGTGCATTGCTTGAGCTCTGGAGTGCGAGACCAGACTGGGCAACGTGGCAAAACCCATGTCTCTACTAGTCTCTACTAAAAATACAAAAAAAATTATCTGGGCATAGTGAAGCCCCACCTGTAGTCCCAGCTACTTAGAGGGCTGAGGTGGGAGGATTGCTTGAGCCCGGTAGGTCGAGGCTGCAGTGAGCCAAGACAGTGCCACTGCACTCCAGCCTGGGCAACAGAGTGAGACCCTGTCTCAAAAAACAAAAACAGAAAACAGAAAGAAAATTCTCAATGACATATTTTTTTTTTGGAGATGAGTGTTCATGGTCTATTTATGTGACATGTACCTTGACAAAATAGTTTGTATAAATATGATTTTAGGTCTGTTAGGTGTGTGAAGGAACAAGCAATAAAGAGATCACAAAAGTTTCATGAAACTGCTTGTGCTCCCAAAGCTTGTTTCATGTGTGACTCTTGTATAGACCAAATAGGAAGTGGCTGAGATCCTCAGGCTCCCTAGACAAGGGGAAATAGATGTTGATGGTTGGAGTCAGGTCTTGGAGTCAGATCTAGTTTGAGTCTCTTCTCTGCTACTTATAAACTGGCTGGGCTTGAGTTACTTAATGTCTCTGAGCCTTGGTTTTCTCACCTGTGAAACTGGCATAATGATGCCACGTGTCTCACAGGTTTATTGTAAAAATTAAATCAGACACTATTTGTGTCCACTAAGCATGCTGCTAAGGCATAACTATCAGCATCATCCTCATCATCTGTGTGACTCTCTTGTAGTCTATTGACATTTTTGGCATCATTTTGTAAGAGTAGAATTGTGGTTGTGGGAAAGCATTGAGGGTAAACCTTAGAAATAGCACATTTTGGCAGGAAAATGTGGAACCCAGAAGCAGGAATCCAGGTTCTCTTATTGATTGGCTTTGCAACCAGAGGCAGGTTGCTTCTCTGTGTTTTAGGTTTCTCAGTTACCAGTGGTAGGTGGGGGTGTGAGGAACACCAGTGCCCTCACAGGTCATGTGAACCAAATGAAATCACACATATTAAATTAATTTTTTAAAATACAAAGTACTACGTTCACATATGACAGGTTTGTGGTTATAAAGTTTCAGGACCAGGCCAGGCGTGGTGACTCATGCCTGTAATCCCAGCACTTTGAGAGGCCAAGGTGGGTGGATCACCTGAGGTCAAGAATTTGAGACAGCCTGACCAATATGGTGAAACCCCATCTCAACTAAAAATACAAAAATTAGCTTGGCGTGGTGGCTGGCATCTGTAATCCTAGCTACTTGGGAGGCTGAGACCGAGAATTGCTTGAACCCGGGAGGCAGAGGTTGTGGTGAGCCGAGATCACACCACTGCACTCCAGCCTGGGCAACAAAAAGATTAAAGACCAGACAAGCTTTGGTGAGGATATGTGCCTGCTGGGGCTTTATCGGCGAGGTGACTTGAACACCATTACTTGCATTTTGTTGTGTTCCACTTGTGTCTAATTCTGGCTGACTTGGCCATATCATTATAACAGACCAATGCATCAAAGAAGAACATTTCATTAATTAATTATTTTATAGAGCCAGGGTCTTGCTATGTTGCCCAGGCTGGTCTCAAATTCCTGGCCTCAAGCAATCCTCCCATCTCAGCTTGCTGAGTAGATGGGATTACAGGTGCAAGCCACAGTGCCTGGCCATGAACATTTATTTTAATGTTACTTGACCTTTCATTGCTTCCAGTGCTGGGGTCATGGGACTGGGCTCCAGCCCATGTACCCCCATCTAGATGTAAGACTTTGGGGAGGCCAGCTGACTTCTGTAGACACCTGTCCTCATTTCTGCATTGAGGAGGTGAGAATAGATCTTTCAAAGCAATCCACGGACCATGTGCCTCCCGTGACCACTATAGTCTGAGCAGCCACTCTCTCTTGCCCGAAGTGTTGCAAGTTGCAAGTCCTAATTGATTTGTGTAATTTGCTGCTTTGCCAACCACTTCCTCCACATCTGTTCCCACATCACAGGTCAAACTTTTCCAGTGGACATCTTCAGTGTCTTCTTCTGCTCTTGGAATAAAAGACAAGCCCCTTCCCCTTCCTTAGGCTCCAAACCTGCCCTAGTCTGGGTTTCCTGCCTCTTCAGACCCTCTTCCCACCTCACCTCACCTGGGCACCCCCCAACTTCTAGCTCCACTAACTTCTTTCTGCCACAGTGCTATTACTGCCCCTTTGTCTGGTCAGCCCCTACACACCCTCCTGCCCCCAGCTCAAGTGCAATTTCCTCACAAAAGCCTCCTCAGGCCTCCCTGGACTGAGCAGGCCCCCATTCCTGACTCTCCCAGGGCAGGACCTTTCCTTCCTAGCTCATGTCAGCATTGCAGTTTTATATTAGCTCATATGCTCATTTGATTCCTCCTTGCCTCCCGCTCTGAACATCGCTCCTTGAGGACAGAAACCAGGTTTATCTTCATTCACTGTGGATCCTCATGTACCTGGCATGTTGGAGGTGCTGGATAAATATTTTTTGAGTGCCTACCAAAATGAATGAAATATACATGAACTATAAGGTAATTTTAAACATTTCACATATTGTGATTCTATGCTTTTTTTATCCACCAACTCAGGGCCGTTCAATGTGATTCTTATGTGGGACATCCCAATAAAGCTCTATTATTTCTAGACATCTAACTTCTCAGAATCCAATACTGGGGATTTAGTAAATTAAGTGGACATAGGTATTCTGGAATTCTTTCAAGGATGTGAATTATGAGCCAACAAGGCAAGAGAATCAGAATTCCAGAAGAACCCAGTGGAATGATGATGACCAAGCCTTCTCCATGGACTTTCTTTGAGTTGAAGCTGCCCAAATTCCCTGCCAGAATGATGCTGAAGTTAGGACCACACAGAGAGCCTGGCTGTTAGTCAGCACTTGGGTTGTAGGTAGCTGCAATGCCCAGTCATCTTTATCCAGTCTAGGCCATGTTAACCCTCTCTTGCTCCTTCGCTCTTCCGGGCGGGTGCTGTGATTCACTTCTGAAAAGTCATGCAACCCTCTGGTGTGTACAAGCCCCAGTCCGCTTATTAAGTCTGAATTCCAGGGGCAGCGGCTTGCCTGGTAGATGCCCCTTCTCTCCTGGGCTTTGGCACTCATTCTGTCCCAGGAGACCTGCCTTTCAAGTCCCCAGAGTGACTCAGGGTGACTTCATACTGGGTTTCATTTTCATGTATTCAGTTCAAGTACATTCTTTTAAAAGCTCTGCTTTTCATTGACGGTAAGGAAACTGCCCTGGTTTGTAGGTCTGACACAGGGCTCAGAAACTTCACTTTTTAAAAGGATCACAGGTGATTTTGATACAGATGCTCATGGACAAAGCTTTACGGTGTTCTAGAAGCAGCAGTACCCGCAGCCCAGGCATTCATGTTTCCTTTGAGCCAGCCTCAGGGATGAGTGAGTGTGGTGGAGGGAGCTAACTGGTGATAAATTGGTGGAATAGGTCCCTAGCCATGGGCAAACCCAATTTTTTTTTCCTCTGATATCCAGAGACAGTTCAGCTTCACTTGTTTGTCATATAACACTGCCTCTACCCTGCCTGCTGGTTGCAGCACAGTTGAGCATGTGAGGGTGTGCAGAGCTCCAGTTATGTGCACTGGATTGATGGGGACACATCAGCCTTCACAGACAGCCAGGGAGGGTAAGAGCAGGCCAGATGGCGCCCATGGTCACAGAAGTGTAGCAAGAGGAATAGTCAGTTTGTTAGGGAAGCAGTGAGTGAAGTGTTATGAGATATTTATGTCTAGGAAGAGTGTGCTGGTTACCAAATTAATCCAAGGGTTCTTAAATGTTTTTCTAACTATACAATTATATGTGATTATTATAGAGAATTAAGAAATATTTCAAAATAGGAAGAAAAATACAAAATTCCTCTGTAAACCAACTTCTCAGAAATAACTAGTAAAATTTTATGTATCCAATATAAAATATACATTAAATACATATTATTACAAATATCTGTTATACTATATATATAAATATAGATTACATAATGTTTATATGCTAAAATATGTTATGTATTTAATATTGGCAATACACAAAATATCACTATTTACATATACATGTGCACATATATATACACAGAAACACCCACAAATTTTGTTTTAAACTTGAAATAATAAAGTTTATATTTTGCTTTTTTTCACCTGACATTACATTGTGACGTTTTCCCCACGAGATTCGATAATACATGGTTTTTTTTTTGGCGGGGGAGGATGGAGTCTCGCTCTGTCACCCAGGCTGGAGTGCAGTGGCATGATCTGGCTCACTGCAAGCCCTGTCTCCCGGGTTCACGCCATTCTCCTGCCTCAGCTTCCTGAGTAGCTGGGACTACAGGAGCCCACCACCATGCCCGGATAATTTTTGTTTGCTTGTTTTGTATTTTTAGTAGAGACGGGGTTTCACCGTGTTAGCCAGGATGGTCTGGATCTCCTGACCTCATGATCTGCCCGCCTCGGCCTCCCAAAGTGCTGGGATTGTAGGTGTGAGCCACTGCGCCCGGCCAAATACATGCTTTTTAATAGCTATATGATATATGATGTCATGATCAAAATGAATTATTACTTGATTTTAGCCATTTATATTGTTTCTAAATATTCATTATTATAAAAAATGCTTCAATGACTGATGTTGAACTTAGATTTTAGTCTGTTTCTTTGATAATATTAAATTGTCATTCCTTTAATAAGTCAAAAGCAGGGATGATTGTGTTCTAATTTAGTGTCTTGCTGAAACTGAGTCAAGAAACATTTCCAAAGTGGAATTGCTTTCTAAATCTCTGATGTCAGAAGAAGGAAAGGAGGCTGGGAGAGCCCCCTTTCCACTGCACTGTCCCCACCCATCACAGACAAAGGACTCTCCTCTCTCTGTCTACTGTGCATCTGCACAGCCAGTTGAGCCCTGGTTAGTTCTGGCATTTGTGGGCAGGGAAAGCACTGTAACTACTTTAGCAGCTATTTCACTAAAGCTTGTCTGTGTGGTGTTCATGTATCTCAGAGGGTGTAGCCTGGCTCACAGAGTATCTGATTCCATGTAGCACAGCTTTGCTATGCTGGAGCCAGAGTGGAGAATTGTACCACAGTGTTAAGAAGACAGCCCACAGAACCTTGGCAGGCAGAACATCACGCTTTGAAAAAGTTAAAGATTGATGATAATTAGTTAATGAGATGTCAGGCTCACTAAAGAGAGGAAATCATTAATTAGTACTTAATCTGTTTTTAGATATACTAGACTAGAGTCTTACAATTTCCAGCCTCATCAGCTTTAAACCATGACATGAATGCAAAGTGTAATTTCTACCACCAGACTTTTTGTAATTATCTTATTAAAATATGCTTTGGTACACTGAAACAAACATTAGTTTTAGTTCAATTTTAATTGTGGGGAATGAGAATTTGGAGCATTGACTTAGTTTCTAAGGAAAGGGAAATTTCATAGCAATGTGTTTAGATTCACTCTCCTTCACCCACTGTAGAGGAGCTGGTTGCCCAAGCATTGCCTCTTGGCAGCTTCTCATGGGGAGGTGATGTCACATCTGCCTCCAAAGGCCCATTTGGAGGAGATCCTTGAGGTGCCCTGGGATCCACTCCATGCTCACCCCAGCTCTGTACTTTTCTTCTGCCTTCATCCCTGCGGCCCTTCCTGCCTCCTCTCGGTTGGGTCTGTCCTCCTCCTGTGTCGCTGGGTTATCCCTTGATCCACACACACAGCCCTGGCGTGGACCCACCCTCACTCACACTGTGCTCTTGGGTTGTGGGGGTCACCATCAGGTGCTTCTGTCTGCTTGGGGCTGGCCCCCAGCTCTGCTCACTTCCTGTGCAAACTTGAGTGATAGACTAAGATTCTCTAAGCCTCCATTTCTTCATCTAAAAAATGAGGCTAATAACAGGAACCATGCCATCAGGTTTTCAGGATGAAATGAGGTGACAGACATCTGGCACACAGCCAGGATTCATTGAGTGTTTGCTCTTAGGGATATGATAATAGTTTGAAGTCAGTCAGTTGAGAGCTCTTTAAAGTCAGAGAATTGGCTTTGAGCTTTCTATTTCATCTCTGCAGGACTCAGCATGGAGTAGAATATCTGTAGATGCTGAATACTTGTCATTTGACTCTATTTCCTAGAGTTTAATGATTTTCTATTAGCACACCCTGGCTTTTTTGACTGTGACCTGGGTGTTTCTGCCCAGGTAACAATGAGGCTGCAGCCACTTTCTCATTTTACACACGATTGGTGGTGCATTCATAAATGTTTTCCAACCAGCTCAAAAACAAAACAAAACAAAAAACCCACTGATTTGTGGTTTTCTTTGGTGTAAATAGTTTCATCATGGCCAACTTTGAGCTACCGTCATGACAGGAACTGGCTCGCAAAAGCCCTCAAAGTTTTTGCAGTTTACACTCTTGAGCTGCTTGACCTACATACTGCAACTGGACTCCTCTAAAAGTAGAAACCAGGGGACTTCAGTGGCGCCTAACACGGACGTCAGAATTCACAAGGGCGAGCTGGTGTTCTGAGTGGCATTTAGCTTTCATGAGACCTTGAGTCAAATCCGAATTCACATCTGACATCTGACATTCATCCTGCACATCACAGGGCAGCACTGTGGACAGTGTTGTTGGTCCTCCTCACCATCCTGGGTGTCTCAATGAGAAATGCCAAAATTTGTCTGCTTTACAGGTTATTTCATCAAAGGGAGAAAGAACACTTGTTTGCCATAGGATGCGTAAAATGGGTCTAATTAGCCACGGATCTAATAGCAAAGCATTCTTTGAATTGAGGTTTGATCCTGCAGAATACTTTTTCTTTCTAAGCCATCGTTCATCGTTAAATGCATAAGGACAGTACAGGCCATGTCCCTTGCAGTATTCCCAAAGGCCTGCTGCCTACAGCCACATGGGTCATGCAGAGCACAGCTCCGGAGATGCCCCTCACGTCAGCTCCGATAAGAATGATGCCTGTGGAGCTGTGCAATGCTGCTGCTCTTTCTATTTTTACTTATATGTATTCCCTACTCAAAGAAGTTGACAACCAAATAGCTAGAAAAGGAGAAATGTCAGAAATGTCTAGCACACATTTCTAGAGCAGTTTCTCAGAAAAAGGGTCAGCCCTGTTTAGCCTATGGCAGATGAATTGCCTTTATCCAATACAGAAAAGACTGAGTGGTTACCACATATAAGAAGTCTGCTAGGTGCAACTATAATATTAAGATGCCCTAAGTAGGCCGGGCGCAGTGGCTTACACCTGTAATCCCAGCACTTTGGGAGGCCAAGGCCAGTGGATCACTTGAGGTCAGGAGTTCAAGACCAGCCTGGCCAACATGGTGATACCCCCGTCTCTACAAAAAATACAAAAATTAGCCGGGTGTGGTGGCACGTGCCTATAATCCCAGCTACTCAGGAGGCTGAGGCAGGAGAATTGCTGGAATCCGGGAGGCAGAGGTTGCAGTGAGCCGAGATTTCGCCACTGCACTCCAGCCTGGGTGACAGAGCGAGGCTCTGTCTAAAAACACAAAACAAAACAAAACAAAAGACAAACAAAAAAATACAAAACAAAATGCCCTAAGTGCCCAGCAAAAATTTATGGCTGCCTATCACCCTGTCCATTTGTGAGTTAAATTGTACACCTCAGTGTATTCTATCATGCACCCTTCTGGGTACAATAGAGATAACAAAAAGGCACAGAGCACAGGCCACCCTGAAAGAGCTTCCTACCTTTTCAAGACACCCACATGTGTGCATACGCATCCTGTGGGAATAATACAGTAAACATGCCACTCTGCAGTGACATGCTGACTTGGTTTAAAGCCCAAACGTATAAGAAGACATCTGTTTAGATGAATGTGGTCCATTTTAATCTAGTTGCTCTTGGAATCTGAATAATTATTTCAATGTTGCTGCTATTGTACAAATTATATTTGCTTTTTTTTTTTTTTTTGGAATTGCCTGCAGAGTCCATGACATGCCCTTGCGAATATCCACAGTTAATGCAGTTTTTTCAAGGGTAGGTTTAGGGCAAATTCTTTGATAAATGTATAGGTTTATAAGCTGACTGTGAAGGTACAGCAAATACTATAGGTTGGCTTATTCAACATGCATCTCAATCTCCCAGCCCCTTGTCTTCCCTTGTCTTAGACACTGGGAAGCTGAATATTCAATCTCCCAGCTTTTGTGTGTAGCTTAAGGCAGGCAGCAGGGCAAGCAGTCCTTGCCAATAATATGTAGGTAGAAGTTCCTGGGAAAGGTTCTCTTCTCTAATTAAAAGGCAAAGCCTTGGAGAAGGAAGTTTTTGGCCACTGGCTCGTCCTCCATGCCTGTGTATGGGATACAGGAGGAGTATCAGGTGGATTACAACCATGAGGACACTGTGAGAACAAAAGCCACTTCCTCAGGGTGCTTGGTCAGAACAATCGGAGGACCTGGGCTCTGGCAACGTCGTGGAACTGCCATCCTAGTCCCAGACTGCACATCACTGGATGTCCTGCCCAACATGGTGAGACCCCATCTCTACTAAAAATACAAAAATTAGCCACGTGTAGCCTGTAATCCCAGCTACTTGGGAGGCTGAGGCAGGAGAATCCCTTGAACCCAGGAGGCAGAGGTTGCAGTGAGCTGAGATCATGCCACTGCACTCCAACCTGGGCAACACAGCAAGAACCCCTCTCAAAAAAGAAAAAAAAAAAAAAAAAGAACAAGAGTAAGTAGGAAAAACAGAAGATTGTCCTGGCTAGAACTTAGGATTCATTTTGAGAAGTACGGGAAGATAAATATGGGCAGAAGAAAGCAGAGACAGATTATGGAGGACCATAAATGTTAATTTAGAAACGAGATCCACGGGTAGGAAACAATTGCACATTCTTTAGAAGGCAAGAGATACGGTATGCTTTCGTAAGAGTTGTCCGGCACCTCTTCTACTATAAATAAAAAAGGACATAGACTTAATCAAAACAGGCCAAGATGACTTTTTAGGGGAGTGCTTTTGCTAACATGCTGTTTCTTGGATTGTAAATCCTGAACACCAGGGACAATTCCTGTGTTTGCTTGATATACAGTTCCCTTGCTGGAAACCTCAGGTCGGTGAGGACAGTGTTTGTGGAATAAAGGGAAGAGGAATTTGTTTCTTGCCTTGATGCACTTTCAGCAACTTTGCATCCTTAGTGCTACTATTTCTTAAGATTTGACAAGGAATAGAAAGGTATATTACATCTGGGATAGGAATAGAGCATTAGAAAAGTATTTGATCAATTTAAATTATGCGTGACTCTAAATAGCAGAAAATTAAGTCAGTGGTCTTGGAGGCCGGCTTATAATGGAAACCTGCTACAGTATACTTAGTGTATAGACACAGTCTATTTCTAGTATAGTGATGACAATGTAGTCAAAAGTTTGCTGCTTGAGATGGCTTTAATGAAACAGATAACTTGATTCTCCCTCCTCCTCTTTTCCCCTCCTCCTCCCACTCCTCCCACTCCTCCTCCTCCTTCTCCTCCTCCTCTCCTCCTCCTCCTTCTCCTCCTCCTCTCCTTCTCCTCCTCCTTCTTTCTTCTTTTCCTTTTCCTTATTTTGTTTGAGACCTATTTAACTTAAGCATTCATTGAAGCATCTTTTTCAGATTTTGTCAACGTCAATACAGCATTGATCGTAACTGAACTATAGATAGAGCCTAGTGGGACCAGACAATCAAACTTGAAATTAGAATTGATGCTATGTGAATCTGTAATTTTTATCTACAGATTCTCATTTCTACTTGTTTCATCATTTGACTTTCCTGATGATAATAACTAGTTTCCTGTTTCTTTTCTTTTCTTTCTTTCTTTTTTTTTTTTTTTCAGACGGAGTCTTGCTTTGTGTCCCAGGCGGGAGTGCAGTGGCATGATCTCCACTCACTGCAACTTCTGCCTCCCGTGTTCAAGTGATTCTCCTGTCTCAGCCTCCTGAGTAGCTGGGATTACAGGCACACTCCACCACGACCAGCTAATTTTTGTATTTTTAGTAGAGACAGGGTTTCATCACATTGGCCAGGCTGGTCTCAAACTCCTGACCTCAGGTGATCCACCCACCTCAGCCTCCCAAAGTGCTGGGATTACAGGCATGAGCCACTGCACCCGGCCTCCATTTTCTTTCTCTGCAAACATGTTCTCTGTTAAGTCCAGACAGTGAACCCTCAGTTTAGCCATCTAGGGATAAGTTGACATTTTGCATAACTTAGATTTTCGGGGTCTCTTATCACTTTCCGTCTTTGCAGCTAAAACCAGGTTGCCATTTAGGAATGGCTCTTTGCAATTTTTATTTGAATGAAAAATTTCCTATGATTTCATGTAGTTCTCCACATCTTTAACGTATCAGAATTTAAAATAAACTACAGATTGCTCAGTTCAATAGATACAATGTTTATATATATGATGATACATAAGTCAATATATATATAAGGTTTTAGACTTAAGTAAAATATTGATTAGATGAAATAGAAATAAATTAATACAAATCTCTGCCCATGTTATGTCAGGATAATTAATATACTATACCTATACATTATTACATATAAGGCCCACATATGATGTTTTATATGTAATCCTAGTATGAGTCACCATTTTGGAAATAAATCATCATTATGAACCAAGATGTACATATTTTTAAACATACAAAGCCAAATTCTTGCCTGTATGCAAGTTGAGACACATGGGCAATTAATGGTGCTTCACAAAACTGAAAAAGATCTCTTAAGGATTTATAAAAGGTTGTTAAATTTTTAGCATTTTTAGCAACACACTTCCAGACCTAAAGCCATCTGAGGCTTCTCTATTTTGCTAGTATCTGAGACATGTTAAAGCTCTATTTAGCACTAGAAGTTTTGACCATTTGCTCTCTAGAGCCACCCCATCTGCTCTGGAGCCTGTGGAGGGTGGGCAAGGCTGCACCCTGGGGGCTGGTCCTCGCTCAGAGCCTCTCTGTAGCTTAGGGGGAGGCTGCACCTTGTTCCAAAGCAACACAGGCCTCTCTCTGCTTAACCTAAAGAGACATGAGGTGCCAGGAGCCACAAGGCAGGGCAGTTTTATTGTGGTGATTCTGTGTTAGTGACAATGCTGAGTCAGTGTGTCACTTTCAACAGGCATTTTAAATTTCCTTTGGATATTGTGATCACTCTCCCAGCAAGTCCCTCATTCCTATCCCTTCAGCTTCCATTTCTCTTTACTCTCATTGATCATGTAATAAAGCAATGGGAAATTTCCTGAAACAACTTTTATTTTTATAACCTTACTCTCTGGTGTATCTATGGACAAAGACTACTCTAAAGGAGTGGAAGCTCATTACCAGTAACATTTTCGAGGACTTTAAAACCAACTTTTCTGTGCTGAGCTGTCTGGAAGTTCCTCATGATACCAGTGACCACATTTTTCTTGTCATTTTCTTATGAAGTTATTTTGAAAATTTTCCCATCCAGATGGACCAGTGGGTGGACAGGGGACACAATTACTAATAAACTATGTAATCATTTACAATATAAAGTGGGAGAACTTCAACCAGGTTTTGGCAGCTAGCTGGTAACACTCCTGGTAACATAAAAAGGTATCTTACAGTTAAAAAAATAAGTTTTGAAATAGTAAACTCATGACGGAAATCTTAAGTTATTTAAACATTTTCCAAAGGACATAGTCATCCCAAGAGCAATAGAATTGAAATAGGAACATTGTTAATTTATGTTGGGTTAAAAATACTTTGCATATTTAATGTTAATTTTAGCTTTAGCTTTTGCTCAGAAGTTCTGCAAATACCTGAAGGGATTTCAGCTTGCTCACCACCTCTCCTACACACCCCTGTCAAACGGCATGGACTGCTATTGTTATCAGTTTTAGTAGTCGCGTTATTTTCCATGTGAAGTCAGTTTAGAAGCGCTGCTCTTGTACCACTTTGGATGATTCCTACACTTCCTGGGAGGGAAGGATGACAATAGCCATATTGAATTTGTGTTCCATTTTGTCTCCTTTTCTTTAAAATTTTGTCACTGAAAGTGCAGAATATCTGAAACTGAATGAAACCTCACTGGAAAATACAGTCTGTTAGTGAGTGCTGGTGATACAACTTACCCCAAAGGAACAAGTTCAAATTCCGAAGTTCATACCTTGGTGAGAGTGAGATAAGTTGCCTTGCTGTAGCATGCACTGATGTCTAAGTATGCCTCAGGAGGAAATAATAATGCACATGGCGATTGTTAAAAGTACTATCTGCTCCATAGAAACCTGATATCTTTTGCAAAGTCCGTGATACTTTGAAACACGAAAGGCTGGAAGTGTCATTAGCTGGGAAGGATGAATGCAGCTACTATTGGAAGGATAAACAGAAGGTCCAGGTGGGAGCCGATTGTCCAAGGAGCTCGCTTCTTTGGTTCTCAATGGGATGGTGGAAATAAGCTTCAGACATGAAGAAGTCTGAAGTGGGTTAAGGTTCCAGTTCTCTTCTTGAGGAGTCTTCCGTCTTCCTGGTCCCAAACGCAGACCATTTTATGAAAGGCCTTTACTAGGCAGCTTTTCAGCTTCTGGAGAAACATTTCCTGCCAACTGGGCTCCACCCACAGAGATGAGACACAGCTTGGGCAGGGGCATGGACCTCCAGGGTCTGAAACTGAGCACAGAAGACCTACCTTCTTGGTAAAATACATGAAATATTCTTTTACAGTGATGACTACAACTTTAGTAGAGCCCATAAGTTTGAGTGCCTGTCTACTCTGTGCCAGGCCCTGCTCCAGGCCCTGAGGGTCTTAACAGTAAGACTGAGCCAGCTCATGTCCTGGATGAGCTGACATTTTATGGAGGGAGACAAATAATATGCTAGGAAACAAGAGAAAAATAAGATAAAGACAGAGATGATGACAGATTCAGATTAGTGCAATAGAAGACACTAACAGGATTCCAGGAGACAAGAACTTGTTTCAGATGCAATGTAGGTAAGGTGATTCAGGAAGGCCTCTCTGTAGATGTAGATCTCATTGCAAAGGATGAGAAGAATCTAGAAATGGGAAGAACCAAAGGACAAGCATTCCTGGCAGAGAAAACAGCAGCTGCAAATATGTTGAAGCCCTTTGCACTCTGAGAATAACATGATTTGGGTCACCATTGAAGAGACTGTAACTCTTTTAGCTACCTTACTTCTCTTTTAAAGGCTTCTTTTTGTGAGAAATAATTGGTCCCATCCCCACTTGATTTTGACATTAAGTGTGGCTAAGTAGAAGGACTGATTTTCCAATATTATGTCCTGCACTGCATAAAGAGAATGCTAAGTTTTCTGTTGTGTTCTTGTTTACTTTTTTTTTTTCTCTTGGAGCTGCTTTTAATTAGAAATAAAACATGGCTTTAATGTTAACATCTGATTAATGTAAAGAAATATGTGTGCATGCTTTTTCTTGTTTTTCCTCTGTTCTATCCAAGATCATGAATATAGGTTTATGTTAAAAGTAGTTGTGAAAACAAATGTGCGTGTCACTAGAAGTCACACAGTTTTGAAGGGTTATAATCCTTCTCTCCTAAAAGTCTGTCAATAGAATCTGTTTTATTATAGAAAAGCCATCTACTTGGTTGTTTTCAATAAGTTCTGAATAATTTTCAAAATAAGGTGGCATTTTACTCTTTCTGATAAAGATAGCAAAGACACTTCTTTGAATTTCAAAGTATGACAGCATTATTACTCAGACAGCCTTCATTCTTTTCTGAAGTAACAGTTCCTTTTTCCTAAACTGTTGTAACTGAAATATGAAGTTACTTTCATAATAACATAGTTAAAAATATTAAAACTTTCAAAAATATTACCTAATATGTTAAAGGAAATTTTATGCTCATATTTAAATTAGAACGAGTCTGTGCTAAACTTATTATAGAGTCTTATTACTTATAGTAGATGGATATATATAATTTTAGAAATAAGGCAGAATTTACTTTCAGAGCACTGCTATTTTGGGCTGTGCTTACTAAATAGCAAAGAGGTGGAAGTACACGAGTAAATGGTTGTGAAATACGGGTGGTGGGCCAAGTAATTTATCTTCAAAATGTTACTCTGTCACAAGTGGCTTATCTTTTTTTGCAGCCAAAGGATCTAAACTACTCTGCATGAGCAAAAGAAAATGCACAGAAAGAAACATTCCTCAAAATGAGTTTGTTTCATGTTGTTTCAGCTCAGGGTGACAAATACTGGAGCATCGAAATGGAACTAGCCAGGTACAGGAAGAGCTGCTGCAAAGAGCAAAGAGTGGATGCATTTTCCCGTCTTATCCCTAGATCTGAGAGATGTGGCTTTCCTTTGAAGCTTTTCTGTACTGTGGAATTGCAGCAATTTCCTTGTGATTCTGCTTCCAAGCCTGGGCTTGTAGAAGATGGAGGCAGAAGGCAGGAAAGTTAGATGCAGAAAGGCAAAGCAGAGCCTTCGGGATTCTGGAAAGTCAGGACCATCTTCCTGCAGCAACACATTGTGCAGAGATTGGTTTACTATAACTTTCTTCATGAGAGTCTGCAGTTCCTCATACACTTGGCAACTCATTACACAATTATTATGAAACCCCTTCTGCTGAGCTTCACAATGGCCTGATGGCTTTCAGAGCTCCCTCCCTGTGCACACTTGATCACCCTTTTTCTCCTCCTGTCCACCCTCCTTGACCTAACCCTTAATGTGGCTCCCTGATCATGTCCTTAGTCCTCTTTTCGAGTTCTATCAGGACTTCTATCAAATCTGCATGGCTTACATTTTCTATCACGTCCCAGACCCTATTGCTTCCTCTAAGAACTATAGACATCAAAGCTAATTTAGGTTAATCCAAAATTTAGGTTAATCCCCTCAAGCATAAAATTTATCTGCCTTCTCTGTTCCCAGTCATGGTATATGCCTGCAGCCACCCGTTTTTCATAGAGTTAGTTTTGACTACAACTTCTTAGTAGTGCATTGGTCACCAGAAACTATTGCTTCTGTGGCATATATATCCTAAACCTGTGAAATCATCACAGTTCCATTGCTGTCCTTCTTGCCTCCGATCCCTCACTACTGTAGTTGTTTCCTGCAGTCCCCAATACACACACACAGATCCAGCAGATTTTCCCTCTAAAAGACAGATGTGCTTCCTTCACCCTAGCAAAGTCTTCAGCAGAGCCTCCAACCTCTCCCTAAGTGTGTATAAGATGAAGTCCAAACTCCACATGTCACAGAGCCCCTCACATCCAACCCCACTTACTTCTTGCCTAAGTTCAGGTCAATAAGTACTATTGCATACCTAATGTATGCAAGGCATAGGGAAAATAAAGATGGGTAAGACACTGCTAGGAAATTTGCAGTTTGAAGGGGTAGAGAGAAGAACCAGTGATTTAAAAATAATGAGTGAAGTGCTGGGAAGAAGACACGCATCCACCCACTTTTTGTACTCCACGTACACTGGACATCTCCCTGTTTCCAAAGCAGGCTGAGCCTCGCATTGCATTTTGTGATTTTCCTCCCTGAAATTTCCATTTGCCCTTTCCTGCACGACATTCCTGCTCCACCTTTCAGATCCTATGGGACTTTGTCTCCTCTGCAAATTTTTCCTTACTTCTGCAGACAGCTGCTTGCTTCTTGCTCTAAAGTTGCTAACGCATGGGATCATGCTGCTGTCACCTTGCTCACTGGAAGGCTGGACTGCCTTTTCTATGTCTGTATTCTTTGCCCTCCTCTCATTCTTTGGTACTTCATAGATTCCCAATTTCCATTCATTGAATAAATGAATTCCTCACTTGGCTCAAGTTAAAATCAAGCATCTTACCTGGACTGATAAACATTCCAGCTCCCTGGAGCTCCTCAGTCATAAGTATATTGAGGTAGCAGGTTACCTAGATGAAGGCTTAGAAAGCAAGACCAATTATCTCCCACTCCTTCCCTGCTTTCCTTCCTTTTATCATTCTTCTAGTAGAGAGAAGAGGACCTGGAAAAGACTAGCATTTTGGAGACTGGGAATGGTGACTGGGAGGCCACAGGAGGGCTGCCTGAAGAATGTGCTGGAATGAGGGAAAGAGATTGTGTGACAGGGTTTGGGCTACCCCATCCTCCAGGGCTCATTCGAAAGCACTGTTCACTCACTAGGGTTTTTCTACTTAATCAATGCTGAACAGCTTTCCACAGGATTTCACTTTTGCAACATGATTGGTAATGGCTACATAGTGTTCTTTAGATGACGTCTTATAATTTAACTTTAGATGATGTCTTATAATTTAATTAACTTCCCCTATTATTGGGAAGTCAGATTGTTGTTTCTTTTGCACATCTAAAAAAGGAGCACCTCTCAGGTCTGGCTCCCTCCTGAGGACAGAGATCTGGCTGTGCCCTTGTCTTTTGCAAGGAAATCTACATGTTGCTAGGCTGTTTTGCACCCCGAGCCTGTCCACTGGGAATAAGAACAAGCCTGCTCACTGGCCTGGATATTCTGTCGTAAGAGTCAATTTTTTGGCTTTGTAACACATGAGTATTTCAAAAGCCACTCTGTGGCCTTCTGTTACACTATGAAAAACTGAGGGTCCACATTTGCCTTGAATGCAGACCTCCCTGCCCTGTTGGGGATGTCTCTCTCATTTATCTTTGCTGGAGATCCCTGACTTACACCCTGACTTGTAATCTGGAACCACGCAGAGATTTTCAATGACAATGTGGGGAAACAGAATTTGTCTGAACTTTGGTGATTTTGAATGAGGTTTATATCATAATTAAAGCCAGGTATGATTGTTCTAGCTCCTTTTCCACACGAACTGGGGGTGGTGCAATTAAATTCTGACACTAACGATCCAGAGCTAGCGTCAGACCCTGCGATGAAGGGTTAAGTCTTCCATAAGATAGCCCTCACCTCAGAGGCCAGCAGCAAGTTCCAGGCCCCCCTGGATCCCCCACACTTCTGACTGATGAGCCCTTCAGTTTGGATAATTCAGAGGAATGCCTCACAAAACCCAGAAAAGCATTATACTTACTCTTACAGTTTTTGTTTGTTTGTTTGAGACGTCTCACTGTGTCACCAGGCTGGAGTGTAGTGGGACAATGTCAGCTCACTGCAATTCCGCCTCCCAGGTTCAAGTGATTTTCCTGCCCCAGCCTCTCAAGTAGCTGGGACTACAGGCACATGACACCACACCGAGCTAATTTTTGTATTTTTAGTAGAGATGAGGTTTCACCATGTTGGCCAGGATGGTCTCTATCTCTTGACTTTGTGATTCGCCTGCCTTGGCCTGCCAAAGTGCTGGGATTACAGGCGTGAGCCACTGTGCCTGGCCTCTTACAGTTTAATTATAAGGGTGTAAACCAAAAAGTATCTGAGACAGATATCAATCAGTATAGAGGTTTATTTTGCCAAGGCTGAAGGTGCATCCAGGAAAAAGAAACACAAATCACAATAGAATCTGTGGCCTGTGCCTTTTCCAAAGAGGGTTTTGAGGACTTCAATATTTAAACGGGAAAGATTGGGTAGGAGGGGAAAGATGAAAGAAACTAGAAAGGGGAAGATAGGCAATGAGGCCAGTGGCTACATTCTTGTGAGGTTTTGATTAATGCTCATCGAATCCACATTTTACCTGTCCAAAGACAGAAGTGGGGGAAAGTCAGTTATGCATGCATCTTGCTCTTGGTAGATCTACATTTAAATCAGGTAAAGTAAGCATGTGGAATCACAGCTCTCTGAGGACAAAAGGAGGCAGTTTTTGTTTGTTTCATCTGAGTTCTCAAGCTTAACTTTTTTCTTTAGCATATCAAGTGTGGAGTCCAAAGATTTTATTTTCTTTTTACAAGGGATAAGCACAGAGCCGGAGGCAGAACTTCCACGCCCTGTCCTCAGAGAACTGCCCTCCTTGCACATCATCAGTTCACCAACCAAGAGGCTCCTCCGAGCCTTGATGCACAGAGTTTTTTTGGGGTTTTATTAAACCATTGGCCACATGATTGAACTCAATCTCCAGCTCTTCTTCCCAAAGGTTAGGTGGCTGAAAGTCCCAGCTCTCTAATACACACGTGGTCTCTCTGGGACCAGCTCCCCCTCCTGAAGCTATCCAGGGACCCACCAATAATCACCTCCTTAGCATAACAAAGTTACTTCCATCACTCAGGAAATTCCAAGGAGTTTTAAAGCTCTGTGTTAAGAACTGGGGGAAAAGACCAGATAAACATAGATATATATATTTGAGACAGGATCTTGCCCTGTTGCCCAGGCCAGAGTGCAGTGGCACATTCACAGCTCACTGTGGCTTCAAACTCATGGGCTCAAGTGATCCTCCTGCCTCAGCCTCCTCAGTAGTTGAGACTATAGGTGCACACCACTATGCCCAGCTAATTTTTGTATTGTTTGTAGATACAGGCTCTTACTATGTTGCCCAGGCTGATCTTGAACTCCTAACCTCAAGCAATTCTCCTGCCTCAGCCTCCAGTCCTCTGTATTAGTCTGTTCTGACACTGCTATAAAGATACTACCTGAGATTGGGTAATTTATAGAGAGGAGGCTTAATTGACTCACAGTTCTGCATGGTTGGAGAGATCTGGGGAAACTTACAATCATGGTGGAAGGTGAAGGGGAAGCAAGGTATATCTTCTCATGGTGGCAGGAGAGACAGAGAGAGAGAGAAAAAGCGAGAGCGAGAGAACACAGGGGAAACAGTCACTTTTAAAACCATCAAATCTTATGAGAACTCCCTCACTATCACAAGAACAGCATGGGGGAACCCGCCCCCATGATCCAATCACCTCCCACCAGGTCCCTTCCTTGACATGTAGGGATTACAATTCTGCATGAGATTTGGGTGGGGACACAGAGCCAAACCATATCAGGGTGTGTTTCTGAGCAGGGGGTGTGATTCCAAATAATGAGATGGCTTTCTGAAGCTTGTTCTCTTTCTACTGTACCTACCACGTGTTCTCCAGTTTTTCACTACTTTGAATACCTAGTTGAAGCATATTTTTGCAGTTAAGATTTTTCTAAATTATGTTTGTTTTTGTCTTTTCTAAGGGCAGATTTGGCAGTCTTCTTGAAAGGAAGTAATGCTTATTGTGGTCAGAAGAAAGAGTGAGGCAACTCAGGGTCTGAGAAAAGAGACATGAAGAAAGCTGAGGACCAATCCATTCCAAGGTTCACTGTGGAAATGGGGCCCAACCCTTAAAAGGTGTGTCCAGATATTGGTCTTTTCTTTCTCTAGGTCAGTTAACTACTGCTGCTGCTGCTACTGCTACTATTGCTAGTACGCATTCTCCCTCAAATATCTTCAGATTTTTTTTTTTTTTTTTTTGAGACGGAGTTTTGCTCATGTCGCCCAGGCTGGAGTGCAGTGGCACGATCTCGGCTCACTGCAACCTCCACCTCTGAAGTTCAAATGATTCTCCTGCCTTAGCCTCCTGAGTAGCTGGGATTACAGGTGCTCACCACCACGCCCAGCTAATTTTTGCATTTTTAGTAGAAACGGGTTTTCACCATGTTGGCCAGGCTGATCTCAAACTCCTGACCTGATGATCCCCCTGTCTCGGCCTCCCAAAGTGCTGGGATTACAGGTGTGAGCCACCGCACCCAGCCATATTTTCAGATCTTAATGTTGATGCCCCAGCAAGATTTCCTACTAGAAAGTGTGATTGCCTATTTGGGTTTTCATCCAAATCAGTCTGATGTGAGTTGAACCCTGTACATCAGCTGCTACTCAGTCTCTGACACATTTCTGGGCAAGTCAAGCCAGGAAACCATACACTGGGGTGCAGAGGGACAACCACCACCATGTCAGCCATTCACAGCATGGCTGTGGGCTTCCTGCTGTACTAAAACTAAGGTGAAGGCAAGGGAGTACGGACTGACGTCTGGAAAAGTACAGAATTGGTGACTGTCACATTATATGCATGTGATTGTGTCAGACATCAAAGGCAGCTGATCTTTGCCTAAAGAAGAAAGGATAGAAAGGAACAACCTTATACCATTCTCAAAAAATTTCTTAATTAGAGAAAATGATTATTACTTTTTTTCCAGAGTTGTGCTGTATTTACCAAGCTATATGTTTTTCATCTTACCATTGCACAAGTAAAGCTGAGGAAGCTGTGAATTTATCGTTGAGTTAGGAATTCAAATAATCCTTGTCAAAAAAGAAGCAAGCCCGAACAAAGGAGCTGCAGGCAGAAAAGAAAAATCGCAGCTTAAAAATTCAAGGAATGAACATTGAACTCTCTGTGTGTAATTAACAATTATAACACTTAGAATACAATTACAAAAACAAATTCCACCTAAATCTTTTCTGTCCAATTATGTGATTTAATGCAGCGGATTACAAAAAAAATCTCTCCTCATTTTTATCTGTGTGTCAAACATTAAGCCCCTAGTGGTATTTTTCAGGGCCCATTTTTTTCTGTTGCAGAGAAATAAGTAAGGTTATTATAATTAACTTTCCCATGACTGAAAAACTCTGAGTAATGTGAGCACCTGCTGATATATGAGACACAAAATTATATAGTGTCTTTAAAAATACTGCCAATTTAAAGTAATTTGATAATTAATGGTAAATAAAAAGTGCCTAGGAAAAATATTTCTGGGACTATTGTGGTCAAAAGTAAGTGCAGCTTAGAAATTGCTAACCTTTTGCTCATAGCTTTGTTTTAAGGATATTCATGATTCAAAGAGGCTAATTCATACTACTGCTGGTAGCCATGTAAATTTCAATGCTTATATAATATTTAAAGCAACAGTACCTAGCTCCAAATGCTGGAATCTTGGAGAACCAAATGCGGCTTATATTTCCATGATTGCCATTCAGCTAAAAATGTACTATTGAAATCAGACATTCTAAGAATTGGCAGGTGTCATTCCTACACAATGCCTGTGATTCTCTTTGGTGAAAGAAACATCTGGTGATGTACTGAATTTTAAACTAGGCTGAGTCTATTGCTTGTTTTACCAAAATAACCGTTAAGTTTTAAAATCTGATTTGTCTTAGAGACAAGATGCTGAAGTCTAGGCTTTATCTGGAGTCAAAATCTCCAGCCACATCAATGAGGAAAAGACCACACTAGTTGTAACTAGTCTCATCATTTGATGTGTATATTGTCTTATGAGGGAGTTGGAGGCCTATTGGTTGAAAATGAGATGTTATTGAACAGAGTTACTAGGAAATAGCAGATTTGAGTTCTGGTTTCAGCTTTGTGATTCAGCTGTTGAGGGATAGTTGGGCATCAGTTGGCATTGTTTAAACTTCACTTTCTCATCCTTAGAGAACATTTCTTGCATAGTGACTAAATTTGGGTTGCATTTTATTATTTTGAAAAATGACACAGGTTGGAATGAAATTTCTATGTTTTTCATTTAAAATAGTAATTTTGGTACCAAAGTGCTGGGAAGGAAAGAGTATGGTCCCTTTAAATGATAATGAAGCTGGGAAGGGAAGTGCTGGGTAGAGTAGGGCGTGGTCCCTGGCTAAGCCTCCATCCCCACGGACCTCGGTGAGGATAGGCATTTCCTGCCCAAATGTTGCATTGCCCAAGACCACCCTGGCCTGCCATGCCCATCCTGTGCCTATAAACACTGCCCCCCCCCCCACCCCCATCCCAGTAGGCAGATGCACAGGCAGCTGGACTTCCAGAGGAACACATCAGTGGAGGAACACACAGGCAGCTGAACGTTGAGAGGAATGCACCAATAGGCACCAGCACGCCAGCAGGCCACCGATTGGCAGAAGCAGAAGGACGTGGAGTTTGGCTGGGGCAGTCGGAGGAGACCCTGGGCCACCAAGGGCCCTACTCTAGGGGAAAACTATCTCCCTTCTGGCTCCCCCATCTGCTGAGAGCTACTTCCACTCAATGAAACCTTACGCTCATTCTCCAAGGCCACCTGTGATCTGATTTTTCTGGTACGCCAACACAAGAACCCAGGGATACAGAAAGCCCTTTGTCCTTGTGATAAGGTGGAGGGTCTAATTGAGCTGACTAACACAAGCTGCCTGTGGACAGCTAAACTAAAAGAGCATCCTGTAACACATGCCCACTGGGGCTTCAGGAGCTGTAAGCATTCACCCCCAGACACTGCTGTGGGGTTGGAGCCCCAGAGCCTGCCCATCTGTATGATCCCCTAGAGGTCTGAGCACTGAAGTGAGCCACACCCCCATCCCATGCCATCTGAGGGGGGAAGAGAACTTTTCCCGTTTCAGTATCAGTCTTATAAACATCTTACAGGAATACAATGTACAGTTCAGTATTGTAGGAGTAAAATATTTACAGATGACTCTGAGGTACAGAGCCATAAATGTGGAATGAGCTGCGTTAGAAGGAAACAGACTCCCCATTGTGGGAGGTGTGGGATTGCCAGAGGCACCAGGAGTGAGCATCCGGATGCTGGATGCATTTAAGAGGCTCAAGTACCAGATTGGGAGTCAAACAGCCTGACTTGGTAAGATTTCTAAAAGGCTTAAGGGTTTATGATGGTATCTTTGAAAATTGTACACTGTTGTGCAAACTAAGGTATCACTGTGAAGAAAGATGAAGACTAAAATGAAATCTTCTATTAAAAGAGCTCACCCACTACACGTTTGAATAAAGAAATTTACTGTTCTTGTAATCCTGGAGTAAAATATTTTAACTGGGCCAGGCGCACTGGCTCACGCCTGTAATCCCAGCTCTTTGGGAGGCTGAGGTGGGTGGATCACGGGGTCAGGAGATTGAGAGCATCCTGGCCAAGATGGTGAAACCCCATCTCTACTAAAAATACAAAAATTAGCTGGGCATGGTGGCGTGCGCCTGTAGTCCCAGGTACTCAGGAGGCTGAGGCAGGAAAATAGCTTGAACCGGGAGGTGGAGATTGTGCCATTGCACTCCAGCCTGGGTAACAAGAGTGAAACTCGGTCTCAAAAAAAAAAAGTATATATATGTATATATGTGTGTGTCAGTGCAACTTTCACTATTTATTACTTAATAGAGTTGATTTAAGATTGTAAACACAGTCATTTAAATGCTTCCTTTTTTTTTTTTTTTTTTTTTTGAGATGGAATCTTGCTTTGTCGCCCAGGTTGGAGTGCAGTGGCGCTATCTTGGCTCACTGCAAGCTCTGCCTCCCAGGTTCACGCCATTCTCCTGCCTCAGCCTCCCAAGTAGCTGGGACTACAGGCTTTTTTTTTTTTTTTTTTTTTTTTTTAGTAGAGACGGGGTTTCACCGTGTTAGCCAAGATGGTCTCAATCTCCTGATCTTGTGATCCGCCTGCCTCAGCCTCCCAAAGTGCTGGGATTACAGGCATGAGCCACCACGCCTGGCTAAATGCTTCCTTATACTTCAGATGCCTTCTCACATGCTCTTCATTCTTATTCTTTGGCATCTTTTGGACATTTTGGTCATTTAGAGACACCTGAACAGTTATATATCCGTCTTCTAAAAAGCCAAGGCAAATCTCCACATGACAATCTTTGAAGATATGATATTAGTCAAGCTGTTCTCTTTGGACTATTTAACAAGCAAAAATTTTAATTCCCTGCTGTAATTCAAATTAAGGTATTATTTCTTGAAAATCTAGGGAAATAAATGAAATAATTATTTCCCTAGAAATAAATATTTCATTTATTTATTTCATTTATTTATAAGTGAAAAATTTTATATTTTTTCAAAATAAAGATATGACAAAGGGTATACATTTTACAAGCCAAAAGTAGAACTTCATTTATTTACAGTTTATGCCTGAGGGGGTGGATGAGGCTATGTTCACATGTATAGTTTATGCTAGAATATGAGGAAGAATTGCTTACCAATCCATGTCATAAGGGGACACTAATTAGGTTTGGATAACAGCTAGAGAAGAGAAAAAACCAAAGGCTGATATCTAGATCTCTTAAAATATTTATTGCAAACCCAGTGCCTCTCAAATGCCCGCTCTGTGCCAGATACTGTGCCAGTATTATGGAGCCTTGAAATGATTCCGCTTTTGTAGTTTGCTACGTGAGTGACATGTTTTGCTGTGAGGAGAACTCGGAGGGTTTTCCTGCTGTCTTGAGAATGTGACATCACACATTATGAGACCGCACATGTCAACTGCTGAACTTCAAATACATAGAAACTCCAGAGTTTCATAGATACTCTGAGAGCTTAGGCTGCACTCCACTAGCCACTTCTCTGACAAAACAAAGTAAGCCAGCTTCCAGGTGCCTTCTAGTAGTCACAGATCTCTGCTGCATTGGATGCCATCTCTTCTGAGAACGGCTTGTGTAAAGGTACACCTCAATCTTTGATTAGACTCTCCTTTCCACAGAGGCCTGATTCCATCCCACTTGAGCAATTTGACTTTAATAAATTTGAAGCTCACCCACTATGTGGTAAATGGACTTCATCTAATTGAGGGTATTCCCTGTGAGATGTGTTCACGTTTAAGCATTGTGACCCAAAAGAAAAAATATCTCTTTGTATGGCAATAAACTGAGTGATTTGTGAAATCATACCAGGATCATTTATTTAACCATACAGAACAGCCAGGCACTTTATATATGTTATATTATTTGGTACTTATGATAATAATTATCATTCCTGTACTGGAAGGACATCTTATGGAAAACTGACATTTTTTACAACCTCTAAAAGTAGTAAAATGGTTGGGAGAAAAGTCCTGGGAGTTATCACTTGGTTCACTATAACAGAAGGACAAGGCGGCCAGGATGTACCATTTTGGCCCCACAGGGCTGGCGGGGCTGCTGTGGCTGCCTGGACAACTGCTTTGCCCTCCATCAGTGACAATGAGCCCTGGACAGAGGAAGACTGGCGGGTCAAGAACATTCAGGGCATTTGTCCCTTGCTCAATGCTCCAATTTAACCTACCACAAGTAGAAAGGTTGAAAAAGTATACTTCCGGCCATACGCGGTGGTGCACTCCTGTAATCCCAGCACTTTGGGAGGCTGAGGCAGGTGGATCACCTGAGGTCAGGAGTTTGAGACCAGCTTGGCCAACATGGTGAAACTCTGTCTCTACTAAAAATATAAAAAATTAGCTGGGTGTGGTGGCGGGTACCTGTAATCTCAGCTACTTGGGAGGCTAAGGCAGGAGAATTGCTTGAACCTGGGAGGTGGAGGTTGGGGTTGCAGTGAGCCGAGATTGTGCCATTGCACTCCAGCCTGGGCAACAGAGAGAGACTCAGTCAGACACACACACACATACACACACACACACACACACACACACACACACACACAAGTACACTTCCAGAAAAGGAACTTCCTTGTGACGTAAATAATCTCTGTCACCATCAGCCTCCCTATAGGCTGAATTATGACACAGGATGGAAAGTGGGGTGAGGTGATCTTTCCCTCCCCTGCTTCTGTCTCAACATTTCATGACTGTATGAGCTGCAGAACGAGCAGGTGTTAATTACTTAAGAGGAACAAAGAGAACAAAGTGCCCCACTGGCTTGTTGAGAAATGCGCAGTTACTTCCTGAGACAGCCTCAGCTTGGCTCAAACGTAATCATTTGCTAAGCCAAAGAGGCTCAGGAATAGTTGAAAGTCAAAGTCAGGAAATATAATCATGCAACCTTACTGAGACAAAATAGAAAGGAACAGAGCTTCTGCTGTACAATACACAGTTGGAAAAACACTAGACTAATAGATTAATTGCCTCCTCTCAAGGATTTTTTAATTTAATTTTTTATTGTTAGTTTTCAGTAAAAGACCCACATACTGTGGATCTAGAAACAAATGACTGTTGCATGGCAGGGCAGCAATGGAGGGACGGAGAGTTGCAGGCCTGCTGGGGAACCATCTAGTGTTGACTCAGGAATAGGGCTCGGTGGGGCCAAGTCCAGGAACTGGAGAGGATAGTGGAGTTCAGCTCTGCGATGTCAGGAAGATAAGTCCAATGCCCAGGTCCTGAGGCATAGGTATGAGGTATGAGGGATGAGGTAAGGCCAGGAATTCAGAGCCAAGAAGAGGAGACCAAGCAAAAAGCTGACCAAAAGCACAGGGTAAGATATTCCTGAGTCAGCCTCAACTTACAGAAGTCCTTGCACATATTAGGCACGAAGGAAATATTTGTGGGATGAATGAAGGGATGCTTGAAGAATGAGGGTCTGTAAGGTTTGCCTTTCAAGGCTCGTGGGACCTGATAGTAGGATGCATTGGTCAGGATCCAAGGGTGAGTGGGAGCAGAGCGGGCAGCAAAGTGATGGATCTGATTCCACATACAGATGGGTAAATAAGGCAGGAATCCAAGTAACTGAAAGAAACAATTATCTGAAAATTGAACACCAGGAAAGTGTGTATGGAGAGAGGCGGAGGATGAGGGAGATTTCATGGCATGATTTGGGGAAGAATATCCCAAGGTGGAGAGAAAGTAAGGAGTGACAATAGGACAGTAGGAGCATAAGGCATCAGAGTAGCCAGGGCATGCAGTGTATGGGGCCTGTGGGCCAAGAAGCCAGGAAAGCTCTCTGAGCCCGAATGAGGAGAGCTCAATTCAGGCTAAGAACTTCAGACAGGGTTCATGCCCATCACCACATCATCTCATCACAATAGATGTGAGACCAGGGAAAGAAAGAGTGAGGTCTCTGAAGGGTTAGGCATGCGTTGTGGTGTAGCAGGACATTCAAGTAGTCCACAATTCTCTCTGAATTATGGAAATATCATGGCATTATCAAAAAGGGAAAAACGTGAAATTATGGCACAAAAATTTTACAACATGTGTCTACTTTCCATCTTATGGACAATAAAATATGAAACAGGATAGCATTGTAAGTGCAGTTGACCCTTGAACAACTTGGGAGTTGGGGCGCCGAGCTCCTGCACAATCAAAAATCCACATATAACTTTTGACTTTCCCCAAACTTAACTACTAATAGCTTACTGTTGACCATAAGCCTTACCAATAACATAAACAGTTGACTAACACATATTTTGTATATAATATGTGTTAAATACTGTATTCTTCATAAAGTACACTACAGAAAAAGAGGTTATTATTAAGAAAATCGTAAGGAAGAGAAGATACATTTACTGTTCATTAAATGGAAGTGGATCACCATAAAGGTCTTCATCCTCATCATCTTATGTTGAGTAGGCTGAGGAGGAAGAGAAAGAGGAGAGTTGGTCTTGCTGTTTCAGGGGCAGCAAAGTAGGAGGAAATCCACCTGTAAGTGGATCCTCAAAGTGTAAAACTGTGTTGTTTAAGGGCCAACCATCAATGCAATGCGAACAACAGATCTAGTGCTATGCTGAACTCTTGAAAGAGTGTGACATGGAAGGAAGCTACCACATACAATTAGTAATAGGATTTTCCCCCACCTTAAACGTTTTTGGAACAAGGAAGATGTAAATTTTTTAAAAGGAATAGTTTAAAAGCCTTCTAGATGGCGCATTTACAATGCAATTCATTGTTATAAAATACTTACTCATAACAATTGTATATCTAACATACTTTACCAACAGAAATATTTTACAGGGGTTTACATGACACATTATCTCCTCCACTCTATAAAGCACAATCTTGTTTAAGTGAAGAATTTTGTTTCTCCATTTGGAGGATTTCTTGTGATTAGAAAATCCTTTTTGCTGGAATCTTGGTGGTTGAAAAATTGTTCTTACTGTTCTGATTTTCCAAGTTTCCTTTGCACAGGCAAAAAATGTAGAGAGGAGGGGAAGAGGAAAACAGAAAGAGGAAATTTGTGTCCAAATAGTGACAATGGAAAGGTGAACATTTAGCTAACTGAAACCAACCCAATAGTCCCATAGATAGTTTCTTGCATAAACATAGAAGTTGACCCTTCTGGTCTTAAAGCTTAAACCTTACATTTGTTTAATCTGAGTTCCTTCCTCAGGAAATGACCTTCAGGTCTCTCAAAGAAAGTATCAAAGAATTGTAACTCACCAGATCACCACATCCAGACAGTGAGATGGAGGAACCCTCATTCATCCTGCTTGTACACATTGTTACATTTCTTCCCTACTAAGAAACCCCTAGTCTTAGTAGGTCAGGGAGTTGGGTTTGAGACTGAGCTCCCATCACCTTGGCTGCAGCACCTGATTAAAGCCTTCTTCCTTGGCAATAAAGGTCTCAGTGCTTGGCTTTCTGCTGTGCTGCAAGCAGGAGGACCTACGCCAAACCCCTGGTGTTCTGGCAACATAACCAGAAGCCTTTGCTTTCGTGGGTACACATGGTTATTTTCCAGCAGAAAAGTAGCCAAGCTAGAAACAGGTGTTGTCCCAGAGAGGTCTATGAGGTGGGGAGCAGGAAGGGTCTGGCGGGATGGGGCTGGTGTGCAGGGCATATTCCTGAGGATTCTTTATTGGGAGATACTTCTGCCTTAGCAAGAAACAGCCTAGAAGCTTCTTGCCTGGGGCAGATGGTTGATTCTGCGTGCAATCTTCTAAATGGTGTGCGGTTTGCCAAACACGGTGCTTAGAATCTGGACTATCCCTTGTATTTCTGTCTTTCTTTATCCCAACCTCTTGGTCAGTGGCCTCTTTCATTTGCTTCTTGAAATGTGTGGTCTCCAGTTCCCAGATTGCTGTTTTACTCTTCCTTACGGCTCTGCCCTGATGTACCATGGTGCCTGGCACATAGTGCACTGTTATTAAGAACTTGTTGAGTAAATGGCCCAATATGGCATTGACGTTTTCTTTGAAGTGCCTGTCTTAGTTTGTTAAGACTGCTATAAAAAATTACCACAGACTGGGTGGCTCACACAACAGAAATTTATTTAACACAGTCTGGAGTCTGGGAAGTCTGAGATTAGGGTGCCAGCATGGTCAGATTCTGCTGGGGGCCCTCTTCCTGGTTTGTAGACAATTTCAGACCTCACATGGGGAGAGCGAGAGGAAGCAAGCTCTCTCCTGCTTCTTCTTGTAAGGCACTAATGTCATTCATGAGGGCTCCACTTTAATGACCTTATCACCTCCCGAAGGCCCCATCTCCAAATACCATCACACTGGGGGCTAGGGCTTCAACATATGTATTTAGAGGGGATACAAACACGCAATCCACAGCAGTGCCGAATTGTCTAGAGACCCCAGGCTCTTCAAAATCTCTCTGGTTTGCATCTGTTCTTGCCCAGTGAAGCCTCCTGTGTATGTACCTTGTTTTGGTTGGATATTCCTTGTTTTGTTTTTTTTCTTTTATATATAGTGAACCACAGGAGATTTGGGGGCTGATTATATCTGTCTGCTGGTAGTCTAGTACATATGATTTCTGGTGCTCACTCTTCACTAGACCTGAGACCTAGGATGAGTCATTTCAATTTGCAGTATTTCAGCTTTCTCATCTACAAAATAGAAAGGTCCTAAATGTTTTATATGATTCTGGAACTTCTAGTTCTAACATTTTGTCACTATAAGAATTTCCCCTAAATCATTCCTTTCTTATTATAGTCATTGATTACTTAAATTCAGTGATGTTGAGATGGATGGCTGTGTTTCCTTTTTCTTTAACAATGACCACAACTGTATGTCATTATTATTATTTAGTAGAAGGCTTGAGGGGAGGAAGTATCATTAGAATAATATTTTGGATTTTCTCTTACCTGCACCCTGGCTTTCTCATTTTGCTCCAATAGTCCTTATGATTGGGGGAAAGAGGACAAGGCAGAAGCCCCTTTGGGAAGGAGCATGACCCTGTGGAAGTGGCTCTGTCTGGCTTGTGGATTGTCGGAGAGAATAAGGCAGCAACCACACCCTGTTTGCTGCATTAATCTCACTCTGAGTGCAGACTTTTGAAAGAGAGGGTGGCATTGAATGGGATGGCAGCAAAGCTAAAAGTCAACAGGCCCTTTCCCTTCACCCAGTGGGCCTAGACCGACACCGTCTTGCATGGGGTCCTGCCAGAAGCATCCTACAGCCACATCAGAATAAATAGCATGGCAGGTGGGTGTATGTAGACAGACAAGTCTCAGTCTTTATTGACCATGAGTCTATTTTGACCTTGAGTATCTTGGAAGGTATTTTGGAGTTCCCATGTTCCAGAGGAGAGACGGAGGGGCTGAGGTCAGAATCACTAGGTGAGGGTAAATACCCAGGGGCCTTGTCACAGGGGGCATGGTAACCCTATCTAAGGGCTGCAGAATAGATGAGAGAGCCATAGCAAGGCCACGTCAGCAGCTGAGAAAGATGCCCACGCATGACAGAGACAACATGGACCTTGAGATGCCAGGTGCAGGGTTCAGGAGCAGAGGTGAGCAGGGCCTGGCAGAGAGGGCTCCATTGCTGCAGAGGCCAGCAGGGGCCCAAACAGCAGGGCCTACACTGGCTGCCCACATACCTGAGACCTGTGTCTCCCTCGCCCACCTGGGGACATGGTAACTCCATGTGTATCCCACCCGCTGGGTGCTCTTGTGGCAGGAGAGGCTGGAGAAGGAGCATACACTTGAAATGACAGCTGCGGTGAGGAAGGAGGCAGTCAGAAGCCTTAGGACACTGCTTTCCTGTGAACGGACACGTTTAAAAGTCCTTTTCCCCTCCCTTGCTGTACAGTGGCGCTGATGGGGTGGGAGATTAAGGAAGGAAAGATCAATAGTAGAAAATAAGCAACACAGATGTGCTTTGCTCACTTGAGTGGAAGTGAGCACAATTTCAGTCCAGCCATGGCAGCATCATCAGAGGAGGCTGCCTGCCTTGCGTTTCCCACCTGGAAGGCAGCTCCTACCTGCTCTCTCTGCATCATTTCTCCAGCTGGTGGACTGGGCCCCAAGATGACCAGGAAGGGAGAAAATTACCTTGTCTCCCCTGGGGCCAACAGTACACAGAATGGACGGGCTTGGTGGGGGAAAGGCGATGAGCACTTGAGTACTAATACTGTGGTCCCTGTCCCGTGTCTGATAAGGCCCTCCGTGTGCAGCAGTTGTTTTCTGTTAAGGAGTTACACATGAAATAAGAGAAAGAAGTAGTCTGATGAATGCCATTTTCCGTTTTGGACATACAGACGGTCACTCAAATTCGCACTTTGATTTTCCTGGGTGGAAATGGCAAAGAGTGACAGGTCCATTATCAATCTACTAAAAAACTGACCTGGTGATCATGGAAGTCTTTCACGATGAGTTTGATTCTATAGTCTCTTAGAATTAAGATGAATTTGTTTTTGTAAAATCCCAGAATATAATTAATAAAAATGGTAAGTGTCTTCTCATTCCCCTTCATAAGCATGATGCTAGGAAACAACATTTGCAATCTCGTGCTGGGGAAAGACACTGTCATGGGAGAGGGAGAACACTGGGCAGGAACGGGATGGGGAGGAGGAGGGAGGGCAATGGTGCTAGTAAAATTCCCCTGCCTGGGAATAATGCACTTGGCACAGCCTGGTGTTCTCATAATAAAAAGAATAACGATCATTCTCCTTTCCCCATGAGGCAAAACAGATGCTGTCTCTATGACGAAGCGCTCACTCTTCAGTGGAGCAGCCGTTTCCACAGCCAAATGTCTCAACAGCAAACTGGAATTCCCAGGCCAGGTTCCCCACTCTGTGCAGCACACCCCTGAAGCAGGTGGAGACTGTGCTCACCTCACAGTGGCAGCTGGAATGTGAGCGTGCTCGGGGGTGGCGGTTGCGGAGGGAGGGAGGAAGGGAGAAAAAGAAGGAGACTGAGGGAGAGAAAGAGAGAAAGACAGAGAAGGAGAGAGAGAGAGGGAGAGACAGCACGAGAGGGCAGGTGGCCAGAGAAGCAAGCGCTATCGTGAGCGCACACACACACACACACACACGCACACACACGCATGCAGAGAGAGAAAGGCAGGGAGAGAGAGAGGGAGAGAGACAGAGGGGCAGGGAGAGAGGGAGAGACAGCGGAGGGGTGGGGCAGAGAAGCACACACACAGAGGCAGAGAGAGAGAAAGAGGGAGAGAGATAGAGACAGGCAGACACAGAGGCAGAGAGAGAGAAAGAGGGAGAGAGATAGAGACAGGCAGACACAGAGGCAGAGAGAGGGAGAGACAGTGCAGCGGGGAGCAGAGAAGCACAAACATACACACAGAGGCAGAGATAGAGAGAAAGGCAGACAGAGAGGAAGAGACAAGGGAGGAGAGAGAGAGGGAGAGACAAAGGGAGAGAGAGGCAGAGACAGGGGAGAAAGAGACGGAGAGGCAGATGGAGAGAGAGAGAGAGAGGGAGAAAGCAGGGAGAGGCAAGGAGAGAGGGAGAGAGAGAGGGAGAGAGACAGGGAGGAGAGGAGACAAAGGCAGACAGAGAGAGGCAGAGAGAGAGGGAGAGACAGTGGCAGGGCAGAGAAGCACCAACATACACAGAGGCAGAGAGAGATGGGGGTAGGGTGGGGGAGAGTGGTGGAGAGTCAGGGAGAGAGAGAGATTGGTCTCCCCATCTCACCCTCACTGACCTCCTGCCAGGGTGCATGGGACAGGCAAGGGAGCCTCCACAGTGAGAGTAGAGAGCTCTCCTAATGTTCTCAATTGAGAACAAAAAAGAGGTCCTGTAATTGTGGAAGGATGACTTGGATACAAGGAAGGACGTGTCGTTCCTCGTGGCCACCTCTGCAGAGGTCCCAGGGCTGTGTGTGATCTGGGTACTTACCTGCCCACCAGACACACTGAAGCCCACAATGGACATGCAGGGGAGAGGGAAAGGGGCTCCAATCTGGGGAGCCCACATGCTAGTCAGGGAGGGGGTGACATCGAATTCTGCTTTTGAGCTCACAAAGCCCTTTGTTGAGCTCCACTGCATTTGTTCTTCACCTGCGCCCTGCGTTATGTTGCCAGGGTTTTAGCGTCAACTAGCTTACCCAGTTACCCGACTTGGAAGTGGCAGAGACGCACTCAACTGAAGCCTGCTAACTCTCATTTTAGCCCCTTTCTAAAATGCTAAAATGCTGCCTCTTATAACATAGACCCCAGCATGCCCGGGTGGAGATCTGCTGGAGTTTATGAGCCCGGGTACCCTGGGAAAAGATGTGGATGGGATTGAGTGAATGGAGGTGCAAGTAGTTTCTCTCTCTGGGCAGCAGCCACTGCTTGGACACCACAAACACTTCCCTGCAGCTGAGCAGCAGGCTGATTAGAGCATAACATTTCTGGGGAAAATGGGAAAACTTGCAAAGTGCAGTTTGTTTTTTCTGCAGGTCCATGAGAATGTTTGTCCAGCTCATTCTTTTTTGGGCCTTTATGCACAAGCAGAGGCAAATCTGAAGTGATGCTTGCAGCAAGGCCTTCTCTACAATGGCGAGGAGGCGCATCAACTCCCTTTACCCTCCTCTTGCTTTCTGAGGCCCCTGTTTTATTTGTCATGAAGGTGGAATTGAGGCACTCAGATGTAGGCAGGGCACAAAAAAGCTGCTAAGAAACTATCATCCACGTGATGATGACCCCTTCCTTCTCCATGGAAGGGAGTGCTTCCAGTGCTTCCCGTGATTCTATGTGTTGTGAGCATTTTTCGTCTTAAAGGAGATTTCCATCTACCTTTCCTGGTCCATTTCTTTTTCCAAGAAGAACAAATATCAGAAAAATAAAAGGAAATCAAAACGATCAATCAAACAGCACAAGTATTTAACCCGAGTCTGGCTGCTCCTGGCCAATCCATCCACATTTTAAAGGACAGAGGCGAGGGGCCAAATCTCCCCTGGATAAGCGCCTCTGCTAGAGTCACAGACTGGCTCAGTGATCTTAGCACTTAACCTTTCAGTAACCCAGTTTCCACATCTGTACAATGTGGACAGAAATATATCTATCCTGTGGGATAATAGGGAGGATTAAACCAAACAGTGCACATCCCAGTTGGAACGCAGTGCCAGGCACACAGTGCACACTCAGGTATGGTTTGCTGGATCTTCAGCCGCAGCATGTGTTCCAGACCCGTTTCCTACCACAGGTGTACTTGTGTCACGGGAAAAGGGAAAGGCAAAAGCCACGCAGTTGAGGCACATGAGCTCCACGAAGCTCAGAAACTTTCTCTGGGGACAGAGGGAGGTGAATCTGCTAGGGGCCCCGCCTCACGCCTCCTATCCTCACAGTAACAAATGCTTCAAATAGCATCACCTGTCAGAGTGTGTTCAGTTTCTAGATTGTCAGGCAAAACCTCAATTAAAAAGAGAAAAAGAAAAGAAAACCACCAGGAAACTTAATTTAGATCATGTCACATGGCCAAGAATATGGCAATTCTGGAGGAAACTTGCTTGAGAGAAGGTAAGATATTCATGGCACCCCACAGAGCCGAATTTCCAGGGTGGCAATATCTTGTCCAGGGGTTTGTTCCTCTCCTAATGAAGGCTGTCACACTGCAATACTTTGGGGGATGTGCAGACTGGAGGAGCCCAGCCCTGTGCATGACACCCTCCAGCAATGAGATTGCATCTTGCAACTGTCAGGAAAATAGATTTGCTGCCGAGCACTTGTCTTGGTGTAGTTTATTAGACTGCATGAGTCATCTTATGCTGCTTGGTCCTCAACACAAGGCTTCAGATGAGGAAGAGCATGTGAGATGAAAACACAAAGGGAGAATACAGAAAAGGTAGAGGCTCATCTTCACCAGAAAGGCTAGGTGGGGTGCCTAGGTGATGATGGGGAGCACAGAAAAGGTGCCTATCCAGTCCCTGGTGTCCTGGGGACACAACATTGCAGGCTGTCCTTTAGAAAGTGGTTTTGAGGTGACTACCGTGTGCTGCGATTTCCATTCTTGTCCCGTAAGAGAGGCAGGAGTGCCTCAATGGGGTTGTCTCTGTGCCCCGGTGGGACTCAGTGACAGCAGACAGCTGAGGTAGCAAATGCAACAGCTTGGCGGATCCGACCGCAAAGTCTTTGCCAGGCTCAGGCTGGCTTGGGCCATTGAAGGATTCTGTGTGTTTTCTCCTCTGGCCTCAGGTGTGTTAAGTATTCCTCCAGTGTGCCCACCCTCTGAGGCCAGAGATAGGAGGTCATCAGGCCGTCAGCTGGCAGAGTGGAAGTCCCTTCTGACCTTGAACAGCCGACGAACTGCTATCCATGGTCTGAGAAGTAGCCACACTCTCATGTTGCCCATGCCTTGATGAAATACCTAGCCAACTTTGAGGCCTTCCCCATGTACCCTTAACCCTCCTGTACCAGGTATTTTCAAGTAGCTGTTTCTTTTCTTTGGCAATTTTTCTCTTTCTCTGTCTAGACACATTTTTCAAAGTCTAGACAGAGATCCAATTCCTCCAGGAAGTCTGGGTGGATGATGCCAGTCTCTGATAGTTTTTCCTTCTTCTGATTGCTTGCATTTTCTGTACAAATTTACCACAAACTTGCCTATATCATGGTTACCTTAGAAATAATGTTGATCTTGTTTTACATTTTTTTTCCTTTCTAAAAGGCAAGCATTGTACTTCACACTTCTTTGAATGTCTGCAGACCAGCACATAAAAGGAGCTCAATGCCGCTTTGTAAAATGGCCTTTCTGTGATTCTGGGAGAACCTGGTTTACACTGCGGACTATCAGTAGTGTGTGTGTGTGTGTGTGTGTGTGTGTGTGTGGTGAAGGACGGCCATCCTGCTCCAGGCCTCAGGAAGTGGGAGTAGGCAACTGTGAGGTTAGACGAACCTGGAATATCCACAGCATTGTTGCCTTTATTACATACCAAATGCGAACTGCAGTGGCCGAGAGTGACTTGCTTCATAGGCTCCTTTCTTTCCCCTGCCGGCCCATGAGTGTTAGGAAAGGAGAGGTGCCTAATTGATCTCTGCAGCCGCAGGACCCAGCACAAAGCCCTGCCCTCAGTAAGTACTCATACATTTGTAGGAAACATTGTTCTCTCCCCTCCCCACCATCCCAGGTTGGCCCATACTAATAAAGAAGAAGTCCCTCCCTTTCTGAGGTTGTAGAGAAAATTAGCTTCCCTCCTTTCCTTGACCCACACTCATCATCCCCAATGGAGGGGAACACAGGGTAGGATGTGAAACTGGGGGAAGGAGCTGGAACCAGATGGCTCCTATCATTGGGGTGGTCTCTTTTCCAGAACAGCCTATCCAGGGGTCATACACTTCCTTCTTCCCTATGGAGAGGTCTGCAGTGGTCTGTCTGTCAGCCGGAGGTAAAGTACAATTGGAGGGAGGATGTAAATGCTCTATTATGTCCCCAGATGTAAAATGTTTCCAGTTCTGCTTTACTCACAACAAACCTGATGTTTTCATCTCTTTCTGGATTCTTTCTGAACTCTGAGCAGGGAGAGGAGCCATCATTACCTATCACTACCACATCTCAATAATGGGAAACATCTTGAAATAATATATCTTGAAAAATGAATGCTGGGCCTGTCTTACCTCCACTTCTCTGTATATGTCACTCCTGCAGGCCGGTCTCTCACTTCACCTCCATGAGCACAGGCTACAGTGCTGTTGTGAACCATGGCAAGACTGAACCTCTGGATTTCAGAAAGAAGAAGAAAGCAAAAGACTTTTCTGAGCGTTTCTTTTTGCCCTGAGCTGGCCTCTACTATCTGGGAGGCCGTATATTTGCAAGAGGTCCTACATAATGGCTTTGAGGATTTGGGTGAAGGTGGTTGAGGAGAAGCCTAATGTGAACTCAGATATGCAGGTCTCCTGAGGTATGGAAGGAGAGTTTATGTATTCACCATGCCTTTTCTTTTCTTCTTACTTTGACGGTATGAAGGGTGAAGTGGGTAGCTAATTCCCAGAGATCACACACAACTCCTCTGGGAGCTTGCCTTTCATATGCAAAGCAACCAATCCATAGCCTACTCCCTCAACCTCCTCTATGGGGGTTTCACACTCTGGGCCAGTGTTCCTTTCCCTAATCACCCCAGGGCAGGGACCAGACAGCTAAGGACAGCCCCTAAGTCCTCAGAGCCCTGAAATGTCCTAAGCATGCGTATCCTGCCTTGCCTGTGTTCCCCAAGGAAACCACAGTAAAGGCTCTTGCTGGTGCTTTGCTCCCCCACCCACTTCCAGACTGACCCTGATGTTTCCCTCTGTGCACTGCACCCCATGTAGTGCACCCCATCCTCTTGGGATCTGTGAGTGATGAACTGTCTTTTCAGTGGCACTTGTCTCCTGATCTGTTGGCCTTGACAGATCTAAATGATTAAAAAAGCTTATATTTTAAAACAGTTTAGAATTACTGAACTCCAAAGAGAGTCATGAATAGAAGAATAATAATATCGCCATCTCTCATTGGAAACTCACTTTGTGCCAGTCGTTGCTGTAAGTTTATTCACTGCATTAGTTAATTCAATCTTCACACGTTCTCCTGTCCACTGATGCATTTTTCAAATCAGGAAAATGACTGGGATCAGAGGAGATAAATAACCCTTCCAAGGTGACACATCCAGGGAGCGGATGAGCAGACACAGAAAACAGCACACATTTGCAGAAAGGAAAGGAAATGGTGGAAATGGCTGTGGGCTGGCTTCAAAGTGAAGGATTTTGTGTTTGTGAGAATTGGAAATGCACTGCTGCCTTCATGAAGTTGCAGCAGATAAGCCATCTGGCCTTTCAAATGAAAGATCTCTGTCCTTGGTTATTTATTTATTTTTTAATTTAATTTTTTTTTTTGAGACAGAGTCTCTCTACGTTGCCAGGCTAGAGTGCAGTGGGACGATCTCAGCTCACTGCAACCTCTACTTTCCTGGTTCAAGCCATTCTCCTGCCTCAGCTTCCAGAGTAATTGGGACTATAGAGGTGCACCACCATGCCCAGCTAATTTTTTTTGTATTTTTGTAGAGATGGTGTTTCACCATGTTGGCCAGGCTGGTCTCGATCTCCTGACCTCGTGATTCACCTGCCTCAGCCTCCCAAAGTGCTGGGATTACAGGCGTGAGCCGCTGCGCCCAGCCTTGTCCTGGTTTTTTAATAACTGGTGATGAAAACTGATGGGGTGGCTGGACACCCATGAAGAGTCTTCCGCTTATCAGATGAAGACAGGGCCAGGCCTCACAAATCCCTGCTGCTCACAGGCTCCTGTTCTCGCACCCCAGGTAGCTCAGAGACCACTGGAAGTCTAAATCACATCAAGCCATTGCCTGAGCCACAGTTCCTCATGGCCTCACAGGGCTTCTGTTGCTTAAAGGCCCTAGGGAATGATTTGTGGAAACCATAAATCCATTTTACAGTTGAACGTCAACTGTAATGCCTTCTACTCAAAGGAAGCCAAGAACTAAATTTCAGAAAAAGTGAACGCCGCAAACTCTGGCTGTTTACATTAGGTCAAAACAAGTTGAAAAGTCAAGTTCAGTTGCTGCCCATCTTCCTGTGTTTTTCAGTTTTGCTGTAAGAGATTCACAAAGGTGGTGGTGTTTCTTTTTTATTTTTTTTGCCAGATTCCTTGTAACTTAAAACTGATTGACATTGGTCTGATGAATGTGTGTGGTGTAGACAGTCCAGGGCTTCCAAGTCCATGTGGGCAAGGCACCGTATTTCGAAAGACAACCTAGAAGGGGAAGTGTTAGTGCCTCCAAATTCAGTGTGAGTTAAGCATCAAAATCACCTGGCAGGCTCTATGAACGTGACCTCAACTAATGGCCCTTTGACACTACCTGCTGGAGCCGGCTGAGTTTGCCCATCTCACTTATTAAACACTTGCTCCTTCAGAAAATCCTACTTTAGCTTTTGCTTAGCTGGGAATTTCAAAGACAGATCTTTCCTTCCAAAAAAACATATTTGAGGCCTGCAGGGTCTGGACAAGAGGATGCTTTAAATAGCTCTTACAATTTTCCCCCATTAACTGGGCCACCCCACCAAGAATGTACATCTTCAAATTCTTCCAGAGAATTCAGATGTCAGCACCAGCAGTGCACAAAGAATGAATGGTTACTGCTGGTGTGTTATGGAGGAGGAATCAGCACTCTGGGAGTCAGCGCACGGATTTTCTATTTTTGTTTGTTTTTTTTGTTTGTTTGTTTCCAGATGGAGTTTTGCTCTGTTGCCCAGGCTGGAGTACAGTGGCGCAATCTCGGCTCACTGCAACCTCCTCCTCCTGGGTTCAAGCAGTTCTCCTGCTTCAGCTTCCCAAGTAGCTGGGATTATAGGCACGTGCCACTACCCCAACCAATTTTTGTATTTTTAGTAGAGACAGAGTTTCACCAGGTTGGCCAGGCACGTCTTGAACTCCTGACCTTGTGATCTACCCTCCTTGGCCTCCCAAAGTTCTGGGATTACAGGCGTGAGCCACCGCACCCAGCCGGATCCACTGTTTTTGGAGTTGGCAATCATTTGGTTAAGGCATACAATTTTGCCATTTTGGTAGATTAAAAATGGTCAAATTTTAGCAGTTTCATACAGTTTGACCCCATTCTACACATTTCTCCCATCTTACTGTTATCTGGAGAGAGGGTGACCCACCAACCTGGTTTGTTTAGGGCTGGTCCACTTATGGCACTGAAATCCCACATCCAGGGAGGCCCCTCTGTCTTAGGCAGACGGGAGTGGTGGCTCACAGCTGGGAGACCAGGTTCAAGCTCCCCGGCTTCGTATATGGGGCACTTCATCTTGCCTGCGTCCTCTGCTCCATTAAGATGTCATTGATAAGGGCAAACATAGTTATAGTCACTAAGTGCCAAACATTGTACATGACCTCATTACTCCTCAAAACAGTCCTCTGAGGCTTAGAGAAGCTAGGTGGCCTCCGCAAGATCTCACCTATATTGGGGCTGAAGCTGTCCATGACTCCCGAACCTCAGCATTCTCTTATGTGCCAGACACTCTGCTAGGCCCTGGGATTAAAATGAAGAAGATAGGCCAGGCTTTTGACACTGAAAATGGAAAAATGTTAAACAACTAGTCGTTGGATAACATTCCTTTGAAAATGCGGTGCCCCTTCCTGGATTTGAGGACACAGAAGTAGTTTGGTGACGCTGTGCTCCCTGTGAAGCCTCGGAGGCAGGGCATGGCTCCCAGACTGTGCAGTGTGTGGAGAGCGGTCAGGTAAGGTCAGTGCCTGACAGAACAGTCAGGAACTCCACACCTGACTGTTCTGGTTGGACATGTGGATTAATTTTTGGGTTTTCTCCTGGTGGATTGTTGCTCTTATGAACAGCTTTTAAAAATGGGGATTATTGGTACCTAATATTTTACTGAAAAATAAAACTTATCAGAGCACTAGACAGTTCTTTCAAAGACAGCTGTTGGCCTCCCAACTTGATCAACTGCATTCCTCAAATGGGGGTGCTGTGGTTTTCCCAAGGAGATGAGAAACCACAGCACAAACAAAGAACATCTTGGTGGAGAGCTGATTGTATTTGAAGATCTGGGGAGTTTTTCTCCATTAAAAAACAAAACAAAACAGACTCACATAAGAGGAAGGTTGGAAAAATCTTATGAATTCCTAATGTAAGACATGCAGAATTAATGATTTTGAAGTTACTTCAGCTCTACTCCTAAGCTCTCAGGTCACAGAGTTAAATTTTGAAATGCACAGAACCAGACTTCAGTAATAAACCATGGAGTGCTGAGCTTACACGTCATTCAATTATCCTCTGAACTTGATTTTTTTTTCTTTTGTCATGTAGGTCACCAGTAATGTGGAATCCATTTCATGGAGACAAGCTACTTTTAATCAAAAATTGTAAGGCACGGTGAGTACACAAGCATATGACTATAATTTTCTGAATAGACTTTAGATACCAGGGTTTAAAAGCTTTCAAAATGTCTACATCATAGTAGAAGCTTGGATTAAGCTATTTTATACTTCATAGTCACTGTGGTTTGGTCTCTAAAATTATGTACATTGTCATTGAATAACATTCTTCTTAAACAACTAGAACACTTGGTTGATTTTAAATGACTAATTATTGTTATATTATGTGAGAGCACATAAGATATGTTCTGCTTTACAAGTAAAGCCTGGCAATGTTTCCCATGGTTTGCAATTCAAATTGGATGGCTCTGAGTCATTAAAAAGCAGGTGAGCAGCAGATATAAAACAGTTATTTGAAAGGGGCTATTTGTTTCTCCTATCTTGGCTTTGCTTAAAAGAATTATTTAAGGCTGAGAGAGGAGTGAGGATGAAGCAGGAGTTGGGCTCAATTTTGTTTACTAATTCAGTTAGCTTAGTCATTAGCTTAGCATTTTGAAGCTTGAGTGTTAGAACCTACAGCCGTTCTCCTAAGAAAAAAGTAAAATGTGATTTCCAAGTCCAAAATAATGAAAAAGTTTCAATGATATTGAACAGGCTACATGAAAGAGAGCAGAGGAAATCAGCAGGCTCCTGCTGCCTCATGGCTGTCTTGGGGAGAATGTTGAGTAAATTGATTTTTTTTTAAATTATACTTTAAGTTCTAGGGTACATGTGCACAACGTGCAGGTTTGTTACATATGTATACCTGTGCCATGTTGGTGTGCTGCACCCATTAACTCAACATTTACATTAGATATATCTCCTAATGCTCTCCCTCTTCCCTCTCCCCACCCCAAAACAGGCCCCGGAGTGTGCTGTTCCCCTTCCTGTGTCCAACTGTTCTCATTGTTCAGTTCCCACCTATGAGTGAGAACATGCGGTGTTTGGTTTTTTGTCCTTGCAATAGTTTGCTGAGAATGATGGTTTCCAGCTTCATCCATGTCCCTACAAAGGACATGAACTCATCCTTTCTTATGGCTGCAGAGTATTCCATGGTGTATATGTGCCACATTTTCTTAATCCAGTCTATCATTGATGGACATTTGTGTTGGTTCCAAGTCTTTGCTATTGTGAATAGTGCTGTAGTAAACATATGTATGCATGTGTCTTTATAGCAGCATGATTTATAATTCTTTGTGTATATACCCAGTAATGGGATGGCTGGGTCAAATAGTATCTCTAGTTCTAGATCCTTGAGGAATCGCCACACTGTCTTCCACAATGGTTGAACTAGTTTACAGTCCCACCAACAGTGTAAAAGTGTTCCTATTTCTCCACATCCTCTCCAGCACCTGTTGTTTCCTGACTTTTTAATGATCGCCATTCTAACTGGTATGAGATGGTATCTCATTGTGGTTTTGATTTGCATTTCTCTGATGGCCAGTGATGATGAGCATTTTTTCATGTATCTGTTGGCTGCATAAATGTCTTCTTTTCAGAAATGTCTGTTCATATCCTTCGCCCACTTTTTGATGGGGTTTTTTTCTTGTAAATTTGTTTGAGTTCTTTGTAGATTCTGATATTAGCCTTTTGTCAGATGAGTAGATTGCAAAAATTTTCTCCCGTTCCGTAAGTTGCCTGTTCACTCTGGTGATAGTTTCTTTTGCTGTGCAGAAGCTCTTTAGTTTAATTAGATCCCATTTGTCAATGTTGGCTTTTGTTGTCATTGCTTTTGTTGTTTTAAACATGAAGTCCTTGCCCATGCCTATGTCCTGAATGATATTGCCTAAGTTTTCTTCTAGGGTTTTTATGGTTTTAGGTCTAACGTTGAAGTCTGTGACCCATCTTCAATTAATTTTTGTATAAGGCATAAGGAAGGGATCCAGTTTCAGCTTTCTACATATGGCTAGCCAGTTTTCCCAGCACCATTTATTAAACAGGGAATCCTTTCCCCATTGCTTGTTTTTGTCAGGTTTGTCGAGATGGCTGATAAGGAACAGCTCCAGTCTACAGATCCCAGTGTGAGCGACTCAGAAGACGGATGATTTCTGCATTTCCAACTGAGGTACTGGGTTCATCTCACTGGGACTTGTCAGACAGTAGGTGCAGGACAGTGGGTGCAGCCCACTGAGCATGAGCTGAAGCAGGGCAAGGCATCGCCTCACCCAGGAAGTGCAAGGGGTCAGGGAATTTGCTTTCCTAGCCAAAGAAAGCTGTGACAGACGGGACCTGGAAAATCAGGTCTGCACTTTTCCAATGGTCTTAGCAAACAGCACACCAGGAGATTATATCCTGTGTCTGGCCCAGAGGGTCCCACACCCACAGAGCCTTGCTCATTACTAGCAGAGCAGTCTGAGATTGAACTGCAAGGCAGCAGCAAGGCACAGGGAGGAGCGCCCACCATTGCTGAGGCTTGAGTAGGTAAACAAAGGGGTTAGGAAGCTCGAACTGAGTGGAGCCCACCGCAGCTCAAGGAGGCCTGCTTGCCTCTGTAGACTCCTCCTCTGGGGGCAGGGCATAGCAAACAAAAGGCAGCAGAAACCTCTGCAGACTTAAATGTCCCTGTCTGACAGCTTTGAAGAGAGTTGTGGTTCTCCCAGCACAGAGTTTGAGATCTGAGAATGGACAGACTGCCTCCTCAAGTGGGTCCCTGACCTCTGAGTAACCTAACTGGGAGGCATCCCCCAATAGGGGCAGACTGACGCCTCACACGGACGGGTACCCCTCTGAGATGAAGCTTCCAGGGGAACAATCAGGCAGCAACATTTTCTGTTCAGCAATATTCGCTATTCTGCAGCCTCTGCTGCTGATACCTAGGCAAACAGGGTTTGGAGTGGACATCCAGCAAACTCCAACAGACCTGCAGATGAGGATCCTGACTGTTAGAAGGAAAACTAACAAATAGAAAGGACATCCACACCAAAACCCCATCTGTACGTCACCATCATCAAAGACCAAAGGTAGATAAAACCACAAAGATTGGGAAAAAAAAGAGCAGAAAAACTGAAAATTCCAAAAATCAGAGTGCCTCTCCCCCTCCAAAGGAATGCAGCTCCTCGCCAACAATGGAACAAAGCTGGATGGAGAGTGACTTTAATGAGTTGAGAGAAGAAGGCTTCAGAGGATCAAACTTCTCTGAGTTAAAGGAGGAAGGTCGAACCCATGGCAAAGAAGCTAACCACCTTGGAAAAAGATTAGACGAATGGCTAACTAGAATAACCAGTGTAGAGAAGTCCTTAAATGATCTGATGGAGCTGAAAACCATGCCACGAGAACTACATGACAAATGCACAAGCTTCAGTAGCCGATTCGATCAACTAGAAGAAAGGGTATCAGTGATTGAAGATCAAATGAATGAAATGAAGTGAGAAGAGAAGTTTAGAGAACAAGGAGTAAAAGGAAACAAACAAAGCCTCCAAGAAATATGGGACTACGTGAAAAGACCAAATCTACGTCCAACTGGTGTACCTGAAAGTGACGGGAAGAATGGAATCAAGTTGGAAAACACCGTGCAGGATATTATCCAGAGAACTTCCCCAACCTAGCAAGGCAGGCCAACATTCAAATTCAGGAAATATAGAGAACACCACAAAGATACTCCTCGAGAAGAGCAACTCCAAGACACATAATTGTCAGATTCACCAAAGTTGAAATGAAGGAAAAAATGTTAAGGGCAGCCAGAGAGAAAGGTCGGGTTACCCACAAAGGGAAGCCCATCAGACTAACAGCGGATCTCTCGGCAGAAACTCTACAAGCCAGAAGAGAATGGGAGCCAATATTCAACATTCTTAAAGAAAAGAATTTTCAACCCAGAATTTCATATCCAGCCAAACTAAGCTTCATAAGTGAAGGAGAAATAAAATCCTTTACAGACAAGCAAATGCTGAGAGATTCTGTCACCACCAGGCCTGCCCTACAAGAGCTCCTGAAGGAAGCACTAAACATGGAAAGGAGCAACTGGTACCAGTCACTGCAAAAACATGCCAAATTGTAAGGACCATCGAGGCTAGGAAGAAACTGCATCAACTATTGAGCAAAATAACCAGCTAACATCATAATGACATCATCAAATTCACATATAACAATATTAATGTTAAATGGAAATGGGCTAAATGCTCCAATTAAAAGACACAGACTGGCAAATTGGATAAAGAGTCATGACCCATCAGTGTGCTATATTCAGGAGACCCATCTCATGTGCAGAGACACACATAGGCTCAAAATAAAGGGATGGGGGAAGATCTACCAAGCAAATGGAAAACAAAAAAGGGCAGGGGTTGCAATCCTGGTCTCTGATAAAACAGACTTTAAACCAACAGAGATCAAAAGAGACAAAGAAGGCCATTACATAATGGTAAAGGGATCAATTCAACAAGAGGAGCTAACTGTCCTAAGCATATATGCACCCAATACAGGAGCACCCAGATTCATAAAGCAAGCCCTTAGAGACCTACAAAGAGACTGAGACTCCCACACAATAATAATGGGAGACTTTAACACCCCACTGTCAACATAGATCATGATCATAGACATGATCATAGACAGATCAATGAGACAGAAAGTTAACAAGGATATCCAGGAATTGAACTCAGCTCTGCACCAAGCAGACCTAATAGACATCTACAGAACTCTCCACCCCAAATCAACAGAATATACATTCTTCTCCGCACCACGTTACACTTATTCAAAAATTGACCACATAGTTGGAAGTAAAGCACTCCTCAGCAAATGTAAAAGAACAGAAATTATAACAAACTGTCTCTCAGACCACAGTGCAATCTAACTAGAACTCAGGATTAAGAAACTCACTCAAAACCACTCAATTACATGGAAACTGAACAACCTGCTCCTGAATGACCACTGGGTACATAACGAAATGAAGGCAGAAATAAAGATATTCTTTGAAACCAACGAGAACAAAGATGCAGCATACCAGAATCTCTGGGACACATTTAAAGCAGTGTGTAGAGGGAAATTTATAGCACTAAATGCCCACAAGAGAAAGCAGGAAAGATCTAAAATTGACACCCTAACATCACAATTAAAAGAACTAGAGAAGCAAGAGCAAACACATTCAAAAGCTAGCAGAAGGCAAGAAATAACTAAGATCAGAGCAGAACTGAAGGAGATAGAGACACAAAAAATCCTTCAAAAAGTCAATGAATCCAGGAGCTGGTTTTTTGAAAAGATCAACAAAATTAATAGACTGCTAGCAAGACTAATAAAGAAGAAAAGAGAGAAGAATCAAACAGATGCAATAAAAAATGATAAAGAGGATATCACCACCAATCCCACAGAAATACAAACTACCATCAGAGAATACTATAAACACCTCTACGCAAATAAACTAGAAAATCCAGAAGAAATGGATAAATTCGTGGACACATACACCCTCCCAAGACTAAACCAGGAAGGAAGTGAATCCCTGAATAGATCAATAACAGGCTCTGAAATTGAGGCAATAATTTATAGCCTACCAATCAAAAAAAGTCCAGGACCAGATGGATTCACAGCTGAATTCCATCAGAGGTACAAGGAGGAGCTGGAACCATTCCTTCTGAAACTATTCTAATTAATAGAAAAAGAGGGAATCCTCCTTAACTCACTTTATGAGGCCAGCATCATCCTGATACCAAAGCCTGGCAGAGACACAACAAAAAAAGAGAATTTTAGACCAATATCCCTGATGAACATCTATGCAAAAATCCTCAATAAAATACTGGCAAACTGAATCCAGCAGCACATCAAAAAGCTTATTCACCATGATCAAGTGGGCTTCATCCCTGGGATGCAAGGCTGGTTCAACATACTCAAATCGATAAACGTAATCCAGCATATAAACAGAACCAAAGACAAAAACCACATGATTATCTCAATAGATGCAGAAAAGGCCTTTGACAAAATTCAACAGCCCCTCATGCTAAAAACTGTCAATAAATTAGGTATTGATGGGACGTATCTCAACATAAGAGCTATTTATGGATTGATGTTTTTATACATATTAGACTGTTTTGATGAGATGGCCTTGCCAAGTAGGTGTTTGTTTTATTTTCTTCCTTCTGTGTAAAGATTTTTAATTCCTTGGACCATGCTCTAGTTCCTATGGTTTTGTCATTGTTCTCTTAGGAAAGAGAAAGGTAATAGGAAATATGCACTCTTTACTCTTTCTTCGTTCTCGGGGGGCATTGTGATGTTACCTTGAGTCTTGTATTGAGTTTTCGGTGACAATGCTATGAGGCCTGTAAGTAAGCATTTAACAATGACCAAGAACTAAGTCAGATTCAAACCCAGCAATACAGAATTCTCATTTTAATTTCAAGTTATGGATATTTGTCTTTGATTTTTATGGATTTTTGCCATTTTTAAACAAACAAGGTTTCAGTGCTTATCTTCTCAGTAAGAGATGGGAAGACCTATGAACATTTTAGCAACCCAAAAGATGATTCCTCAGTTTTTTCCTAAGGGGAATGTTTTATTTATAGGTAATCAAAGGAAATGTTTGTTTCCACGAGGAAGTATGGATAAAATATAAAATCTGTTTTTCAGTATCAACTAGGGATCACTAGGCAGTATGTTAGTACAGAGATGTAAATGTGAAAAGGAAAAATGTGAAAGGAATTATTTTTAAATATAAGTTGCCATTTCTCTAACTCCCCTGCCCCAAAAAAGAGATTAGAGTTGTCCAAGATAGCTGTAAACTTGAGTTCTTATTAATTTGCATATATATTCAAGGAATGAGATTAAATTAACAAAGGAGGAGAGAAAGCAACTCTGGACCTGGAGCACAACTGCTGTTGTGTTGATGTGGAAAATGACTGGCTCACAGACTTTCCGCAGAAGCTGCCATGATTCTTTGAGTTGTGTTAAGAAAAAACTCTGGAGCTCAAGAGAGTCTGGCTTTGAAGCTAGGCTTGACCATTTATGGATTATATGAATTTAATCACGTTACTTAACTTCTAGGTTTTGTTACCTTGTCTGTAAAGTGGGCACCAACAATATACCTTGAAGTTTTTTAAAAAAATAGAACCAAATAAGTTAATATTTGTGTAACTCATGCTGCAGTTTCTGACAAAATAAAAACTCTTAAGTGTTTACCTTTTTATATTACTCAACTAACAAGTATTTACCACTAATATTTGACACGTAATTAAAATTTTCAAACATTTAATTTTTTTCCTGGTTTTAAGATAAAATTATAGTGACAGTAATAAAAAGATAACAGGTAAGGATTGTCCGTTGGTTAACTTTGGTTAATTTTAAGTGGCGTTAGTGTGATATGACTTTAGAATTACTCATTATTGGTTATTCTATGTATCAGTTAGGAGAGAGAAGTCATCCAGAAATTTGAATAGGGAAAGATGAACATAAAGAATTATTAACTGTGACAGGAGATTGGAGTAAGGAGAGTTTGGCTAATAAGAACCAGAGGAATATTGACATAGCAGCTGGAAGGAGCTGCCATTCCCCGAGGCCTGAGATGAACACCTGAGGAAGGGCTGGGCTGACAGCCAGTCCTCACTGGAAGGGCACAACCCCGTGTCATTGGATGGCAGAGAGGTCACTGTCGTGCGGCACTGGCAGGACTTGCTAGAAATCCACCCTCTGGAACTCACTGGAGATATTCCCTCTAAGGTGACAAGGGAAGCTGTTTGTGGGAATGTATTTCCCAGGAGGCACTGAGCCTTTGCACCCAGTACCCAAGAGAGACTGTAGGAGGCAGCTACTGGGTGCCAGGCACCCCTGGCTGCCCTGCCCTGCAGGAGCCTGGGAGTATGGGGGAGCTCCCTGACCTGCAGGAACCTGTCTAAAGCAGGAAGTAAAACACTTGTGCAGTATCTCACCAGTGGCCTTAACTGACAAAGCTTAACATCGTAACAGTTAGCAAAGTGAAAATACTTAAGTGGCTCAGAACCATTTTCACAGAGCAAGCAAAAAGGGTGAATTTGGAGCTGAGCGTCAGTAAGTGGCTAACTCTGCTAGTAGGAGAAACACTTTTCTAAAAATTTATGTGAAATATATATGGTAAGACTTATGAAACGAGAGAATGTAAAGATACAAAGTACCTGAGAGCTTACCCCTGCTTACCCCTGTTCAGTTACAGAGAGCCTGAACTGCCTTGTTTTTGTCTTTTAGTGCATTTGTTTTTCTTGCAGTGAACTTGGAATATAAAGCTTGAATTGGCAGACCCTACAAGAAGCAACATTATGAAATTTGGGTTTATGGTTATAAAAACATTGTTAAAAACATTATTCATCTTTCTACATAGAGTTTTCAAATGAGTACTCTGTGAAGAATTCTGTCTGGTTGCAGTTCTGATGAGCAATAGATCTCGTTTCTCTTAAGACATGAAACACAGCAGAGCAGTAGCTATCCCAAAGTTGGGCTCATCAGACACTAGTCAACACTGGATATTGATCTGTGCAACTGATGAGATTAGGAGGCAGTTTAAATAAGAAATTAATCAAAGGCAGAGATTAAAAAACAACAGGAAACATACATGAGACTAATACAAACATTGATAATGTAAATGTACTTCCTAGGGTAGAATATAAATTTTTCCCTAAACTTTCTTTCCAGCAGCCTTATGAATTAATTGGTATTTGATTGATTGATTGACAACTCCAGTTATTAACTAAATTGAATCAGCTGGGAAACATTGCCTGGATTACTTCCTCAGAATTATTTCTGCACAGGGACTATATGATTGAATGTAATCAAATAGACTCAAGAAAGAATTAAATTCTTTAAAGTCACTTAGGCTTTTAATTTTTTCCCTCCTTTTTTCTTTTTATCTAATAATTGAATACTCATTTAAAAATGTGTTATTGATATATCTAAGGAATCAAATGTCATTGAACTAATGCTACTTGTAACGAGGAAGAAATTGTTATTGAAAGAAGGGAAATAAAAAGAGAACAAGTTCTGCAAGACTTCTTTTGTGCCTATGTTTATTTGATGAATTCTGGTAAGGGAGACATATACGTCTTACAATCATTGTACATACATTGAGCTTATGTGCATATTGCTTTAAAATGCTCTGTATTCAATATTTCTATGTCTCCACTTTCTGTTTAAAATCCATCTAGTTTCTCCTGGACAAGAATTATGTATTCTCTGCTTAAAACAGAAACATCTTGCAAAACTGGCTTGAGTTGGTGATGCTAAGTATACAAATAGCAGGGAGCGCTGTCTAACTAATAAGAAAGTTTAGTTTGCCAGAATTCTATTCATATCAAAGAATCTCAGAAATAGTTAGAAAGTCTGTTTTGGTAGCTACTTACTACCTTTACGATCACAAGTAGTTTACGGTTCTATGGTTGCTACTTTTGCCAGTAGTATTTGTGTTTCCTATTTGATCTTTTTGAAGATTTTTGTCAGGTATTAAATAGATTGATTTCTTTTTAAAAAACTTAACAGCATAACCCAATAAATCTTTTTCTAGATGCTACTTAGTGGCCCATTCCCACTTCCCGTTATGCATGTGGTCTTGATAAGGTTGCCCCATTCAACTAATTTGTGCTTAGTAGGAAGGACACTTGAGAGCAGTTGGGACCAGTGTCTGTCAAATAAATAAATATGAATTCGTAATTAGGCAGAGTGAGAATGCCCAGAATGGTTTACCGTCATAACCAGTCCCAAAACAGGGTTGAGGTCTTATGGGGAGGCCTTACTCTGCTGTTTGTGATCAACCCCAGCCGGCACACAAGCCCTCAGAGTCTGCAGTGATGTCTTCTCAAAGTATATTCAAATACTTTCGTTTAAATCAAGAGAGTAATAAAAATGTCAATTTTAAAAGAGATTATTATTTAAATGGTCTGTTAGAAAAACTACAGCAACATTGCTCCTCTCAAAGAAGAAGGCTTAAAGGATAATTAGACATCAGCAGAATACCAACACATTACTGGGAAAAAGAAAGGGCACAGGAACTTCTAAAATTCACAGAAATAAAAATCAGCACAGGGACCTAGACCTTCATTAGAACCGAGTGATGAGATGAACTACTAATGTTGATGAACAGCAGTATAAATGTTATAAGCTTTCAGAATATTCCTTGGGATTACTCAGGGAGTGAAAAACTGACATATTTTACATTCTCTTTTGTATTTAAAACAGCCAATAAAATTCATTTTGCTAACATACACTTAAATCAATATGCATGCTGCAAGAAGCCAAGTTCAAGGGCACAATTTAGCATAAATCATGTGTTAGTTGTTGCTACTGTTAACAGCCTTCTCTTTTTTTTCCTGGGGTCAGAGCCAATTAAGAGACATATAGAAGCCTGAGAGTTAGAGATCAAAATACTGGCTTTATGACTTATCAAAGCCAGATAGGAGAATAGGGTTTTATGTGTGGGCCAGAGGGGATACTAATTTCTCCCCTATGAACTGAAGTCAATTCCTTACACTGCGCGGGACTGCACCGGCTTGGGAGCTGGAGGAGGGCAGTGAGGGTGGGGTGCTGCCCCCTAGCGTAGGGCTCCGGTGCACACAGGCGACAACAGCCACAGACCCACCGCCCCCCTGCTCCATCTCCTTTGGTATTTCATGAGACAGTTTCCTGGGAAGTCCCATGTTTAATTTTCATTTTAATTGACTTTGAAACAGTATTCTCTGTGTAGCCATGAGGAAATGAGAATTTGTTTCTTATAGATCTCCACTGAACTACTTTATCATTTCTGATTGAGTCAATTCCTTATTTTCCCCTCGTAACTAACACCCACTGGCCTCCAGGTTAAAGTTTTCCTTACTTGGCAAAATCAGATACTAAATAAAATATGATTAAAATAAGTCGAAACTCTTGCTCGTCCTTACCAAAGTTGCACAAATTCTATCTTGAATATGACAGGCACAGTCTCGGGATTTTCTTGCTCTGATTCAAATACAAAGTGAGCAGCTGGTTTACGGCCAGCAGGAGCCAAGGGCAACCCACCTACCTCCTAATCTAGAGCTCTTCCCACTTCGCAGCACTTGCCACATAAGACCTTAAGATGCAGAGTCTTGCAGAGCAGTTGTGAGTGCACTGTGGAGGCAGGTGGCTTTGAGTTTGGATTTCAGCTGTGCTCTGACTAGCCCTGTGACTTCGAGAGAGGTTATGACCTTCCTGGGCCTCCAGTGTTTCACGGGCAAAATGCAGACCACAACATTTCTGTTGCGATATTGCTGTATTTAAATGAGATTATGTGTTTGAAATGCATCTTACTGTGCCTGGGGTAGCTTAACAGTAATAAGTGCTGGCATGACCCATTGTTAAGCTGCACTTACCCATAGTATGAATAAAAAATAGTTTAATTTTATACAAGTTGTAAATGAAAAGGGAATGAGTATGTAAATAAACCATTGAAAAGATACATCAGTTACATGGCTTCTTTCTAGAAACCAGCCGTCGGCAGAAGCGAAAGCGATCTATCGACACCTTCTTTCTTTTTTCATTTCTGGTTTGGTTTCTGGCTGCTCTTCCTCATTTTTTCCTTTTGTGGCTGCCTTGTGTCTCTGTGAGACCGCTGGGGCTTTGTTCCTCCAATCTTGTCTCCCTCCGTCCAACCACAGCTACCTTTCTTTGTCCTCACAGCCTAATGTCATGATAAAGGGAGTAACTTCCCCCTTCCACATATAACAGAAAGTAACACTTCAGCAACCCCCAACTCTGGAGTTAACAACTCAGTTTCTTTTGGTTCTGGAACAGTTCGAAGCTCTCTCTCTCTTTTTTCTTCTTTTAAAAATGTATTTGACAAACACTATGTAGTACTTGCTATGTGCCAGCGACTGTTCCAAGCACTTTACAAGTATTAACTCATTTTATCTTCCTATATCTAATCCAATTTTATATAAAACAGAAACCAAAGCAGAGAAGGGCTTAGTAACTTACCTGAAGTTACCCAGCTAGCACTTGGTGGAAGCAGGATTTCAGGCTGAGGAGTCTGGCCCGGTCTCTGTGCTTTTAACAGCTCAGCCCAGCTGCTTCTCGGCCACCCTTGCGACATCGTCTTCCATCTCACACTGCCAAGGGCAGGAATGCCAGACTTGTTAGAAAAGCCTTGAAAAACTTAAGAATGTAAGTATTAAAAAGTTCAGCATCTCAAATATTTATCATTGCTTTGTAGTGAGAATACTTAAAATCTTTTCTTTTAGATGTTTTGAAATAGATAGTACATTAACTATAGTCACCATGTTTTGCGATAAACCACCAGAACTGATTCCTCCCATCTAACTGAAACTCTGCACTCTTTGGCAAACATCTCCCCTTTCCCCGACTTCCCCACCATAAACACATACAACTTTCATTTGCCAATTAAAAATAAAATAAAAACAAAAAGAGGTGCAACCAACAGTTGTGCTTTCATCGTCCAAAACACTAAGGGTAATGCTAGTCCAAGGGAATGACAGATTTTTGAGGATGGTTTTGTTGTTTTTGTTTTGTTGGTAGCACAGAGGAGATGGGAGAGTTCTGAGCACAGAAAATGAAAGAGGAACTGGAGCAGGGGACAGGAAATTTGCAAAATGTCAGAGCTGAAGTTGTAGAGCAAAAGAGGGACCATTGGTTGGGCTTACGGGATCGTCGTGGAGTTTACCTTTGTCATCCTGAGCAAAGCACAGGGCTGAGAACAAGCAGGGAGAGGGAGGGAAGAGCCTCAGATAAGGCAGTGCTGGGGCCAGAGGGAAGGCTGCTGTCATCTCTCAACTGGGATTAGCTACCCTATGCCTCCCGGGCCTTTCTGAATTTGGGGGTGGCTGTGCCTCAGAGATATGCTCTTGGAGGCAACTGAAACACACTAAAAGTGAAATGTCACCTCAGTTATGAATGATCCTGATGAAGACGGTAACCAGGAAGTGTCTGAAGCCTGAAGCCACCACTCTATAAACACCAAATGTATTGCTGAGCTCGAGAATAAAAATGATATGTGCTAACTATAGGCGAGGGCCACATAAGCAAGGCAAAGTATTACCAAGAGGCACAAATTTTTTTTTAAATTGCTATATATTTTTATTTAAAAATTTTAAGAATACAATACATTGTTGTTAGTTATATTACCGTGTTGTATAATAGATGTCTTGAATTTATTACTCCTGTCTAACAGATATTTTGTATTCTTTGACCAACATCCTCCTAACTCTGCCATCCCTGTCCCTGGTAACCACCATTCTATTCTCTGCTTCTTGGAGTTAGACTTTCTTAGATTCCACACATAAGTGAGGTCATGCAGTATTTGTGTTTCTGTCCTGGCTGATTTCAGTTGGCATAATGTCCTCCAGGTTCATCCATGTTGTCGCAAGTGACAGGACTTCCCTCTTTTTAAGGTTAAATAATAATCCATTGTGTATATATGCCACATTTTCTTTATTCATTCATCTGTTGAGAGATACTTAGGTTTTCATATTTTAGCTATTGTGAATAATACCGCATTGAACATAGGAGTGTGGATGTCTCTTTGATATGCTGATTTTAATTTTTTTGGATAGATACCCAGTAAAGGGATTGCTGGATCACATGGTAGTTCTATTTTTATTTTTTTCAGTAACTTCTGTACAGTTTCCCATGCTGGCTGTACTAATTTACATTCTTACCAACTGTGTACAAGGGTTCCCTTTCCATCACATCCTCACCAACACTTGTTATCATTCATCTTTTTGATACAACTATTCTAACGGGTGTGAGATGATATCTCATTGTGGTTTTAACGTACATTTCTCTGATGATTAGTGATGTTAATCATTTCTCATGTACTATGTTAAAAATGTTTTTCTCCTTTGCCCACTTAAATCAGGTTGTTTTCTTTGATTTGTTTTTTTTTTTTTTTTTTTTTTTTTTTCCCACAACAGTACCCGGAATGTGATGTTCCCCTTCCTGTGTCCATGAGTTCTCATTGTTCAATTCCCACCTATGAGTGAGAACATGCGGTGTTTGGTTTTTTGTCCTTGCGATAGTTTACTGAGAATGATGTTTTCCAGTTTCATCCATGTCCCTACAAAGGACACGAACTCATCATTTTTTATGGCTGCATAGTATTCCATGGTGTATATGTGCCACATTTTCTTAATCCAGTCTATTGTTGTTGGACATTTGGGTTGGTTCCAAGTCTTTGCTATTGTGAATAGTGCCGCAATAAACATACGTGTGCATGTGTCTTTATAGCAGCATGATTTATAGTCCTTTGGGTATATACCCAGTAATGGGATGGCTGGGTCAAATGGTATTTCTAGTTCTAGATCCCTGAGGAATCGCCACACTGACTTCCACAATGGTTGAACTAGTTTACAGTCCCACCAACAGTGTAAAAGTGTTCCTATTTCTCCACATCCTCTCCAGCACCTGTTGTTTCCTGATTTTTTAATGATGGCCATTCTAACTGGTGTGAGATGGTATCTCACTGTGGTTTTGATTTGCATTTCTCTGATGGCCAGTGGTGATGAGCATTTCTTCATGTGTTTTCTGGCTGCATAAATGTCTTCTTTTGAGAAGTGTCTGTTCATGTCCTTTGCCCACTTTTTGATGGGGTTGTTTGTTTTTTTTCTTGTAAATTTGTTTGAGTTCATTGTAGATTCTGGATATTAGCCCTTTGTCAGATGAGTAGGTTGCAAAAATTTTCTCCCATTCTGTAGGTTGCCTGTTCACTCTGATGGTAGTTTCTTTTGCTGTGCAGAAGCTCTTTAGTTTAATGAGATCCCATTTGTCAATTTTGGCTTTTGTTGCCATTGCTTTTGGTGTTTTAGACATGAAGTCCTTGCCCACGCCTGTGGCCTGAATGGTATTGCCTAGGTTTTCTTGTAGGATTTTAATGGTTTTAGGTCTAACATTTAAGTCTTTAATCCATCTTGAATTAATTTTTGTATAAGGTGTAAGGAAGGGATCCAGTTTCAGCTTTCTACATATGGCTAGCCAGTTTTCCCAGCACCATTTATTAAATAGGGAATCCTTTCCCCATTTCTTGTTTTTGTCAGGTTTGTCAAAGATCAGATAGTTGTAGATATGCGGCATCATTTCTGAGGGCTCTGTTCTGTTCCATTGATCTATATCTCTGTTGTGGTACCAGTACCATGCTGTTTTGGTTACTGTAGCCTTGTAGTATAGTTTGAAGTCAGGTAGCGTGATGCCTCCAGCTTTGTTCTTTTGGCTTAGGATTGACTTGGCAATGCGGGCTGTTTTTTGGTTCCATATGAACTTTAAAGTAGTTTTTTCCAATTCTGTGAAGAAAGTCATTGGTAGCTTGATGGGGATGGCATTGAATCTATAAATGACCTTGGGCAGTATGGCCATTTTCACGATATTGATTCTTCCAACCCATGAGCATGGAATGTTCTTCCATTTGTTTGTATCCTCTTTGATTTCATTGAGCAGTGGTTTGTAGTTCTCCTTGAAGAGGTCCTTCACATCCCTTGTAAGTTGGATTCCTAGGTATTTTATTCTCTTTGAAGCAATTGTGAATGGGAGTTCACTCATGATTTGGCTCTCTGTTTGTCTGTGATTGGTGTACAAGAATGCTTGTGATTTTTGTACATTGATTTTGTATCCTGAGACTTTGCTGAAGTTGCTAATCAGCTTAAGGAGATTTTGGGCTGAGACAGTGGGATTTTCTAGATATACAATCATGTCATCTGCAAACAGGGACAATTTTAATTCCTCTTTTCCTAATTGAATACCCTTTATTTCCTTCTCCTGCCTGATTGCTCTGGCCAGAACTTCCAGCACTATGTTGAATAGGAGCGGTGAGAGAGGGCATCCCTGTCTTGTGCCAGTTTTCAGAGGGAATGCTTCCAGTTTTTGCCCATTCAGTATGATATTGGCTGTGGGTTTGTCGTATATAGCTCTTATTATTTTGAGATACGTCCCATCAATACCTAATTTATTGAGAGTTTTTAGCATGAAGGGTTGTTGGATTTTGTGTGTTTCTTACATATTTCCAATGTTAACCCTTTATCTGATACATGGTTTTCAAATATTTTCTCCCATTCTATAGGTTGTTTCTTAATTATGTTGATTGTTTCCTTTGCTTTGCTGAATCGTTTTAGTTTGATGTGATCCTGTTTGTCTATTTTTGCTTTTTTATTGCCTGTGCTTTCTTGGTCATTCCCAAAAATCATCACCCAGACCAGTATCATAGAGCTTTGCCCTTCTGGTTTCTTCTAGGTAGTTTTACAGATTCTGGTCTTAGGTTTAAGTCTTTAATCCATTTTGATTTGAGGTTTGTATATGGTGGAAGATAAGGATCCAGTTTTATTCTTTTGCATGTGGGTATCCAGTTTTCCCATTGTCATTTGTTGAAGAGGCTCTCCTTTCCCCATTTAGTATTCTTGGGCTCTTCGTAGGAACAAAGTGACACAATTCTTAGAAGTAGTGTTAGTACGATAAAACCCAAACTGGGCAGTAATATGGGTTTCTGGCACCTCCAGTTATTGTCTGTGGGACCCTGAGCAGGTTCAATAAGCTCTTGTGCATTCATTCCCTCAACAGAAAAATGCAGAAAACACCTAAATGGTTAGCAATCATTACCAACAGGTTAGAGATGGCATTTGTTAAGTGTCTTGTTCAACACCTGGCAGATAGTAAGTGCTTAAATATTTTCTGAATGAATAGTGGGAGTTCAAAACTACTAGTTTTCCACTGGAGCAAAAAAAACTTAAAGACTCCAAAGGCCCTGTTTATATTAAAAGCTTGTGAAAGCACAGGAGAGTAGTACATGGGATCTGAGACCACACAGTTGCATCACCCAGAATTCAGGGTCATTACAGATTTGTCAGAGGTGTTTCATTTTCTGAATAAAAGAAAACAAATAAATTATTGTTCTTTCCAATATTATATTTGTATCAAGAAAATGTACAAGAAATGTGGAGTTTCCTTCTCTGGGCAGGCCGTATCAGCTGAGGCATCAGAAAGAGACAACACAGCCTTCATTTGCTTCCATTGCTTTTTGGCAAGTCTAAGGATATTTCAGAGTAAAACAAATATGGACACAAAGGATCTGAGCTCCTTTTCCAGAAGTATTTTTTCTGAGGACAGACCCAAACAGGGATGGCTCAGTGATATAGTTTTGATCTGTGTCCCCTCTAAATCTCATGTTTAAATGTAATCTCCAATGCTGGAGGTGGAGCCTGGTGGGAGCCATTGGGATCATGGGGGCAGTTCTCTCATGGCTTGGTGCTGTCTTCCTGAGAGTGAGTTCTTGCGAGATCTGGTTGTTTAAAAGTGTGTGGCACCTTCCCCCTCACTCTCTCTCTTGCTCCGGCTCTGGCCATGTGATGTGCCTGCTCCCTCTTGCCCTTCTGCTGTGATTATACTTCCCAAGGCCTCCCCAGGAGCTGAGCAGATGCCAGCATCATGCTTCCTGTACAGCCTGCAGAACCGTGAGCCAATTAAACCCCTTTTCTTTATAAATTACCTGGTCTCAGGTATTTCTTTATAGCAATGCAAGAACGACTTAATACACCCAAGTGAACCACAGTCCATGTGGTATTTGAGGACTGTGGAGAATGTGACTGCTCCAGGAAAGCACAGAGGGACATCTCTGCTCCTCTCTAAGGAGAAACCCCTGTAACTGATGGCACAGAGCTCAGTGAAGGCAGCGCCATGGGCACTTACCAAATGAATGATTAGCAGGAACCTAGAAGAGGAAAAACTGATTGTTGGGAGTCAGCACCAGTTGTCTCAGAAAAAAAATCTTTCCAGGCCGGGCGTGGTGGCTCATGCCTGTAATCCCAGCACTATGGGAGGCTGAGGCAGGTGGATCACCTGAGGTCAGGAGTTTGAGACCAGCCTGGCCAACATGATGAAACCCCATCTCTATTAAAAATACAAAAATTAGCCGGGCGTGTTGGTGAGTGCCTATAATCCCAGCTACTCAGGAGGCTGAGGCAAGAGAATCACTTGAACCCAGGAGATGGAGCCTGCAGTGAGTGAAGATCGTGCCACTCCACTCCAGCCTGGGTGACAAGAGCAAAACTCCATATCAAAAAAAAAAAAAAAAAAATCTTTCCAGAATAAACATACGTGTATGTGTGTGTATATGTATATATGATTGTGGTTTGGTACAGCAGGGAAATAGTATAGCTGTATTTAAGTAAGAACTTGGTAAGTCCTTTTTGATGATATGGGTAGGTAGACTTACAAATAGGTTGTTGAAAAATTCTTGTGTAGAACTGAATAATAGTGATGATCTCATAGAAAACAGGTGCTCCTGGTATCCTCAGTGCTAGTGAACTGGTCATATTTAATGATGAATTTGCCTCTGCAGAGACAACTTAAAGATTATTCATGACTTGCAACATTAACATTTAGACACTTCTCTACAATTTCATGTTTCTTCTTGGAGGACTTGTTGATTTAATTTAAAAAAATGTCATTTACTAATGTTAAAGGTCATTACATGAAAGGAAAATGATAAATCTCTAATATTCACTAATGAAGCCTTTATGGTAAATATCACACACTTAGAATTATCTTAAAAGTGAGAATAATGCTTGTTTGGTCTTTTATTAAAGCTCCAACTATCAAGGCTAATATTTTATCAATCTTTTGTATTTTGATTTCCATTCTACTTCACTGCATGTCCCTGTTCAATGTATCAACTTGCTAAAAATGGAATTGTAGGTGTCTTTAGGGATAAATATGTAATTTTTGGCAGATTGAAGGCATTTGCTAATAGTGAAGTCTTCATCATTTAGCAGTGAAGTCTTCCTTTGTTTGAACAGTGTGAGGCCTCAGGCATTGAAATGTAATTGATTCAGGCAATCATATTAACCCCATTTGTTTTGCCAGTGATTTTTTTCCAGGTTTGTGCATGTAACCCACTTATGGCCAATGAGCCCAGATGGGAACTCTATTGGGGATTCTGGGAAAGATTTTTCTCCTTGACAGAAGAGAGAGTGGGGCAAAGAGAAAGCTCTTTTTGCCTTCTTTCCTCCCTCCCTTTGGACAACTGCTATGTAAGCATATGATGACTATAAAGAAACAAGCCCTGCTGGGTGCAGTGGCACACGCCTGTAATCCCAGCACTTTGGGAGGTTGAGGTGGGTGGATCACAAGGTCAGGATGTTGAGACCATCCTGGCCAACATGGTGAAACGCCACCTCTACTAAAAACACAAAAATTAGCTGGGCGAGGTGACGCACGCCTGTAGTCCCAGCTACTTGGGAGGCTGAGGCAGGGGAATTGCTTGAACCTGGCAGGCGGAGGTTGCAGTGAGCCAAGATTGCACCACTGCACTCCAGCCTGGGTGACAGAGTGAGACTCTGTCAAAAAAGGAAAAAAAAATAAAAGCCCAAGGTCAAAAGCCCACACGCTATGGATCATGAGGAAGGGTGAAAGTGTGGAGTCCTTGGTGGCATTGTTGGTGTGCCTGCCCAACCCTAGCACTGCCTGCCTCTGAATCCATATTAAGTAAATGGTGTGTTAAGCCCTGTTGTGTGCCATTATTTGCCGAGGACCAGATCCTAACTGATGCACAGGTGCTATAGTTTTAATGTCCCCTCCAAAACTCATGTTGAAATGTAATTGCCATTGTAACAGTGTTGAAAGGTGGGACCTTTAAGAAGTGATTAGGTCATGAGCGGCTCTGTTTTTGTGAATGGATTAATGCCATTATTGTGAGGCTGGGTTCCTGATAAAAATGGATGAAGTTCCAGCCCCCAACCTCTCTCTGACTCATGCACTCTCTCTTCGGGCTCTCTCACCATGTGATGCCTTCTGTCACGGTATGATGCAGCTAGAAGGCCCTCACCAGATGCAGCCCCTTAATCCTGGACTTCCTGGCCTCCATAACTATGAGCCAAGTAAATATCTTTTCTTTATGAATTGCCCAGTCTGAGATATTTTGTTATAGCAGCAGAAAATAGACTAAAACAACAGGTATCCCTAACTTTTGGTAGGCCCCAGAACAATTTCTTGTAGTTGCTGTGGTATAAGTTCATGTTAAAAACCTGCAAGTTCTCAGACAGTGCATCAGTTCTACCAGAATTCAATACAGCCTGCAGGTGTTCCATGGAGAAAGGAAAAGCACAGCTTGGCCATTGAGAGATTGTTTTTTGTTTGTTTGCTTATTGTGTTTGCTTGCACATGCTATGAAAATTAAATTAATTTGAAAATCCCCTTTTGAATGGATGATTTAGAGATAATATTTCAACATAAAAAAGATATATGTGTACTGAAAGAGTAAAATGAAAAATAAATGAGATCTGACATCCTCTTTTAGTGCATTTTTTACATTTATACTCCATGCCTTTTGATTTATTAAGGCTTTTTGGCTGTGAGCTTATCATATTGCAATCTTCCCCAGGAAAAAGCAATTTGAAAGTGGTTGTGGCTGAAGGCACATTATGATGGAATAAAATCAAATAGAACACTGACTTCCATTTAAGATTGTCAGCTTGATGAATAGAGTGATGTTGACTTAAAGCAGACAGGACCTGACAGAGACGGTCTATTCCCAACAGGTGGAAGGCATGTGGAATGATGATTAAATAAAACATATTTGGTCACTCTATCCTAGAAACTATGTATTTCACAACTTTTGAACATACAGAAATAAAACAAACTAATACCTAGAAGCTTTCAAGCCAAATCCTCTTTAAATAATGTCCATTTTGATTAATTTTGTAATCATGTACATATTTTCTCCTTTCTTCTTTGATGGAAATTTTGATTCTTTGCAAAACTTTTTACCTAATTTATTATTCAAAAATAATATGCTTTTTTTGTTAACAATTTTATTTTCTAATTTGGGATGCAATCTTAATCTCGTGTGATTAACCTTTTACTTTGTGATTTTTCAGATATCATATTTGTGGGTTTTCATAGTTCTCGTCTTCTTATACTATTGGAGAATTTGTGGAAGCTGGTTATAAGTAGTAAGCATGACTCAAGTTTAAGGTATGAACCCTGCAGACTTAGCAGTCAAACAAGACTGGAAAAATACAGGAGTCAAACATTTAAACTATTAATATTCACAGTTTCTAATGTATTTATTTAAACATTTCTTTCTCCCTCCTGCCCGTTTTCTTACCTCTCTTCCTTTACGTAAAAATTTTTTTTATTGAATTCTTAGTGTGTGTCAAACTGGAGATGGAGGAAAAAGAAACACTTGGCACCTTCAAAACTCTCACTTTCTTGTGGAGGAAGAAACAGATAAGTGTAGGTATATGCAAAATGACACTCCTGATAGACTTAGTAAGCATGCTAGCAGAAGTTTGAAGAGCTTCACAAGATCATGGAGGAGGAATTTTGCTTAAGGAAGTCAGAAAACATAGATGAAAATGGTGATTACATGGTTTCATTTATTTATGCCAAGGAGTGTTACATACCTGGCATCTGTCTATTTAAACATTTGAGAGGAAGATAAAGATGAATGAAGACTAACTTCTGACAGACTAAGTTCACGGGAGAAAACAATCAATGGGTTAAATATGTTTTATTTGTATTGAAGTCTGTCTGTTTCAATGCAAGAAACAGAAGAAAGGGTGTGGGCAATGTGGGGATTATGTAAGTTGGACACTTGAGGGCACAGAGGAATGGCTTACACGAAGGAACATACGTAAAGTGAGTAACACACACCTGGTGTCATGGAAGAGGCCATGAAGAGGGATGAAACATGAGTAAAGACTACAGCTTGTTGTATGAAACCATTGTTTAAATACTGTTTTCAAAAATTTTTATGTTTTAAAGTTTTTATTATGGACAATCTCAAATAGGTGCAAAAGTAGAGAGAATAGTATAAGGTCTAATAGTATTCATATAATAATAGATAACTCTGCCCCCATCAAGTGCTCATCATCTGACTTCAACCAGTCTTATTTGATGCATACTCCCCTTCCTCCACCACAGGATTATTTTGAATTCCAGACATCATAGAATTAATTGCAGCTATAAATGTCTTTGCATTTATCTTTATAAGGTAATTTTTTTTTCTAAAAACATAAGATGCTAACATCTTATCTGAAGTATTAATAATGAATTTTAAATATTATCAGATTATCTAGTTAGTGTTCAAATTTTCACATGCATTTTTTTTTCCAGTTGCTTAGTTTGAATCAGGATCTGATATGGTTTGGCTGTGTCCCCACCCAAATCTCATCTTGAATTGTAGCTTCCATAATTCCCACATGTCATGAGAGGGACCCTGTGGGAGGTAACTGAATCATGGGGGTGGGTCTTTCCCATGCTCTTCTCTTCATAGTGAATAAGTCTTATGAGACCTGATGGTTTTATAAAGGGGAGTTCCCCTGCACAAGCTCTCTTGCCTGCCACTCTATAAGATGTGCCTTTGGTCCTCCTTTGCCTTCCGCCACCATTGTGAGGCCTCCCCAGCCATGTGGAACTGTGAGTCCATTAAACCTCTTTTTCTTTATAAATTATTACCCAGTCTTGGGTATGTCTTTACTAGCAGTGTCAGAACAGACTAATACAGGATCCAAACAAGGTTCACTGATTATATTTGGTGAATATGTAGCTCTAATCTGTTTTCATCTACAGGTGTCCACATCCTGACACCTTTGGTTCCCTGCAATTCATTTATGAAAGAAAATAGGTTGTCATGTAGCATTCACTACATTCTGGACTCTGATGATTAGTATGATGAGTGTAAAATCATGCGAATATACAATTAGCATGCTCTTCTAGATTGTAGATAGATCTAGATACCTAATCAGATTCAGTTCAATTTTTTTGGCATTGATACTTTCCAGGTGGTGGTGTGTACTTCTGTGAGGAGGGACACAATGTCATATTTGGTAATGTTAAGATTGATCAGTGAGTTCCTAGGGTATCAGCCTGATTCATCCACTGTGATCTTACCTATCAACTTTTCATCTTATGGTTTTAGTAACTGAAAGCCGTGATTGCCTAAGTCTATTATTTCACTGGAGGCTGATAATGGCAATATTCCAATCCAGAGTAGATAGTAAATCCCACCAAGATGTGAATCTGAATGGCTGGATTCATGGTCTAGAGTGCAGCTAGTGAACAACTCTGTGTGGCCTGAGAAACTGGGATTTTTCTTTTTTTTCTTTTTTTTTTTTTTTTGAGATGGAGTCTCACTCTTTCTGGAGTGCAGCGGCGCGATCTCGGCTCACTGCAAGCTCTGCCTCCCAGGTTCACGCCATTCTCCTTCCTCAGCCTCCCGAGTAGCTGGGACTACAGGTGCCCACCACCACGCCTGGCTAATTTTTTTTTGGTATTTTAGTAGAGACAGGGTTTCACTGTGTTAGCCAGAATGGTCTTGATCTCCTGACCTCGTGATCCAGCCACCTCGGCCTCCCAAAGTGCTGGGATTACAGGCGTGAGCCATTGTAATTAAAAGTGGAATAATTTCTACTTATATCTTATATAGTGGCAGGCAAGAGAGCTTGTGCAGGGGAACTCCCCTTTATAAAACCATCAGGTCTCATAAGACTTATTCACTGTAGAATTATAAGTAGAAGAAAAGTATGTATTTCAATACCCTTCATAGATTCAGTAACTCCTTTGCATAGTCCGTTAGTAGCATTTGAAGCATAATTCCATATCTGAGTTTCTGCCAGTGAAATGTGCTGCTGTTGTTAGATGATTCAGTAGTGTTCCTCCATTCATTCCTACCAGCTACTGCTTAAGTATTATTTGTTTACTATATGTGTGTATTTTCTTATTTTTAATTAATGTACTTATTTTTGGAAGGAAATACCACTGAGGAGCATGGCAATAGTATCTCATGCGGCAATATTAGAATACCAGAGCCGATAACACTCCGAGCATCCCTCTGTGAATGCATTGGTGAAAACAGCCATCCCACAGTGATATGTCATCGAACTCTGCCTTGTTAGCCTACCTTGAGCCTTCCTAGATGGCCACATGTAATAGATTTCAATAATATGTGCAAATTGGTGTTTGACATTTGTAGTCACAAAGGGAACACATTCAGAGTGGCTCTTGCTGCTTTTTAATGCTCTGCCGTCACTGTCTTGAAATTCTTTTGAGCTTTTTTGCTACGCCATTAGCATATAGCATTTGAGATGCCTCATGAGTCCAGAATTCCCATGGACCCATGACAGGTAGGATTTCAGAGAAACTTAGAGTGAGGACAAAGTAAGCTGGGGCATTGACTCTCCCCAAAGGCCAGTCTCTGTTCGAACCAGGACTTCCTTCAAATGCAGAAAGAAGGAAATGGTTTTCTAAGACCAACAGACCCTACGATATCCTTTTTTACTGGTGTTACTTCTTTGTATTAGCCATCACTTATGCTGACAAGGATGACATGGGGCGATGATATTGTTCCTTTCCCCTTCAATCCTTCCTTACTTATCCGTAGCCTAAGGTAGAGTTTTGGTAGAGTATATACACACCAAGAGGTGAAATAAAAACAGTTGAGTCAACTTTGTGTAGTTTCCTTTGTTCTGGTAAGAACAAAATGCACATGCATGCACGAGCTACAAAATGAGAATCGTGTAATTTTGGTGATTCTGCATCCAAGTAAGCTGTTCTTATATTTGCATTTAAAACAATCTAAAAATGCATAATAAAATTTGTGCTAATAATTTAATGTTTTAATTTTCTTTACTTAGAGCAACATTAAATAGCAAATAAAAAACATCTTCACAAGCTAAGTCAGAGACCATAAAATAAAGGAAAAAGTTTTATATTTTGGTACTTTCAATGGCACTTTGGGGGCTGCATTTTGAACAAGGGGTCGCACATTTTTATTTTTCACTAGGCCCTGCAGATTCTGTCGCCAGTCCTGCCTGTAAGAAACTACCAAGTTCTGTGATACGTTTTCCCCTTGATGTCACTCTTGAGTAGTTTTCTCTTTTCTCCTAGTTATTTTGACATTTTGTATAGTCCTAGAAAGATTGACTTAATGAATGACTTGTCTCATATTTAGTCTGCACAATGGACTGAATGTGTATGTCGCCCACCAAATTCATATGTTGAAGCTCTAACCTGTAAGGTGATGGTATTAGGAGGTGGGGTTTTTGGAAGGTGATTAGGTCATGAGAGTGGAGTTCTCATGGATGTCATTAAAGCTATTCTGAAAGGAATCCCGGAGAGCTCTCTTTCTCTTTCTGCCATAGGAGGACACAATGAGAAGATAGAGATCTGCAATCCAGAAGAGGGCCCTCGCCAGTACCCAGCTCTGATGGCACCCTAGTCTCAGACTCCCAGATTTCAGAGCTGTGAGAAATAAATGTCTGTGGTTTCCAAGCAACCCAGCCTATATTCTTTGTTATAGCAGCCAGAACTGACTAAAACTGGTAAAAGGGTGCTCTAACCATACAAATTTTAAGCTGTTTCAAGATCTCTGCAGGCCATGGTCCAGTCAGGATGTTTAATTGGATGGGATATTCTCATGAATTAATTACCCAACTGTCTTACTTTTGTATTTAAAATATTATATCCAAATAAGAACTCAGATCCAGGTTTTTATTTACAGGCAAGGGAAAAGTGCAAGCAATTCCCTAGGGTAGTCCATGTCAAAGCAAAACAAAACAATCAAAAAGCTCCTCTTGCATGTAAAGTGGTCAGTTGCAATGCTCCCTTCTGATAGTGGAATTTGTGGTTAAAATTAGACTTCCCATTGATCAAATTATGCTTTAACATTTCTTGGGGAGTAGCAAAAAATATGTTTCTCAGTTAGGCTATAAACAAAAATCTATAGCAATTAACTTAATTTTTAAAGAGAAACAAACCCTCAGGAGAAACAAATTCTCTGACACCTTGATCTAGGACTTCTAGCCACTGGAATTGTGAGAAAATAAATTCCTGTTTCTTAAGCTACCCAGCTGTGGTATGTTGTTATAACTCTAGCAAACCAGTAATTTCACTTCTTTTGGGTATTTACCCAGAAATGAAATTGCTGGATCATATGGTAATCCTCTATTTAATTTTTTAAGAAATTGCTGCACCATTTTCTATAGCAGCTGCAGGATTTTACATTCCTACTACTAATGCACAGGGGTCCAGTATCTCCACATTCTCATCAATACTTGTGATTTTCTATTTTCTTAAGTTTTAACTTTTGGATGATAGCATCCTGGTGGGTGTGAAATAATACCTCATTGTGGTTTGATTTGTGTTTCCCTAATGGCTAGTGATGTTAGCATCTTTTCGTGGGCTTGTTGGTCATTTGTATACCTTATTTGGAGAAATGTCTATTTAAGTCCTTTGCTTATTTTTAAATGATGTTTTGTTCTTGTTGGGTTGTAGGAGTTCTTTATATCAACCTCTTATCAGATGCATAATCTGCAAGTGCTTTCTTCCATTATGTGAGTTGCCTTTTCACTCTGTTGGTAGTGTCCTTTGATGCACAAATTTTGAAGTTTAACTTACCTATTTTTTCTTTTTTATTTCTTGTGCTTTGGGCATCATTTCAAAAAAATCTTTGCTAAATCAAGTGGCCTTTTATCCATTTTGAGTTAATTTTTGTATATGATATAAGGTGAACATCCAACCTCATCTTTTGGCATGTGGTCTCTCTGTGTTTTTATGGAAAGGTTATTATCTCAATTCTGAATTTTGGCTCTTTCTTATGGATCGCTATATCTTTATCTCCATAACTATTCTTTATCTTTCATTTCTATGTTTTTGGTTCCTTTACAGGTAATATCACTAATTACTAGTTACGTTTACTAGTCTAATGCACTGATCACTGTTAAACAACTTATTTCTCTTCTATTTACATAACATATTATAAGACCACTTCTCTTTTATACTTACAATTTTCCTCTTGTTTTTTCTTTTCATTTTTGTGGCTCCTGTTGCACCTGTCAATGTGTCGCTTAGGTCTGGAAATAGCAGGTAGGTTCATACATTTATTCATCAAATATGCATAGATAGAAGTTGCAAATCAAGAGAGCAAAGCAATCTGGACAAGAAATCTAAAGAACACTCTTAGAGCCAGACTGTGTGCCAGTGACTAGTAGTTTTCTTCTTGGAACAGCTTCCTTATAGATGATGTCAAGTTCAGGATGTTTGCCCCAAGCTCCTCAAAATAGGCTGCCCTTGCCTCCTCTCTTCTCACTTTATAAGCTCTTCCTGATCAAGCTTATTTAGTCTGTGAGCTCAACTATAATCTAGACTTGGTGGTTCTCGAGGCTTCACTTCCAGCAAACACTCCCTCTGAGCTCCAGCTGTTTCTTACATATCTCCATGCGGCTTTCCCACACTGAACTCAGCCACTTCCCTTTTGTATTCTCCTGTCAAATAATGACTCTATGATCCATTACCAATCCAAGCCAGAGACCTTAGAGACTTCATGAACTCCCTGTCTTCCATTTCTCAACCATCTGCAAGTCTGTTGATGCCAGATCCCAAATACTTCTTTTGCCTGTCCTTGTCCTCTATCTCCCATGTCCCCTGATATAGTTGCACTAAGATCCTCTTCTTCATTACTCACTGGCTGCCTCACTTCCCTCTGTGATTACATATTGCCCTCAGCATGATTTTTATAATGTCCACATCTTCTGAATAAGGTCATGAGACTCCCATCCTCAACATACTCCAGTTCTTTTTTTGGTTCATCTGTTTACTAATTTTTAAAAATTCTTTTAGAAGTTGTAGTCTAAAGTGTATTACATTGCATGTTTACTATTTGTGATCCAGCGTCTCCATAGCTGCCAAACCTCATTTGTGGCCTAAGACAATCTTTCTCCTCTATTTCACTCTTCCTTTATCACCCTCTCTCACACACACACTTTATATTTAAACCAAATACAATTACTTGTATTTAGACAAGTACATACTCTCCACCCTTTTGAATGTGTGGTTCCTTCTGCAGGTGTAGTACCTTCATGTCACCCAGCCACTAGAAAATCCCTACACGTTACACAAGCTGCAACTCCAATGCTTCCTTCTTCGCAATATCTTCTTTGAATCTCAGGCTGGCCTCAATGCTCCCAGCCCCTCTCCTCTCACTACACTTGGTAGGCACATCTGTTTAAACTATGGCCTAATCAATTTGTAATGGTTTCTTTATTGATTGGTTCTCTCTGAGGGCAGGGATCATGGCTTGTTCTCTTTGTATCCCAGTGCCTAGCACAATTCTTGGCAAGTGAAAGACCTTTTATGAGACTATGCCAGTGCCTGCCTTCCTACTAGCTTCATATTTCAGTCTTCCATTTTGACTTACTAATTTTTTTTCTTTGACCTCTTTGGTCTTGTTATAGGCCTCATTTCTTCTGTAGTAATTAAACATGATGGCACCAGCCACAGAAACAGCATCCTCTCTGTATGTGGTAATGTTGTACACAAAGCAATGGAGTGTCAGAGGTGCACATACTTTCTCATGTGGAAGAGCACAGGGCACCCCAGGATTGGAACTCACTGAAAGAAACCCCCAAGTTGCTGTATGATAACAGCAGATGTGACATTTCCTTGATCTGCAGTTTTCCATAAAAGCTGTGAATTTCTTAAGAGCTCTTACATCTGCATTTCTGATGTCCTAGACCAAAGCCTAGAAAAATAATTGTTTTCACAATTATAAATGTCAATCACGGCTGGGCACAGTGGCTCACAGCTATAATCCCAGTACCTTGGGAGGCAGAGGCAGGTGGATCGCCTGGGGTCAAGAGATCGAGATCAGCCTGGCTAACATGGTGAAACTCCATCTCTACTAAAAATACAAAAATTAGCTGGATGTGGTGTCAGGCACCTGTAATTCCAGCTACTCGGGAGGCTGAGGCAGGCGAATTGCTTGAACCTGGGAGGCAGAGGTTGCAATGAGCGGAAATTGCACCACTGCACTCCAACCTGGGTGACAAGAGCGAAACTCTGTCTCGAAAAAAAAAAATGTAGATCACTTTTTTCACTGTTAGGAAAATCAATTGTAGATATTAGCCATGAATCTTTTAATCTGGATATAAGTGTATTGGGGTAGGAGTAAGTCTCATTCTAATTAATTTCACTAAGCAACTAAATAACTAGGCAAATATTAAGTTCCAGGCACTGGGAGGTGCTGGGAGTAAAATGGAAAGCAAAGCAGACACATGGCTGCTTCACTGGTGAGGGAAGCTAACTTCAATTAGTGGTCACCTAATCAAGTGTAATAAACAGAAGCAGATGCTACAAGGGAAGAAATGTTATCTCTGAGATGGAATAACAAAGGAACATACTCTAGGCTACAGGCAAGGCCGCAATTAATTTTCTTTTGTTGTTCAACAAGTTCCCTCCAGCTTAGGCAAGACCCATGACAGTCGGGTGGTTGCAAGGCAATTCTGAGAGACTTCACAGGTGAAGGGCATGGTCCCCAACAAGACCTCTCTCACTTCAGATGCCAACCACAACTGCAGGGCCTCCAAGCCACCTGCATTTTGGACCAACTGGCCATAAACCAGAGATTTTCCACTATCTCCTTTGATAATTTGCTAGAATGACTCAGAATTCAAGAAAATACTATACTTATGAGTACAATTTTATTACAGCACAAAATAATACAAATTAAGACCAGCTTTAAGAAATGAGATGCATAGGGTGAGGCCTGGAAAGGTCCCAGATGGGAAGCCACTGGTGACCTCTCTGTGGAGTCAGGCACATTCTCCCGGCACATCCATGCGTGATAATACACATAGAGTACTGTTGATCAGAGAAGCTCACCTAAGCTTCAAAGTCCAGAGTTTTTATTGGGTTTTCATTACATGAGTATGATCAATAGAATCACTGGCTATGAGGTTGAACTCAGTCTCCAGCCTTCCTCCCCTCCCTGGAGAGCAGGCTGGTAGTATGTGGCTCCAAGTCCCAAACCTCTAATCACATAGTTGGTCTTGCCCCATCCTGAGTCACCTTTTAGCATAAACTCAGCTGTGGTCTGAGGGACCCACCATGAGTAACAGAGACGTTCCTATCACTTGGGAAATTCTAAGGGTTTAAAGCTTCCCTCCCAGGGATGGACGACAAAGGCCAGACAAATCCAGATAAAGCAGCCCTGTGTCTGCTTTGCTTTTCATTTTACTCCCAGACCCTCCCAGTGCCTGGAACTCCATATTTGCCTAGTTAGTTAATTACCAAATGAAATTCGCTGGACTGAGACTTACCCAACTTACATCCATATTAAAACACCCATGGTTAATATCCAAACCATCTTCTAAAGTGGCTATACCATTTTGCATTCCCACCATCAATGAATGAAGATTTATCTTGCTCCACATCCTTCCTAGCATTTGGTGCTGTCAGTGTTCTAGCTTTTGGCCATTCTAATAGGTGTGTTAAATAAAATTTATAGGAGACCATTGGTTTGGACCGAGCTCCTAAACTGGGCCCAGTGGACCAAACCAAAATGGAGTTATTCATGCTGGAAGTTCCATGCCACCAAGCCAACACTAAGATCTTTATCTAACCTTCTGAAAAATAGAGAGAGAGAATAGCCAAATCCCAAACAGGCCAATTTTAGCTGGCATGATAAGGACATCCCCTCTTCTTTAATCTTCATAAGCAAAGCAACTTCAAAATGACTATTCTGCTTTTTGATTTTTGTTTCTGCTTTCCTTACTCTTTTCCTGCCTATAAAGCCAACCTCCTCTACTCAGCTTATCAGAGCACTCATTCTAGTTGATGACATGAAGTGTCTGATTCTAGGTTCACAAATAAAGCTGATTAAACCTTTAAACTAAGTGTGTTGTAATTTGTCTTTTGACAGGTGTGTAGTGGCATCTCATGGTTGTTTTAATTTTTACTTCCCTGAGGACATATGATGTGGAACATCTTTTCATATGTTTATTTGCCTCCCAACCTTTGGCAAACACCATTCTACTCTCTGTCTCTCTAAGCTTGACTATTTTAAATTCCACATATAAATATCATACAATATCTGTCTATCAGTCTTTGTATATTTTGGGTAATAGTCTTCTTATCAGATGTGTCTTTTTAAATATTTTCTCCCAGTGTGTCGCTTGTCTTCTAACTCTCTTGAAATTGTCTTTTGCAAAGCAGAAGTTTTTAATTTTAGTGAAGTCCAACTTATCAATTATTTCTTTCATGAATTGTGCCTTTGGTGTTGTATCTGAAAAGTTATCTCTATATCTAAGGTCAACTAGGTTTTCTCTTCTGTTATCTTCTAGAAGTTATAGTTTTGTGTTATTTTTTTGTGTGTGTGTGTTTTTTTTTTTTGAGACGGAGTCTCACTCTGTTGCCCGGGTTGGAGTGCAGTGGCGCGATCTCCGCTCACTGCAAGCTCCGCCTCCCGGGTTCACGCCATTCTCCTGCCTCAGCCTCCTGAGTAGCTGGGACTACAGGCACCCACCACCACACTCAGCTAACTTTTTGTATTTTTAGTAGAGACGGGTTTCACCATGTTAGCCAGGATGGTCTCGATCTCCTGACCTCGTGATCTGCCTGCCTGGGCCTCCCAAAGTGCTAGGATTACAGGAGTAAGCCACTGCACCTGGCCATAGTTTTGTGTTTTACATCTAGGTCTGTGATTCACTTTGAATTAATTTTTGGAAAGGATGTAAAGTTTTTGTCTAGATTCTTTTTTTTTTGCATGTGGATGTCCAGTTGTTCCAATACCACTTGTTGAACAGACTGTCTTTGCTTTATTGTATTGCCTTTACTACCTTCTGAAAGATCAGTTGACTATATTTATGTGTATCTATTTCTGAGCTTTCTATTTTTTCCATTGACCTATTTGTCTATTAGTTCACCAATACCACACTATCTTGACTACTGTAGCTTTATAGTATGTCTTGAAGTCCTACTATAAGTATGTCAGTACCTAGGTAAGTATCAAGGTTATGTCAGTCCTCTGACTTTGTTCTTTTTCTTCGACATTGAATTGGCTATTCTGGGTCTTTTTTTTCTTCACATAAACTTTAGAACAACTTGGTTGATGTCCACAAAGTAATTATTAAGATCTTGATTGAGATTGCATTGAATCTATAGATCAAATTGGAAAAAACTGACATCTTGACAATATTGAGTCTTCCTATCCATGAACATGGATTATCTCTTTAATTACTTAGTTCTTTTTTTTTCTTTCATCAACATTTCACAGCTTTCTTCATATAGATCTCAAACATATTTTGTTAGTTTGACACCTAAATATTTCACTTTCGAAGGTGATAATGTAAATGATATTGGGGTTTTAATTTCAAATTTTACTTGTTCATTGCTGGAATATTGGAAAGAAATGCATAGTTCTTTAGAGCCTTTCAGAGATTATGTAGAGCAACAAGAACAGGAAGCAGGGGACAGAGCCCTGGGCAGCATCAACATTCAAGGGAATAGAAGGAGGAAATCTTATACAGAGAAGAGAAAAAGTAGACAGAAATGTGGGAGAGGGGAGTGGTGAGCAGGAGAACATAAATCTGTCTCTCTCTCTGTCTCTTTCACACACACACACACACACACACACACAGATATTTCAAGAAGGAAGCTAAATGTCCACCAACGAGGCCTGGACCAAATAAATTATACTTTATGCTACATGACCATTAAGAAAGCATCTATTCATGAAGTGGTGTGGGAAGAAAGCTGATGGAATTCTTGAGTAACAAAATAATTTGAGGAAATAACATTGTCACTATTCAAACCATTGTTTTGAACATTTTTGTTATGGGTTAAGTTTGGCAAAAATTAATAAATATGAAAACTAATGTAAAGTTCTATACTTAGGTCTAAAAGGGGAAGATATGTCTTTATAGAATCATATGTTCAAAATATTTAGCTGATTAAAGACAAAAAATTTTATGCATGGAAGTCAACACCCTGCCCTTCCTATCTGCAATGAACGGAGCATAATGGCCTGAACTCTATTACCATTCCACTATAGTCACATCCTCTTGCCATTTTAATCAACCTTGTTTTTGCTGCTCCCTTGGCTTGGAATACTCTTCCCTAGAGACATTCGTGGCTCACTTCCTCACTTCACTCTGGTCTTTGCCGGAATAACCTCTCAGTGGTGTCTTCTTTGACCACCTTTTCAGAATACCTCCCCCACATCTTCACTTTTGGTCCTTTCATCAGCTCTAGTTTCTTTTGTCAACTTAAAATCACAATAGCTGTAAATTTAAAGAGAAGAGCTTTATTTCTTATAAATGGTTGCTGCCTGAAGGTTGGGAAGCATAGCCGCCAGCAGAATCTGAAAGTGGGTATTTCAAAGGAAGAAGGGTGAAACAGGAATTTATACTGAAGGAGTTGGCTAAGTACACATATTTAGCAGTTTATAGGAGGAGCCTTGAATATTCATAAAGGAGGGACACTTGCACACACATAAGCAACAGTGAATGTTACATATGTCCCGTATTTACTTTGGCGTGGAGACTTAACATTTAACTGCATTAACATTGGGCTGTATACATCAAAAGGTGAAAAAGAGACAAAGGCATTCTGTGCACAGCCTGTGTAAACTGGCCAGAACCACTCCAGGGTCAGTGGTCTTTTATCAGGAAGAAATGCTATCAGTTGTTGTGTCAAAACCACAAAAAGTCTACAACATCAGGTAGGTGTTTGAAATCTGCAGTGAAGCAAGTCTTTCTTAAAAGGGCTGTTTTCTGTTTCTCCCTGAGGAAATGAAGTTCACTGGATGTCAGCGAAGGAGGGGGTATACCCAGGTGTCTCCAGCCTCCTGTCCTGTCATGGCCAGGAACTCAGTTTTTAAAGTTTCTCTGGGGCCCCCTTGGCTAAGAGTGGATCCGTTCAGTTGAGTGGGGGTCTTAGGGTTTTATTTTTATTTCTTACTTTCATGGTACTATCCCTGCCTGACATTGTCATATGTTCATTTGTGTATCTGTTGTCCGTCTCTGCTTCTAGGATGTAAACATCACGAGGGGCCATTTGGTCTGTCTCCCTCGCGTCCACTCTCCTGCCTCCAAAGGGCTTCACTCTAGACTTTTTATTGGCTTTGCGTGGAAAGGCGTAAACACCAATAGAGGGCTATAGCAACCGAGGCGTTCCCTGGCATCGTCAGTCTTGATCTCTTCTGTACAACCACACCTCCTCCCTTTTATCACATTCACCACATTATTACCAAGTTGTAATAAGGGAGAACAAATGTTATTATCTGAACAGCTGGCATCAGAATGTCTTTGTTTACTACACTGCTTGGGGTAGAGGGTGAGACTTCAAGAGCAGGGCCAAACGGCAAAAGGATTTTGCTAAGAACAAGACCTGAAGGAAGATTTGTTCCATTTGGGGTGTGGTGGTGGTGGGCGATTGGGGTGGGAAGAATGAGGAGGAGAAAGAAGGGGCCAGAGGGAAATGGAGAGAGGCTGAGGTGAGGGGGAGTCAGTAAGATATCAGAGTCAAGGTGACCAGATGACACTTCAGGAACAGCTCTCTCCTCATGATAGCTTTGTTTGTCCAAAAATATTTTGTGAGAATAGATTTTATTATACGGTGTAACAGAAACATGAGACCAAAAGGTAAAATATGAAATAATAGTGTGAGCACCTAGAAATTTGTGGAAATCTTGGCTGATGTTTCAAACATCACATGCTGAGGAATTTGGGAGTTTAAGACAAGATCTCAGGAACATCCCGAGCAGGCAGGGAGGGCCAACTGACGTCTGGGTTATAAAATGTAGCTTAATAATGGATTTTGCAGGTGGAGCAGAGGTACCTGCTACTCTTGGCTCCTTTTTTTTTTTTTTTTAAACCACTTTGTCTCTTATCTCCCAGCAAATCCTTATACCTTTCAGTCTGAAACACAAAACATTCAGGTTTCAGTAGTGCCTTGTGAAGTGGTATGTCATAGAATCCGGCACCAGACACTGGGTTCGAATCTCAGCTCATCATACCTTAGCTGTACAATCTTGGGTATGTTACTTACCCTCTTTGTGCCTCACTTGTCCAATCTGTAATATGGGAATAGTATTTCTCAAGGTTGCTGGGAATATCCACTCTTAGACATAATTTGTACTATGTCAGTGTTTTCTTCTATTCTTGTAATTATTATTTGGATAGATCAGAGAGAGTTTGAGATTTCAAACATAAAGTGGCTAGCCCATGAAAACTGAATGTAGCGACCAAATTGGAAAAGAACTGTGGTCTCTTGGATTTTCTGCCTCTCCTCTAAAAAGTACAGGTTCTTCTTTCTGGAGAAAGAAGAAGAGAATATTTATAAGCTCAGAAACCTCCTCCCCATTTCAGTAAGATGCTCAATTCTTTCAAATTTGCCTGAAATCTAAGCCTAAAGTACTTAAAAAGAGAAGGAACATTCTTCCTGCTGGCTCTCATATCCTTCTAGGAGAAGGTTCCAGGCTGAACTTGAATTCCCCCACCCGGAAGACTCTTGTGGGAGATGTATACACACCCATGCTGGGCAGCGTCTGGAAAATGCATGCCAGCCTTGGTCACAGTGATCTCACAGAACAGAGTCCTAGTCAAGATGTTCCATGTTTGCACTTGCAACCTTGGAAATAGCAAGAGATTGTAGAGGCTTCATGAACTCTGAAAACTTGCTTATGGATTGCAAGAAAAGCTGTGAGTTTTCTAGAAGTTATTTGCCCTGAGGACTAAATTCTGATTTCTTTTTAATCTTGCCCAAATTCCTTGAGTGTCATGCCCTACAAATCATAAATTATCACCATATGGATTTTATTTAACTCTATATATCATGACTCACTTTCCAACCTGACTCTGGCATAACATTACAAGACAAGGAAGAAAATAAAAATATTTTACCTCCAAACATATTTCTTTGCCATATTTTGAAAAGGCCCTGCAATGCTGTTCTTCATGGGGGAAAATTTGCATCTGTAAAGAATCTCTGTTAACATAGCTAGATCTTTTTCTTCCAGACCTTCCCAATCCTAAAGAGATTAATTAAGATCTGAATAGGAAACATTTGTCATCTGTTGTTTCTAAGGGCAGCCACTGTAAGACTTCAAAAGAACTTTGGTCTCCACAGTCTTTATCTCAACCTGAACATTCCCTTTCTATCAATCTCAGGTCTTTAGACACACTCAACCAATTGGCAACCAGAAAATGTTTAAATTCACCTATAGCCTGTAAGCTCCCCACTTTGAGTTGTCCCACCTTTCTGGACCAAACCAATGTATTTCTTAAACGTATTTGGTTGATGTCTCACGTCTCTCTAAAATGTATAAAACAAAGCTGCTCCCTGACGAATTTGGGCACATGTTCTCAGGACCTCTTGAAGGCTGTGTCACGGGCCATGGTCACTCATACTTGGCTCAGAATAAATCTCTTCAAATATTTTACAGAGTTCGACTCTTTTTGTCGAAAGGCCAGAAGAGGATGTCAGCTGCACAGAGAAAGAAACCAACACTGCTGGCCCTTCCAGTTCTTGTCGGACCCTGTGGAGCACACAGCCCTGTTGACAACCTCTTGAGGCCATTCTCTCCTCTCCCTCACAGAGAGGAGCTGGGTGTACAGCCAGACACTAGAGCCCCCCAGGACGCTTTTGAGCAGGCAAGAGGAGGGCTGTCCTCAGAGCTTCTGGAAAGACAAACTTTTGTATAGTCAGGAGGTTACATGTCCCAGGGAGAAGGCTCACATGTTGACCTACAGAAGTACAGAGGAGGCTGGCAGGCTGCCTGGCCTGTGTGGCCAGGGTATGGCTGGATGGAACATGGAAAAATACAGACTGATCCTTTAACATTCAAAGAGGAGCAAACTGCCTCAATACTGCCCATTTAGACCAGATATGAGAAGATGCACCATTCTGCTGCCAGGACTGAGTAGAGGTTTCATCAGGAATAGGAAATGGAAGGGAAAGGTAGAGGGTGCTTGATCAACCAAAGAATTTACACCAAGATCCAGCCAAGGGTAGCTGGATGGGGCTTTTCCTGTGCTGCTGGGGCTGTGGTGATTGTGCTGTGGACATGCTGGTGCATGTGTATGCTTCCTTCATAAGTAATAGAGGAACTGTGGAAACAGTTTTAGAGGGGATGGCTCAGTATGAAGGCAGCAGCTGGTGTTCTCTGGGTTCTGGTTACCCTCATACCCTTTAGGCTGAATTGTTATATTGAATTCAGGGCTCCTTTCTTTCTGTTAACTATAAGGACAATCTCATTCTTAGGAAAGAGGGCCTGGAAACTGCAGCTAATTCTGGCTTCTTCCTCCCTCTTCATCTGGCCCAGGAAGGCTGAGGGATGGGGCTGTGAGAGGCCTCCTTGTCAGAGCCCCCGTATGTGATGATCCAAGGGAGTTTCCTCTTTCCTGCCTGATTTGGTTTGGATTTGTGTTGCTGCCCAAACCTCATGTTGAATTGTAATCCCCAGTGTTGGAGGAGGAGCCTGGTGGGAGGTGATTGAATCATGTTGGCAGATTTCCCTTTTGCTGTTCTTGTGATAGTGAGGGAGTTCTCAGGAGATCTGGTTGTTTAAAGTGTGTAGCACCTCCACCTTTGCTCTCTTCCTCCTGCTCCAGACATGTAGGATGTGCCTGCTTCCCCTTCACCTTCTGCTTTTAAGTTTCCCAAGGCTTCCCCAGCCATGCTTCCTGTACAGCCTGCAGAATTGTGAGTCGATTAAACCTCTTTTCTTTATAAATTACCTGGTCTTAGGTAGTTCTTTATAGCAATGTGAGAACACACTTGTACACTGTCTTTCAAGTCCCCAGAAAAGACCTGAAGATCTTTCTATGCTTGTCCGTATGACATTTGGAAGCAGGGACAGCTTCTTGGCACGTGCATGTCTTCAGCTCTGCATTATGACCTCCATGACCTCTCATTAGGCACTCTGTGTGACCCTGTCAGGGTGCCCTTATGTGGCAGGCCAGGTCTCACTAACGCAGGCCTCCATAACAACTGTTTCAGTACTGACCCAGTGGTTAAGTTAGATATTAAAAGCTGATAGAGCCAGTGTCCTTATACAAGGCTGGAATGTAACAAAAGCCCACCAAGAGTTTTGCCTAGGCCTTTTCTGGGCCTTAAAGTATGATAAAATAATGAAGGAATTCCGAACAGGCCCCTTTTAGGATTAAACAAGTTTTATTGGGGGGTCTGAAGAAACTCCCCAGGCCTCCACAAACAAGTTTATTGGGGGTCTGAAGGAACTCCTCTAACCTCCGTGATTTAACAGGAGGCAAGACAAGGGTAATCACCCCTGAACCCATTTAGATTAAGTAAATTTACTGAGGCTCCAGAAGAAGGTCTTCAGGACTCAGATCTTAGTTATAGATTAGAAGAAGTTAATCACTTATGTTTTTAGATGAGTGCACACTTACATGTAGACATATAGCTTAGAAAGTATATAAGTTCTGGAAAACTTCATAATTTTGAGTTGGTCTGGCAATAACTTCCAGGCCTTCTCCCTGTAACCAGTAGCAGAAATAAAACTCTCTTTCCCCCCAAGTTCATCTGCATTTCATTATTGGGCCACAAGAAATAGCAGACCGACCCTCAGTTTGGTCTGGGAACACTTGAACCTCCACCTCCAGTTGTCAGGCAAGATCAGTTCCCAAGGATCTCCTGGGGACTCCTTGTCTGTGGGGATCTTTTGCCTTTTCTGTCATGGAGGGATGCAAGCAAAACAGAACTCAGTTCTTGTCCCCAAGAAACTCACAAAGGAAATGGGATAAATACAATAAAAGACATACGAGCCCATCAATTCTTTGCTGATTTAAACGTTTCTAATTGTTCATTGTTTCTCCCAACTAAAGGATATCTGTTTTTTTCAGAGTGTTTCTTTACTCAATTCTAAAAGAGGTAATCACTCAGAAGTTATGGACAGATTTTAACCAGTTTATAGAATATATAAAGTGAGTTCATGTAACAATAGGCATTTTTGCTTCATAATTGCCAAAGAAAACAGGCATTTAAAGCCATTTAGTTGTGTGAATATAGTCTGTTAAATTTTCACCACTGAAAGTTTCCAGTTTGTTAAAATGTTCTAAAGAATACCTAAATGCAGTAGCTTCCTACCTGAATAGTTTGTCTGTTTTGAGATAATTTAGTTTTTTATCTTGACAAAATTTTCATACAAAACTATGCCTATTCTCTACTTGGTAGTCACGGTGTCAGAATTCTCCCCAGGGATTTTTACAATTTTCTAAATATCTAGTATCAAATTGAATGAACTATCATTAAAAAAAAAAAGTCTAAATTGATTAAATAATCAGCACAGAGCTTCCAGCCATATCCCTTGTTTGCGCAGAGGGAGACTTCATGCTTGGCAGAAGTACCTGCTAGGGAGAGGTATGATTTGTGGGGTGCTCTAAAGCCCCCACTTAGGTTCCTTTATATTTTCATAGATAAGCTTTATTATTTTGCGGAAAGATACCAAAGCTTTAAGGCTGTTGTTAATTACACATTCCCCAGGATTGAGAGTGGGGGGACATGATTAGCCCTTATCAGCCTCTGATACCTCAGTAGGAATTAAGATCATATTTGAACTGAAAGCAACTAGGAGATTATTTACCACTTACTCTTCACTTCACAGATGAGGAAACCGAAACCCAGAGGACATACATCATTCGTCCACAGGGGTGATCACACCCAGTAATTAGCAACAGAGCTGGGACATCACAGTCGCATTTCCATTTCTGGGTGCTTGCACTAGATTTCCACTTACGGGCACTTTTCCTGGGGCCCCACTGGCTGCGTTCAGCTCTGTGGGTGTCAGCTGGTGACTCGGTGTCGGGCCTTCCTGGGACGCTAATGGGGCACCTTGATAGGAGAGGTCACGGACATTCCCTGGGTGCACATGTGTGCATGCTTGTTTGGGGGGTTGGGAGATGAAGCCATGTGTGAGGGGAGGCCCAGAGGCAGCATGAAGCCAGTGGAAGCTGAGGGCGGAAGTGGTGCAAATCAGGGTACAACGCGTTGCTGCAGAAAGTCTGCTCAGAGAGAGCCCCTGGGAGGAAGGGAGCACAGGCCAGCGTTTGCATTGGGGTTCATCTTCTTCTACATTTTCATCAGGCAAGTTGTGGAATGCCTGCTTTGCTCACAGTTCTGAAGGCAAGTTCTTATTTACACCAGATTTCTAGGGGTCTTTAGGGACCATGAGAATGCTTTTCTCTGTTTCTCAATTCACAAGTGAATAGGGAGCAAAGTGCTTCCGTGTAAAGAAATCACTACAGCCCTCAGGATGAGCAATTAGCCCTTCTCCCCAGTGAAAATAGCCCCTTGGAGAAAGCCCTTGGAGCCCAGGGCACCAGAGAGCCAGTTTGTTTATTTCCTTTATTGGTGGTATTTGCTAAATTTCTGTCCCTAATGAGCTAATAGACCTTGGATGCACATAAAGACCATTTATTTAGTTTGGTAGGTTTACATATTTAAAAGAAAACAAACTCCTTAGGGCACTGAAGAACAAAGTCATGCAGCTGCTTAAAGTCTTAATTGTGACAGAAACAACTCTTTTATTTTAAATCAGCAAAATAAAGTGGAAAACTAAAAGCTCATGCCTGACAACCATATTTTCCCAAACAGATGGAATCCTTTTGGGTCTCAGAGACTGTTTTACCAGTGTTTTTAATTCATAGCCTTAGAAAATCCTGACCCAAGTAATTTCTTTTTCAGAAACATCAGATTTACACCATTTGGGTTTTAGAAAACAATGAGAGGCTTCTAAAGTTAAAAATTATTATTTAGGGATTACAAACAAAAGCTTGAGTTCCTTACTGAAGGACACCAAGAAATACATTTAATCAGATAAGTAAACTTATTTCAACAATCTAAATTATAGTTTTATTCCCAAGTTAGCTTACATAACTGTCTTCTGTAGAAAATATGAAAGTTTGGTGAGATTAAATTGATACAAAGTTAATTGCTCTCAAACTTTATTTGGGTTGTTAATAGATTTGATATTAAGCAAAAAGAAGTTAATTTTCTCATGACTCTAGAAGAATTTGTTTGAAGTGTCACATTAGATCTTATGAGGTACATTTAATTATTTTAAGTTCCCAATTTTATAATCAGAAATATGTCAATTAGATTTCTTTGAAGTTACTCCATGATAACTTGGAAAGTTATCACATTTATAAGTCATAACTCTAAATGGGTCTTAGATTTCAGGGTAGGTAATATCTCAAAAGGAAAAAAATAGAAACTCAAGAATGTTTCTGGGAGCCAGCTTATTGAAAAGAAAACAGTGCCCTGAGTCTGATAGCTGGATATTGAGGTTCTCCGATTTTTGCTGTTCCTTTTATATTCCACGACCTGTTTATACCCTGGCAGCTAAAGCAATTGCTTTAGAAGAAAAAAATCAGACCATTCTCTATAAATGATTTGAAAAGCTGTTTTTCAAATAAAAAGAAATGGAGAAGTGCTCTTTTTAAAAACCTAACTTCTAAAATACTAAAAAGAAACCCCACACACAAAGAAAATACTTGCTCTCAGAATGTTTATATTTCTATGTTTTAATGTCTTTTCAACTTAAAGGGTAGATTACCACCCCAAATTACTTTATTCTCCATTTAGTAAGGCTTCTGCCTTATTCCAGAAAGCAGCCAACATTTTGGCTGCACCTGGTTAAATTTGTTTTCTTTCATATTTTGCGGGAGCACAAGACTCAATGCTAAGGGATACTTAAATAATTTCAAACATTTTTTCCCACATAAATTTATGACATCTTGATAATTACCATAAAGCATAATTGATACCAGTTAAAATGATCTATTATTCAATGCAGCTGAATTTTGTGTATTACTCCAAATGACAACAGTGACACAGTGCATGGCTGTAAACTCAGGTATGACTGTGAAAACACAAGGGGTATTTTGTTTATGTCTACTCTGTACTTACAGAACAGGCAGGCTGTAAATTGAGCTCACTGCTGATTTACCGGGCTCACAGATTTATTACTTATATATTCAATACATTCCATAAAGAGTTCTCAAACACCTGTTATGTGTCAAGCATCGTGTTCTGCATTGCAGACAGCTTGATGGAAAAACACAAACATCCCCTTGAGGAACAGCCTGAAGATGGGGCTTCAGTGTGTGCTTCTGTGGGGGCACCTGGGGAAATGTGGAATCCTCACCTAACTCAGAAGGGGAGCCATCTGTTACTTGTTTTAAGGAGATCAGATGTGGTACTGGTGAATACTGCACACGTATCACTTATCCAATGGTTGTAGAGCTACTGAACAAAATCAGAATTTAATTTTACTTTGGTGACAGCCACAGATAAACCTGGAAGCAGTAGTATTGGAGGACCAACATGAGAAAGGGTGTTTCTGTGGGTAGCAAGGAAGAGATTCTCTCAGGAGATACAAAGGAAGCGACAGAGCGCCAACCTCTCATCCTTCCCTGGAGTCCAGATGGACATTGGTGATAACGGAAGCCAGTACAGAAGCTCTCCGGGGATGACAGGGGAGCAATGCCTAGTCCTGTTGATCCCTGCTGAAAGGAAGACTTCCTCCTAGGTGGTGGGGCTTCCCCTCCTCAGGAGTCATACAATTTCTGGGCTGCCTCTTGTCAGGCTACCGGCCATTGATGACTATTGTCTAAATCTGTCACTTTCTTAGAAATTGTAAAATGGCGAAATTCTAATTTTTTATCTATTTTTCATTTATTAGCTAGAATACTTCTATAGAGAGAAACTTCCCCGTATCCATTCTTAGATTAACCTGAGTATAGAAAAGACAGGATGAATGTTTAGTAGTTTTCAAAATAATGAGTGGTTTCTGTCTGTATTCCAGACACAGTGCATGTTTAATACATGTGAATGTACAGGTTTAATTTAATTACATTTAATGTTTTATTACATTGCCGTTATTATCCTCATTGCTACTCAAATCAACCTATTTATATCTAGCAGGTGTCTTTGAAACAACCCTAGGAGTGTGATAGCTTCCATGTTTGCTGTTATGACCAGATAGTAAAAAATTTAGGCTTTGCAGGTCATAAAGTCTGTGTTGCAATTACCATTAGATGGTATGTCAATAAATGAGTGTGGCTGTGTTTATTTCTGGTCTTGGCCACAGAAGCGAGATGACGAAGGGAACGTCATCATTTGGAAAGCATCACAATAAGACGCACACGTTGTGCCACCACTGTGGCTCTAAGGCCTACCACCTTCAGAAGTCGACCTGTGGCAAATGTGGCTACCCTGCCAAGCACAAGAGAAAGTGTAACTGGAGTGCCAAGGCTAAAAGTTGAAATACCACCAGAACTGGTCAAATGAGGCACCTAAAAATTGTATACTGCAGATTCAGGCATGGATTCCGTGAAGGAACAACACCTAAACGCAAGAGGGCAGCTGTTGCAGCATCCAGTTCATCTTAATGTCAACGATTAGTCATGCAATAAATGTTCTGGTTTTAAAAAATACAAAATAAATAAATAAATAAATAAATAATAAATTTAAAAAGACAGCCCTACAGGCCATTGTTTGTGGACTCCTGTTCTAAAACAATCACAATCTGTGTACTAAGACAAAAATACCTAGCAAATGCACATCATTAAGTATATTTAATCCTTGCTTTATCTTGTGATCCTACCAAACTGTATTTCTATTTAACTGGTCAGAAAATGAAAAGAGGCAATCATGGAGAAGAGGTAGATTGAATGGTAGGGGTGATGGCATTGCTTTGATAAAATAATAATGCTTCTTATTGCGATTAAAAACATATCTCTATATATACTCATAGATGTATAAAAATATAAATCTTTGTATGTGTACAAGCGTATGTACACAGGTATGCAAATGTCTCAGGTTGCTTAGTTTCGTACTTTTGTAACTGAAGGGCAATATTTAATCAGACATCTTAAAAACCCACTGGCAAGGCTTTCTTGGGGGTGCTTGGTGTTACTGTTTGTAGATTCCCAGAATCTTACTGTTTGTAGATTCCCAGAATCTCAGGGTTAGATGGATTCTCACCTTAAATAGTATAACCCTTCCAGTGGGTGACTTCCTTTATGAATCAACCAGCAACCAGCCATTCAAAAGCCATGTGAATGCCTCTAGTGATGAGAGGCTCACTTCCTCCGGAAACTGACCATTCTTGAATGATTCTTTAAATGATTTTCTTAGTAGTAAGCCCACATCTGTACCGTTTCGAATCACTTCTGTAAGGAAGTCATTCCCAGCCAACTGGTTTCATCGAATTCGTCTTTTACATGCTTTCCTATGGCCTGCACCTCTTTGTAGAATTTGTCACCTCTGTATGTGTGGGTATTTGATTAGTTACTCCTTCCTGTGCTAGACTGTAAACTTCAAGAGGACAAGGATACATCTGTTTTTACTCACTTTGTGTACCAAACATCTAGCACATAGCAGAGTCTCAAGAAATATTTGTTAAGTGAAAAAATTAGTTGTTATTTTTCCATCCATAGTTATATAAAATAAGTGCAACCCTCTAAAATATCCGCTGGCAGTACCATACTCCTCTTAAATATTATTTTTCCTAAGGTAATTGTCTAAAGCCTCCTCAATAATTCCTTTTGTTGCAAAGCGTTTGATTTATTTGCTGTCGTAGTTGTTTTCCTTTGAACAGCTTCCAGTGGGGCACTCAGATTTGACCAATATCCCAGATGTACCTTGACCAGATCAGGTTTAGAACGGGACCATCATGTCCTTATTGTGGAGACAGAAACAACCATTAGCATTTGGTAAGAACATTGTATAGACGATTTATGTGATGCATTAAAAATATTTTGTCCTACTTGTATATTTCTGAGTGTACACTGAATTTCATGGCAGTTAACACTATCATGATGCTTGATTTATTCATATCCACTGTGTTCCCAGTTGCTGTCTTCCTTCCTGAATTATATTGTTTTATTTAAATGTCCTGCTTATTTATTTTATATTGGGAGCTGATGTGTGTGATCTCTGAGTAGTACAACTTAACGTAAATGTGCCACTACTCTTTAAACAATTTTAAAACAGAGAGTTCCTCTATACATACCACTGGGCAGCCTTCTTCCCAAATTATTTAAGTCTTCCGTGATGTCAGAAAAATAACACACCATTTCAGTTGGTTAGGAGTTGATCTTTGCATAGCATACTGTTTTAGGATCTTATTTTCAACATGTCTTGGTTTCTAAATACCTAAAAACCTGTAGTTTCCAAGCTGCTCCTTGTTTCACATGTTTTCTAGAGAGAACAGCAGCTTATCAGTTTCCACTTCCCTGATACATGCCCCTCTCTTCTCCAGCAAAGCTAGTCTTTCCATGGGATTTGCAGTAGTAATTGAATATCTGGATCAGGCATCTTCTGTCATGAATTCCTTCCTTGGAATACATTCAGCAACTGTCTAACCTCATCTCTCTTACAAACAACATAGGCCTGAAACGTAGTGATCTCTCTTATTAATTAAAGGCACAAGGAGCTTGGGACCTGCTGCTCTGAGGGATTCCAGACCATCAAGGGCTCTGGCAAGTAGCTGATCCAGGCAGAAATCCTGGCCAGCCTCTTCCCTTCTAGGGTGTGGACTCATCTGACTTTCATTCATTTGAGGAGGAGAGAATGCACTGAATTATAGATTTCCTCTCTGCCTTTATCATAATATTTCACAGGCACCACAGTTGTGGGTGTAAACTTGGATGATAAAATGCAAACAATGTAGGATTTTTTTGTTCAACTTTGGATGCAAAGATGAGTTTAGTGTCCCTATTCTCTTTTCTACCTTCTTCTGGTCAACCTCAGATACTGCTATAATGCCTGCTATGTCTTTCTTCATTGGAGTTTCAAATCTTCCTTTCCTAAGCTTTAGGTCTAGGATTTTCATTGCCAGTTGGGCATCTCCATCTAGATTTTATAATCTTTCCTCAAACTGAACGTATATAAAATCAAAGTCATCAACTTTTTCTCCAAATTCTTTCAAAATCCTATCTTTCTCTTAATACTAATAACAGCTATTTAGTTCTTCAGACTCAACACCTTGGAGTCATCTTTGCCACCTTTTTGTTGGTCTTATGTGTGCATAAAGCCTGCACTGCTGGAAAGCCTCTTACTTGCTCCTCCACCTCAAACCTTCAGTCCGTTCTATGCACTTGAAGCTTTCACAAGCGTGACCACTAGACTGGAAGTCTTACAAGGGTAGGGGCTGTTATTTTCTAGTTCATGGCTGTCTTCCTAACACTGAAAACCATGTCTGGGGCACTCAAAAAATTTCTTGAATGACTTAGAAACTTCACAAGTTTTTTTTTTCTTTTTTTTAAATTTTATTATTATTATACTTTAAGTTTTAGGGTACATGTGCACAATGTGCAGGTTTGTTACATATGTATTCATTTGCCATGTTGGTGTGCTGCACCCATTAACTCATCATTTAGCATTAGGTGTATCTCCTAATGCTATCCCTCCCCCCTCTCCCACCCCACAACAGTCCTCGGAGTGTGATGTTCCCCTTCCTGTGTCCATGTGTTCTCATTATTCAATTCCCACCTATGAGTGAGAACATGCGGTGTTTGGTTTTTTGTCCTTGCGATAGTTTGCTGAGAATGATGGTTTCCAGTTTCATCCATGTCCCTATAAAGGACATGAACTCATCCTTTTTTATGGCTGTATAGTATTCCATGGTGTATATGTGCCACATTTTCTTAATCCAGTCTATCGTTGTTGGACATTTGGGTTGGTTCCAAGTCTTTGCTATTGTGAATAGTGCCGCTATAAACATATGTGTGCATGTCTCTTTATAGCAGCATGATTTATAATCCTTTGGGTATATACCCAGTAATGGGATGGCTGGGTCAAATGGTATTTCTAGTTCTAGATCCCTGAGGAATCGCCACACTGACTTCCACAATGGTTGAACTAGTTTACAGTCCCACCAACAGTGTAAAAGTGTTCCTATTTCTCCACATCCTCTCCAGCACCTGTTGTTTCCTGACTTTTTAATGATCACCATTCTAACTGGTTTGAGATGGTATCTCATTATGGCTTTGATTTGCATTTCTCTGATGGCCAGTGATGATGAGCATGTTTTCATGTGTCTGTTGGCTGCATAAATGTCTTCTTTTGAGAAATGTCTGTTCATATCCTTTGCCCACTTTTTGATGAGGTTTTTTTTCTTGTAAAAAACTTTTTGTTTTTTTCTTGTCAATTTGTTTGAGTTCATTGTAGATTCTGGATATTAGCCCTTTATCAGATGAGTAGGTTGTGAAAATTTTCTCCCATTTTGTAGGTTGCCTGTTCACTCTAATGGCAGTTTCTTTTGTTGTGCAGAAGCTCTTTAGTTTAATTAGATCCCATTTGTCAATTCCAGCTTTTGTTGCTGTTGCTTTTGGTGTTTTAGAGATGAAGGCATCCTTGCCCATGCCTATGTCCTGAATGGTATTGCCTAGAGTTTCTTCTAGAGTTTTTATGGTTTTAGGTCTAAAATGTAAGTCTTTAATCCATCTTGAATTAATTTTTGTATAAGGTGTAAGGAAGGGATCCAGTTTCAGCTTTCTACATGTGGCTAGCCAGTTTTCCCAGCACCATTTATTAAATAGGGAATCCTTTCCCCATTGCTTGTTTTTCTCAGGTTTGTCAAAGATCAGATGGTTGTAGATATGCGGCATTATTTCTGAGGGCTCTGTTCTGTTCCGTTGATCTATATCTCTGTTTTGGTACCAGTACCATGCTGTTTTGGTTACTGTAGCCTTGTAGTGTAGTTTGAAGTCAGGTAGCTTGATGCCTCCAGCTTTGTTCTTTTGGCTTAGGATTGACTTGGCAATGCTGGCTCTTTTTTGGTTCCATATGAACTTTAAAGTAGTTTTTTCCAATTCCGTGAAGAAAGTCATTGGTAGCTTGATGGGGATGGCATTGACTCTATAAATTACCTTGGGCAGTATGGCCATTTTCACGATATTGATTCTTCCTACCGATGAGCATGGAATGTTCTTTCATTTGTTTGTATTCTCTTTTATTTCATTGAGCAGTGGTTTGTAGTTCTCCTTGAAGAGGTCCTTCACATCCCTTGTAAGTTGGATTCCTAGGTATTTTATTCTTTTTGAAGCAATTGTGAATGGGAGTTCACTCATGATTTGGCTCTCTGTTTGTCTGTTATTGGTGTATAACAATGCTTGTGATTTTTGCACATTGATTTTGTATCCTGAGACTTTGCTGAAGTTGCTTATCACCTTGAGGAGATTTTGGGCTGAGATGATGGGGTTTTCTAGATATACAATCATGTCATCTGCAAACAGGGACAATTTGACTTCCTCTTTTCCTAATTGAATACCCTTTATTTCCTTCTCCTGCCTAATTGCCCTGGCCAGAACTACCAACACTATGTTGACTAGGAGTGGTGAGAGAGGGCATCCCTGTCTTGTGCCAGTTTTCAAAGGGAATGCTTCCAGTTTTTGTCCATTCAGTATGATATTGGCTGTGGGTTTGTCATAGATAGCTCTTATTATTTCGAGATACGTCCCATCAATACCTAATTTATTGAGAGTTTTTAGCATGAAGCGTTTTTGAATTTTGTCAAAGGCCTTTTCTGCATCTATTGAGATAATCATGTGGTTTTTGTCTTTGGTTACAAGTTTTCATATGTTATTGCATGATGAAGAACTCCCAGCTTGGCATTTGATATGGTTAGGCTTTGTGTCTCTACCCAAATCTTTCCTTGAATTGCAATCCCCAGGTGTAGAGGGAGAGAACTGATGGGAGGTGATTGGATTATGGGGGTGGTTGCCCCATGCTGTTCTTGTGATAGTGACTTTTCACGAGATCTGATGGTTTTATAAATGGTAGGTTTTCCTGCGCACACACACTTTGTCTCTCACCTGCCGCCAGGTAAGACCTGTCTGCTTCCCCTTCCACCATGATTGTAAGTTTCCTGAGGCCTCCCCAGCCATGTGGAACTGTGAGTCAATTAAACTTCTCTTCTTTATAAATTACCCAGTGTCGGGCAGTTCTTTATTAGCAGAACTGCCTGAACTAATACAGTATTGCAGGTGTTCCATGACTCAGCACTCTTTTACTATTCAAAATCAAAGCAGTTCCCCAGAATTCATCTCAAAAGGATAAATACCATTACTACACAGCTTACTCTGCTGAGAAGCAACTGTAACTAGGATTGTTGTTGTTGTTGTTGTTGTGAACAAAGAGGTCTGCCACAAAAGACAATGGTTTTCTTAGTCCTTTGCTCAGATATAATCATGGGCATAGAAAAGGAAAAAAAGAATATCCTGATATCATTGGGACCACTTATGATGAGGGCAAAGTTTTAATTTGAAACTAATCCAGGGGGTGGTAAAACTGCCAAACTTTTCTCATGGTTTTGAAACAGTGGAAATGCTTTAATTTTGAATAATTTAATGGGTCAAACTTAACAATAGGAAAAAAATCATGGCCAATTTTAAGGTCTACTCATTTACATACAGTTAAACTCCACGAGTATTTGTTTAGTAAGTGATTCCTGGCTATTCTTTTTCATAGAAGAGGTGGTCTCTTTAAAACTGCATTTTGTTGGAGTATGATGTAGAATGATGGGAAGGGAGGGTGAGATGTCAAAAGGAACTGTATAAAGGAGGTGCCTTGGGCTCAGCTGTCGGCTAATTAGTTGAGCTTTTGAATAGCAGGAAACAGCAGCAGAAAATGAAACAATTGAGCCCAAAGAGCTGATTTTGGAAATGGGCAGAAAAAGCAGTTTCACTTGCTGTGTGGGCAACGGTATCAAGGAGGCCACTATTTTACAAAGCTTGTGAATGCCTAGAATTTTAGATGTACAGTACACTCATTTGGTTTAAAATTTTATTTTCTATTTTTGTAGAATGACCCTTAGGTGGTAAAACGTTGCACCTTTGCAGTCGTTTATACCTTTAAAACCGAATTCATTTGCAGTCATTTCCTCAGAGAGGGGAAAGTTAAAGGGCACCGGGGTGGCTCATAGGAGCATTCAAATTTCACAATTTTGACAAGGGCCACTGACTTTCCATTCATTTGTTCTATAAGTAATTATTGAACTCCAGAGGTGTTTTTTTTTTGAGTAATGTGTTTGCATAGGCCTGGTGTAAGTTCCTACAGTTGATGTAAATGTTTCTTAGGGTGAGGACCTGTATAGCACAGAGCATGGAGAGAGTGGCAAGTTCCCGTGGTCTGGTGATCTGAACGAGGGCACCAGAAGGAATATTGTAGCCAGGCTTTCCCTTGCTGTTGCCTCCCGCTATTGTTTCTACCACCACTGCTTCAACTTGCTATTAGAGGCTGTGCTTAGAGTTCATATCACAGGGGTGTGTGCATATACATAAGACTGATGGTCATATATGATTTGTTCATTCATTCATTCATTGAACAAACATTTCTAGAGAAGTTTCTATGTGCAGGCACTTGATTAGGGCATGAGATATACTACTGGCTTCTTAAGGGCCCTTGCTTGACAGCTTTTACCCAGCAGGAAAGACAGGTATGAACAGGTGATCACATGTGTGATGAGTACTATACAATGAATGTAGGATGCTATGAGCATGGAACCTATCGTTAGGGAGAGGGACTGGGAGGACACGGATGTCATAGTTGAGGAAGGAACCAGATTATTTAGGAACTTCTAGGCTGTTTGTTGATGTGGGACTTCTTTTTCTAGGGTCAAAGGGAATTAGTGAAAACATTTTAAGCCAGCAAATAACATAATTATATTTGGGTTTTTAAAAAGAACATTTTTGGGTGCCACATGGAGTGTGGGCTGGAGGAGGCAGGAGGGGCTATTTAATTAGGAGGCAGGAGGGGTTATTTAATTAGGTGGTCATTACAGGATTTCAGGCAGAGATGATGCTGGCATGGCCTAGTGTACTGGCAGTTAGGTTAGGGAGAAGGGGGTTGATGAGCGAGACAGTTAGGAAGTAGTAGGTTCCAGACTGGGGCTTGCCTGGAGGTTGCACTTATGAGAAAGAGGGAGTAAAAAAGACTTCCAGGTTTCAACCTTGAGCAACTAGGTGGATGGAGGTGCCATTCCCACTATAGGGAAAGGTGAGGAAGAAGCAGGTTTGAGGGATAGTTCCTGAGTGCATCTTTCCACATGTGGAGTTTGAAGCACCAAGGGGGCAAACAAGTAGCAATTTTTTTTTTTTTTTTGAGATGGAGTCTCACTCTGTCGCCCAGGCTGGAGTGCAGTGGTGCGATCTCGGCTCACTGCAACCTCCCTCTCCCGGGTTCACGCCATTCTCCTGCCTCAGCCGCGGAGTAGCTGGGACTACAGGCGCCCGCCACCACGCCTGGCTAATTTTTAATATTGTCAGTAGAGACAGGGTTTCACCGTGTTAGCCAGGATTGTCTCCATTTCCTGACCTTGTGATCTGCCCGCCTCGGCCTCCCAGAGTGCTGGGATTACAGGTGTGAGCCACTGCGCCCGGCCTCGATCAGGCAGTTTTTAAGCTTTTTGGTGGGGCAGGTGGGGAAGGGATGCACAGACGTCCTTGGAAAGCTTATGAAAACCACGAATCTTCTCCCTAGGAAATGCATATACAAAAAGACATGTAAAATTTTACTTACAGTGACAATGGGTTCAGAGGTTAGTTTAATTTACTTAACATTGATTGGACTTATTGGGATATGGATCAAGTGTAGGAAGACCGCACAGTCCAATTTGTCCTGTGCCATTCCTTCCTTGTATCTGGAACCACGGTGTTTCATCCAGTTAGTGCTCCCTTTCAGCCTCAAAATTTCCTATTTGGATAATAAATTTTGTAGTGAACTTAGAGGCTCACATATCCTCTAACCTGACTCAGACCTTCCAGCAATTCATGGATCCACTTCAGGACCTCTGTTTTCTCACCATGCTGGCCACTGACCGCCACGGCACCTTTGCTTGGAAGATCCTTTGAGCAGTCATGCCGCTGTTTCTCAAGCCCGCCTCTCCATATCCCATGTTCCCCATCAAAGCAAATGCCTTTTGAAAAGCATTTGTTTTCTATCAAGATTCAGTCATCTTTTATCTCTTCTGAATCTCTGTATTCTTCTTCTGAATTCCTCCCATGTATTCCCTCATTTATTCCAGCATAGTATTACTTTATATGGCTTATTCATTGCTTCGTGGGTCGGTTTTATTTCTCCAGCTAATGGCAGTGAGATGAAGGGGAAAATGCACAGGCTGATCAGCAAGTGCACAAACAAGCATAAGTTTCATAGCTGCTCTGAGACTCAGTTTCCCCATTTGTGAATTAGATATACTACCTAGTTTGTAGGGCTGTTGAGAGGTTCATACGAAAACCGCACAGTGCCTGCCACATAGAATGATTCATTCTATTGATTGTCAACTTCATTTATACTGCCCTCCCCCTCCCCCTGAGATTCTCTCACAAGGCTGAGCTCTAGTCAGTGAATAGTAACCATGTCAGAGGAGGAGGCTGAACATAATGTCTATAGTTATTGGTGAAATAAAAAAAGGCAGCTTTGGGCACAGTAGCTAGAAGAACTAATATGTTTTCAGAGATCTTTGTAGTAATTAGTTACTGGTGGTTTTTTTTTAAATTGCCAACAACTTGATATTTTCACCTACTATCTTTTGTTTACATTCCACAATGCTTCTCAAGGAAGATCCTCAGCACAGTAGGGCAAAATGTGCTCACTCAACCACAGAAAAGTGGACATTTTCTCTGGAATTTCATGGTATCTTGAATGGCTTCTTCCTTTTCATTTTCCTTAAATGTTTAATATCCTGAGCAAGTCCACATATGCCATTTCTCAGTCACACAGATTTTTCCCTTATATTCTTTATCTTTGTCTACCAAGTTAATATTTTTCTATAGCTCTTCACAGAGCCCAGTTTCTTTCTGATTCTTCTTAGGAAGAACTAAGATTTCCCTTCCTCCCTTTCTTCCTTTCTTTTTCCTTTTTATATAGAAGAAAAAAAAATCCCCAAATGTCCCACTTACTCCTTTGCTGCTTTTTCTGTCTTGCTGTGTCACCCAGGCTGGAGTGCATTGGCACCATCTCCACTCACTGCAACCTCCACTTCCTGGGTTCAAGGAATTCTGCTGCCTCAGCCTCCTGAGTAGCTGGGACTACAGGCATGTGCCACCATGCCTGGCTAATTTTTGTATTTTTAGTAGAGATGGGATTTCACCATGTTGGTTAGGCTGGTCTCGAACTCCAGACCTCAGGTCTTCTGCCCACCTCAGCCTCCCGAAGTGCTGGGATTACAGGTTTGAGTCACTGTGCCCCACCTGCAAGTCCTAATTCTTTTTTGTTTTCCTTCAATTGCTTTAGGGGTACAAGTGGTTTTTGGTTACATGGATGAATTGCATAGTGGTGAATTCTGACTGCACCCACCACCCAAGTAGTACACATTGTACCCAATATGTAGTTTGGTTAATCCCTCACCCCCTGCTCCCAACCTCTCACCTTCTGAGTCTCCCAAGTTCTTTATATCACTCTGTGTGCCTTTGTGTGTCCATAGCTTAGCTCCCACTTATGAATGAGAACAAACACTATTTGATTTTCTTTTTTTGAGATGGAGTTTCACTCTTGTTGCCCAGGCTGGAGTGCAATGGCGTGATCTTGGCTCAGTGCAACCTCCACCTCCTGGGTTCAAGCAATTCTCCTGCCTCAGCCTCCCGAGTAGCTGGGATTAGAGGCATGTGCCACCATGCCTGGCTAACTTTGTATTTTTAGTAGAGACGAGGTTTCTCCATGTTGGTCAGGCTGGTCTCGAACTCCCGACCTCAGGTGATCTACCTGCTTCAGCCTCCCACAGTGCTGGGATTACAGGTGTGAGTGAGCCACCATGCCCGGCCCGCTTTTTGGTTTTCTATTCCTGCATTACTTCACTTAGAATAATGGCCTCCAGTTCCATCGAAGTTGCTGCAAAAGACATTATTTCATTATTTTTCCTGGCCGAGTAGCATTCCATGATGTATATATAGCATATTTCTTTATCCACTTATTGGTTGATGGGCACTTAGGTTGGTTCCATATCTGTGCAATTGTGAATTGTGCTGCAATAAACATATGTGTGCAGGTGTCTTTTTGATATAATGAGCAAGTCCAAATTCTAAATTCAATTCCCTTTCTTCCATGGCTTAGGTTTGCTGACTATGTGTAATAGTCTACTGAATCAATAGTCAAGGAGCAATATTCTTAGTTTTGTAACTATGGTTAAGCTCTGGGAAGAGAAAAGAGAAAGACACATAGTTTTCATACTGGTTTTATTTCAAAACCAACTCAATTACCATATATTGGAAAAACCATTTTCTCAAGTTCAAGATGACACAGGTGACCTGTGTTCTGGAGAAATACATGTGTTCATTCATGTCAGTCTCCTTCCTTGATGGTGTTCTGCCAGGAAAGGCAAGCACTGCCAACCAGGCAGTAGACCACGCCTGGCAGTCACTGTGCTTGTTGGTCACACACAGGAGTGTTTGTGTATCCTGTGCCCTCCTGGAATTTCCTTTGAACTCTCAGGAGAGTCAGAGCTTTGGACACACATCATCTGCAGTTCAAAGTATTCAGAAGCAATTAGACTGCAGCTTTCAGTCAACTAGTTAACTACCTTTTAAAAGGCAATGTGTTTATGTGATCTGAAAAGAAACCAGAGAATTTACCTGCCTTTCAATCATTTTGACAGCAGCTTGTCTTTTCAACGACATTCTCAGGAATAAAAATTCCTCGTACATGAATAATCTCTAAATATCATCATCAGAAATAGTACCGATTGTGTGTGGTCACAAATGTGTTCCCTCAGGGTGATCTGGGAAAGTAGGAAGCAACACGAAGAAAATAAGAAGCAAACAAGCAGAGCAAAGACCACTGTCCTTACAGTTCGTACTGAAAGGCAAAAACAAACGAAGGAACACCTGCTTGTACATGATGCTCCATGATTTTGGTAGTGCTGGAAGAGCCTTGTGCCAAGTAGCACCTTCTGTGCTGGGTCAGGTTCCCCAAGCACCAGTGCTTTATCCACCTGGCCTCTCATATCATTAGAGACAAGTGCCCTGACCTGGATGTGATGGGCCTTGACTTTTGGTGTGATCTCAACAAAGTCAGTGCACTCTCAGTATTTCAAGTATTTCCAATTTTTTTGGATGCTTGGATTAGAGAAATAAATATAAGGAGTTGATTCATTAAACTCCTAAATCATTGCAGAGATTCTTTATTCAACATATATGAGAAGAGAGAGAGAGAAAGAGAGAGAGAGGAGCTGACTTCCTCAGGCTGTTTAGCTGATTGGTGTTGTATGCTGTGTGTTTTTGCTTTTCTTCTCTAGCATCCGCAGCCTTCTCCAGTTGAGGAATTTGGGACTCAGACGGGCTTTGTGGAGCTCCATCAAGGATTCAGAGCCAGTCCCTTTCTCCCCTTCCTGTCTACACTGCCATGTGCAAGACAGATTTATGTGGGAACCAGGACCAACTTTTGACGAAATGAGAGCTAAAAATAGATAGACAAATATCAAGCTCATTTGCCTGGCCACTTCCGTATCCTTTAAATTCTAATTGCCCCTCTCCAGTAATACCAAGAAATATGAGTGCTTAGCATATGCCAGAAACACTATCAAAGTTACTTACCCATATTAAGACTTTTAATCCTTATAGCAACTCTATGAGGACTGTACTGTCTCATCTCTATTCTGCACCCAAGGAAACTGAAGCAGAAAGGGACCTACCTCTTGCAGGCTTGTGATGTGAGTCCAGGCAGGTGGCTTCAAAGCCTGTTCTTAACCACCTCACAATACTTCCTCCCATCTCCTTTTCTAACCTACTGCCTCTCCTCCCCTCCTATGACCATGTCTGTGGCCATCCCACCAATATCTTTGCCTTAGACCTGCCCTCTCCAGAGTTCTACAGACTGTGGGATGAATCCGACAAGTTCCTTCAGGCCCTCAGGTGCCTGGAACTGATCTGATTTGCTACTATACAATAACAGAGCTTAGGATATGTGGAAGAAAATTAAGGATAAGGAAGCATGGAGGGGGGAGAATCTTTGGAAGAGAAGACGTTGATATATTCATTTATCATTCAATAATTTCATTGAGATTTCATTGGGTACAAAACATTGTTCCAGCCAGATGTTGGAGGAGGACACAAAATGATTCACAAGGTCTCAGCCCTTAAGGAACATAGGATCTGATAGGAAAATAAAGCAGAGAGCATTATGTTTTGAAATGGTAAGAGCTGAAGATACTCAAGGAAAACATCATCTGTCATTACGGAGCACACTGAGAAATGCTGGGATGAATCTGAAGTTCAATCAAACACATTAGAACACATCCAGGGCCATCCACACCTGGTGATGGGCCACGCAGGGCAGCAGACAGCAGGCCCCAGCCCCTTTGCTTCTGTCCCCAGCACACATCCAAGTGGCTGCACATGGCCCCGTTCCTGCATGGAGCAAATTTCTCCAGACTGGGTTGTTGATGCCTCAGCTTGAGAAGATGTCCAAGGAATTGGGAACGTGGCTTCTAAACTGAGACATTTGGAAATATAATCACATTTGAAGTGGTGTTTGAATCATACTCTAAAACTTTTGTAAAATTTAGGAAAAATACCACATAATTTTTTTTCACATTTCCTGAAAATTATCAAGAATGCAACATTTGTCATTACAGTCTAAAGGATTGTGAGGGAGCTCATGGTTAGTCACGGTTTTGAGGGCACTTAAAAAATAAAACTGATTGGGAGGCCGAGGTGGGCAGATCACGAGGTCAGGAGATCGAGACCATCCTGGCTAAGACGGTGAAACCCCATCTCTACTACAAATACAAAAAATTAGCCAGGCGTGGTGGCAGGCGCCTGTAGTCCCAGCTAGTCAGGAGGCTGAGGCAGGAGAATGGCATGAACCCAGGAGGCGAAGCTTGCAGTGAGCCAAGATGGCGCCACTGTACTCCAGCCTGGGCGACAGAGGGAGACTCCATCTCTAAATAAATAAATAAATAAATAAATAAATATAATAAAACTGAACACTGGGAGGCAAAAGAGGTCACTGGAAAAATAAAGTTAAAGAGGCATCTTATCTGGCCTGCTTTTGAAAGCACTGTTGAGAACTTTGAACACTTGTGAAAACCTTTTCCTAATTCTGGGAAATTTTGCCTCTTTTCATTCTCATCTCTCATTAAAAACAAAAACAAAAAACAAAAGATGTATTTTGGTTGCTGTGCACAACAGTTACTTTAGAATATTTAAAAATGAATTTTCAAATCATCTGGTAAAGTTTCTGAAAGGCTTTGCTATTGCTCACAGAGGCCGTGTGGCTCATTGTGACTTGGATTTCTTGGATTTTCCCCATTTTATACTTACTTGGGCTGAAATACAATTTCAACCTAGTCTCACGGTTACACATGGAAGAAGAAAACATGTGTTTTCTTTTCTGGGCTTTAGTCTGAATGGGAGCATCTGATCCGAATGTGCAGCTTCCTCTGCCTGCCCCCATGTTCATGTCCTGCCATCATTTTTGGTTTGTGATTAGAAGTGGAACCATACTCTGTTGACTCTGCTTCTGTTCAAACCCCTAGAAAGCAGAGCAAAGGGCTGATCCCTTCTTGGCCTTTATTCTACTTTTTGTGTTTTGTTTTGTTTCGTTTTGAGATGCAGTCTCGCTCTGTCACCCAGGCTGGAGTACAGTGGCATGATCTCAGCTGACTGCAACCTCTGCTTCTCGAGTTCAAGCGATTATCCTATCTCAGCCTCCCGTGTAGCTGGGACTACAGTCACACGCCACCATGCCTGGCCAATTTTTGTATTTTTTAGTAGAGACAGGGTTTCACCATATTGTTCAGGCTGGTCTCGAACTCCAGACCTCAGGTGATCCACTCGCCTCGGCCTCCCAAAGTGCTGAGATTACAGGTGTGAGCCACCGTGCCCAGCCTTTTATCCTACTTCTAAAGCTTTTATTTTAGATAAGGAGGATGTAACCTAGGTAATTAATTTGGTTCCTTCTGCTCAGTCCAGTGGGACAGTATCTAGGATTTATGAATGTGTGTTGCTAGGTGCATGGAACTGGATCCTGCTTTAATAAGAGCATAGGCAAGCAGCTGTGGGCTGAATGGAGTAGGAAGACCACCACTCATGATATTTTATTTAAATATTAAAAATATGTTTTTAGTAGAGTAGAAAATTGTGATAATAATAAATGGGCACAAGCTCTCCATCTCAATATTCTTTTTGATGTGTCTTGACATGTCCCACAGTAGGTAGATTGGGACAGAAGAGTGCAGAGACCTAAGGGAGCCAATCAAAGGCGAGCTTGCAGGTCTGCTGTGGGGGGCAGGTAGTCAGGCAAAGCCACAGAGAAGTGCAGACAAGTGCAGGCTTAAGCTGGGACTGGCTGGCTCAGCTTGTGAGGCACAGGGCGCTTCAGAGGCTGAGCAACCAGTGAGAAGGCAGGGAGCTCATTAGAGGTGTGGTGAGAGAAATGCCATCAGCAGGGACCTTTATGGATTAGGAAGAGAGGAAAGATACTGCGTTTACCTGGAAGAACTAAGATGTTAATTTAGCAAACTTAGAGGAAACTGTTCAGGGCAGCCTCTCTTTAGGATGGGAGAGAAACAAAGAAGGAGAGAAGACAATGTAAAGTGGTTTGGGTTGGTTTAATTATAAGGACAAGGATAGCTGAGGTGTGGTGAAAAGGCCACCAGTGCCAGGCGCAGTGGCTCAAGCCTATAATCCTAAGACTTTGGGAGGCCGAGGCAGGCAGATCACTTGAGGTCAGGAGTTTGAGACCAGCCTAGCCAACATGGTGAAACCCTATCTCTACTAAAAGTACAAAAATTAGCCGGAAATCACTTGAACCCAGGAGGCAGAGGTTGCAGTGAGCTGAGATCATGCCACTGCACTCCAGTCTGGGCAACAGAGCGAGACTCTGTCTCACAAAAAGAAAAAAGACCACCAGGTCAGGTTAAAGGACCTGGTCAGTGCATCACAATTTGCTGTATTAGGATATTGTAACTACCCGACGGTTTCTTCCTGCTCACTGCACAGACAAAATCAATTCACAAAGACCGTAGCATTACAGTGAAGAAAGAGTTTAATAGACATGAGGTTGGCCATGCCACATGGGAGACCGAGTTATTACTCAAATCAGTCTCCTCCAAGGCTTGGAGATTAGGGGTTCTCCAAAGGTAATTTGGCTAGGCAATGGGTGCTTACAGCTGATTGATGGGGGTGGAGATGAAATCATAGGTGGTTGAAGCTATTCTCTTGTGCTGAGTCACTTCTGGGTGGGGCCACAGAAGAAGGACCCACAAGGCGGTCCAAGTGAAGCCACTGGTGTCAGACATGCAATAAACGTGAAAATATATCTCAAAAGGCCAATCTTTTGGCCTTTTGAGCCAAATGTTATCTGATGTTATCTGCGGGAATTACTGGGTAAGTTGTGACTTCCAGAATAATGGCTGGCAATCATTTGTGTCTACAGCTTAGCAGAATTGAGGCTCCCGTCTTCCTCCTAGCCTGGTGGTCTTTCATTAGCTTTACAAAGGTGGTTAAATTTGGGGGAAGGGCTATTATCATTAAACTATAAGCTAAGTGTCTCCCAAAACTGGCCCAGCGTAAGCTCAGGAATAATTAAGACAGCTTGAAGGCTAAAGGCGAGAGTGGGGTTGACTAGATCAGATTTCCTCCACTGCCATAATTTTCTCACTCATATAATATTTGCAAAGGTGGTTCCAGTATGACCAAAACACCCCACGTACAAACACATACTGCTGGATAGTATAATAAATAGGCCAAGACTGTGCTGCTCTAGTCAGTTCACACAGAACAAGGTTTAGGGAGGGGTTTGGGATGGGTAGGCACTGCAGAAGAAAATGAAGTCACGAAAAGGCTCAAAAGACAACTTTTGGGAAAAAGATTAATTAGAGACTGCACACTCAAGATAGCCTCTGGGTCTTGCTGACCCAGAGCTTCTCTGTTGACTTGAGTGATAACTCATGTGTTTCCATACTTGTGTTATCTTTCCAAGTCTACCCTAGCTTTGCTGCTTGCAAGGAAATCCTAGTTTCCAAGGAGCAAGGCTTGGAAAATACATGTACGCACCTGCTTTCTCCAAGCACTCTAGGCAGCTGCCCCTTGGGCTGTTCTCCCACTCTTACCTCCCCAGAGGCTGGGCTGCTGGAGCGTTTGCAAAACACCAAGAAAACTATAGCATCCATCCACCAGTTTCCAGATGGTCTCCCCAGCCTGATAATTGCTCCCTGGTGAATACAGAATGGATCATGACAGAGGCAGGAATTTGTGGTAGCTGTAAAGTGGGGAGAGTAATCTGGAAATAACATCCAAGATCTCACAGGAAACTGTTCCATCCATAGAGGGATCCAGATGAGTGAAGACTTGCCTGTTAGTCACAGCTGCTCCTCTCACTGTGTCCAAGAGAGGACTGGCCCTCTGGTGTCCCGAGGCAGGGGAGAATCACCAGGGCACAGCATGCTCCAACAAGGCCCTTTCCTATTGCTAATCAAGGTCAAGCAACACCTTGGCTTCTGTTTGTGCAGAAAGCAGACAAAAGGTTGGGTTTTGTTTTGTTTTGAGATGGAGACAGAGTCTCACACTGTCGCCCAGGCTGGAGTGAGGTGGTGCGATCTCAACTCACTGCAATCTCCACCTCCTGGGTTCGAGCAATTCTTGTGGCTCAGCCTCCAGAGTAGCTGGGATTACAGGCGCCCACCACCATGCCTGGCTAATTTTTGTATTTTTAGTAGAGACAGGGTTTCGCCATTTTGGCCAGGCTGGTTTCCAACTCCTGACCTCAGGTGATCCACCTGCCTTGGCCTCCCAACGTGCTGGGATTACAGATGTGAGACACCGTGCCTGGCCATGTTTTTAATCATCTCTTGTGTGGATGGGAAATGATAATACTCCTTGAACTTCTCATAGGTTAGTCTTTCTTATGGGTTAAGTGCTTTAGAGCATTGTTTTGCTGTCTCTTCTCTAACCATCTCTGAGATAGGAATGATGATTACCCCTAATTGACAGATGGGGAAACAAAGGTTAAAAAATGCTAAGTAACTTATCCAATGTCTCAGAGCTATTAAGTGGTGAAGTCACTGTCAGAAACTGGGCAACCAGACTGCAGAGCTCACCCTTTAAAATACTGCATTCTACAGTATTAAGGCTATGAACGTACAGCTCACCCTTTAAAATACTGCATTCTACAGTATTAAGGCTGTGAACTTACATAGTATGGGAGAGGAAAATAACTGGCATGCATTTCATTGCTAATATTGAGCACTGCTCAACTAAATAGGAATTATTATTTACAGGTGACTGGTCTTGAAACTCTGTAGCTTTCACTGCCCAGGTAAAAAATGATAGTTACCACGATGCTTTAGAATTATCCCCTAGAAATAAAGGGGGCTAACTAGGTGAGCCACACTCTTTCAGCTAAAATAACAACAATGCCCATTGTTTTCTGAGTTTGGGCAAGGCATTTTATATTTGTCAATGTATCATTATATCCCTATTCTCCAAATCCAGTAATCTACTAAGGGGGCAGAATTCTTAAGAATTTTCTTGAAATAAGGTACACATGAAGAATGCAAAGGCTTTGCTTGCACTTAGTGATTATGTCCCCAGACCAAACCGAAGGTCAGGCTGCTTATTCTTGCAGCCCAATAACGAGATGCAGATGAACTGTGGAAGAAGAGAGTTTTTTTAATTTTTACAAATGGTAACAGGGAGAAGGCCTGCAAATTATTGCCAGATCAACTCAAAATTACCAAGTTTTCCAGAGCTTATATACCTTCTAAGCTATATGTCTACATGTGAGTGTGCATTCATCTAAAGACATAAGTGATTAATTTCTTCTAATCTGTAACTAATGTCTAAGTCCTGAAGACCTTCCTCTGGAGCCTTAGTAAATTTACTTAATCCAAATAGGTAGATTTTCTGGGTTGATTACCCTTATCTTGTCTCCTGCTAAATCATGGAGATTTGGGGAGCTCCTTCAGACCCCCAATAAACTTGTTTGTGGAGGCCTAGGGAGTTTCTTCAGACCTTCAATAAAACTTGTTTAATCCTAAACAGGTCCTGTTAAGAAGTTTTGCATTATCTTGTCATGGTTCGAGGCCCAGGAAAGGCCTAGGCAAAACTCTTGGTGGGCTCTTGTTACATTCCAGCCTTTGTGTAAGGACACTGGCTTTATCAGCTTTTAGTGTATAACTTAACTACTCAGTCAGTACTGACACAGTTGTTATGGAGGCCTGCCTGTTCACCCGTTAGGGAGGCATGGCCTGCCACAATTGGGCCCATGACCTGATAGTGCAAGGCCCTGTAATTGTCACAGGCTAGGAGTCTTCTCCTGTTTGCACCAGGATCAGCAGAGACCAGGGAAGCTGCTGGGTCCCTGCTGGTGAGTTGCATTCAGGAGCCTGTGACAGGAAGAATTACTAAAGATAAGACCATGCCTGTGGGCAAGATGCTTGCTGGTTGATTTATTCTCTAGGTAAGCCTGTAAATAACTGAGAAGAGAGACCAAAGGTGCAGAGATGGAGCATACTGATTAGGAGCTGATGGACTGGTCTGTTCACAGAGCAATGGGGATGGGGGACTCTTCCGCGTGAGAGTTGTTCAAATGTGCCTTCTCTCTGCCTCCTGAATTTCTGTTATGGTTCCCGTTTCTTAATTTTGTTCTTACTATTGAAGATGATTATTTGAATGAACATGATTTATTTATACACTTTTTCACACATCGGAACAAGCATCTTTTGTCAGACCTTTTGTCCCAATGTTTATGGCATAAAATACAGTGACTAGTATTGTTTGGCCCTCTGCCTGGGGCAGAGAGCCCAGGAGCCGTTCTTGGGGTAGCCCCAGGTGCTGGCAGCTCTGGACTCTGGCCAAGACTCCAGGGGATGGAGTTGAATCTCACATCTTCAAGCCCAATGCACATGCGGTGGCTCTGTCTCCTGGTGTCCCTCCTGTAAGCCCTCCATTTTTCCTAGGGCTGCTGGCAAAGCAAAAGTTAAAAGTGAGGTTCATTATACTATTTTTGTGTTTCTGAGTAGCTTGAATATTATAAATTACACATGGATAAGTTCTGTAATATAAAGAAATAGACAATTTTTAAGAAAAAAGGAGGAAATGAACACAGAATGGGCTCCCATACAGTCTAAAATTGTACTAAAAATTATATATATAACTAATTCCCCTTATAATTTTGATCTGTCTGTGGCTCAAGCAGTGTCAAAAGACTGCTGCTCTAGACTGAAAGTTTGTTCCCCCAAAATTCATATGTTGAAATCTTAACCCCCAATGTGATGGTATTAGAAGGTGGGTCCTTTTGGAGGTAATTATGTCATAAGGTCAGAGCCCTTATAAATGGGATTACTGCCCATATAAGAAAAGACATGAGAGAGATGATCTCTTTCTCTCTCTCAGCCATGTGAGGATACAACAAGATGACCATCTGCAAACCAGGAAGAGGGCCCTCACCAGCCAAAGATTTGCCAGCACCTTGATCTTGAACTTTCTAGCCTCCAGAACTGTGATAAATAAATGTTTGTTATTAAAAAAAAAAAAAAAGTTAAAAGTGGTTCCAGCAGGCACAGGCCCTCCAGCTGCCAGCAATTAGCTTCCCTAGCTCTTCCCACAGGAACCTCCTGCTGACTTAATGAGCTAAATGCAGGAAGGTTGTCTCCTCTGGTAGGTGTCTCCCTGGGCAGGAAGATGCTCTGGGAGGGCCATGTGTGAGCTCCAAACTGACTCCCACACCGTGTCAAAGAGCTCAGCCCACTGACACATGCCTCACTTTGAAACTGAAACCCAATTCTAAATTTCCAGTCAGAACCAAGCTAAAAGAAAGATGGAGACAACAGAAATAAGCCAATTTTTCAACAGTAAAAAATGCCTCACTGGCCTGTGTACCTGTTTCCCTATGGACAAAGGAGTATTTCTGACCTTCTGCCATAGCAGAGCCAGCACTCTACATAGACACAGAGCTTTTCAAAGCCTCCAGAACGCATCTTCCTACCAGGATACCACAGTACTTACAATGCCCAAATAAAATTCCAATCTCTCTAATTGAATATAAATGTATGGAATAAAGTTTTGGAATTTAACACTACACAAACATTTGTTATTTTGTTTCCTTCTTGCAGCTTTTCTGTTCTACTAAGGCTAGGGCTTGTGATTAAGGCTTATTGCTCCAGGGAAGGGGAGGGTTGATGATTAGTTTTGCATTTCAGTCTCAGCTCTTGAATTTCAAATTAGACTTTTAAAATTTCATCGTGAGTTAATCATATTCATTTAAGTAAATGGAAGGCTTTTTTAGAATTCCTAAAGCTGGCTTTGCAATGAAGAATCATGGAAGTATTCCAGCTAAGAAATTAAGAAGAAATGATAGGATTCGAATAACACAATTTAGAGTGCTTAATGTATTAATATATCTAGGTAATGGCCATCAATGGCTGCTAACTTCACGAAAAGGGAGACAATCAGACATTATGTTCCTCCTGATGGAAGAAAACTCCATTACTTACCGTATGTTCTTGGAAAAAACGAAGACAATAGGAACTGAATTTGTTGAAGCCTCTAGGTCCAACTTCCAATTTATAGAAAATAAGAGAGAGGAACTTGTTAAACTATACCTCAGGGACGCAATCAGCAAAATCCAGACTATTGGAAAATCCACAAGCCCCACTGCTTGATTTCTCCAACAAATAAGTAGCAAGAAAAGAAGGGAGGTGGAGAGAGATTTTAGATAAAAGAGATGTGAATGGCATAACCAATTGTAGTGTATAGATATTATTTAGATTCTAATTTAAGCAAATTATAAAAACATGATATTTATGAGACAATTAAGAATTTGAACAATGGATTGTTGAAAATCATTAGTTATTTTCTAGTGAACTTTTAGCAGGTCAAGGGCCCGCTAAATGATATTGTAGGGCCTAAGGCCCTTGACCTGTTAAAGGTTCACTAGAAAATCACTGACAAGGGGCAGATTGATTAATAGGAGAGAAAGCATATAAATGTATTTAACGTGTATACACAGGGGCTTTTGGAATGAAGACCCAATCCGCCAATGAGGTACAGAAGCCTCTATGCCATCTGGAGGTTACAGAAAGAATGAGGGCTCAGGGCATGGCTAAAAGCAGGTTTTAATGGCAAGACAGGTTATAAGAGGGAGACGGGAAGTGGCTTGTTCACAAGCAGCAACAGTGGCCTTGTTATATAGAGGAAATTTTCCAGGTGGTAGCTGTCAGAGAGAATGGATGGTAAATATCTCTTTTTCAGACATTTAAAGGTGTCAGACTCTCAATTAATCTCTCCTAGATTCAGGAAAGACCTAGAAAGAGATGGCCTGATTGCATTGAGGGAGGTTTTCTACAGATACAAATTTCCCCCACAAAAGACAGTTTTGCCAGGGCACTTCAATCTGCTGGCCTTGGGGCAGCCATTTCAAAATAAGTGAAAGAAATATATTTTGGAGTAAAATATTTTATTCCATTCAATATTAAGGAATAATTGTCACTTTTTTGCTGTGTTATTGGTATTGTGGTTATGTTAAAAAAAATAAGTTTTTTTTTAACATAACTGAAAATTTGATGGATGAAATACATACTGAAAAAATGACAGAAACTTGTATGGGATTTGCTTCAAAATAATATGGGAATTTTAAACCAAAAATAAAATTCTAAGCCCCCCAGCCATCTAAATGGACCCCTTTTCTCAGCAAGGGCATTCCAATGTTAACCTAAAACACGAGTTCAGGCCATGATGAGAAGAAGGAGCTGGACATGCCTCGTGATACCCTCTTCCCTTTTGGAATTACTGATAGAACAAACTCTACGTTTGATAAGAAACATTTACAATCTGTTCTCTCTGAAACCCACTACCCAGAGGCTTCAACTGCATGATAAAACCTTGGTTTCAACAACCCCTTATCCTAACTCAGACATTCCTTTCTATTGATAATAACTCTTTCAACCAATTGCCAATCAGAAAATATTTGAAACTGCCTATGACCTAGAAGCCCCTACTTCCAGTTGCCCTGCCTTTCTTAAGTGAACTGATGTATGTCTTGCATGTATTGATTGATGACTTATGCCTCCCTAAAATCTATAAAACCTAGTTGTAGCTCAGCCATGCTTGGGCGCGTGTTCTCAGGATCTCCTGAGGGCTGCGTCAGAGGCCATTGGTCACTCATATTGAGCTCAGAATAAATCTTTTCAAATATTTTACAGAGTTTGACTCTTTTTGTCAACAGAATGGAATGTGGATGGGAGTGTAGGGGCCAAGGGAAATCATCCCCCTCACCCTGTGACCATTTGCTAAAAAATCACTAAGAGGCAGATTAACGGGAAGAAAAGCATACAAATTTATTGGATCATTGTGACCCAACCCCCTACAGGGAGCAGAAGCTAATATACTGTCTTGAAGTTACATAGAAAATAGGGGCTTGGACCTTGGCAAAAAGAGGTTTATGGGAGTGGGAGGAGAGGAGGCCTGGCTAGTAGAGGCTAGTAGAGTATTATGTAGATGAAACCATACAGGTAGCAGTCATCAGAGAGGATAGATGGGAAATGTTTCTTTCAGATTTTTAAAGGTCTTTCAGACTTTCAGTTAGTCTTAGACCCCACAGGGGAAGACCTGGCTGCACTAATGCAGATTGTCTACAAATGCAAATTTCCCCTGCAAAAGACAGCTTTGCAGGGCTATTTCTTTCTGCTGGCTCCCTGACAGCCATCTCAAAATATGGCAAAGAAATATATTTTGTGGTAAAAATATTTTGATTTCTTTCAAGGATACAGATAAACCAAGATTAGCTATAATTACCGCAGTTGGGGAACAGACATGGGGATTTTAAATACTATTCTGCCTCCTTTTGTGTGTCTCTGAGATTCTCCATAATAAAAAGTCTTAAAAATGAAGTCATATAATGAATTGCAATGATAATGCAAGTTTCCATGCTAATGTTCAAGAAGAATCTGGATTTCAAATTGCTTCATGGGCTGTCACAATTAGATACTTGATGTTCTTTCACTTGGAAGACTATTACTCATTCCAAAATATTGGAAGGCTTTGTTCATCTAACAAGTACATCAAGGTCACCCCCAACTGTTAGTCAGCACATTCTTAAAGTACAAGGGTGTTGTTATGCCTCTGAAAGCAAACATAAACTAGGCTATCTCTTATAGAGAAATTGGGAATTATAAAATGCAATCCTTGCACCAATAGAGTATGAGCTCTGGCCCATAATGTATATAAAACTCTAGGGATGGTCACAGAAATCATGATTTGGCCTAGATTGCTTGTGTCTATTTCAATCCTTAGGAATTATCAATACCTAGATTTAAAGTGACTTGATAGGACATAAAGAAAAAGATACAACTTTGAAAACAAGAGACAAAATTAAATAGCCTATGATGATTGCTGGGACAGTGTTGTTCAGCTATTAATATAAATTATTATTAATGTTTACTGAACTACTTTAACATATACTACCTATATCTTCCTTTATTTAGCACACTTAAGAACTGTGTGCTAATGCTAGTGAAAAGACTTGATGTTTACTTTATTTAGAATTTAATTATTCGAAATTATTAAAACATTGCTGCTAATTTGCTTGTACAATGCTTGCAGAATTTTAAAGTAATTGAACATAAAGTAATTTCCTTTGAGTAACTTCTAGGCACAATAGACAGAATAGTTTTAAAACATCTTCCACAGAATTCCCTTAACCATAAAGGTCTTTTAAAGATTTATGAATCATATGAGAAAAGGTGTCATCCAGAAAACCACCAGGATAGCTAAATAGTAGAGAGGAGACCTTTATTGGCAATATCTGTTTGCAAACCAAGGGCAATATCTGGTGTGTACTGCAGGTGCTCTGTTTTTGAGGAGGGAGAGAGCAGGTTGGTGTCTATGCCTCTCAGGGCCTGTATTATACAACAGAGTCATACAAATTTGACAGGTTTAGGGGAAAAGCTATACATATTTATGAGGGGAGTCAAGGGCATGTATGTAACATACATACCATATTTACGTAGGGGCAGGGCTTTAGCGTCAAAATGGGGTGGAATTTGCCTCTTTACATCAGAAGGTGAACTATGGGACATAAAGAGACAGTTTGTGTGCAGCCTCTATAGGAGCTACTGAAACCAGCTTAAGGTCTGACATTGCTCATCAGAAAAGGATGTTTGTAAGGCGAGTTCTCTGTCCAGTCAGAGTTGTAATGGTCTAGGTTGTAAATCAGAGTTAGCAGGGGTTTGATTACCTGCCTGATAGCTCCCGTTGTTAGGAAGTTTAGCAAGAGTATGGTTTTTCCTGTAGCCATAAGGATTTAGGAAGTTACCATCCAGCCAAACCCTAGACCCCCAACCTGTAGATAACTTTGCTTCCTTGTCCTTAGCACCCATCTTAGTAGACAAAGAGACATCTATTTTGGTCTCTTAGGTCAAAAGGGCATTTGACAGCTATGTGCTTGTTATTATTTGTGATAAGTTGGTGGCTTGCCCTTGCTGTTCTGCTACGGCCAGAAACTGGATATCCTGTAAGTGGCTTTCACAGCAGTATTAGATTCTAATTCTTTCAAAAAATTAGTCCAAGTTTGGGTCTATAATGGTATTTCCATCTTTCAGGACTATGATGGCATTGACATTTTGAGGCTATTAAATATATCAGTCTAATTTGAATGGTACTTTCTAAAGCCCTTCCTCTGTACTCAGTCTCAGGTAGACTGAGTTTATGGTGTGGTTCCTATCCTCTCTCTGCTCATGTGAGGCTACACGTACGTGAAATAAAAATAAAAACTCGGGACCCCAGTTCACTCTGCCAAAGGAAAAAATTAAGTTGAAAGCTCAGTCTTGCACGGAGCTATCTTTCCTTTTGTTCTTAAGCAGAGAGCTACAGATAAAAGATTAAATATCTCCACAAGTAGCTACTCTATGTTCACCTTACCTTATGTAAAAATGCTAATTTACTGGGCCCAAGACGAACACGTAGTTGACTATTCTCCTACTGGCTCCATTTCTCTTGAAAAATGTGGATTCAGGATTGTGACCATACCCTTCCTCTTGCCCCTCCAGCCCACTTTTCCCTTTTACATATTGAAGCCCTCAAAATCATCTTTGGAGAAAGGCACAGACCACGGACTGGTTCTGTGATTCCATGTTTTTCCTTCCGGACATGTCCTTAACCTTGGCAAAATACACTTCTAAATTGATTGAGACCTGTCTCAGACACTTCATGGTTTACACATATGAGAATGAACAACAGCTAATCAAATGCAAAAATGGACCTGACCTCCTGTTGCTATGGAAGGCCAGGAATAGGAGACACCTATGCTGCCTCCGGACATCAGGAAGACTTCAAGGAGGAGGCAGTGTTTAGGCTGGATCTGGGAGAATGTGCAATATTTAAAAAGAAGAGAAGACCAGAGAGGGCATTTCCAGCACTGAGGATAAAGAGTAGTATATGTGGTTTTCGACAGCCTGTGTATGAATCAGTTTCCCCAGGCCCACCAGCCTGTGGTACTAATGAGATCACAATAATATTAGCAGTGTGCATTTTGCTAGTTTTTCAGCATAGCCATGTTAACTGTTTTTAAGCGTATAGCACAGGGGCATTAAGTACATTCACATTGTTATAACACATTCTCATTTAATTTTTCAGAACTTAAAATCCTTGATACTAGCCATACAAGGAGAAGGATAAATTTAAAGAGTGTATCAGTTATCTCCTAAAAATGATAAAGGCTGCTAGTGGGTTTTTTTGGTGGGGGGTGGGGGCTTGTTTATATCTCAAGTTTTTTTTGTTTTTTTGTTTTTTTTTGGATACGGAGTCTCACTCTGTTGCCCAGGCTGGAGTGCAGTGGCCCGATCTAGGCTCACTGTAACCTCTGCCTCCTGAGTTCAAGTGATTCTCGTGCCTCAGCCTCCTAAGTAGCTGGGATTACAGATGCGTGCCACTACACCCAGCTAATTTTTTTGTATTTTTGCTAGAGATGGGTTTTTGCCATTTTGGCCAGGCTGCGCCCGGCCTCAAGTTTTAATCTAGGAATTATACCAATTAAATGCTGAGTTCCTAGAGAGAAATTATTTTGTTAGACTTTCTTCTCAAATTCAGGATTTTCCAAGTTAGTGAATTTACTGTATTTAGGATTAACAAGAAAGTTTCCATTTTAACACCAGATGACAGATCTCTTTAGCTGGCCGTAACTAGGGCGTCTCTCTGGCAGCCGGAGGTTAAGAATAGAACAGATTATCAATGGAGGTTGTGAAATTGCTTTCCCGGGAAGAACTTTGTGAGCAAGAGGAGATACTATTTGCCTGACATGATTGATTCAGTTCTTCAGCACTAAGCTTTTCAACAAAAGAGCAATCTGGTTTCTTAGCAGAGGGAAGCCTTGACTGATGTGGGCCCCTTGTGTGATCTGCCCCCGGGAAGTGTGGAGGAAAGTTAATACTGGATGTACTCATTCAAAGGGAGGCAGCACAAGGATAAAGCAGTCAGACTCATCAGAAGACCACTGTTTCCTGCGCAGGGACAGACTGTCCATTCCCTTGCCTGTCATCACCGGCCACCCTCTGTTCCAGGCTGGGCCACTGCCTTCTGATCCTTTGTTATACGAACAGACCAATAAGCATTTAGGAATTAGTTTTGTTGAGGAAAACAACTTAGCCCTTAAAAATTTTAGGAAAAACAAAAAGGATTATCAAAGTATTATATTTTAAATGGTACAATATCTCATGAAATTCCATGTCTGACTCCTTTGGGAAAAACACCAGGAAGATAAGATCTCATTCAGTTGTTCTGTGTTCATTCCATCAACAGGGACACGATACGATAGGTCCTGGCTAGTTCCACGGCGAATACACTGGTGAGTGTGGAGGACACAGGGGATGGCCTCAGAGTCGTTCTCTCTGTTCCTTCTGCTCTTGCACCTTCATCTTTTGCACTCCCTTATAACTAAGGCTCCTGGGATTCAACAGTCACACACCCTGAGTGTGGAGAGGCTGAGTGAAACTGCAGGTGTCTTTGCTGCATTCTCTCCTGTTTCTGGCAGGGAGGGTCCTGCAGCTGTTTGTATCTTTGTGCATAGTACCAGACATCCCGGTGGCCATGTGCTAGTTTCATGGGTGGTGTGAGGCTGCTATGGCGCACCTGATTTTCGCTCATTCTGGCCTAGCAGTGCAGTTCTGGAACCAACCATTCTGCATGCAGCTTCCCAGTCCCCTCACCATGGCATTTGATTCCCCCATTTGACTGAGGCAGAGGCAGCAGCTCCCGTGGAAGGCCAGTTCTGTAGTATTATATGTTCTACCTCTACATTTCGAATGAAAACCCATACTTGGGATATAAACAACTTCCAAAAATCACAGATATTATTTTATATATAGTTTTTATGGTGGTAGAAATATTATTTTTTGTTTTGAATTTATACATGTTTTCCAATTTATTTTCATATGTATTGTTGAGTTCTTGGATGTAGAGTATTTTCCCTTTAAGGGAAGGTCATTTTCTTTTGGATACCCTCAATCCTTGTTCGACTAGAGGGTGGGTCCTGAAGGGGTTGCTATATGGAGCATCTTTCCTAACTCTGTAAGCCTCTCATTGATGTCCGCTCACAGAAACAATTTGGATGCCACAGGATCTGCTACTCCAGGTAAGCAAACACACCAGGCACTTTGAAGGGAGGATACTTAAAACAGACTGCTGTAGCAGGGACTAGCAAGAAAATACTGTTCATGTCTCTAATCAAAATTGAGAGGGCAAAGAAATTGTCTTATAAAATGAAGACTTAATTCTTGTCTTCATGTAGGCAGAGAGGTTTTAGTGCTTTTAAATGCACAGTTAAACATAAAACAATCAAATTGTGTATTATAATAGACTAAAGAGGCTAAGATGCACCATAAACATCTCTTTAAGTCTCAGAAGTGCCCTGTATGGCTAGTTATAAAAGTCAGCAAGCTCTCAGGTGATGACTTAGTGAGAGCAAAACTTTCCAGCAGGAAGGGTGAGGTGAGAAAGGGAAGAAAGGGATGGAAGATGTCGAGTTGAAGAATTCTTTCCCTAGTCCTGAAGATTTTTTTCTTACATTCTTTTCTAGAAGTTTTATAGTTTTATGTTTTACATTTAAGTTCATAATCTATTTTGAGTCTTTTTTTTTTTTGACACGGAGTCTTGCTCTGTCGCCCAGGCTGGAGTGCAGTGGCGCGTTCTCGGCTCACTGCAAGCTCCGCCTCCCGGGTTCACGCCATTCTCCTGCCTCAGCCTCTCCGAGTAGCTGGGACTACAGGCGCCCGCCACCGCGCACGGCTAATTTTTTTGTATTTTTAGTAGAGACGGGGTTTCACTGTGGTCTCGATCTCCTGACTTCATGATCTGCCCGCCTCGGCCTCCCAAAGTGCTGGGATTACAAGCGTGAGCCACAGCGCCCGGCCTTACGTCTTTTTTTTTAAGGTGTAAGATTTTGGTCAGTACTTTGTATGTTTGTTTTTGGTTTTGTTTTGCCTATGGATGTCCTATTGATCTAGGGCTATTTACTGGAAAGGCTATACTTCCTTCAGTGAATTGTTTGGCTCCATTGTTAAAAATTAATTGGCCAGGTGCTGTAGCTCACCCCTGTAATTCCAGCACTTTGGGAGGCTGAGGCGGGTGGATCACCTGGGGTCAGGAGTTCAAGACCAGCCTGGCCAACATGGTGAAACCCCATCTCTATTAAAAATACAAAAATTAGCTGGGCATGGTGGTGCACGCCTGTAATCCCAGCTACTCAGGAGGCTGAGGCAGGAGAATCGCTTGAACCCGGGAGGCGGAGGTTGCAGTGAGCCGAGATTACGCCACTGCACTCCAGCCTGGATGACAGAACAAGACTCCATCCCCCGCCTCCCCCCAAAAATTAATTGAACAATTTGTATAGATCTATTTCTGGGTTCACTGTTTTCAGCCCCACTGGCCTGTATATTCACAAATACCACATTGTCTTGATTGCTGTATGATAAGTCTAACTACCAGAAAGAGTGATTCCTTCCACTTTCTTCTTCTTTTTAAAAATTGTTTCAGCTGCTCTAGATCCTTTCCATTTTTATGTAGATTTTAGAAGAAGCTTGTCTGTGCCTACAAAACAGCTTGCTGATATTTTTACAGGAATTGCATTAAAGATCAATCTAGGAAGATATGACATCTGTACAATAATGAGCCTTCCAATCCAATAACATAATATGCCTTTCCAAATATTTAGGTCTTCTTTAATTTTTTTCACCAGCATTTATAATTCTCAGCATACAGATCCTATAACTGTCTTGGTAGATTTATTCCTAAGTAGTTACTGTTCTTTGAAAAAGTTGTAAATGGTATCGTATTTCTGATTTTTGTTTTTACTTTTTTGCTGTCATTATATAGAAATGAAATTAATTTTTGAGTGATCATGTATCCCACGAGATTAGTGAAATTATTTATTAATTCTAGGAGGCATTTTATAGGTTTCTTGGGATTTTCTGTTTGGCCAATTATATCAGCTACAGACGGTTTATTTATTTTTTACCAATGTGTATTAGCTTTATTTTTCTTGCCTTAATGCAATGACTAGAATTTCCAGTACTATGTTGAATCAGAGTAGTAAGAGCAGACATTCTTGCCTTTTTACAAATTTCAGAGAAAAGGCACTAAATCTTTTACCGTATACATGTTTGCTATAGGTTTTTGTAGCTGTTCTTCATGAGACTGAGAAATTCACCCTCTATTTTCTTTTCCCATTCCCTATTTTTTTCTAAGAGTTTTTATCATGAATGAGTATTGAATTTTGTCAAATGGTTTTGTGTTTGGATTACATCAATTGATAAAAATCATATAATTTTTCTTCCTTAGCATGTTGATATAGTGAATTATGTTGATTGGTACTTGAATATTGAATCAGCCTTGCATATCTGGAATAAATCTCTCCTGGTTATGGTGTATTACTCTTTTTGTGCCCTGTGGGATTCCACTTCCTAACATTTTCTAAATTTATGAGGAAAAAACTTTTTTTCCTCCCACCCTCCCTCCTTCCCCTTCCTCTCTTTTTTCCGTCTATCTTTGTCTGATTTAGCATCACGGCAATACTGACTTTATAAAAATTAGGCAGTAAGTGCTCCTTCCTCTTCTATTTCTGGAAAATGTTGTGTGAAATTGGTCTTAATTCTTCTTTGAATGATTGCTAAAACTTCTCCATATAACCACCTGAGTTTTAAGATTTATTTTTCTGAAGTTATTCATTATAAGTTTAATTTATTTAGTAGTTATAGGGCTGTTTAGGTTACCTTTTTTGTTTTGACTGAATTTTGGTAGTTTGTGGTTTTTGGAAAATTGGTCCATTTCTTCTAGTTGTCAAATTGATAAGTGTAAAGTTGCTTATAGTATTTCTTTATTATGTTTTTAGTAGCTGCAGGATATGTTTTTATGTCTCTAGTTTTCTTCTTGATAGTGGTGATTTATATCTTCTCTCTTTTTGTTTTTCTCAGTCTTGCTAGAGGTGTATTGATGTTATTGTTTTTTTTTTTAACCAGCTTTTTGTTTTGTTAATTTTCACTATTGTTTTCCTGTTTTAAATTTCATTGATTTCTGTTCTTTATTATTTTATTTATTTTGCATTCCTCAGGTATATTTTACTCTTTTTTTCTAGCTTCTTAATGTAAAATCTTTGACTATTTGTTTCAGATCCTTCCTCTCATCTAATGTAAATATTTCATGCCATTCATTTCCATCTCCACACTGCTTTACTTCATCCCACAAATGTTGTATGTTGTGATTTCATTTCACTCAGCTCTCTCTATTTTTTTCTTTCCTTTGAGATTTTTCTCTTTGACCCATGGATTGTTTAAATAGTGTTACTTTCCAAGTCTTTGAATATTTTTCTGTTGTCTTTCTCTTACTGGCTAGTTTGATTCCATTGTGACTAGAGAACATACTTGTTTAAAAAATTGGTGAAGGCAGATTTTATGTCCCCGGATATTGTTTTTCTTGATGAATGTTCCACAGGCACTGAAAAAGAATGCACAGTCTATAGTTGTTGGGTAAATATTCAATAAATGTCAATTAGATGCTATTAGTTGATGAATCCTTCTGCATCCTTGCTGATTTTTTGTCTTGTGTCTTGTAGTTCTATCAGTTTCCTAGAGTAGAATATTGAAGTTTCCAAATTACTAATTATGAATTTGTCTATTTCTCATTTCAGCTACATTGGTTTTGCTTCATTGTTACTGAATGTCTGTTGCTTTGTGTAAACACATTTAGAATTGCTATGGCTTCTTGGTGGACTGATCCTTTTATCATTATGTAATGTTCACTTTTGTCCTTAGTAAAAGTTTTTATTCTGGAGTCTACTTTTGTTGATATTAATATAGCCACTCCTGCTTTTCAAAAATTAATGTCAGTATAATATACACATTTTTCCATCCTTTTACTTTCAGCTTACCCGTGTTGTATTTGAAGTGAGTTTCTTGAAGATAGCATATAGTTGGCTTATGGTTTTTAATTCACTCTGCCAGTCTATGCCTTTTAATTGGTATATTTAGACCATAATTATGTTAATAATTGTTAGGGGTCAGACCATTTTCCACCTGCATTTATTTGTTTTCTGTTTGTGCTCTATGTTTCTAATTTGTTTCTTTCTTCCTGCCTTACTGTGGGTTACATGAATATTGTTTAGAGCTTAATTTTGATTTATTTATAAGATTTTTTACTATGTCTCTTGGTATAGTTTTCTTTGTTGGTGCTTTAGGTGTTACCATATACAAATGTAACTTACCAAGCTCACTGGTATTGAATTTAACCACCTCAAGTACAGTATAGAAACTGTATTTCCATTTGTGTCTCTTGACTATCCAACTTTTAAAATATAATTGTCTTCAGATTTCTTTTATTTACATTGGATACCACATCTTGTTCTGATTTTTGCTTCTAACTAAAATATGATTAAAGAACCTCATAAACTAAATAATCTATTAAATTTACTTCTATTTTTACCCATTCTGTCTTATTCTTTCTTTTCTGAAGGACAATTTCCCTGCACATAGGATTTGACCCTTTTTCTTTTCAGCACTTGAAATATGTTATACCACTCCCCTTTGGTTTTCTCCATGGAACCCCATATGGTTTCAGTGGAGAAATCTGTTGTCATTCTAATTGCAGTCCCTTTATAGGTATGTGTCATTTCTCTCTGTTTTGAATATTTTTTTCTATCTTTAGTTTTTAGAAGTTTAATTATGATGTATCCTGGTGTGAGTTTATTTGGGTTTCTCTTAGGATTTAATCAGCTTCTTGAATCTGTAGGTTTGCATCTTTCACCAAATTTGGGGAGTTTTCAGTCATTATTTCTTGAAATACTTTTTTATACCATACCTTTTCTCCTCTCCTTCTGGAACACTGTTAATATGAAAGCTAGTTATTTTGTGTTTGTTCTACAGATCTTTGAGAATCTTCGTTTTAAAACATTTCAATCTAGTACCTATCTTTTGCCTTCTTGTTTACTGATTCTATCCTGTGTCATCTTCACTCTACTATTAAGTATTTCTAGTGAGGTAGTTCATTTGTTTGTTTGTTTGTTTTGGTTATTGTATTGTTCAGTTGTATAATTTCTATTTGGCTCTTTTTTATGATGTGTAATTTTTTGTTAAAAATCTATTTTTAAAATTTTTTTAATGAGAATTTGTAATTATTATTGAGAAAGTTTGTGATGGCTGCCTTAAAATCTTTGTCAGATCATTCCAACATCTGATTCATGCTGGTACTGGCTTCTGTTGATTGTCTTTTCTCATTCAAACTGATTTTCCTGGGTTGAATAATGTGGTGAGTGATTTTTTATTTTGTCCTGAATATTTTGGTTATGTTTGAAAAGTATTCTAGTCATAACTTCTTTTGGCAGTAAGTTTCCCTTTTTGGGTTTAGCAAGTGAGTCAGGGCTACTTTTGTATTTCAGTGGCAGCTTTGTTTTCAGAGTCCTTGCAATGCTGCTCTGGTTGGCTTCATTCTTCTGATACTGCTGTGGCTCTTCCTCAACCACTGCTACCATCTTCTTTTGGGACAGAAGGCCTTGGGCTGCCTGTTGTCATTAGGTGACCTTCTGGAATTGGGGCAGAAGTTGCTGGGTTTGTGTCTCCTTATACCACCAGATGGACAGCAGGGTGCCACAGAGTTTCACCTCTGCTTCTGTGGGTGGATGGGACCTGTTGGTGGATGGGGGCTGGGAAGTTGCTTTACTGTTTTACTGAACTTTACTGTTGCATTGCTGGTGGATCAGAGAGCACACAGGTACCCCTGTGTGAAGTGGAGGTTGAGGCTTTCCATAAGGTGTTCCTAGTTGGGCTTCCCCTTTCCTGGCCATTTGGACAGAGAAAGCAGCTCTTTATTTTCTTTTGTCTTTCCTCCTTCCTTCCTCCCTCCCTCCCTCCCTCCCTCCCTTCCTCATTTCCTTCTTCCCTTCTCCCCTTCCTTTTTTCTTTTTTTCCTCTTTTCCTTCCTTCCTCCTGTGACTATTGGTGGTTCTTGGCTGTAGGATTGTCTGGTATCCAGCCTGGAGGTATATAGTAGAACAAAATAAAACCCAGGGAGCTCACCAACTTGTTGATCCTCCTTGCCAGCCTGCCTTCTTCCTTCTGTCTCTCAGAGACCTTTCACTGTTGCATGTTGAATAATTCCCAGGGCATTTAGTTGTATTTAGAGGAGAGCAATGCCAAAGGAGTTAATGCCTGTATTTAGAGGAGAAGAGCAATGCAAAGGGGTTTGCACTGGTGGCAACTCCACCTTCACAGTGACTTCACATTGGCTCAGGGGACCAGGTGGTGAGTCAATTGATGGAGATTTATTGATTATTCAGGTTGTGTGAGACATTGTGTTTGTGAGATAAACTCAAAGGTGTCAGGGCAACATTGGGAGCCACAGTTATAGCAGAAAAAAGTTAAAGGAGGAACAGGTGATTTTAAAATATTAATGATAATAATAACAACCACTAACATCTATTAAGCGTTTACTGTGTGTTAAGCATTGTGGTAAGTGCTTTTGCAGGATCATCTTACTTAATCCCTTAAAGTAGACATTATTGTAAATGGATACTATTTCCATTTTACACTAAGAAACCTTTTTATTACGAAGATTCATAACTTGCCTAAAGGCACATCTTGCAAACTGTGAACTTAATATTCAATCCATGTCTGAGTCCAGCCTTAGTCTTACCCATGCCCCACCACCTCAGATATCAGTGGGAGAATCTTCTGGTCCCATCAGGCAGAGTGTGGAGAAGCTACATATTCTTGGGCAATCTGGACCTCAGTTTTCTCAGCTATAAATGTGATTAATATCAACTTTACAGTGTTGTTGTCAGGCTTTGAAGAAAGTCACAAACAGGAAGGTACTCTGTAAGCAGTCAGGAGGGTCAGGGAGGAATGCAGGTCCACAGAAGTCCACACTGGAGGGGTCTAAACTCAGGAGAGGGCAGTGCTCCCCCAGCTCCCCGGCTATTCTCAGGGAGCTTTGAGTGTGAGGGCTCAGGGTCTGGCCACAGGGGTAGGTGTTTCTCCAGCTGCTCTCAGGAAGCTCAGGCTCTGGCAGTATGAGCTCAGTGACGTCTTGATAGGCAGCAGCATCTGGCCACAAAAAGATAGGCTGTGTAGGCAGAGTGACCACCTGGCAGGCTGGAAATTTCAAGCCAATTATTTTGTTGTTGCTGTTGCTGTTATTTGTTTCTTCTAAAGGAAATCCACTTTTAATATGTATGACTCCTAAATTATTCTAACCTTGTTAGACAACGTTCTTCAGAGTACTTCCTCAATTATCCCCTTTTTATATCCATTATCTAATACTAATTCCCTCTCCCATTTATTTTTTTGCTTCCTTTTTTTTTTGAATCTAAACACAAAAGGATATGGACTCTTATTACAAGAACTGAAGAAAACTTTCTCAGATTTAAAAAAATAGGGTAATGGTGTACTTGAATATTTGACATCATTATTTGTGCCCTTCTGTAATGTCTAAATATAAGAATGGAACATGATCATTTATAAAAAGAAACAGAGACAGCCTGACCAGTTTTGGGCCCTAGTACCATTAATTAATAATTATTGAATACTAAGTGCAAAAGGTAGCTGTTATTTTATAGGCCAGCGAATTGCAAATGCTGATTTTATGGAAATCATGACAGCATTATAGCATTACAAAGCCAAGCTGTAGCCCAAATTGCACAGGGATGGAAAAGTACAAACGCATGTCATCAAAATATCAATTTACAACCTCCTGTAGAAACCCGGTGATGCTCAGCAGGCCTGTGAAAGGAGCAATCCTACCAGGCTAATCAAATATTTCAGAGGCGGCAGGTAGAGGGACTCATTTCATGAAGAGTGAGAATCTTCCATATTTCTGTGAGTGCAAGTAATCAACAAGAACATTTCAAAATCAATATGAAAAAGAGCATAGGTGAATATTTTAGAGCAACAGCATGACCCTCTTGGAAGATGAGCACATAGACTGGAATATTCTATGACAAAGCACTGTTCTTATATTGCTATTTCAATCAGAAGAAAAATATACAGATAACAATATGGCATTCTTCAATGTGTAGCCCCCAATCTTCAAATAACTCCAAGGAAGATGTAACTTAATAATTTTTATTATGTGACTTTTGTTAAAAATTTCCTTCTGTAATGAAAGCATATGATAATTTTGTTGTTCCATGAAGAGCATTGTGTGTTGCAGCAAGAATTAGGATGATGGGGGTGAAAGTTGCACGTGACATCTGATGGGAGGGTAGATTGTGCCCTGAGTTCAGGGGCACAGGACAGCCCATCACACCATTTTGAGTCCAAGCAGAGTCACCTCCTCCCTTTTTTTTTCACAAAACAAACTCTCTACCCTCTATGGAGTGCATGAAACAGTGATGGACACCATGGGGACATAAGTGGCTTCTCCTGCCTGGACCGGTGACCTGGCAGAAGCAGATGTGAGCAGTGGATTGGCAGGAGGGGCATCACAGAAGTGTCAGTGAAGGAAGCAAGAGGGAAGAGTGGACTACATATCATTTTCTAGTAATGGGAGCTGTTTGGGGTGGACGGGAGAAACCCCCTCCTGCCCCAAGAGGTTAAGGCTAAGATGGACGCACGGTGTTCTGTGCCAGGCCAGCCCTGACTCCATTCCTTGGTGTCTGTTAGAGCAGCAGTCACCAACTTTTTTGGCACCAGGGGCCGGTTTTGCAGAAGACAGTTTTTCCATGGACAGGGAGTTGTGGGGTGGGTGTGGGAGGGGTAGCAGGGATGCTTTTGGGATGAAACTATTCCACCTCAGATCATCAGGCATTAGTTAGGTTCTCATAAGGAGCACACAACCTAGATCCCTCGCATGCGCAGTACACAATAGGGTTAGCCTCCAATGAGAATCTAATGCCACAGCTGATCTCACAGGAGGTGGAGCTCAGCCTGTGTGGCTGGGTTCCTAATAGGCCACTGACAGTAGCAGTCTGCAACCTGGATGTTGGGGACCCCTGTGTTAGAGGACCCTATTGATGGGGTTTGGTGATTCTAAGGTAGCAAACAGTAAATATCTGCTGGCTTGTAGAATCTTGTGAGATTTTATCATCCTCATGATTCCCATAGCACTTTGGGAGTTAGGCTATGAACATCCCCCACTCAGCCCCAAAATGAACTGTCTGAACAAAAACAAAAAAGGGGAGAACACTTTCCCTTCTTAGTCCTGCCAGATGCACTTTTCACTCCGAGGTATCTGGTAGGTGTTCTGCTTTCTTTCTTTTCCTCAGAGAGCTCCTATCTTCTGAGGACATTGAGTTTGACTTCTTGGACTTAGGTTGTTTCCATGTTCAGCATCAAGAGCTCAGAACGCACAGGTTGGTGGCACATGCATATTCTGGTTTCCCCTGTCCATTTTATTCCTCAAAGAAGGCTATGGTGACCCCCAAGCACAGACACTAAAGGGAAATCTCTTGTATGAACAGTGCATTTAGCACCAGGAAGAAAAAGGGGAAAGGGGGAAGGAGGTATAGGGGCAGGAATAGCACTGCACGTTCTATTCCTGTGCGTGTCACTGAGTTCCTGGAAAGAAGGGGGTGTCTGTTGAAGGAGCAGTGGAGGAAATCTGTAGTGGGGTAGTTAGGGAGGAGAGTGAAGCATGAAGAAACTCTGTCCCCATCAGTACCCTACACAGCAGTTTCTTGCCCAAGTAGAGCTGGAATACAGGGTGGGCAGGGCAGGGGAGGGAGCAAAGAGTCAGTCTGGTAGGAGGCACTCGCCGAGGTTATAATCCTGAGACATCACTTATGGGTGCTCACCCATGGAGAGATGGGTTTTCTTATCTTGCACATTGGCTATGACCTTACTAGGCTCTTAGGTCTGGAGACAATAGATAGTTTCACTTGACCGGAGATAGCATGCTATTTTTTATTAATTTGTGCTTTTATTTTTCTTTCCCTTCCCTCCCAGGGGTAACTATGGATTAAAAAAAAGAAGAAGAAAATCTGGTACTTCTTTACAGAAATATATGGTTGGAATGAAAAATCAGAATAATTAAATACTAGTGAAAAGGGTACCAAATTATAACTAGGTATTATCTTTTCAAAATTATGTGCAGTAGTATAGTTTTTATATATTACATTTAATTATTTTAATACATGCAAATTTTATCTGCGTTTTTGTTTGAGTGTCAAATAATTGTTCCACAGACATCTTAACTAAAACACTACCCTCCTTGTGCTAACCCTATGCTAGAAAGATAACTGAACTTTTGGAGAAGTATTCATCGGGGAATAACCCCATGAGTGCTGTAAAGTGTAAAGTTAACCCCATAAAGTAAGAATAAAACCACAGGGAGAAAGATAGTGAATGCAATGCTCCTAGTTAAAAGATATCATCAAGAGAAGTGAAACCTCCTTGTTTTTGTTTTGCGGTTCCCAGAAGTTGCATGTGGCTGAGAGAAATCCTGTTAAAAGCATTCAGTGATTTAAAATTTCAATTAAAGCTGAGCCACTTAGGGGGATTTTTACATTACTTAAATTTTAAAATTTACCCTTGAGCTTCATTATTTTTATCAAGTACACTTTTTACAGCCAAGAGGCTGCGTTACGTTTGGTTCCTTGGGGTTACAACAAAAATTACTTATCAAACAAAAGCAAACCAACTTAGTAACCTAGGATTGATTGGGAAAAACTAAAATTATTTAAGTACAGAGAGACTTGTATTTAATAAAAATTCACCTGAGGGTGCTGAGTTTTAAATACAGGAGAGATCCTATCCAAACAACCAAATCCTGGGGGCAGTGACAGGTAATTAAGGTAGAAATTATAGAGCTGGAAGGTAGAAGCCAAGCACTATGTTACCTGTGTCTGTATGCTGGGCATTATGCTAGGTACTTTGCATCTAGTATCTAACATAGTCCTAGATTATCCCATGTTACACATGAGGGAAATAAACTCTGAGGGTGACTTATCTTAAACTCCACGGATAATAAATACTCTAGCTGGGATTTAAGCCAAGGTCTCTTTGGCACCAAAGCCCATGCTATTTCCAGCACACAAGGTGAAAATAAGGGAAGTCAGGAGCCAATAAAGAAAGTTTCAGGTAAACTGGCATGATGGGTGCTTCTGTGTGAGCATGTATGTAGTTTGCCTTCCCAAACTGGTGCATGAAGAATGGGTGGGATGGACTAGCCTAATGGGTTAGCCTAATGATAAAAAGCTATGGAAATCTCAAGGGTTGAGGACCTGCTCTCCAACAAAATCAAGTCAAGGCAAGAACCTACCAACTCTTCAAATCAAACCTGCACCCCATGGATATTTGTTTGATCTTTTCTATCCTGATGAGGTGTCTCCTTGGGAAGACTCCCTCCTACCTCTTCAGACACTGGGTTAAAGCTACAATGATTGGAGAGAGATAATGGCTTCCATCCCCTCTCTCAGTGACTTGTGGGTTCAGAATGCATGCAAGCAGCATTTGCATTTCACACAGGTCATTTGAGTAGGGTCACCATTGTTTCACTACTGGAGGTTGACTCTCCTTCCCACAGCTAATGATTATGAGGCCCAACAGGCACCCACTGGTGATAGGAGCCATCTTTTTAATTCTGATGGAGTAAAATTTGAAAAACTAAACATAATTCTCTCTTCTGTGGTATGTGATACAGACTGCTGGCATTTCAGTGAGTTTCCGTGAGCGTGAGTTTTGTTTGGTTGCTGAGCTTCTTTCTTGGTTCTGTAGTGTATACATTTCCGTGTGCTCTGCCTCAGCAGTCCTGGGGCCTTCACATTGTCCTCATTCTTCCACAGAGAATTTGGGCTCAAACATCCAGAGCTGACCATCCTGAACTTAAAACTATGAGGACAGAAAATGTTAAAAACTGTCAATTAGTATATGAGCAGTCATTGTAAATCTAGTTACTCACATCTGCAGAAAGTACTTATAGGATATAATTTCTTCTCTGTAAATCACAGTCAGATTTATTTGGTTTTTAAATGGTTATGAAATCAAACTTAAGATGTTGCCAATCTCCATAATCCCACCCCACCCCATCTTAAGCTTTTCCTGTATTCTTGTAACCACTCAATGGGTTCTTGCCCACTGCCGAGATACAGCCAGTTTATTAAGACAGGGGAATTGCAAAAGAGAGAGTTTAATATGTATAGAGCCAACTAAATTGGAGACTTGAGTTTTTTTATTACTCAAATCAGCCTCATCCAAAATTGGGAAGCTAAGGTTTTTAAAGATAGTTTGGGGTTCAAAGGGCTAGGGAAAGGCAAATACTGATTGGTTGGGGTGAGGATAAAATCATAAGGAGTTGAAGCTGTCTTCTTGTACTGAGCCAGTCCCTGGGTGGAACCACAAGACCAGATGAGCGAATTTACTGGAATAGGTGGTGCCAGCCAATCCATCAGAATTCAGCATCTGAAAAATACCTCAAACACCAATCTTAGGTTTTATAATAATGACAGTATCTACAGGAGCAATTGAGAGGTTAGTGATCCTGTGGCCTCTGGCTGCATGACTCCTGAGCCATAATTTCTAATCTTGTGGCTAATTTGTTAGTTTTACAAAGGCAGTCTGGTCCCCAGGAAAGGAGGCGGTTTGTTTCAGGGAGGGGCTGTTATCATCTTTGTTTCATAGTTAAACTATAAACTAAATTCATCTCAAAGTTAGTTTGACCTACGCTCAGGAATGAAAAAGGGCAGTCTGGAAGTTAAAGGGAAGATGGAGTTGGTTAGGTCAGATCTCTTTTCCTATTATAATTTTCTCAATGTTATAATTTCTGCAAAGATTGTTTCATTATTTGTTCCACAAATTTATAAGTGAATTGAAAATGAAGGCCGTTCTGCCATCTGAAACAAGTTACGTATCTTGGATAAATATCTTAACATTGTTAAAGAAAAAAAATGATTCAACGATACTTGTTAATAATGCCCAATAAGGAAGCCTTTATTCAGGACTATCCCAATACATACAGAGAACATGGCAATTGTGTTTTGCAGTGATGGTAGAGAAATTGTGCTCAACTCCAAATACAGAATAGGCAAGAGGGAATCTCTAGCCAAGCAGCAGGGTGGGGGGCAGTGAATGCAAAATTTCTAAGAAGAAGCATCAAGATTTAGTGGGATTCTGGTTAAACTGACCCAACAGGGCTCTTACTGAAGACAGTCCAGGGTGCTCAGACATCACCTGAGGTGTGGTGGAAGATGAGAAACCAATCAGTTATCAAGGATGATCAGATATTGAGGTTAGGGTGTTAAATGGACCTATATTGTTCGAGGAAAAGAAGAATGTCTCTTCTTTCTTGACCCAGATTTTTTGCTTGACTAAACTTTAGTTAGGTTCCTGAAACTTCTCCTAGGCCCATCTGTGCACTTCCTTGAAAAATCCAGTTTTATCAAGAGCCTTGCTAAGTCAGTTTGTCAAGGATCCCTCATCTTTGCTACCTGATTATCCTCGCTACCTGATTATCCTCAATATCTAATTGGGTTCTTCATTGGACACCATCATAAAAAGAACATAAACTAGTTTTTATTTTTCTAAGTTCCAGGGTATGTGTGCGGAATGCACATGTTTATTACATAGGTAAATATGCCATGGTGGTTTGCTGCACCTATCAACCCATGACCTATGTATTAAGCCCAGCATTATTCACAATAGCATAAACTAGTTTCATAGGGAGTGTCTTAGTTTAGGCTTCTATAACAAAGTACCATATTCTAGGCAGCTTATAAACAACAGAAATTTATTTCTCATAGTTCTAGAGGCTTTGAGTCTGTGATCAGGGTGCCAGCATGGTTGGGTTGTGGTGAGGGCTCCCTTCCGGGTTATAGACAGCAAACTTGTTTTAACCTTAAATGGTAGAAGGAGGAAGAACTAGCTCCCAGGTCTCTCCTCAGAAGGGCTCTAATCTTATTTATGATGGCTCCATCCTCATGACCCCAAAGACCGGCACCTCCAAATACCATGACATTGGGGATTATATTTCAATATATGAATTTTGGAGGGACACAAACTTTCAGTCCATTATAAGGATGAAAAACTGAAACCATTTTTTTCTGACAACAACTTCTGCATACAAATTATTAGTTACAGTTTGCTCTTCCCAATCTGATTTCAGCCCCACTTTCTGTACTGCACTTTCCATCTCCTTTCTCTGGTATTAAATTCATTGGGTTACCTTGACTCAAGATAGAGAAGCACATTAACTCTTGGATTGCTTAGTGTTGCTACAGAGTGATGGTGTTCTCATGACTCTAAAAGAACAAAATAATTTATTATTTTCTTATTAGAACAAAGCTTTAAAATAATGTCATGTTTTCATCTATGTTAAATGTAAATATTAATGTGCTATACAGTTGCACTTCTGAGTTACAAATCAACAGATTTTATATTTAGAAATTTCCCACCTGTGTTCATTTGCTGTTCCTTAAATAGAAACATTTTTTTTAAAAATTGCTAAATCACATGGCATGGAGGCAGTACTATACAGAGAGCGGCTGAGTAATTATCAAGGCACAATAGCTCCTTTCACATGGACTGTCTTTCTGGATTTGAGAAAAGAATGAGACATCAATGAGAGACCAATCTGAAAAAGTACCATAACAAATGCTGTGCATCCATTCTTAGTCTTTGCATAGGTAGTAACCAGAATTAAAGGAAATTTCATGAATAAAATTGCTTCTCCTCATTAAGATTTTAAATTATGTTGGAAAATTACCTTTGATATATTTAAAATATGAGTGATGTTTTGCATAAATTCTACGTGCAACATCGCTAGCTTACTCCAGTCCCTTGTTACAAACAAGGTCAAAAGAATATTTAAAAATCATAACTGAATGTTGACAAAATGATGATTTTTCCTCTAATGTGAATTGAGGATAATTCTCTAATTCTTTGAATTTTTACAGGAGATGCTGTGTTCTTAACTAACAAAAAGTCACAGAGTCACTGACAATGTAGAGCTTATAGGGAAACTGCATTTTGTCTTATCTCTTCATTTTGAGGAATAGGAATCTGAGGTTAGTGGCTCAGCCAGAGTATCCCAGGTAGACCAGTAGACCCAAATCGCAGCAAGCAGGAATTAGTCCGAAATACTTTCCCCTGAAGCTGTAGCCCATGAATGCTGAAGAGAGAACCTATGTGCATTTCCCTTCTCAATTCTATTGCCTCTGCCCTCATTGACGTTATCCGTTGTTGGATATGGTTTATATTCATTCCTTTATATTATGTTGTACCCTGCCAAGCACACGATAAAAATTGTGTTGGTTTATTAGCAAAAATTACAAGTTTATCTTCATTCTTTCTAAAAAGACAGCTGAACTCTAATTAAATACCAACATGCTATTTAAGGAAAACCACTTTTCTGATGTAATAGGGAAATGAAAATAGGGACTCAACAAATGTTTGAGATGAGAAATGAATCTATCAGTTTTTTAAAAGTTTTTTTTTGTTGTTATTGTTCTTGTTTCTGAAAGAGAATTAAATCATCTGCCTACAGTTCTCTGCTTAAATTCATCCTCCAGAGAATGTCCAGTTGTCTTTTCAAAATATGTGTCTGGTTATGCCATTGCTCTCTGTAAACACCTTCCCCCTTTTCAATGGATAGACTCTGAAGTCCTCAGGATGGCATCACTAAACACTGCTGTAATTAGGCTCCAGTACTCTATATAGCAGCATAAGATAGAGATCAGAGTACAGAATCAAAATGAATATGTAGAAAATCAAGAACAGATTAACATTAAGTACAGACAGCTGCTGATGTGCAATTAGATTTCATTTATTTCTTGGTCAGTTTTGTTATAAAAGGCTAATTCAAGTGTTTCCCTTCAGTGTATTCATAACGTGACCTCAGACTGTAGTTCAACTAGTATTGGGATTTGTTTTAAAATACACAATATATACTTTGCAAACTTCTATGGACTACTGTTTTATTTCCTAAGTATGTCTGAACTCTTTAGCTGTGTATAAATGTCAGAATTAGTTGGTTCCCTCTAAAATTATTGTGGAAAATATAACAAGGAAAAAAGCAAAAAGAAACAAAACCAAAACTAGGGTTAAAACAGAAATATGAGCTTGAAGCTATATCTTGATCTGGGAAAGGCTTAGTATATATTTAAAAAATATATTCTCACAAGGAAGAATTGAACATTTTAAAATTAGATCATATTTGTATTTTTTCATTGATATTTAGTTTTCCTGACGGTGTGAAATCTGGTTGACTTTTTATTGGATTTCCTATGTGATTCTATATAGCTGAGATAGACACTATTTTATACTTAATCATTATTTCCTTCAGTTTTATAGTTGGATACTATCATATGAAGAGTAATTTTCTTCTGCTGACCATGTGGGTTCACTTTCTCAGATTGCTCTGAATCTAATGGAAGATGAAAAATATTCTTTTACTTTTCTTTCATGGGGGTGCCTGTCTTTGGCTCTATCCTTCCATAGATCAAGAGATCAGACTCGCCGAACTCTATTTCTAATGTTTTCAGAGCCAAAGGTGCTTAAAAAATACACAGATGTATAGATAATTGAGAAGACAGCCCAACCCTCTGAACTTAGCTGTGGACAAATGCTTATAAGTTGTTTGACATTCCAGAGAGCATTTCCATTGAGGCCTATGACCTCAATGAAGAGCTCCACTAACTACCTCCATTGTATTTCCACTATCGTAACATTATACACTTATTATGGGAAATGTTCTCTCTTTTACCTACAGACATGTATTACTCCAGAACCATGAGAAATATATCTGATAAAATATTTAATAGAGTAAAAAAAAGAGGTTTAAGTTCTCTAATTTCTCCTAAGATAGACATTGAATCTATCTCTACAAAATAACAGAAAAAAAAACTCTGCCGTGTTATACCGTATTCCCTAAAACAAGGTCAGCTGAATAAGTCATTGGGATCATAAAAACTCTAAAACTACTTAGGTGTGTACTAACCTGCTAGGTCTGCCATAATAAAATACCACAGACTGGGAGGCTTAAACAACAAAAATTTTTTTCTCACAGTTCTGAATGCTGGAAGTCTAATATCAAGGTGTCAGCAGTTTGGTTTCTCCTGAGTTCTCTCTCTTTGGCTTGTAGATGGCAGCCTTCTCACAGTGTCCTCTCATGGCCTTTTCTCTGTGTGTACATCACTGGTATCTCTCCATGTATGCAAATGTTTTCTTCTTATAAGGACACTAGTCATGTTGGATTAGGGCCCACCCTGATGACCTCATTTTAACTTCATCGCCTCTTTAAAGGCCCCATCTCTAAATATAGTCACATTCTAAGGTACTGGGGATTAGAGCTTCAACATATGAATTTGATGAAGGGGCATAATTCAGTCCTTAACAGGAGGATCACTTGGAAATCATTCTGATCTCTTTCTTCATCCACTCTCCTCTTTCCTTCCAACTTTGCTGCCCTTATTTTTGGAGTAAGCCCAATTATGGGTTCAAATGTTAGTCTTTAACATGTGTGTATGATGGTACCTGGCCCCAGCGAATATGTTTTAGGTCCAAGTTGGTCCCAATTTGAATAGAGTTGACTTGTCATACACCATTTTACCAGATTTCATCCTGGAAGAACCTAAAATTCTTTTCTCCAAGGTCCTACAAACCAAACTATGCATTTTTTGATGGAATGTGCTTTGAAGTTAATCACCTGCAGCCTTGGGAGTCTTGGCTAGTATCCCCAGAAAGGCCATAAGCCCAGAACACAAATCAATCTTCCTAAATCTGTAAGATCTGACTTTGACTTCTCTATAGTGACATTCATTTGTATGTGTTTCTGACTCTCTGGTTGCACCGTAAGTCTGATGTTCTGGCAGAATTATCATTGGATTGGATTTTGAGTTATTTAGGCATTGGGAATTGTCATTCAATATTGACCAAATATGTTTCATTTAGTTTGAAATCCAGAAATAGCTCATAGATTAAATAATTTTGCAGGACAGAGTAAGAAGACTATAAATATTAATAAAATACATTAGCTCTGCTCCATTAGCCGTTCCCATTCTTAGGGTAATTCCTCTGCATTTCTAATCCAACATCAATTATAGGGCTTTAGGGATGATAAATAATTAAAATAATTACAGAAAATAAGAGCTTATTTCCAGTATTTTTATCGAAAAGCCGTGTGCTAAGAAAACAGAATGGGAAAACATGTGGTGCTGCTTCATTTGTAAAACAAATAAAAATTTATTTTCATTCATTCTTCAGACATCTAAATTTTCAACACAAATGACAAAACTCTTGTCCCATCAGAAAAACAAGTATAGATTTTTAATGATTCTTATGAGAAGTTAGAAAATATAACATATGCACATTGATCATGCATTCATTTTCAAAGTTATTTCATTTTAGCATAAGCAATTATCAATAATGACAATTATGTAAATGACTTTCAAGTAATAGAACTTATTTTATATATCATCCCAAGAAACTATTCAAATTTGAATAGCAAAGATCATCTGAAATAAATGAATGAAACGTCTGTCTTTTTTTAATTTAGTAGTTATTTAATAAATTTTATGTGACATAGGAGCCTTCATAAGGAAACGAAGACCTAAAGAAACACATAAAACTGTTTATTTTATTATAATTATACTTTAAGTTCAGGGATACATGTGCAGAACGTGCAGGTTTGTTACATAGGTATACACATGCCATGGTGGTTTGCTGCACCCATCAACCCATCATCTACGTTAGGCAGTTCTCCTAATGCTGTCCTTCCTCTAGCCCCCTGCCCCCTGACAGGCCCCAGTGCATGATGTTCTCCTCCCTGCGTCCATGTGTTCACATTGTTCAACTCCCATTTATGAGTGAGAATATACAGTGTTTGGTTTTCTGTTCCTGTGTTAGTTTGCTGAGAATGATGGTTTCCAGCTTCATCCATGTCCCTGCAAAGGACATGAACTCATCCTTTTTTATGGCTGCATAGTATTCCATGGTATATGTGCCACATTTTCTTTATCCAGTCTATCATTGATAGGCATTTGGGTTGGTTCCAAGTCTTTGCTATTGTGAATAGTGCCGCAATAAACATACATGTGCATATGTCTTTATAGCAGCATGGTTTATAATGCTTTGGGTATATACCCAGTAATGGGATGGCTGGGTCAAGTGGTATTTCTAGTTTTAGATCCCTGGGGAATCACCACATTGACTTCCACAATGGTTGAACTAGTTTACAGTCCCACCAACAGTGTAAAAGTGTTCCTATTTCTCCATATCCTCTCCAGCACCTGTTGTTTCCTGACTTTTTAATGATGGCCATTCTAACTGGTATGAGATGGTATCTCATTGTGGTTTTGATTTGCATTTCTCTGATGGCCAGTGATGATGAGCATTTTTTCATGTGTCTGTTGGCTGCATAAATGTCTTCTTTTGAGAAGTGTCTGTTCATATCCTTCACCCACTTTTTGATGGGTTGTTTGTTTTTTCTTATAAATTTGTTTAAGTTCTTTGTAGATTCTGGATATTAGCCCTTTGTCAGATAGATAGGTTGCGAAAATTTTTTCCCATTCTGTGAGTTGCCTGTTCATTCTGATGATAGTTTCTTTTGTTGTGCAGAAGCTCTTTAGTTTAATTAGATCCCATTTGTCAATTTTGGCTTTTGTTGCCATTGCTTTTCGTTTTTTAGTCATGAAGTCTTTGTTCATGCCTATTGTCCTGAATGGTATTGCCTAGGTTTTCTTCTAGGTTTTTTATGGTTTTAGGTCTTACATTTAAATCTTTAATCCATCTTGAGTTAATTTTTGTGTGAGGTGTAAGGAAGGGGTCCAGTTTCAGTTTTCTGCATATGGCTAGCCAGTTTTCCCAACACCATTTATTAAATAGGGAATCCTTTCCCTATATCTTGTTTTTGCCAGGTTTGTCAAAGATCAGATGGTTGTAGTTGAGTGGCATTATTTCTGAGGCCTCTGTTCTGTTCCATTGGTCTATGTATCTGTTTTGGTATGAGTACCATGCTGTTTTGGTTACTGTAGCCTTGTAGTATTGTTTGAAGTCAGGTAGCATGATGCCTCCAGCTTCACTGTTTTTGCTTAGGGTTGTCTTGGCAATGCAGGCTCTTTTTTGGTTCCATATGAAATGTAAAGTAGTTTTTTCTAATTCTGTGAAGAAAGTCAATGGTAGCTTGATGGGGATAGCATTGAATCTATAAATTACTTTGGGCAGTATGGCCATTTTCATGATATTGATTCTTCCTATCCATGAGCATGGAATGTTTTTCCATTTGTTTGTGTCCTCTCCTATTTCCTTGAGCAGTGGTTTGTAGTTTTCCTTGAAAAGGTCCTTCACATCCCTTGTAAGTGGTATTCCTAGGTATTTTATTCTCTTTGTAGCAATTGTGAATGGGAGTTCACTCATGATTTGGCTGTCTGTTAATCTATTATTTGTGTATAGGAATGCTTGTGATTTTTGCACATTGATTTTGTATCCTGAGACTTTGCTGAAGTTGCTTACCAGCTTAAGGAAATTTTGGGCTGAGATGATGGAGTTTTTTAAATATACAATCATGTCGTCTGCAAACAGGGACAATTTGACTTCCTCTCTTCCTATTTGAATACCCTTTATTTCTTTCTCTTTCCTGATTGCCGTTGCCAGAACTTCCAATACTGTGTTGAATAGCAGTGGTGAGAGAGAGTGTCCTTGTCTTGTGCCAGGTTTCAAAGGGAATGCCTCCAGCTTTTGCCCATTCAGTATGATATTGGCTTTGGGTTTGTCATAAATAGCTCTTATTATTTTGAGATATGTCCCATCAACACCTAGTTTATTGAGAGTTTTTAGCATGAAGTGGTGTTGAATTTTGTCGAAGGACTTTTCTGCATCTATTGAGATAATCATGTGGTTTTGTCATTGGTTCTGTTTGTGTGATGGATTACATTTATTGATTTGCATATGTTGAACTGGCCTTACATCCCAGAGATGAAGCCGACTTAATCATGGTGGATAAGCTTTTTGATGTGCTGCTGGATTCGGTTTGCCAGTATTTTATTGAAGATTTTTGCAGTGATGTTCATCAGGAATATTGGCCTGAAATTCTCTTTTTTTGTTGTGTCTCTGCCAGGTTTTGGTATCAGGATGATGCTGGCCTCACAAAATAAGTTAGAGAGGAGTCCCTCTTTTTCTATTGTGTGGAATAGTTTCAGAAGGAGTGGTACCAGCTCCTCTTTGTACCTCTGGTAAAATTCAGCTGTGAATCTGTTTGGTCCTGGGCTTTTTTTGGTTGGTAGGCTATTAATTACTGCCTCAATTTCAGAGCTTGTTATTGGTCTATTCAGGGATTCAGCTTCTTCCTGGTTTAGTCTTGGGAGGGTGTATGTGTCCAGGAATTTATCCATTTCTTCTAGATTTTCTAGTTTATTTGTGTAGAGGGGTTTATAGCGTTCTCTGATGGTAGTTGGTATTTCTGTGGCATCAGATATGTGATCTCCCCTTTATCATTCTTCTTTTTTTTTTTTTTAAGATGGAGTCTTGCTCTGATTCCCAGGCTGGAGTGCAGTGGCACAATCTCAGCTCACTGCAAGCTCTGCCTCCCGGGTTCACACCATTCTGCCTCAGCCTCCTGAGTAGCTGGGACCACAGGTGCCCCCCACCATGCCTGGTTAATTTTTTGTATTTTTTTTTTACTGGAGATGGGGTTTCACCGTGTTAACCAGGATGGGCTCGATCTCCTGACCTCGTGATCCACCCACCTCGGACTCCCAAAGGGCTGGGATTACAGGCATGAGCCACTGCACCCAGCCATGCCTGGCTAATTTTTGTATTTTTAGTAGAGACAGGGTTTCACCATGTTGGCCAGGCTGGTCTGGAACTCCAGACCTCAAGTGATCCACCTGCCTTGGCCTCCCAAAGTGCTGGGATTACAGGTGTGAGCCACCATGCCCAGCCCCCTTTATCAGTCTTTATTGTGTCTATTTGATTCTTCTCTTTTTTCATCTTTATTAGTCTGGCTAGCAGTCTATCTATTTTCTTAATCTTTTCAAAAAAAATAAAAACGGCTCCTGGATTCATTGATTTTTTTGAAGGGTTTTTCGTGGCTCTGTCTCCTTCAGTTCTGCTCTGATCTTAGTTATTTATTGGCTTCTGCTAGCTTTTGAATTTGTTTGTCCTTGCTTCTCTCGTTCTTTTAATTGTGATGTTAGTGTGTCGATTTTAGATCTTTTCTGCTTTCTCCTTTGGGCATTTAGCGGTATAAATTTCCCTCTAAACACTGCTTTAGCTGTGTCCCAGAGATTATAGTATGTTGTGTCTTTGTTCTCATTGGTTTCAAAGAACTTATTTATTTCTTCCTTAATTTCATTATTTACCCAGTAGTCATTCAGAAGCAAGTTGTTCAGTTCCCATGTAGTTTTGGGGTTTTGAGTGAGTTTTTGTTTTTTTTTTTTTGAGATGGAGTCTTGCTCTGTCACCAGGCTGAAGTGCAGTGGTGCAATCTTGGCTCACTGCAACCTGTGCCTCCCAGATTCAAGCCATTCTCCTGCCTCAGCCTCCCAAGTAGCTGAGGTGCACATCAACATGCCCAACTAATTTTTGTATTTTTAGTAGAGATGGGTTTCACCATGTTGGCCAGGATGATCTCAATCTCTTGACCTCTTGATCCACCTGCCTCAGCCTCCCAAAGTGCTGGGATTATAGGCATGAGCCACTGTGCCCGACTTTGAATGAGTTTCTTAATCCTGTGTTCTAATTTGATTGCAATTTGATCTGAGAGACTGTTATGACTTCCATTCTTTTGCATTTGCTTAGGAGTGTTTTACTTCCACTTATGTGGTCAATTTTAGAATATGTGTGATGTGGTGTTGAGAAGAATATATATTCTGTTGATTTGGGGTAGAGACAGTTCTGTAGATGTCTATTAGGTCTGCTTGGTCCAGAGCTGAGTTCAGGTCCTGAATATCCTTGCTAATTTTCTGTCTCATTGATATATCTAATATTGACCGTGGGATGTTAAAGTCTCCCACTATCATTATGTTGGAGTCTAAGTCTCTTTGTAGGTCTCTAAGAACTTCTTTATGAATCTGGGTGCTCCTGTATTGGATGCATATATATTTAGGATAGTTAGCTCTTCTTGTTGCATTGATCCCTTTACCATTACGTAATGCCCTTTTGTCTTTTTTGATCTTTGTTGGTTTAAAATCTGTTTTATCAGAGACTACAGTTGCAATTCCTGATTTTTTTTTGTTTTTGCTTTCCATTTGCTTGGTAAATTTTCTTCCATCCCTTTATTTTGAGCCTATGTGTGTCTTTGCACAAGAGATGGGTCTCCTGAATACAGCACACTGATGGGTCTTGACTCTTTATCCAATTTGCCAGTCTGGGTCTTTTAATTGGGAAATTTAACCCATTTACATTTAAGGTTAATATTGTTATGTGTGAATTTGATCCTGTCATTATGATGTTAGCTAGTTATTTTGCTCATTATTTGATGCCATTTCTTCATAATGTTGATGGTCTTTACAATTTGGTATGTTTTTGCAGTGGCTCATACCAGTTATTCCTTTCCATGTTTAGTTCTTCCTTCAGGAGCTCTTATAGGGCAGGCCTTGTGGTGACAAAATCTCTCAGCATTTGCTTGTCTGTAAAGGATTTCATTTCTCCTTCACTTATGAAGATAGTTTGGCTAGATATAAAATTCTTGGTTGAAAATTCTTTCTTTTAAGAATGTTGAATATTGGCCCCCACTCTCTTCCGGCTTGTAGAGTTTCTGCTGAGAGATCTGCTATTAGTCTGATGGGCTTCCCTTTGTAGGTAACCGATCTTTCTCTCTGGCTGCCCTTAACAGTTTTTCTTCATTTCGACCTTGCTGAAGCTGATGATTATGTGTCTTGGGCTTTCTCTTCTTGAGGAGTATCTTTGTGGTCATCTTTGTATTTCCTGAATTTGAATGTTGACCTGTCTTGCTAGGTTGGGGAAGTTCTGGATAATATCCTGAAGATATTTTCCAACTTGGTTCCATTCTCCCCATCACTTTCAGGTACACCAATCAAATGTAAGTTTGGTCTTTTCACATAGTCCCATATTTCTTGGAGGCTTTGTTCATTCCTTTTCATTCTTTTTTCTCTAATCTTGTCTTCACACTTTATTTCATTAAGTTGATTTTCAATCTCTGATATCCTTTCTTCCGCTTGATAGATTCAGCTATTGATATTTGTGTATGCTTCATGAAGTTCTCGTGCTGTATTTTTCAGCTCCATCAGGTCATTTCTGTTCTTCTCTAAACTGGTTATTCTAGTTAGCAATTCTTCTAACCTTTTTTCAAGGTTCCTAGCTTCCTTGCATTGGTTTAGAACATGCTCCTTTAGCTTGGAGGAGTTTGTTATTACTCACCTTCTGAAGCCTCCTTTTGTCAGTTTGTCAAACTCATTTTCCATCCAGTTTTGTTCCCTTGCTGGCAAGGAGTTGTAATACTTTGGAGGAGAAGAGGCATTCTAGTTTTTGGAATTTTTAGCCTTGTTGCACTGTTTTTTCCTCATCTTCATGGATTTATCTACTTTTGGTCTTTGATGTTGGTGACCTCCAGATGGGATTTTTGTGTGGATGTCCTTTTTGTTGATGTTGATGCTATTCCTTTCTATTTGTTAGTTTTCTTTCTAACAGTCAGGCCTCTCTGCTGCAGGTCTGCTGGAGTTTGCTGGAGGTCCACTCCAGACCCTGCTTGTCTGGGTATCACCAGCAGAGGTTGCAGAACAACAAAGATTGCTGCCTCTTCCTTCCTCTGGAATCTTCATCCCAGAGCGGCACCCGCCAGATGCCAGCCAGAGGTCTCCTGTATGAGGTGTCTCTTGACCCCTGCTGGGAGGTGTCTCCCAGTCAGGAGGCATGGAGGTCAGGGACCCACTTGAGGCAGTCTGTCCCTTAGCAGAGCTCAAGTGCTGTGCTGGAAAATCTGCTGTTCTCTTCAGAGCTGGCAGGCAGGAATGTTTAAGTCAGCTGAAGCTGCATTCACAGCCGCCCCTTCCCCCAGGTGCTCTGTACCAGGCACATGGGAGTTTTATCTATAAGCCCCTGACTAGGGCTGCTGCCTGTCTTTCAGAGATTCCCTGCCCAGAGAGGAGGAATCCAGAGAGGCAGTCTGGCTGCAGCAGCTTTGCCAAGCTGCGGTGTGCTCTGCCCAGTTCAATCTTCCCAGCAGCTTTGTTTACACTGTGTGGGGAAAAATGCCTACTCAAGCCTCAGTAATGGAGGACGCCCCTCCCCACACCAAGCTCTAGCATCCCAGGTCGACTTTAGACTGCTGTGCTGACCGTGAGAATTTGAAGCCAGTGGATCTTAGCTTGCTGGGTTTTTTGGGGGTGGGATCCGCTGAGTTAGACCACTTGGCTCCCTGGCTTCAGTCCCCTTTCCAGGGGAGTGAATGGTTCTGTCTCACTGGCATTACAGGCGCCACTGGGGTATGAAAAAAACCTCCTGCAGCTAGCTTGTTGTCTTCCCAAACAGCCTCCCAGTTTTTTTTGTTTGTTTGTTTTGTTTTGTTTTGTTTTTATTATTGTACTTTAGGTTTTAGGGTACATGTGCACAATGTGCAGGTTTGTTACATATGTATCCACGTGCCATGTTGATTTCCTGCACCCATTAACTCGTCATTTAGCATTAGGTATATCTCCTAATGCTATCCCTCCCCCCTCCCCCAACCCCACAACAGTCCCCGGAGTGTCATGTTCCCCTTCCTGTGTCCATGAGTTCTCATTGTTCCATTCCAAGTGAGAATATGCAGTGTTTGGTTTTTTGTCCTTGCGATAGTTTACTGAGAATGATGTTTTCCGATTTCATCCATGTCCCTACAAAGGACATGAACTCATCATTTTTTATGGCTGCATAGTATTCCATGGTATATGTGTGCCACATTTTCTTAATCCAGTCTATCGTTGTTGGACATTTGGGTTGGTTCCAACTCTTTGCTATTGTGAATAGTGCCGCAATAAACATACGTGTGCATGTGTCTTTATAGCAGCATGATTTATAGTCCTTTGAGTATATACCCAGTAATGGGATGGCCGGGTCAAATGGTATTTCTAGTTCTAGATCCCTGAGGAATAGCCACACTGACTTCCACAATGGTTGAACTAGTTTACAGTCCCACCAACAGTGTAAAAGTGTTCCTATTTCTCCACATCCTCTCCAGCACCTGTTGTTTCCTGATTTTTTAATGATGGCCATTCTAACTGGTGTGAGATGGTATCTCACTGTGGTTTTGATTTGCATTTCTCTGATGGCCAGTGATGATGAGCATTTCTTCATGTGTTTTTTGGCTGCATAAATGTCTTCTTTTGAGAAGTGTCTGTTCATGTCCTTTGCCCACTTTTTGATGGGGTTGTTTGTTTTTTTCTTGTAAATTTGTTTGAGTTCATTGTAGATTCTGGATATTAGCCCTTTGTCAGATGAGTAGATTGCAAAAATTTTCTCCCATTCTATAGGTTGCCTGTTCACTCTGATGGTAGTTTCTTTTGCTGTGCAGAAGCTCTTTAGTTTAATGAGATCCCATTTGTCAATTTTGGCTTTTGTTGCCATTGCTTTTGGTGTTTTAGGCATGAAGTCCTTGCCCACGCCTATGTCCTGAATGGTATTGCCTAGGTTTTCTTGTAGGATTTTAATGGTTTTAGGTCTAACATTTAAGTCTTTAATCCATCTTGAATTAATTTTTGTATAAGGTGTAAGGAAGGGATCCAGTTTCAGCTTTTCCCAGCACCATTTATTAAATAGGGAATCCTTTCCCCATTTCTTGTTTTTGTCAGGTTTGTCAAAGATCAGATAGTTGTAGATATGTGGCATCATTTCTGAGGGCTCTGTTCTGTTCCATTGATCTATGTCTCTGTTGTGGTACCAGGACCATGCTGTTTTGGTTACTGTAGCCTTGTAGTATAGTTTGAAGTCAGGTAGCATGATGCCTCCAGCTTTGTTCTTTTGGCTTAGGATTGACTTGGTGATGCGGGCTCTTTTCTGGTTCCATATGAACTTTAAAGTAGTTTTTTCCAATTCTGTGAAGAAAGTCATTGGTAGCTTGATGGGGATGGCATTGAATCTATAAATTACCTTGGGCAGTATGGCCATTTTCACGATATTGATTCTTCCAACCCATGAGCCTGGAATGTTCTTCCATTTGTTTGTATCCTCTTTTATTTCATTGAGCAGTGGTTTGCCTCCCAGTTTTGTGTTTGAAACTGAGGGCCCTGGTGATGTAGGCACCCAAGGGAATCTCCTGGTCTGAGGGTTGTGACAACCCTGGGAAAAGTGTAGCATCTGGGCCAGAATGCAATGTCCCTCATGCCAGAGTCCCTCAAGGCACAGTCCCTCAAGGCTTCCCTTGGCTAGTGGAGGGAGTTTCCTGACCCCTTGCACTTCCCAGGTGAGGTGACGCCCCACCCTACTTTGGCTCACCTTCCCTGGGCTGCACCCACTGTCTAACCAGTCTCAGTGAGATGAGCTGGGTACTTCAGTTGGAAATGCAGAAATCACCTGCCTTCTGGGTTGATCTTGCTGGGAGCTGCAGACTGGAGCTGTTCCTATTCAGCCGTCTTCTCAGATCTCAAAACATCTCTTTTAAAGTGCTGTAGAAATTAACTATAATCAATTGACTGAAATTGCCACGTTTTTCTCAAGTTGGAAGTGACTTTAGCATAGAAAGAAGGAATTCATAGTTTAGTTGAATCTGGATAAATTACAAATGACAGGCTTTTAATTTGTATTATTTAATTCATGACTTCAAAATTTTACAAAGGAACAAAATGAAAATTACATTTTCCACATAGTAAAATGAGTGTCACTTTTAATTTAGTTTGTTTGTCATGGAAATATTCCTATTACTGCAAGAAACATTCGTTCAATTTAAAGAAAAATTGTGGAGTATGTATGGGCTACCTATAAGTGGTTGAACATAGTCTTTTTAGAATTTTATGTACTATCAATTAAACATTTTTATTTATCTAAGAAATAAATGTGAACAGTATATTTTTTCATTTTCAAAGTTTCCTAATGGTCTGAACAAGAAGATGGAATTTGGAGGCATTTAGGGTAGAAAATTAGTTGAGAATTGATATTCAAATCTCTCATTTCCTGCTCTTCATCAATAACATCAGCAAACTTTTTTAAAAATCACTTCTTTTAGCCTGATTCCCTCTGTGTGCCTTAATGATGGTATATCTGGAATGAATCCTTACCTTGAACTGTTTATAGTATTTTTCATAGACTTTTCTCCCACATTTGTGTCTTCGATTCTTCTTTGCCTAGATGCCTTACTCAGCTCCCACTTCCATCTGAAACCCCCTCCTGGCCTTCTTACTCTTCTCTGTTCTCCAGGCCACTGGTGTCCTACCCAGTCCTGTGCCATCTGTCATCTTGCACTCAGAACACCTCCTTCTTGCCCTCCTTCACCAAATCCACTTCACACTCCACTTCATGCAGTTTGGTTCACCCACCGTTTATACCATATTGCCATGTACAGTTTATTAAACATCAATCAAGCTAAAAGATAAACAATAAACCTAGTTATGTTATTTGATTTCAACATTACACTTGTGTTTATGGCCATTTGCTTAGAACTTAGTTCTTAGAGGGCACATTCTCCTGGACATTATCTGACACCAAATAATTCAGTCCATAGTGCTATTAAAGAACAACATTTTAGCAAACTGAATTTTAAACGTCAAATTGGCTTTTATTAATGATTCATGAATCAGGTGACATTCCATCTATGAAATAGAAAGACGCCCTATGAGCTGAGCAGATGGGTGGGCTTTATAATGGAAAAGACTGAAGAAAGCAGAAAGAAGAAACAAAATGTGAATTGGTCATTTCAAAGCTACTTTCCTTGCATACATTAAACTAGAGGAGACTTCCTTATCATGTGAGCTTAGGTTGACTGGGCCCCTTTCAATTGGTTACTGTGAATCTCCTTTTTATTTTTTAACAATTGGCCTGTTTTTACATTCGGTTTGACAATGTGGCATCTGGCATGAGTGACCCCATTCTGGTTTGATCTGGTCTGTTGGGGCCTAGTGCAGGAGCTTAATCCAAAACAATGACCTCCCATGTATTTTATTGAACAGCTTCCCCCTTTTGATCAGACTCAACCTGTACTGAGGGATTTGATAAAAATTTATGGCATCAGCACTACTCTCAGTCACCATCATAGTGGAGTTGTCTTTGTCTTAGCGTGAAACTCATAAGTCACGATGTCAGCCTTGTGGAAGACACATTCCTTTGGTCACCTTGCATTTGTTACTCTAATCACAGTGAGGCCACCTGGTATACCACTAATCGCTGCAAATACACCTTCAAAACCCTTGAGAGAATGCACCTGAGAGATTACAATGGGAACTATCAGGAGGATATACCAAGGGATTAGAGTATGCTTCTTAACAAATGCCCTCATGAACCAAACCAGATAAAATAAACAAAACAAAAAAAAGCCATTAACAAAGGTTAATGGCTTAGGACAAATTATAAACTCAGTCTCTGAGTCCAGAGGGCAGTTAGTTGACAAGATGTCTGGATTTGAGCTTGAAACATATTTTCTTGGTTTAGTTTGAATGTCTCTGGTTATGGCATTGGATGTTTTGATGAACTCCCTTAGTGGCCCACACATCAGGCATGGGGTTGTCTCCTGAAATTTACATCAAGTTGTCCAGTTTCAGCTTGTAGGGCTTCAGGAATGTAGAAGTTTTTGTCCTTAGTGATTCCAAGTTAGAAATCTAGGAGAAAATTGGAAACATGAGTTTGGAGAGACACAGACAGATATTGGAGGAAATTAGAAGATACAGGATCTAGTCCTGTCTACAGCTAGATAATAGAAACCTCAAAAACAATGAACAGGGCTCTAATCTAATAACAGATGTATTTTAATTTTCTTCTGAAACATAGTTTTTCTCTCTACAGCTGCTCCCATTTCTATCAAATATAATCACAGTAAGACTAAATCATTTGTAAAGTAAGTCTAGTCTCATTAAATTTGGCCTAATTTTTTGTATAAGTGTAACAAGAATAGTGATTGTAATAGAGACTCTTTAAGTCTTCTGGAACTTTTGATGAAGTATCTCATATTAGACTTTTAAAAGCCTCTTGAGACCGGGAAGCCACGCCAAGGACTCAGCATGAGATTTTGCCTGCAGTATCTATAAATGTAGGTGAACTCCTCTCTTTTTGAGATCCCCCAAATATTTTTAGGTTTCCTGGACATAATTTTCACAAGGCCCAAAAACCCTTGAAGGAAGGTATTCTACACACATTCTCAAATATGACATTGTAGTCTAAACATTGGTAATATAATCAATGTTATGGTGTTCTAATGTGTTCAATGTTCCATTGTGCCCTTTCATAGAATAGATTCTTTTTGAATTTATGCAAATAACTATATTACCATGAAAATAAGAATACTTGCTAATAGTTTCTGAATTCTGGAGGGAATCAGGTACAGAGAGCAAAAAGTAATTGTTTTAATTCTGTTTACAAAGGTATAATTTGCCAAATTGCTATAAGCTATAGATAGCTTATGAGAAAAAAAAAGGTTCCCTTAAATCTGGAAAATGAAACATTAAAGGACCAACAAAATTTCAAATAAAAAGGCCATCGTAACCCATAATTCTTCTTCATCAGTTTATTCAGTCTCATGTAACTAATTCTTACTCCGCTTGATCTTGATTAACTGTTCCATGAGCCTATCAGTTTCTTCATCAGAATTCTGGAACTTCTTACCCAGTCTAATGATGTAATCTTAAACTTATCAAAAAGCTGTACTTGTCAGAGTCCTTTTCATGAATCTCATTAAAGATGAAACACTTTAGGATGATAGTTGCTTGCAAAAGCTTTCAGGAAAGTACTAAAGTAAAACAATTAACTCTCTGTGGATGGCAAGACTTAAAATGGCCATGGTCAAAAATCTGATGAGAGTTCATTATAATAATGATGTAATTGACAAGGAAATTTGGTTATCTCTGTGGCATACAGCATTTTAACACAATAGAAATTACAACTGATAATATTATGCCACGACATTTCAGGTTTCTAGGATTATTATAGAATCCCTGGAATATTCATATCACTAACATTCCCATAGATATAACTTAGAGAAGGTTTAGCATTACTTGTTTGGCACTGCTTCCCATATAATTTAACATATTAAATAAACCTAATTAGTTTAATATTCCTTACTTGCAAGGTGAGAGACAAGTCGTTTGTGATTTTTAAGGAGCCCTCTAGAATATCTCAAAGTTAGTTAGAGATCAAAAATACTTAATTTAGAATTTGATTTGGGGAAGTTTGTCAGAAATATTAAAGGTTTAAGACACTTGATCAAGTAGAATCATAGGTCATTATGAAGCAATATTCATTCATCCAGAGTGAAAATTTAAAGACTTCAAAAGCAAATACACAAAGTTATACAGTTGTAGAAAAAATTTATCTGTTTTAATAAAGACGATGCAATTTTCTTAAATAATCAAATATTTGATAAAAGAAAACATGAAATACAGGAATTTATTTTATAAGATAAAAAAACTTTGTTTACAAGGCAGATCATTCAAAGGGTTATTAAAAAAAAACTTTTAAATAAGATCAATGCTCCAAGAAAACTTTATCCTTTTAACAGACAGAAAACCAGCTTTGAGGTTTGTGCGAATGTCTTTTTGATATTAAGGCTCATTTTAAAAACCCTATATGCCCAGATATATAGAGAGATAAGCCAATATCTAGTCTTAAGTTTTCCAAAAGTTTTAATAATTTCCTTGGAAGAGACCTAACAATTGTGGTAACTACCTCAAGTCTTTTATGGAAATACAAAGAGAAACATTTATACAAAAATATTACAGATATGCAGATTTATATAGTATATATTTTTGTAAAGAGAAACATTTACATAAAATATCATAGACAAGTTTTCGTTACCTGTGGTCATTTTGATTCCCATGGCTAAATAAAAACATATTGGTTGGGGTTACATGGCATCCTAGATTGGTACTTAAGACAAGGGAATAAAGAAGCAAAAAATTCACCACATGGTACATGTTTGGAGCCAGCATTTTTTGGTTACCATGAAAGTCAAAGGAGACAAAAGCTATGCCTGGGATAATGAGCTGCCACAAGCCCTATAATGCCAATAGGTTTAGCCCTTGAGGTTTTCTCTTCTAGTGATAGGCCTCTACCATCAATTAAGAAATTGGGAAACATCTATTTGGGAAGGAAAAGAACAAAATTGCCTTTAGAAACTTCAATTCTGGGAGGAAAAAAGGTTAAATTATTTACTTAGGGTTTTGTTTGTTTGTTTGTTTAACCCACAGGGACTTATTCTTGTTTTTGTATCATGGCTAAAATTCCTAATACTTACTACATGCATACTGGACTCATAAATCTCAAATAGAATCTGTTTGTCAAGAATTTGCACTGGATCAAAATATTTTTTATTTTGATCAGTCACACTGTCCAGAAAATCTGTGATTTAAAATAAATAAATAATACAGACTTAATAATCGTAACTGAGGAAGTTCCCAGTAGTTTTTAAGTGAAAACAATAAGGAAGAAGTTTAAGCAGACTATTAATTGAGTTCAGATATCTATAGACCAATGTCCAAAGTAAAGGTGAGAAACATATAGAGTTCAATATGATAGCTGAGGTGTCATTGATATGTAAATATGCTTAACTAGAACCTGAGAATACTTATTAAGGGGAACGAAAACCCAAACAGTAGGCAAAAATTATGTAGGTAGAGCTTTTTATAGTCAGACTTCTTCTACATACATTATCATCACATTTCATCTTCAATCCTTCTTAAAGGAAATCAAAGAATCATAATTTGCATTTTAAAGATGAAGAAAGTGAAGTTGAGAGGTATAGGTTTTTAAGGGTCACATGAATGGTGTCAACCTGTAATAACCCTCATGTGTTACCATATAGGAATCCAGAAGGCACATCGCTGATGGGAAACCCATTATTTTTAAGGTAGAATCATAGTGTTCAGCATTTGAGTAAGTGGTGGGAACAGAGCAGTGTTGTTGAGCATGGATATAGTAAAGATCACTGTGAAGTAGAAATTGCAATTTATAAATTCACTGATTCTTAACGAGCAGGGTGGATGTGCTTTCTCCACAGTAGTGACACAGTGGGCAGAGAGAAAATAGAGCAACGCTAGGAAACTCCACTCAGATATGATTGTGATCACCAGGCAAGTGACCACGTCATGGAGATCACATTAACTGGGCGGAAATAAACTACACCTGGACAGACAACTATTTTAGATTCAAAGACATTCAAAGAAAGAATACAACCTTATTCTAGGGGCTCTACTAAGTTCTGGAGTGAGAGTCATCTAGCAACTCAATTTATGTATTAGATTGAATGACTGAGTGACAGTTCTCCTGATTGATATAATCCTTTTCATCTACAAACTACTGGTCAAGAAAGTGAGAAGATATATATCCTAATCAAGTTAAGCTTTTGTGTCACATAAAGTACTCTTGAATATGTTTCTGTACCTATCTCTAGTTGAGACAAATTCAAATTGGGGGAGTATATTTTGTACACTTCCTATTGTTCTGTAGTTTGATTAATTTTGAAAGATTTATTTGTTTACATGTAAAGTAAAAATACCTTATCTCAACTTTAAGAAATGGGAGTTGGGGGAGAAAGCTATTGTATTAGGGTTCTCCAGAGAATCAGAACAACAATAACAATGATATATTTTATATATAAGTATTTTATATATAGAGAGAGAGAGAGACAGAGAGAGAGAGAGAGAGAGAGAGATTTTAACAAATTGGCTCATGTAGTTGTGGGGGCTGGTAAGTACAAAACCCATAGGCTGGCTGGAGATTCAGGTAAGAGTTGAGCTCGCAGTCTATAGTCTTGAATATGAAGGCTGGACACTCAGGCAGAATTTCTATGTTGCATTCTGGAGGCAGAGTTCCTTCCTTTTCAGGGGACCTTAGTCTTTGTTTTTAAGGCCTTCAACTGATTGGATGAGGCCCACTTACATTATGGAGGGTAATCTGCTTTACTCAACATCTACTGATTTAACTGTTAATCACATCTAAAAATACTTTCACTGCAACATCTAGACTTGTGTTGAACCAAGCAACTGGCACCATGGTTAGCAAAGTGGACACATAAAATTAACCATCACAGCTTTAAAAAGAGGGAGTGTACATTATATATTACCATCTTTTTTCCATTTTGTTCTCCATTCACAAATACCAACTGTCACCTTTATATGTCACACAGACATAATGGCAAGAGTTTGGCATTGATAGTCAGTGTTTACGTTGATTTGAGTACACAGGAAAATTTTTAAAACAAGGCATCAATTTTAGGACTGAAATAGGATGGAAAAACCTTTTTGGAGAAGCCTGATTTTCTTTCCTATTTGTTTCTTTTACACATTAGGATGCATTTCCTTACTTCTATGTTAATAATGCACAGCTGTCCAAGAGCAAAGCAGAATCCATTCTACGAGCAATGGTCCTTAGTTGCAACTTTGCTCTACATTTTATAATAACAATGTAAGATTGTACTTAATACTAGTTCTGCATGTTGATATATGCATAGCAGAGGCTTCCAAACATTTCTGATCATGCCCTGTATTAGTCCATTCTCACATTGCTATAAGAAACTACCTGATACTGGGTAATTGATGAAGAAAAGAGGTTTAATTGACTACAGTTCCACAGGCTGTACAGGAAACTGGCCTGGGAGGCCTCAGGAAACTTACAATCATGTTGGAGGGAAAAGGGAAAGCAGGCACTGTCCTCATATAGCAGAGCAGGATAGAAAGAGTGAGGGGGAAAGTGCTGTGCACTTTAAAAAAACAGATCTCAGGAGAACTCACTCACTAGCAAAAGGACAGCAAGGGGGATATCCGCCCCATGATCCAGTCACCTCCCACCAGACCCCTCCTCCAATACATGCAGATTACAATTCAACATGAGATTTGGGTGGGGACACAGAGCCAAACCATATGATCCTCAATACTTGTAAAAATTTTGAACATGCATCTCAGTGTTGCTAATTGCTGTATTTGTAATTGACACACCTAATGCTATATGGTGTATACAATACAAAATATATAAAAACAGAATAGAAAAGGGTGAGAGGAAAGTAAACACAAATGGAGGCTCTAATATTTTTTTCTTGCTCCCCAGTGGATTGTCCTGAGCTCATACAAGGGGAGGCTACTCTTCTTTGGGTATTCACTTGTCTAGAGAATGCTTGCTAAACTGCACTGACTGTTCTCATTAGAGATAATTGAAGTGCCTCACCTTGGAGTGCCAAATCATCTTTACTTTGAGAATTTTGTAAGAATCTTTCTAAAATGCAAAGCTCATTGCAATACCCTTCAAAAAGAATACACCAACATAATCTAACCTTTTTGGGTAATTTTTGGTTGTCAGATTTTATGCAGGAATTTTCACAAGGCCTTTTGAGTCTATTTGGTTCTTCATTAAATGGATCCCACTGCTAAGTCTTCTCCCTTCAGTTTTCTCTTCTTAGCCATAATCTGTCCTTAGGGTGTCATTTCCTAGCAACACAAACTTTTTATCTTCTCCATAATGCTGCTTCTCTTCCATTAATAAAGCTATAACGAATAGTTTTAAATAGTTATAAATAACATTACCATTGAAAAACAAAATAAGTCACATTGGAAGAGCAGAATTGACTTTTATTTTCAACAATTAACTCTAGCCAACCAGAAATAAAAAAATACAAACAAACAAAAGAAAAATGCATTGATTAGCAAAACCAAGGCCCTGGAGATCAAGTTCTCACAGGAAGTGGGGGAAGGTGATGGAAATCAATGCAAATATCACAGATTACATATTGTTTAAAAACAACCAAAACAGTACTAAACATGCATCTTTTAAAAAACAAGTCACATTTTGGACATTAAAATCCTGCCTCAGCAGGTACCATTTTTCCAGAATCAAAATCAAGTCTTTTGATTATGAAGAAAAGCCCTGGTCATAGGGTAGATTTCCCCACAGGTATCTACTTTTTAAGGTTTCTCAAACTTGTTTTTACTTGTTGGAAAATAAAGTCTTTTGCATTTATATATTCTCCAATTGCAACTTTCTTCAAAATATTTGTATAAATGCTGAGTCTTTCTTTGAGTTATTAGAATATTCAAAGTGAGATTTTGGGGGCTGGCTTTCATCTCTATGTTAGACTGGCATAGCTTGAATTAAGGTTCCCTCTCCTGCTTTGTATTATGCCCTCAGACTCACCCAACCCTCTACTCTAGAGGCCAGAGGAGAAAAATGACAGGTGTTGTTTTTTTCTTTAAAGGGAATGAAGTGAACTATGTATACCTACAAGGCCACAGATTTTAAACATTTTACAATGTGGATAAGATATATTTTTCAAGCCTTGATTGTCACAGATTTGCTATATTAAGATATTAAGCTTTTAACAGGCCTTGATAAATTTTTCTGTAAAAGGCCAGATAGTAAACATTTCAGCCTTTACAAGAAAGAGGCAAAGTCAAGGATATTCTGTGTGTACTTACATAACAATACAAAAATAAATTTCTACAGTAATTTTGTTGAACAACTTCAAGATATCATAATTGAGTACAGTGTCTTTTACAATACAGGTCTATTAGTGAGTAGAATGGAATAACTTTTTTCAGGCTATAACATTTCACTTCATTAGGTTGTAAAGTGAGCGCTCCCTCTCATCAAATTGATTGAAAATGTTTATCTGTAAACACGTGCCTTGAAGGCCACAGAATACAGGCAGCCATCTGACCTCTGCTCTGAAGCAGGAATGCTCAACGTGTCGTTTTTTTCATAGTAATTATTGGGGAAGATTGTCATGAATGCAGATTTCTGAATTCCAGAGAGAAGGTTTTGATTTTGTTTGCTTGAAATAGGGCCCAGTAAATTACATTGTCAGAGAGCTGCCCAGCTGATTCTGGTATCTGTGGATTCACATCACGCTTTAAGGACGACACAGTCAGAGTGAAGGCCTGAGATTGGCCTTGGAGTTCCTGTGAAGGGACAAGAAGAGAGAGCAGGTCTTCAGTTGTGGATGCCTTGAGGTTAAAGTTTCAGGGTCACAGACTAAATGGTATTTTTAACATGCTGCAAGGCAAAAGCACCTGGTTGGGATGCCCTCACCAAAGCTCTCTGTCCAGAAGTTTCATGCCCACTGTTTTTCTTTCTCTGCAGGACGTCCTCCTTCACTTTCTGACCTTGGCTGGCTGCATTTCTTGGCTGGCTGCAGTTCTGGCTTATTGGTGAGTCAGGTACTAGTATATCTCTGTGGTAATGCTGGGACACAGCCCAGTTAGATTCCAAATTTTACATTCTGCTTTTTTAATTCTTTCCAAAACCTCACACAATCTCATAATAAACAAATCCAATAGGATTTTAAAAATATTCTTTCTAAATATGAAATAACAAGGTAACTAAAGTATAGAAAACTGATAAATTCTCTGAATAAAAAGATGAATTCCAATCCAGTTAGGGAGATGCAATCTCTTTATGAGTACGCACAAAACAAGGAGAAAGTGACCGTGCCTCAGAGGAATAACTAAAAAGCTATGGAGTTGAGTGGGAAGTGGCATTACCTGCAATTAGGAGAAATTTGGAAAGACTTCCTGGAGGAAGAGGCACTTGAATTGATCCTTTAAAGAAGGATAGCTTTTAGATAAGTGAAGAGGGGAATGTGGGAGAACTAGTGTAAGAGGAGGCATTTCAGGTAGAGAAGTAGAATGCAAAGACAGAGAAATAGGAAATATTGGGCTGGGGCCAGCAATTTCTTCAATTTGTAATAAGACAAGTCACGAAAAGAAGCAGCAGCAATAAGGTTGGGGATTTAGGCTGAAAACCATGCAGACCTTTAAGGACCATACTATAGAACTGGATGTTTTCCAGTGGAGACCTCCTGAGGAGTTTGGGATAGTGGGACATGACAAAGCCTGTTCTTTAGGAAGATTTGTCTGAAAGCAGATTACGATAGGACCACAGCAAGGAGAGAATGGCGTTTAAGAAGGTGGCATTTAGGAAGGTCTGGCCCATCAGGGTGGGGGCATCTAAGAGGGAAGAGAGGAGTGGATGTCAACACCAGTGACATGAAGTCTGTAGTGCAAGCAACCACTTTGAAGAATGGGGCAAAAGTAAGAGAGAAAACATGCCAGTTGTGTGTCTTGGTTCTTGGGAGGAGGCTGGCACCATCAGTAGGTGATGACTACAGAGGGAAAGGGACTGTTTGGAAAGAGCAGTGCTCAGGTATGCTATGCCTCCACTGCAGGTTGCATTAAGCTCATAGCTGAACTACCCAGGAGGTTAACATTTGCTTGGAAGAAGGTGGCCACATTGGGCTGGAGCAGGGACATCACAGAGTGCCCCAGCGTGCTTGACAAGGCCCACACCGTGACCATGAGGTGGGCCTTGCTAAATGAGGTAGCTCAGTCCTTCCTGAACATCACCTTCCTTATCATCGGCACAGGCCCTGGAGCCAGATAGCCTGTGTGGGAGTCCGGGAGCCACTGCTTATTTGCTGTGAAACACCATGCAAGGTTCTCAACCTTGCTGGGCCTGTTTTCTCCTTGTAAAATGGAGATAATAACAATGCTGACATCATAGGGATCATGTGATAATGAGATGAGAGTGTAAGCAAAGTGCTTTGAACAGTGGCTGGCAGCTGGTGAGTTAGCGATTGTCATCATTTTACACTGGCAATGCTTAATTTTATGCATCAACTTGACTGGGTTAAGTGATACCCAGATAGCTGGTAAAATATTATTTCTGGGAGTGTCTGTGAGGATGTCTCCAGAAGGGATTGGCATGTGAATAAGTAGAATGAGTAAAGAAGATCTCCCCTCACCAATGTGGTGGGCATCATCCAATCGGCTGGGCCTGGATAGAACAAAAAGGTGGAGGAAGAGTGAATTCTCTCTCTTCTTGAGTTGTGACATCCATCATCTCTTGCCTTCAGACATCAGAGCTCTAGGTTTTCAGACCTTCAAACTCAAACTGAAATACATCACTGGCCTTCCTGGTTCTTTAGCTTACACATAGAAGATTGTGGGACCTCTCAGCTCTGTAGCTACGTGAACCAATTCCCATAATAAATTTCCTCTTGTACACCTGTATTTCTCCTATTGGTTCTGTTACTCTGGAGAACCCTAATATAGTGCTCAAGGCTTAGTTCCTCACCCTTGAAGAACTGACATTAATAATCAATGTACTTACATAAGATATGGTTGAAAATATTGAAAGCTTCTATATCTTGACTCAATTTAGAGTCTTCAAACGTCTTCCTAATCTTTGGCAAGAAAGTGAGGTCAGCACTCAAGGATCCCTAAATAACCTCTCTCCTGTAGCTGGGCAGCACTGCAGAGCCTCTTTTTGTGTATTCCATTCCCCTCATACTGATTTAGTTCTCATTTATCTGGGATGTTCTGATGCTGAGTTTGGTCTAAAAACCATATTCAGGACCCATTTACCCACAGCAGGAATATTAAGTGTGTAAGTGTGTAGTTTGGGATGTATTTGAATTATGGTGTCTATGTCATGGATTAATCAGTCATTTCAGCTTCCTTCAGCGTAAAACCAAGTTCTTGGGGATTGGAATGGGGCATTCTAATGAGTGCTTCTGTCAACACTATCCACCACTCACTCATTGCCCCATTCTCTTCTCTCTTCCAGTACTGAAGTTTGGAAGCCCTTGGACCATCATTTAATAGTCCTCTGACACTGTCTTATGATACTACTTATTGTTCAGAGTTTGAACCTTATGGCTCCAAAGTGGCTATTTGAAACTGACCTGGTTTTCATGTTTCGTTTAGAAACTTTAGCCATTCTTCACACCTCTTCGTGGATGATTTTCAAAATACGTATTAAAAGCCTAGGTCCAATTCCTGAATTTCAGAATCACATTCTTGACACTCTACTTTACATTTCAAAGTTCCACCATCAAGTTTAATATGTCTAACTCTAAACCCATCATCTTCTTATGACCAGATTTGCATCTGAGTTTCCATATTTCTGTCAGTTTCTCTCCCTGCTTCACTATCTTGCCTTGCACAGATGGTCTGTCTTCATGTCCTGCAGGCTTGGTCAGCTCAGGTTGCTATAACAAAAATCCCAGAGACTAGGTGGCTTAAACAATAAACATTTGTTTCTCGTAGTTCTGAAGGCTGAGTCATGTAAGAGCAAGGGGCTCAAAGGTCCAGTGTCTGGTGGTGTCCTGCTTCCTGGATTGCAGAACACCTCATTCTCATTGTGTCCTCACAATGAGAAGACAGAAATCAAGCTCTCTGGTGTCTTTTCTTATAAAAGCATTTATCTTGGAAGGCCGAGGCAGGTGGATCACCTGAGGTCAGGAATTCAAGACCAGCCTGGCCAACATAGTGAAACCTAGTCTCTACTAAAAATACAAAAATTAGCCAGGCATGGTGGTGGGTACCCAGAATCCCAGCTACTTGGGAGGCCAAGGCAGGAGAATAGCTTGAACCCAGGAGGCAGAAGTTGCAGTGAGCTGAGATGGTGCCCCTGCACTGCAGCCTGGGTGACAGAGCGATACCCCATCTTGAAAAAATAAAAAGCATTTACCCTATCATCTTGTTAGGTAATGAGACCTCCATAGTCTAATTACCTTCCCAAGGCCCCATCTCCAAATACCATCATATTAGGGATTAGAGTTTCAACAAATATATTTTTGAGGGACACAGACATTCCGTCCATAACACCTGCCAATCATTTCTCAACAGTATCTTTCCAGGCTTGCACTTTGGTCAATTCAGTCTACTGCTTTTTTTCTTTTTCCCGATCCCATCACCTCATACCTACAGTATTCCAGGAATACTCTAGTTGCCACACTTCCAATTCTGTACATTCTTCATTCTACACACAATCCTGCTGAATGAATGTGCCCAAGTGAACAAACTGACCTACCTTAGTCCACTTGTGTTGCTATAAAGGAATACCCGAGCCTGGGTAATTCATAAAGAAAAAAGGTTTGTTTGACTCATGATTCTGAGGTCTGAAAAAGTTCAAAATTGGGCATCTGGTGAAAGCCTCAGGCTGCTTCCATTCATGGCAAAAAACAAAGGGGAGCTGGTATGTGTAGAGATCACAAGGTGAGAGAGGAAGCAAGATGGGGGAAGGTGTCAGGCTGTTCTCAACAATCAGCTCTCACAGGAACTGATAGAGCGAGAGCTCACTCATTACCACGAGGAGGGCACCAAGCTGTTTATGAGGGATCTGCCCCCATGACCCAGACACCTCCCATCAGGTCCCACTTCCAATGTTGGGGTCAAATTTCAACATAAGATTTGGAAAGGTCAAACAAACCAAACTATAACATTGCTTGTGTGGCTGCTCTGCACTAACATGCCTGCCATCCACTGAGAGGCAAGGCCCGAATGCCCTCAGTCCCACGGACACTGAAGGAATCTTCATTTAGGCGAACTGATACCTTTAAGACCACTGGGATATAGTTCGGCTGGGGCTCTGGCTGGTGTCCAGTGCCACAGGCTGGGAGGGCTAGACGTATGGGAAAGTAATTTGGACCATATTCCCCCAGGGAGAAATCCATGATATTGGGCAATCTTGTGAGCAGGTGGAAGGATAGCTGGCTCCAGTGTGGCCCCCATTTTAGAAAGGATGGGGCCTTGGCTGAACATATGAATCACTGATGGAGCTTTTAAAAAATACACATGCCTGAGAGATTCTGAAAAGGAAGGTCTGGGATGGGTCTAAATCTTTGAATTTTTAAAAGCTCAGTGGGTAATTCTAGATTGAAAACTGAATTTTAGTGGTCAGCTGCACCCCATTTAGCCAGAAAACTGATCCCGTGGAACTGTTCATTTGCCAAGCCAGAGCTAGTGCTCTTTGGGGAGCAGCAGGCAGAGTTCTCCACGGCAGTGGTTGAGGAGCAGGGGCAGTGCAGATTTTCCCAAAGGCCATTTCCAGCACAAAGCAGTCCCAGGGCCACGGTGCATGCATGGTGGCGTGCAGCCTTTGGCCAAGCAAGGAATTGGCCCTATGTGTGTTATGTTGCTCTTGTTAGAGTCCAAGAGAAGGGATCTTTGAGGGATGAGATTTCACAGACCAGAGAAAAAAATTTCTCTATTCCATCTTTTGCACCGTCTTTGGGAGAGGCTAGAGGCAAAAGGAATATCGAGGGAAGCAGAGACTAGCAATGTGGGCAGTGGAGCAGGCTGTGGGTTAAATGTTGTCTCCCCAAAAGACATGTTGGAGTCCTAACCCCTAGCATCTGTGAATGTGACATTACTCAGAAATAGAGATTTTGCAAAGGTAATACATTTAAGATGAGGTCAGTAGGGTGGGTCCTAATCCAATATAAAAGTTGTTCTTATAATAAAGGAAGAAGACAGGGACACTTAGGGAGTGGAGGGCCAAGTGACCACGGATGCAGAGCTAGAGTGCTGCATCCACAAGCCAGGGAGTGCCAGGACTGCTGATAAACATGCTGGGGAAGGCAAGGAAGGATTCTCCCCTGTGGGTTTCAGAGGCAAGGAGGGATTCTCCCCTGTAGGTTTCAGATGGAGCTTGGCTCTGTCATCCCTTTTATTTGTGACATCTAGCCTCAAAGCTGTGAGAGAAAACATTTTCTGTTATTGTAAGCCACCTAATTAGTGGTCCTTTGTTATGTCAGCCTTGAAAATGAATACAGGGCATTTTATTTTAGTCCATTTCTGTTATTAGGGTGAGGCAACATGGGGACCAGCTGGTCATGCTCTGTAAGGAGTCCCAGTTCTGCTCAGGAACTATTGCCAACCTCATTAGCGGAGGAACTAGGGGCCTGGGACATGGGATCACATCACACAATTGGCCTCTAAATCCCCAATTAAAGAATCAGAAAGAACATATTTTTCAATGTATTCTTTTTCAAACAAGAATTATTATTTGAAAATCTTTTTTCAATACATTTTACTTTTAATCTTTCTTCTTTCCATATGAGACAGAGTAGGGATGGGACCCAGCCTTAGCCATCCCATATTTTTCCATACACACCCGCTTACCATCACACCTTACACCACCCCCACTGGCGCCATTCCCGCTGACTACAAAACCTTGCAACCCATGTGGGAACGCTAAGGTAAGCGGCAGCCAATCATAAATCTCACCCAAGGGATTTAACCCCACCACTCGCATGAGCAGAAAACCAGAAGAATGACAATCCAGACCTCCAGCCTCACCCTGCAATGTATGTATTAACATTATTTCTCACTGCGCCTGCGCACTCTGCAGCTCTGCCCCGCACAGTACCTCAAAATTATTCACGTCGCCTGCCACCCCCCACCCTTTTTTTTTTTTTTTTTTGAAACAGAGTATCGATCTTGTTGCCCAGGCTGGAGTGCAATGGCTCGATCTCGGCTCACAGCAACCTCCGCCTCCCGGGTTCAAGCAATTCTCCAGCCTCAGCCTCCCGAGTAGCTGGGATTACAGGGATTACAGGTGTGTGCCACCACGCCCAGATAATTTTTATATTTTTAGTTCGTAGAGACGGAGTTTTACCGTGTTGGCGAGGCTGGTCTCGAATTCCTGACCTCAGGTGATCCGCCCGCCTCCGCCTCCAAAAGTGCTGGGATTACAGGCATGAGCTACCACGCCGGGCCTCAAGTCGCCCTTCTTAAAACACCACAAAGACCTGCCCGCAGAATTCTTGTTCCTCAGCTGGCTCCCCTGTGCTGGGGCATAGGCAATAAAGCCTTACCTGGAAAACCTTCACAGAGTTGAGTCAGTTTCGGTTACATGAAAGCCGGAGAACCCATAGTCAGCAACACATAGAATGGTAAATTCAGAATTGGACTATTAATTTTTGAGTCAAAGTTTTTTTTTTCTCTTTCCCTTTAAACTTGTGATCATATAATTTCTTTTTTACTTTATGCACTCTGTGACTGAGTTATCAATTACTATAAAGTCATTAATCTTGGAAAATAAAAATAAAATCCTAAGCCCGCCAATTGACTGAACGGACCCCCTCTTAGCCAAGGGAACCCCAGAGAAAAACCTTAAAAACTGAGTACTGGCCATGATGAGATAGGAGGTCAAATATGCCTTTTTAAACCGCCTCATTTAGGCTTTCTTCCTTAAGGGTTAAGCAGAAACCAGCCCCTTTGTTATTTGTTATTTATTTATTATTCCTTTATTTATTTATCTATTTATTTTTGAGACGGAGTCTTGCTCTGTCGCTCAGGCTGGAGTGCAGTGCTGCCATCTCGGCTCACTGAAACCTCTGCCTCCCGGGTTCAAGTGATTCTCCCGCCTCAGCCTCCCCAGTAGCTAGGATTACGGGTGTGTGCCGTCACGCCCGGATAATTTTTATATTTTTAGTAGAGAGGGGGTTTTACCATATTGGCCAGGCTGGTCTCGAATTCCTGACCTCAGGTGATCCACCTGCCTCAGCCTCCCAAGCTCTAGGACTACAGGCATGAGCCACCACGCCTGGTCAGAAACCAGCCCTTTTGAAAGACTCCCTCCCCAACTGGTATCAACCAACTGCCTGATGCACGCCCCCCATCCTGCCCCCGTTACTGGTAGAAGGTGTCCAAGTGACCTAGTAGTTAGACATTTCCTCTTCAAATTGTAGCCTAGTCCACCTCATTCAGCCTCTGTTGCTGTTATAACAAATTACCTGGGAGGCTCAAGGGGCAAATTTCTTTCTTACCTCTTCCAGTGTGTGTGGCTGTCAGCATTTCTTGGCTCGTAACCATATCTCTTTCTGTTCTGTGTTCACATTGCCTTCTCTGTATCTGTCTTCTCCATGTGTCTGTTTTGTAAGGATCCTTGTGATTGCATTTAGAACCAACCTAGATAATCCAGGATAATCTCCTCTCCATCCTTAATTTAATCATATCTTTTGCTATGTAAGATGATATTCATTTGCTATGTAAGTGATCCAGGGATTAGGAGATGGACATCATTTAATCCACTACATTTAACAAATGCAGAAATGCTTTCTTTTTAAATTCACAGTTCTATATAATAAATTACCTACCTGTTACACATTTGAGGCAATCAAATATACAAGTTTTGTGCCTAATAAGTTACCAATTCTGAGGACCGCCTTTTTCACCCATAATCTGAGCCACAGTTTTAGAATGAGCCTACTCTTTGCAGAACATAAAATCCTTTACGTTTTCATATACACTGTATTCTACAGTTCCCTACTGTATACATAGTTGCTTGTCTCAAGAAAAACATGAAGCAGCCGGGTGCGGTGGTTCACGCCTGTAATCCCAGCACTTTGGGAGGCCGAGGCAGGTGGATCACGAGGTCAGGAGATCGAGACCAACCTGGCTAACACAGTGAAACCCCGTCTCTACTAAAAATACAGAAAAATCAGCCAGGCGTGGTGGCAGGCGCTGAGCTACTCTGGAGGCTGAGGCAGGAGAATGGCGTGAACCCGGGAAGTGGAGCTTGCAGTGAGGGGAGATCACGCCACTGCACTCCAGCCTGGGCTACAGAGCAAGACTCTGACTCGAAAAGGAAAAAAAAATGAAGCATTCAAGTAGAGAGGTTCCTAAGAGTAAACCAGTCGCCCAATTTTACAAATGAGACAACCCAAATCACATGACTATGATAACAGAGCTGCTGTAGAATCAAGAGGTATGACCCCTATTCACCAGCTTTTCCTGATATATTCTATATTTTGTTTCCTTTTATCTAACGCACCAAAGGTGTTGTTCATTTGTTTCTTCAATCAATACATATTTGTTAAGAGCTCATGAAGTACTGGGCACTACATTATGATTATCTAGAGTATATAAAAATTATAAAACGTTCCACTATTGAAAAATTGTTGCTTATTTGCCAGCTTATATTCTAGTGCTCACTGCTTTAAGAAATCCTATGCTTCTGTTGGTCAGTTCCTCAAGGAGAAAGAAAAGTGGAAAACCCCAGCAGAGGTTTTCTTACTCCTCCAGGTTTTCCCCTTTCTCTCTGCATTAGGAGCAGGACCTTTTCCTTATTCTGAAAACCCCACAGCTAAATGCCATTTCCTTTGCTGGCTGATCGCCTGACTGCATCCTTACTCCAGGAAGCTCCAGAGACAGACGTGTGCTCTGCCTTCACATAGGAAGCTGCACATCAGTCCACAGCCACTGGAACGAGGGGCTTGAGTTGTCCTTTATCCAGAAGTCACGAAAAGGATTTGTTCAGAGTCAGCTGTGTTTTGTTCTTGGCTCCACTTGCAATTTATCCTCCATGTTGCAAGATGGCGGCTGGCCAGTTAGAACAGGAGAATGTCATCAGGGGCTGTTATTAACAGTCCACGTGGATTAGAAATAATGTAATGACTGGGCCTAGTTAGCAAAAGATTGGCCAGTTGATCTATGAAGCCCAGACAAGTTTCCTATGGGTATCAGCCTAAGAATTCTCTCTCTGTATATATTTCAATAAATAAACATAGGCAAGAACCACCTCTTAGGTTTGCTGGCTAAGATGAGAATACATGATTCAACTTGCTATGTTTGGGTGCTTAATAAGGCTCACTAATCTAGAAACAAGGTAAAAGTACATATCAACAAATACCTGCAAAATACTATGTTGTAACTAAATATTTACAAATCTGCCTCCTCCTTTAGACTATACAGTCCTTAGGGACATAAGCTGTGTTTTTCCCCTACTGGTTTCCTTTGTGCCTAACACAGGACCAAGCCCACAAGAACAACTCTCTAAATGCTTATCCTTGTTGAATTCAGTCCATCTGTACTGTGGGGCAGATATATGACAGGTTTCTTTCCCATGGATCATTTATTCTATTTCCACTGAAATGTTACTCTTGGCTTGAATATTTTCTCTTCATCAGAATATTATTAAAGTAATAGAAGAAAATGCCATACAAAATGTGGTTATTTAGGACTGAATGGCTTAGTCATTGTAATTCTTTTATCTATTATTATCTATCTGTCACACAGTTTGTCCTGGCTGCTTGTAATATTATGGCTTTTCCAAAAAAGAAATGGAGTGTGTGCACATGCATGTATGCTGTACATGTATGTGTGTGTCCATGCATGTCTGTGTGTGGACATGATGTGTGTGTGCATGCATGTATGGTGTGTGTGTGTGCACACAGAAGTATAGCAAATACATATGGATTTGTAAAAGATTTCCTAACAAAATTGCATCTTTGGTTACTTTTCCAATTTTTTTCTGATATGAAGAAGCACCAGGATGAATCATCTACAGTGGCTGAGGACTATTGATTATGTTTGATAGGAAGGACATGACACCACCCATGTGACTTCTTTTGAATGGTATTAATTATGGGAGTCATTACTGTGTTCTAGTGCTCTAGTGTCTATCATCTACCACACAAATTCAAATGCAGCCTCATCGGATGGTTTCTTAGACCATCTAATTAGACCACGTGACATGGCAGCATGTTGGGAACATGATCAATGGGAAGAGCTCTAGGATAAATTACTTCTGCTTGAAAAATATATGGCCTACCTGGGTAAAAATGTAATTGTGACTGTAGAAATGGAAGAAATCAATTATAAAAATAATGATTGCCTCAGACTGTTTATAATGAATTCAGTATTTTTTTATTTGCTAAGTTCGTGAGCAAACTGGAAAGATAGATTGAGAGGAGAAATGGAGTACATGAAGGTTTAAGGATGATCAAATGAACTAATTTTCTTCTTTAAGTTAATGTTTTGAGTGTACATAAAGGTAAATGAATTATGTTCAAATATGCTGATACATTGTCACAAACAGAAAATACCCATCCACCCATATCAAGTCACTGAACATTACCAGCATCTTAGACCCTTGCAATTGGGCCCCTTTTTGAGCTGCCATCCCCCACCTTCCATCCCATATGACTGTCTTTACTTTTAACCTCATACATTTATTTTGAAGCTGGCATTATTTTGGTGGGGGAGGGGACAAGTGCAGGCAGAGTAAAAGGATGAAATGAGTATTCAGATCATTCAGAATAAAAAATCCTCTAGAGAACAAAAAAAATGAAGAATAGTGAATTGGTGTTGGTTTTGGTGAAGCAGCAGAAATGGAAATAGTAGGCAAAGAAGAAAAGTGATCTATATACGAATAATATAAAATGATTTTTTCAGGGGTCATATTTAAAAACATAGTTTGGTTATTTTGAAAGTCATTTTACGAGTGCATATGTGGCCTTCTTGATAGATTAGAAGTACTTCAGATACGAAGATTGCTAGAATCTGTTCATAGTAATTTTTCCAAAAAGCATTTGGATAGTGCTAATATTTGGATATTGCTAATATTTAAAATTACAGGCTGAGATAGTGCTAATATTTAAAATCACAGGCTGGGATAGTGCTAATATTTAAAATCACAGGCTGGGATAGTGCTAATATTTAAAATCACAGGCTGGGCATGGTGGCTCACGCCTGTAATCCCAACACTTTAGGAGGCCGAGGCAGGCGGACCACCTGAGGTCAGGAGTTCGAGACCAGCCTGGCCAACGTGGTGAAACCCCATCTCTACTAAAAATACAAAAATTATCCAGGTGTGGTGGCAGTTGCCTGTAATCCCAGCTACTTGGGAGGCTACGGCAGGAGAATCGCATGAACCTGGGATGCTGAGTTTGCAGTGAGCCAAGATTGTGCCATTGCACTCCAGCCTAGGCAACGAGAGCGAAACTCCTTCTCAAAAATAAATACATACATAAATAAAATAAAATCACATGGTAGTGTAATATATAAGACCATGAAGAAAACATTTAGGGATAGATAGACAAAGCATGTTATTTGACTGCCAACAGTGGTTGTACAATGGACATGAATGGCATCTATTCTCAAACAGAGCACCTGAACATAGATATGCCCTGGCCATGGGTGCTGAGGAGGAAGTTGGCTGCTGGGGACCTTCTACAGGAGAGAATAAAGGAGTTTTAGAGAGAGGGATGCAGTTCTGCTTCCTGGAATTGAGGTTTCACTTCCATGAGAAATAAGCAGTGATAAATAGTGAAAAGTTCAGAATGGGGAGATTCAAAAAAGATTTGAAAATCAGCATTCTTGCCAAATGAAGCTTCTATGGAATGGAGGTGGTAGAAGAGGAGAGGGTTGGCCTGAAAGAGCTACTCATAGCAGGTGTATGAGAACCACGTGAGCTTCACAGGGGTGATTGCCACCTCTCTCTTTTCTTGGGCCTAGGCAAGTTTTAGAGGAGTTCGCAAGCATTGTCACGAGGCCAGTGTGCTCGCCTCTGGAATGGCCTGAGGGGGAATGGCCTGGGCTTGTACATGCCCCGAGGGCTCTCCTGGGAGCCTTCCCTTTTCCCAGTCACTGTTCGAGCTACAGAAGCAGTGCACTCATTGGATGTCTGTTCTTGACATAGCTTCTCTTTCTACATTAAAAAAGAATCATTATTGCACGTTGGAAAGCAGTGCTCATCAAAAGCAACTTTTAGAACCTATTTTATTGTTCCTTTAAATGTTCTCTCCCTCTGAAAATGCCCTGGAGAGGCTAGCTGCTGCTCTTCCATTTCCCAACATCAGGGTATTCTCCACATCACTGAGTGGAGATGACTCCAGATGTGTTTGAAGACCGGACAATTCACCTATACTGTGTAGGAAATTACCTCCTTAATTACCTGGTAGAATTGTCAGCAGACATGTTCATCCGATGACAGTACTGCAGTTTTCTATTAATAATTTGCAGACTTTTATCTAACCTGCACTCATGTACAGATTATTAAAAGTTTTAAAATGTAACTGATCAGTATTGATCAATCATTGTCTTGTTTTTTTTACAGTATATATGTCTAATCATATTTTTTAAAGCCAAGAGAACTGGTTGAATGAATGTTTATTTTCCTGAAGATATTTTTAAGATGAAGCTTCCTAATGGCCTGTAAACTTTGCATATGTATGTAGTTTGATACATATTGTCACATTTGAAAATCTTGTGAGTTATAACTGGTTTTATACAAAATATTGAATAGTGGAAATTGTATAATTACAATCATGTAATTAAAGGTATTAACCCAACAACAACAACAACACCAAAAAAAAAAAGAGAGAGAGAGAACCACCTGAGCTTGCCTAATAAGCATAAAGGGATGTAATGCAACTTATGCAGTGAAACATCACATATGTTCACCATTCCTTTTCCTTCAAAGAATGTACTCAGGACTTTTAAAAACTAGCAGCTTTGTATCATTTAATTGTACAATGATCTTTGTTTCAAGATCATTGTACAATTAAATAGCAATATTGAAACATTTTTGGTAACTGAATGCTCATTTGAAGCATTCTTGGCATTTATCTTGATGTAGTCTGTTTAAACCTTTTCCAAAAGTTGTGCCAGTTGATGCAATTCTTAAAAGTACCGAACACAGCCCATTGAAACTGCCCCCATGGTACTAAAGAAACATATCTAGAGATGATTTAGTAAAAGAGCCAGTGTCGTTTGATGACTCTCTGCATTCTGGGTCTTGGTATCTGGGTAAGAAACTTGTCAGACATGTTGTCTCCTTGATTCCAGCTGGTGTTTTATCTCCCATTTTCAAGGAAGGAAATTATTGGGGAGAAACATAAGCAGCATGATGCATGCTGCCAGCCACAAAAGGCCCTGCCAAGTCCACAATCAATAATATGCCAATTTGTTTTCAAATGCTTTTTGTACTGATTGTGTGAAAAGGTCTGTAAATGTATATGGCTTATCTGCACTGTGGTCTGAATTATATGGGATGGTGGCAGTTGGTTAGCAGTGGGATATCAGTGTGTCTAAGTTTCAAAGAGAAGATTATGAGGCCAGACGCATTCCCATTGCAGGTTTGCATCTGCACATGTTGTGCCCCTTAGAGTCAGAGGGAACACAGAGCTCATTGGATCACTAAGGGAAAAAGATATGGCACAATGGGGGAGGCTGTGTCTCAGGATCTGAAATTCTACATCTAAAAATGTCACCTAACCTGTTAAAATGGATCGACAAATGACAAGTGCAATCAAATATCAAAGTCGATGGGCTGGATTGATGGTAGCATTGAGTCAGCATCTCCCTACACAGAAAATGTTTAAAGATCGACTTCACACATAGAAATACAAACTGCGCTTTTGAAAATTTGAAATGGAAGTTATGCCTTAAAACTAATTCTTGCTATAACAAATGGAAAACTAGTTATCTTATCTTGTTTGTACATAGACATAAGCAAAAACACTTTTAAGCCCAAACTCTTACTCGATGTTGTATTTTATAGAAATGTAGTCTTTTATATCAAGTAGTATATCAGAGTTCAGTCAGAGAAGAACCACTAAGGTATATATAACATTTGTTAATATATATACTATTGATTATATAATACTTAATAATATAAGATACAAAGCCAGATGATGTGTAATATGTTTATAAAGGGATTTATTCCAGGGACTTGACCTCACACAGCTGTGAGAGCTAGTTAAGCAGTATTGGTGAGGCTGCCACCTTCATGCCTGATCTGGACCTTGACTTTTGCAGGGAAGGCAATTGGGAAGGACAGATAAATATAAAGAGAGAGAGAGAGAGAGAGGATGGAGCTGAAACCAACGTACATGCATTGGAATCCACAAGGATAGACTGGACCCTGGGTCAGTCTCTCGATAACTCTAACTTCAACTTTGTAGATGTCCTTCATGAGAAAATGGGGCTCTCTCAGAGAAATAAAACATACACCTTGACCAAAACTTGAAGAGGATGAGGGAGAAACCAGGGTGAGGTGGGACAACTGCAGGCCCAGCTGCTGCCCATTCCAAAGAGACGTGCCAGCAAGGCAGCAAAAACATGTGGGCAACAGGGGTCCCTGGTACACATATGGGTCCTGCTTCTCTCCCACCTTCCAAATATTGCATAAAATGTCTTTTCTTCTACCATAATGAGAAAGATACTGGGATGGGAATTCTGGAAACCATAGTTTAGTCTAGTCAAGGTGACACATGACAAAGCCACCACAAACTTATTACAACTGTCTCATGTACAATAGAAAACATACCAGTCTTTCCTTCCAAAAAAGGATGATGCTTGTTTTTCTACGTCATGCTTTTTCTTTGATATCCAGTAATACTGAGATATAAAGCTTAACTGCTATTAACATACCTTATGATAGCTAGTAGAGGAATGGGAGAGAGGACGAAAAAATTTTTAATAACTGCAAACATATTAATATTAAAATAAGGAAAATGTTCATAACTATTTAGTTCTCATTTCTATAAATGGTTGTGTGGTCATAGCTAGGACTAAAAACTTCCTCCTTCCACGTCCCATTCTGTATCTCCTTTGCCTCCAGCAAGCCCTGGGTTCTTACATGTAGGATAACTTAAAACTTCTTCCTGAAGAAGTCTTTCCTGTATTCAATTGTTGTAGTCTTTTCATGGACTTAAATCACAGGACCTGGGCATATTAAAAGGCACCCTGTATTTATCAGATCAATAGCTTCATACTAGGACCCAGAGGTTGTGTTGATTTGCTTCAATAGTAAAACCACATCTGAAAAAGCAGTTGAAATTTGAGTCACAAGTTAAGTTTTTGGTGTTAACTATAATTCACTGATATTTATTTGTCTTCTGCCCAGGCCAAGTGAGTGAGTTAAATGGGGATGTGCTGAGAATCACCAGCCCTACATATTTCAAGTCCTCAGTGCTGGCGCTAATCTCTGCAATCTCTTGAAATGTGGTATCACTTTTTGTTTATTATTTAGGTAGACAGAGGCAGTTCCAGTGGCTTCTAAGAAGTCTTTTCTACCATAATCACCCTCACTCCACAGGCAAAAATATTGAGAGTGGTTTAGTGAGGCAGTGGTGGCTTAGGATCTCTCATGAGATTACAATCAAGGTGTTGGTAGGGACTTCACTCATATGAAGGCTGGACTGGGGCTGGAGGATCTGCTGTAATCAAGACAATGAAGAAATGATCAAAGGATTAACATAGATCAATTGAATGATAGAGTCCAGAAATAAACCTACATGTATATGATCAAATGATTTTTGCCAATGAATTCAGCGGGAAAAAGAGGTGGTATTGAAACAATTGGATATCTATATGGAAGAAAAGTTAGCATCAAGCCTTACATTACATCAAACTCCAAAATTAACTCAAAATGTCACATAAACCCAAATGTAAACGCTATAAAACTTCTAGGAGAAAGTGAAATATTTGTTATTTTTCTATAGGCAAATATTACTTAGGACACAAAAAGCATTAACCATTAAGGAAAAATTGACAAACTAGACTTTATCAAAATCAAAGACACTTTTTAAGAAAAGGAAAATGAAAGCCACAGAGTGGGAGAAAATACTTACAATATATGTATCTAAAAAAGGCCTTGTATGCAGAACATATAATGATTTGGTAAACCTCAATAAGAAGGTCAAAAACCCTTGAAGGATTGTAAAATATTTGTACAGACTTTTACACAAGAAGAGAAATGAATGTTAAGTAAGCTTATGAAAAGATATTGAGCATCTTATCAATAAAATGTACATGAAATAACCACTACACATCCATTAGAATGCATAAAATTTAAAAGACTGACAGTACTCAATGTTAGTGATGATGTGGTACAACTGCAACTCTTAGCCATTGGTGGGAATGAAAGATGCTAAACCACTTTGAAAACAATTTGGCAGTTTCTTAAGAAGCTAAGCATACACCTCAGATATGACCCAGTCCTTTCATTCCTGTGTATTAGTCAAGAGAAATAAAATTTAACAACATGTAATGACTTGTATACAAATATTTACAGCAGCATTATTTACAATAGCCAAAAACTAGAAGCAACTCAAATGTCCGTCACACGTTTTCTCCCATTTACCAGGTTCACTCTATTGATTGTTTTGGTGTGCAGGAACTTTTTAGCTCAATGCAATCCCAATTGTCTATTTTTACTTGTGTTGCCAGTGCTTTGGAGGTTTTTATCTAAAAAAACTTTGCCCAGACTAATGTCCTGTATTTTCCCCAATATTTTATTCCTGTAGTTTCATAGTTTCAGGTCTTACATTTAAGTCTTAATCCATTTTGAGTTGGTTTACGTATATGGTGAATAAGGACCTAGCTTAATTTTTCTGCATATAGATATCCAGTTTTTCCCACACCATTTATTAAAGAGTCTGTCCTTTCTCCAGTGTATGTTCTTGATGCCTTTGTCGACCAGTAAATGGATAAGCAAAGTTGGTATATCCATACAATAGATATGACTCAGAAATAAAAAGGAATAAATTACTGATACAGCAATGATCAGTAGAATGATCAGGAGAAATATCAGAATCATTATGCTGAGTGAAAGAAGCAAATACGAAATAGTATGCACTATATGATTCCATATATATTAAATTCTAGAAAATGAAAACTAATTTACAGTGACATAAACAGATAAGTTGTTGCCTGGTGCCAGGAACTGAGAGAGGGATGGATTGTGAAGGGGCATGAAAAAAACTTTAGAGGTAATGGAGACATTCTGTATTTGGATTTTGGCAGTGATGTGATGCATCTTTCAAAACTCATTGAGTTGAATATTTTATGGATGTAGCTTATTTTACATAATTATACTTCAATTTTTTTTTCTTTCTTGACATGGAGTCTTGCTCTGTCACCCAGGCTGGAGTGCAGTGGCACGATCTCCACTCACTGCAAGCTCTGCCCTCCGGGTTCACACCATTCTCCTGCCTCAGCCTCCAGAGTAGCTGGGACTACAGGCACCTGCCACCATGTCCAGCTAACTTTTTGTATTTTTAGTAGAGGCGGGGTTTCACTGTGTTAGCCAGGACAGTCTCGATCTCCTGACCTCATGATCCACCCTCTTCGGCCTCCCAAAGTGCTGGGATTACAGGCGTGAGCCACTGCCCCCGGCCCAGGGTGTTTTGTTTTGTTTTGTTTTTTGTTTTTTGTTTTTTTAAAGGAACTAGTAAAAGAAACTCGTCTCCAAATGTTGAACAAAATTCTAGTAATTCCTAAAAACGCCCTGCTCATTGTCTCTATCTTTGAATTCACTTTGTACCTGAATTTTGATGGCCTTAAAAGCACGGATCTTGGCCGATCGATGCACAACAGGGGGAAAATACCGAGTTCACAAGCATATTGTATTGTCTCTGTTGACATCATTCCAAAGTGGGCTCTAAACCTTTACATCAGTTGAAGTTTTTCATTATGTAGAATTTGTTTTTCTTCCATATCTATTGTGTATATATTTAGTGAGTGAAGATCAGGATGGGGTGTGTGTGTGTGTGTATGTGTGTGTGTGATATTCTAATTAAAGTTTGTTTCCATGTACACATGGGAGTGTAGCTTTTATGTAATAAAGATGATCTTTGACAAAAGAAGTGAGGTTAGCCTGTAAGGTCAACCAGTTCTCTGCAATTTGTTAAAATACAGTCAGATTTAGGAAGATACAAGAGTAGACACGCTGCATGCCGTAATTTCTAATATGCAATGAAGCTGGACTTAAATCTTGGGACTGTTGAACAGAGACTACTAAATTCAATCTTCTATGTAATGAAAGAGAAAAGAAGTGCAAAGAGATTGTAGAAATCAGTATTTGCACCAAACGCTGAAAAGTCCATGTAGATGAATGACGAAGAGGGGCCCAGAGGGTTTGTGTGGGCAGCTAATGGGGCAGGACGTGCTGATTTGCAGCATCTGCAGTGTGATTTCTGCACTGGGATCAGACACTCTAGGTTTCCATCCTAGAGTTGTTTTCAGATCAGTCTTCAAAGTGAAAACAGCAGCCTTTGCCACTCTCTGGTCCTATCCTACGTCTTTATTTCCTGTTTCCCACATTGTATGATTATTAGTGTATGTCTGCTTTTATCCACTAGATTTTCATAACTTTAAGGGCAGAGATTGTGGTGTGCCTGCCTGCCTTCCTGCCTGTCTTCCTGCCTTCCTCCTTTCCTCCCTTCCTCCTTTCCTCCCTTCTTTCCTTCTCTCCTTCTCTCCTTCTCGCCTGCCTTTGTTTGTTTTAACACCACTGTACACATTGTCTACTTGCATGCCTGGCACAGAAGAAACTCTTAATAGGTTTCTTGAATAAATGAATGAATGATTGGTGACATGTGTTATATATAAATATACACATATGTGTACATATTGTATATAATTATATGTATATACTGATTGGTATTCTATTATTAGTTTTGTGTAATTGTTTTTGTGCAACTGCTTTATCTCTATGTAATACATGCTTTTCTTTTACTAAATATGTACAATTTTATTAAATATTTGCAATGTTAGTTGCTTTCAAAACACTACTTTTTGAGAGAAAATTAATCAGTTTCCCCTTTTCTGTAGTGTTACCTTCCAGCTTATTTGAATGAGCTTGATAATTTTTATGGGTTTTCTGGAAGCACAGCAGAGTCCAATTTTTCATCATTGTACTTTCTAATAATTTGTAGTATAAAATTAAACTGTCGAGAAATCAAAGTACACTGACAATCTTAAAGTCAACACTGAACAAAATGATTGCAACTAATTCATCTTTCTTTAGTTCCTGACTTCCAATTGATGTTTCAGAATGAATTATTTATTTATTTGCTCAAATTTAAGGTCCAGTCGTGAGAAACTTTTAATATGCCAATTGTCACATTTAATTCTCCCTAAAACAAGAGTGAATACTTTGTAGCTTTTTAAAGTCAAAGGATCTTCTAGAAAAAATGAGCAGCTGTCAAAAATGAACATTCTTGCAAAACAGCTATTATTTATAACTGTGCCAAAAAAAGTTATCTCATTTCTTCCCTGAGTTATTTCAAGACACCAGGAATGATAGATAACAGATAAAACGACAGGCAAAGAGTACAATTAACATCTTCACCCATTCCAGCTGGTGAACCCCAGTGAAATCCAGTATTTTCTTCTTCATCTGCATATAAAAAGCTCCTGATATCTCAAATTACTTTTGTGATTCCTTCATCGGATCAGGATTAAATAAAGGATATTGCCTCACAAAATTATTTTGAAATCTTAGATTAGATTTTATGACTTTCTACTTTATAAATACTTGTGAGAAGTTATCAGGGGACTCAAATATCTTCAAATGAATGCAAAAATACCACTTAATCACAATATAAGTAATTAAATCATATAATATGTGTGTATAAGATCAAGACTAAAATGAGTTTTCTAAACTGTATTAATACTCTTGTCAATATACTTGTTTTAGACACTCATAGCCAATTGACTATTTGATATCGACATTAATGATTAAATGGCTTACAGATCTGTTAGACTGAATATAACTTTCAAGTTTTCAATCACCTTATCTGTTTTTCTCATGTTGGCTGCCTTCATAAACCTGTCAAGTTTATCCAGCCAGAAAACATGGGGTGTCTTTGATTCTTCTCTTTCCCTCCTTCTTGCTATACCTCAGTCACATCTAAGTGACAAGTGTCTCACTCGTTCTACTTTTCTGAGCTGCACAGCCACCCGTAACCCAGCTCCAGCTGCTACTCCTGGCCCCTGCTGCTTCCCTTCTTCCTTCCCCAAAGCCATCTCTACATAGTGACCACATTCTAAAAAATAAATCGGATAATGTCACTCCTCTGTTTAAAACCTTTTGGGGGATTTCCGTTGCTCTTGGAGAAAAATGTCCAGATGTATGATGCCCTGCATGATCTGGTTCTTACCTATCTGTCCATTTTCTCTCATACCCTTCACCTCTTGCTCACACTGCCTCCAATGAGCTTCTCAAACAAAAGCGCTTTCCACCTTTGAGGGCTTTGTGTTTCTTTCCTTTACCTAGGATATCCTCCCTAGACTTTGTATAGCTGGTTCCTTTTCTTACTTGAATGTCAGATTAGAAGAAGCAAGGGTGGAATGTAGGAGGGAATGGTGGAGCAAAGACCATATGCTAGGCAGGCAGGATATGTATGTGTGTGTTTGTATAGTATATTATATATATTATAGCATAATCTATTATTCCATTCTCTATTAATGAATGCAGGAATGAAAATCAGTATACACTGCCAAAAGACTTTTTTGGGCTACACATTGAAACAAAAATATTTTCTCATTGTTTTTGATTAAAATAAAATATTCACTTAACTAGGAAAACGTGAGTCTACTATCCAATTAAAATTTTGTTGCATAAAGTACAAGACATTACCTCTCAATGATATGATAGCCCAAGGTACAGTAAGAATCACAGATGGATATTCTGTTCACTCATTTTTGCAACAAATACAGCTTATACATCTATAATAATATATAAATCTTATATATATATAATATATTTATTTACTTAAGAAAAATTCCCAGTAATCTAGGCATGTTAAATTGATTTTCATGCCAGGTAGTTTTAAGGATTCTAAAAAAGAACACACCTGTGCATAAATAGTGAACCTTATTTAATGCAAATCAATTATAGACATTTTAAAATAAAATATTGAAATGGGCCGGGTGCGGTGGCTCATGCTTGTAATCCCAGCACTTTTGGAGGCCGAGGCAGGCGGATCACGAGGTCAGGAGATCGAGACCGCGGTGAAACCCCATCTCTACTAAAAATACAAAAAATTAGCCGGGCATAGTGGCGGGCGCCTGTAGTCCCAGCTACTCGGAGAGGCTGAGGCAGGAGAATGGCGTGAACCCGGGAGGCAGAGCTTGCAGTGAGCCCAGATTGCCCCCCGCCGGGGCAACCTGGGTAACCGCCGGAGACTCCGTCTCAAAAAAAAAAAAAATTGAAATAGTGCAATCATTAATTGGAGTAAAAATAGTACTTGATTTTAAATGTAAAATTTGTGTTTTAAAACAATCTGTGTAAATTATATATTTATATGTAGTAAATTTTCAACATTTAATCATTACTTTTAGGTAAATTTTATATACAATTTCCAACATAATAATAAATTAACTTTATAAATATTGGTCAGGTGTTTATAAATCGATTCAGGAAAACTTAATTTGATGTATTGCTGTAAATGGTCTCTAAATAAAATTATGAAACACTGTATTTACCAAATTACGTTCTTTAATCTTAGAGGAAAAAGATTTATTTCCTGATCTGAGTTTCCAAATAATAATTAGAGGAGGCTTTAATATGAATTTAATAAATGTTAAATTATGCATAATTACAGAGCCAAGGCTAGAGAAAATTTCAGAAATATTTTCTTCCCCAAAACAGAGGCAGCCATCCTGTTGGAGACAGTAAAATAAAGATATCGCCCCGCCTCTTCTCCGTGAAAGTAAGCACAAGATATGGAGAATGACTGCTGAGTGCAGTGGCAATTAAGCCATGAAAAAGAAGTCTGAGAGGCAGAGCCTGTAGACAGCTGAGCCTTCTGAAGCAGGTGGCTATACTGTGCACTGAAGCAAATCACCTCTTGTTTGTAACATGAGGATCGGGGAGCACTATGGCTGTTGGAGCATTCCTTATCTGGCAAAAGATCTGGGTCTAAAAAGGGAAAAGACTAGACATGCTGTTTTTTTCAAAAAGTACACTCTTTATGTGATAAGAGAATGCAAAAAGGAATTAATGTCAAATAATTTAGTAGCTTCAGATTTTGTCAACTAAGAAGAGGCTTTGTTTCCACTCCTGGACATACACATGTGCACATGTTGGCACATGCTGAAAGTTCAGAAAAACTAGTTTCACATAAAAATGAACAACAGATAACTTTCAAAGTGAAATCCTATATAAAATTGTTATAAGAAAAGAAGAGAATAAGGATCAGAATAGTTTCTTACAGTCAAAAACATGTCAGAAAGCTGGCTCCACAAAACTAATCAAAACTGGAACCTACTCTTCCAAACTTAGATAAAATATACTCAGAAATGCTACAAGATATGTTCAGTGCTTACTTTTCATCTGAGAATGAGGGGACCATCACTAACTGGTCCTATCTTGACTCACCCAATTCTAAGTATTTGAGTCTGTCCCTTGAAATATGCTAGCCCTAGTACTAACTCCAGTATTTCTGAAAATGTCCTGTAGCAAGTAACAGAAATACAACCCAAATGAAATTTCATTAAAAAAAGAATTTCGTGATTCATAGCTGAAAACAAAGTGTGAATCTAATGGCTTATGCATGGTTTGAACTGGAAGCTCAAATGATGTGTTGCCAAGACGAACTTTTCTATCTTTGGGGCCTACTTGCCACCCTACCAGGTGCATAGTGAGGCCAGGACTTCCTATGTAATAAGAGAGAGGGTCACCAATAGCTACAGCATTAGTGTTTGCTGTGTCTTAAACCTTAGAGAAGTGTGTGCATCTCTTTCTCAATGGCTCCAGTGAAGATCATGGCTACTGTGGTATGCCCAGCATGGTTCACATAATCACCTTGATTCAATTACTAGAGAGACAATCACAATCACTCTATGTTATCTGATTCAATTACTATAGACCTAACCCAGATCTGCACGCCCTCACTTGTGGCCCTGGGTGGTGGTGGTGTGGTTCTAACAGGATTACATGGATGAAGAGTGGAGACAGACTGGCTTTTAAAAGAATGAGAAATTTCGTTCCTAGAAGAAGGGAGAAAGAATGCTAGAGAAAGAAGTAAACATAAAATTCCTCTACAGGATACCAAGATGAAAGACACATCAACATATTTTTACACATTTTTACAACTTTACAAATTTTTACAGGATTATCATTTTGTAGTCTGAAGAACCCAAATGGGATTTCTGTTTGATATGGTTTGGCCGTGTCCCTACCCAAACCTCAAATTGTAGCTCCCATAATTCCCACATATCATGAGAGGGACCCAGTGGGAAGTAATTGAATCATGGGGGCACGTCTTTCCTGTGCTGTTCTCGTGGTAGTGAATAAGTTTCACAAGATCCGATGGTTGTATAAAGGGGAGTTCCCCTACACATGCACCTAAAGACAAGATCTTTCCTGTGCTGTTCTCTTGATAGTGAATAAGTCTTACAAGATCTGATGGTTTTATAAAAGGGAGTTCCCCTACACATGCTCTCTCTTGACTGCCACCATGTAAGACAGTGCCTTTCTCCTCCTTTGCCTTCCGCCATGCTTGTGAGGCCTTCCCAGCTATGTGGAACTGTGAGTTTATTAAACCTCTTTTGCTTTATAAATTACGCAGTCTCAGGAATGTCTTTTTTGTTGTTGTTTTTTTTTTTTTTTGAGACAGAGTCTTGCTGTCTCGGCCAGGCTGGAGTACAGTGGCACAATGTCAGCTCACTGCAACCTCCACCTCCCGGGCTCAAGCAATTCTCCTACCTCAGCCTCCCGAGTAGCTGGGTTACAGGTGTGTGCCACCACGCCCTGCTAATTTTTGTATTTTTAGTAGAGACAGGGTTTCTCCATGTTGGCCAGGCTGGTCTCGAACTCCTGACCTCAGGTAATCCGCCTGCCTTGGCCTCCCAAAGTGCTGGGATTACAAGCATGAGCCACGGCATCTGGCCAGGTATGTCTTTATTAGTGTGAGAACAGACTAATGCACAGCTTTTATACAGATTGGCAGCCAAACACACACACACATACACACACACAAAAATTGAAGACACATGTAAAACAAAGTGTTGGTCTCCACCCCAGTTAGTCCTGTTTCATCAGCACTTTTTGACAACTAGTTTAGAGCTCCTACATGCAAACTAATATATTCATTTATGTGTTTCCAATACAAAATGAAACATACATCTGACAGTCATTTGATCTGTTTAGACACTACATTGGATTCATGTTTTAACAAAAGTATATGGGGTTTATTTTGACTGAAATTTACCTAAGAGTGTTTATCCATATTTCAAATTAATTACCACATTCCCACTTACCTTCCTGCTCCATACACAGGCATTTCACAGCTGCATTAGGGACGACTTCTAGGTGCTTCAGGAAACTTATGGCTGGGTAGAAAGATGAACAACAGGAGCTCATTGGAAGGCTCCCATTTGTCTTCTACGGTCTTTGTAAGACTATGCAGGTTTATCTTCAAGGCATTTTAAATGCAATGACCAAGTTTCCCAGTTGCCATAATTTAATTCCCAGTCACTCTTCTGCAATAGATCTTTTTTTTTTAAAAAAAAGCTATAAATAAGGAAAATGTTTTAAGTGTTAGAAGACAATTATAATAGTAATTTGTCTTTCTTAAAATTCATAACTCAAAATTAATTAATGTCTGAGTTATGGCTAGTGCTTAAGACTCCAAGTAGTACAATGGAGTTCGAAAATTACAATCATTTATGGACATTTCTTTCTTTTTTTGAGACGGAGTCTCGCTCTGTCACCCAGGCTGGAGTGCAGTGGCGCAATCTCGGCTCACTGCAAGCTCTGCCTCCCGGGTTCACGCCATTCTCCTGCCTCAGCCTCTCCGAGTAGCTGGGACTACAGGTGCCCGCCACTACGCCCAGCTAATTTTTTTGTATTTTTAGTAGAGACGGGGTTTCACCGTGGTCTCGATCTCCTGACCTCGTGATCCGCCCGCCTCGGCCTCCCAAAGTGCTGGGATTACAAGCGTGAGCAACCGCGCCCGGCCTGGACATTTCTTGAATAGCTGAATCGTGTTGGCAGTTTGAGATAAGAATTAGAAATGTTTTCAGATGAAACTGCTGGTTGTCTTCAAGATATCTACTGAAAATTATGGAGTCATTCAAATACAGTCTATGAAATCGCTGAAACCTGAAGAGAGTGTTAAAGCGGGCCAACTGGATTAGTTAATAGATGGGATCTGGGTCAGAGTTAGGGAACTGGGGTTTCTGGACCCAGGTTTACCATTTTACATGGTTAGAATTTAATGTACCCATGCTCTAAAGTGCACATCTAACACACACGGTTCATAAATATTAACTGTCTCTAACTCCCTCTCAGTGAACCAATGAAGATAAAAAAGAAAACATATCCAAAAACTCCAAAAGGAGAAAATTGTGTAAACCAAAGTTAACCAACTAACCTATGAATTCTGAAATTTATCTTCACTCGAACAAAGTTTTACTTAATGATAGAAAAAAAGACTAGGACAGACTTTGTTTGTTTGTTTGTTTGTTTGTTTTACAAAATGCCTATAAAAGTTTTGTCACCCTAAAGGCCATAATGTCCCTTTATACTCCTCCAGAGACAGTTACATGCCTATGTAAGTTATCTTTTACCTCTATTTGAGGATGAAAAAGTAAATTTTCCTAATTAGAGGAGAGTGACATAACTGATACATGTGAGTATGTACATGTATGTATGTATGTGTAGCAGCTATTCATATCAGTATTTGTGCACCCCAGAGAAGAAAGGAAACGTTCCTTTCAGCTCCTCAATCATTCATGAATAACACTAATTAGAAAAAAGTCAACCTGGGCTGCAAAGGCCAGCTCTGTCTTTGCCCCCATGTTCCTCTGATCAACATCAATTCCCCTCCACCTAAGTCTTTGGATTTTGGGTAAGCATAATTTGATGATAATGATTATGGTCATCATCTTTTTCCCCAAGATCTGGCATCTTCAATGCTATGGAAACTAAATTGAAGTTTGGGGATTCTGAGTTTCCTACCCACCTCACTGCATTGTTCTCTCTGAAGAGAAATATGTTTCAGTTCTGAGACAGCTGTTCAGGTGATCACAGATCACAATGCTCAGTCATGGCTGCTGAGATGTCAAATATTCAAAACATTGCTAGGAGTATGGACTATTTGAACAATACAACACAAAAAATTTATTGCACATATGTAAAGCCATGAACTTAACAATGTACCAGTCTTCTCAAGAACACATGAAACATTTATAAAAATAACAATATAAAGAACTTATGAAGCAAGTCACAACAAATTTCAGAAAAATCAGTTCCATATGCCATGACGATGAATTAAATTATTCACTAAGAATCAAAAGAGAAATAGAAAATCTGTATGCATTTTGAGTTAAAAATTACAAATCTACACGACTGTAATTGAAAGAAGTTGCAATTGAGGTTAAAAATACCTAGATCTGAATCCTAAAGGGTTCATAAAGGCATGGAATGCAGCAAATATATTCTTACAGAAAAATGTGTGGGTTTAAATTTCATATTAGAAGATAGGAAGAGGGGGGAGGGACAGCATTAGGAGATATACCTAATGCTAAATGATGAGTTAATGGGTGCAGGAAATCAACATGGCACATGGATACACATGTAACAAGCCTGCACATTGTGCACATGTACCCTAAAACCTAAAGTATAATAATAAAAAAAAAAAAAGAAGACAGGAAGGGAAAGAAGAAAGAAAAATCAGATAACCTAGTAATTACAAGGAAAGTAGGAGGAGCAAACAAACATTTAGGAATGAGAACCATCAAGGCTGTAAGTTGGTACTTTGATAACATAAATAAAACAGAAAAGCACTAGTGACGTTAATTGGAAAATAAGAAGCAAGAAGATATAAATTAACATTAGGAATGAAAAAGGGAACATAAAAATGTCTAGCCAAAATTTTAAAGAATGCTATTACTATATAACTCAGCCAACAAATTTAAAACCTTAAGCCAGTTTTCTCAATCTCAGCCATATTGCTTTTTAGGTTGAATAGTTCTTGGAGAGAGAGAGAGAGAGAGAGTGTGTGTGTGTGTGTGTGTGTGTGTGTGTGTGTGTGTGAAGGTGGGTGGGGCAGAGGACTGCCCTGTACTTAGTAGGGTGTTTAGCAGCATCCTTGGCCTCTATTCACTGGTTGCCAATAGCACCCAAACTTCACCCGCAATTGTCTACAAATGTGGCTAAATGTCCCTGGGAAATAAAAATCACCCCTGGGTGAGAACCACTGACTTAAATAAAATAGGCAACTTCCTAGAAAAATATAACTCACCAAACTCTGCCCAGAAAAAAATAGAAAATTTGAACATTACAGTGCTATAACCATTAAAGAATTTGAATCAGTGGTTTAATATTCCCAGGAGGGAAGCACCAGGCCTGAGATTTTACAAGTAGATTCTACCAAACTTTCAAAATATATAGAAATCTTTCCAGACTAGAGATAAAGAGGGAATATTTCTCTACTCTTTGAAGCTAGTTTAACCTTGAGAAGAATTGTATGAGAAAGAAAAATTATAGGTCAATCTCATGAATATTGATAAAAATCTTAAATTATTAGCAAATGAATTCAGTTTGCTAATATAATACACAGTGATCAAATTCAGATTTTTTTCCTAGAATTTTAAAGTCTATCTAGCATTAGATAATTAATATATCATTCTTTCCATAAACAAATCGAAGGGAAAATGATCATCTCATTATTTCATTCATGTGATATTCTCCAATTGGGCCTGGTGGCTCGCGCCTGTAATACCAGCACTTTGGGAGGCTGAGGTGGGTGAATCACTTCAGGTCAGGAGCTCGAGACCAGCCTGGAGGACATGGTGAAACTTCATCTCTACTGAAAATACAAAAATTAGCCAGGCGTCCTGGTGGGCTCCTGTAATCTCAGCCACTCAGGAGGCTGAGGCAGGAGAATCGCTTGAACCTGGGAGGTGAAGGTTGCAGTGAGCTGAGATAGCACCACTGCACTCCCACCTGAGTGCAGTGTGGGGCAACAGAGCGAGATTCTATCTCATAAAAACAAAACAAAACATATGATATTCTCAATAGTTGCTAAAATTTTTTTGATAAAATTAACAAAATTGTAAACAAAGTATGAATAGAAGGGATTTGTTTTTTAACCAGTAAAGGGTAGCTGCTAAAAACTTAAGAGTAAACCTATTGAGAATAGAAAGCAGAAAATCATGCTCACTACTTTTACATGGTTAAATGTCTCCAGTACATTCAACGATGTACTGGAGACCTTTCAACAATGCACTGGAGACTAGCTGGTGCAGTAAGGCAAAAATAAATAAATAAAATAAAATGTATGTGTATTGAAAAGAATGAATAAATATAATTTACAGATGATCTATCTACCTGCCTAAGACTTCAGAATAAGCTACAAATAAATTAATAGAAATAATAAGATTGTCTACCTCTCTGCCTAGATATGAAATGAAATTACACAAATTAATTGTATTCGTGTATGCCAGTAAAAATCAATTAGAAATGTGTGTGATAAAGTAAAAAACAGCATTTATGGTAGCCACAGAAAATATAAGGTTTAACTGAACAAATTTAACTAAAAAAGTGTAAAACCTGTATGGTGAAAAGTATACAAATTTATCAGACGATGTTAACAATTACATAAATAGAGAAACATACCATGCTTATCACTATGGAGACCCAATATCATTAAGATATCACATCTCCTCTACATTTTTCTACAGATTCAAGCAATCCCTCTCCCAATCTCAGCAGAGTTGACTCTAGAATTTACAGGGAAGAACAATGGTCCAAGAATAGCTAAGATACATTTGCTGAGAAGTTAGGGGAGTTTCCCTATCAGTTATCAATAATTATTTTACAGTTAGCACAATGAGCACAACATGTCTCAGCACTGGGATCTGCAGGATGAAAATGCAGCAGCTCAAAGGGCTCAGTAATGTGCCCAGGTATATGAGGAAACTTGCCATACGACCGAGGCAGGTGGCATTGCTTATGCATCTGGAAAAAATGAAATTGAGTTGTCACCTCACATTATGCACATACATTCTGATATTTTAATGACTCTAATGTAAAAATAAAAGTTTCAGAATTCTTAGAAATTAGAGAAAAATTTTTATGACATCAGATCAGGAAAGATTTCTTAAATCAGACAGAAGCTTTTTAACCATGAAGGAAACAGATGGGCACAACTGATTACATTAAGATTAAGAATTTTTGTTCATCAAAAGAAATCATAAGACTAAAAAAAAAAATAAGCCACATGCACTGGAAGATATTTTCAACATACAAGCAATAAAGAGTAACTATTCAGAATACATAAAGAATGTATAAAATCGTAATCTAAAAGAGCACTATTCTCTAGAAAAAAGGTCAAAGACATAGGCATTTTATAGAAAAGGAAATATGAGTGGTCAAAAACATGAAAATATACTTCCTTATTAGGAGTTAGAAAAATAAAAATTAAAACCAACTGGCTTGCTTAAAATTAAGATTTCTGGCAAATGAGTTGTTAAAGATGCGTATCAACAGGAAGTCTTTTGTACTATTAGTGGGAGTGCAAATTGCTATACCACTTTGGAAAACAATTTGGCATTATCTTGGAAAGATGAGCACTCATACGCTACAGCTCAGCCATTCCACTCCTGGGCTTCTACCAAAGAGAAAGTCTTGCACTTACGTGTCCCAGGAAACACAAAAAGAATGAACCCAGGAGCATTGTTCCTAGTAGGAAAAACCTGGGAACAACTCAAATGACCATAGCTAGGGAAAAGGATAAATGTTAAAAATCTACAAAATGGAATAATCTACAGAAATGAAAACGTTTTCATTTGTTTCATTTCAAGCGTTTCATTTGTTTGAACCCACAACTTCAAACAAAAACTTAGGTCATTTTTGGAAAAAGAGGAAAAGTAGATTGCAATAGTTCATATATGGTGTGACATCGTTTCTATGAAGCTAAAAGTTGAACAGCACTAAATAACATTGCTTAAGTATACAAAAGTGTCTAATAAAGATATACTAAATAAAAAACGAAGGGCATGATCCACACTGAAGTGGAGATAATGTTGTGGGCAGGCGAGGGGATGAGCTAGGAAAAGAACACGAGTAGATATAAGGCTTATGAAATGTTTTAGATTTTATACATTGCGAGAGTGGGTTCATGGGTGTTTGTGGTATTATTATGTTCCATAGCTTATGAATATGTTAGGAATAGTTTTGTATATATCATGTATTTAACAATTCTTAAAGTAACCTGAATCATGAGCTTGCGAGGCCAGCATGGCTCTCTTTTTTAAGAGCAAATGCACACAGGCTGATTGATAGAATATTGTGTAAGTCATGAAAATTGGGCCTGAAACTAACATGGGAAGAAGATGAAAGCAAGAAAAAATAATTTCTGAGGAAAATCTGGGAGTCTGATTTTGCCTTTCCCTACTAGAAGGCCAATTTCACCCTTTTAAACACAAACAAAAGTTGGAAGATTTGTTATATGACTTTGAAGTGTGGTTTAGAACCAACACTCCTAGTATGTCTCAGGCAGATAATGAGATATTAGCTGTAAATTAAACAATTTTTGTTCCTAGAATACACTGAAATGGAAAGAAAACAAAGTCAGTTGATAGGTGACTGAGCAAGCATCTCAGCCTTTCTGTGAAAATGGAACTTGGGACATTTCATTACATCCACCACCAAAATGAAAGATGCCTCCAGCCCCAATGAGATCAAAGTGTGTTACTCTGAATGAACAATGGTAACAGTGTCTCATATGTTCAAGAATGGAGAAGTGTGTGTGTGTGTGTGTGTGTGTGTGTGTGTGTTGGGGTGGGGTGGGTGGACCTGGGGGGAATTTTCTAGGCTTGCAGCTGTGTGATCAATATGTCAATGAAATATTGGTGCCTTGTTCTGAAATTTTCTCCTTCAGATCTCTCATTTGTAGAAATATTTACTTTTTATTTGATCCTGGGACATCTAAACTTCATTGCATGTGCCTGTTTGCCATTTTTTCTGACTTTATTCTCCAGATAAAGAACAGGCAGGCTTTTGGATTTTGATTTTATCACTTCTGAATTGAGTGATCGCTGGGACATGTTTGTGCCTCAGTAGCAGAGGAGTGAGAATGAATACCTGAGTCACTGGATTCTTAAGAGGATTAAATGAATTACCACGTGTGAAGTGCTTGGTTCAGTGCCCAGCACACTGTAGGCACTCAATAAATGCATATTCTTGAGGATCACCTGAGGCCAGGAGTTTAAGACCACCCTGGGCAACATAGCGAGACCTTGTCTCAACAAAATTAAAAATTAAAAAAAAAAAAACCAGGGTGGTGGTATATGCATGTAGTCCCAGCCACTCCAGAGGCTGAAGTGAGAGGATCGTTTGAACCCAGGAGTTTGAGGCTGCAGTGAGCTATGATCGCACTACTGCACTCAGCCTGGGGGACAGAGAGAGACTCTGTCTTTAAAAATAAACAAATGAATAAATGCATGTTCCCTGCTTCTTCTGTATTTTTGTGGCTTCACATCCAGTCTAGAGAGTGGATCATAGCCTGGGAGATGTGCAGGGGATGTTTGTGATCACATGTAACTGGCATCTTCATTTTAAACAGTTAAGCTAAGGCTACCCAGGGTGTCAAGGCTTTGCTGCAGAAAATGTGGCCAGGAGGAGGCCAGCAGAACTAGAACTCCAATGTCATCTCACAGTAGGGCCTGCCTTGCCTTGCTCTAGTATATGAAAAACTACTTGTTTCTCCTGGCAGGTGATCAACTTGCTTGTACATATTTGCCTCATGTCCATGTGCATGCAATCTGACAATTCACCTGAATGGCTGATAATTAAAACAGCTCTTAAAGAAACCTTTCTTAAGTCTTACAATTTTATTAATACATTTCAGTTCATTTCTCAGGAGTAATTAGCAATTATCTGATGGATAGTTTTGCTCTAGTAGAGAGCTGAATTTCATTTTTTTCTTTATGAAATACTTCCACTTCATAATTTATTACATATATAATTAATTTCATCTGGCTTTAAAAATTTGACAATGGCTGTATTTCACCCCACTGGTTTATTCTGTACAAATTCAGTTGAATTCCTTTAAAAGTGGTGACAAAAAAGTTTTCTTAAGAAAAAGGCCACGATGTTCATTTATTCATCTGTAGCTTTTGAGGGAAATATTCCTGGAAAAAATTTAGGAGGTTATCTTTTCCTGTCCTACTTTTCCAAAATACTTAGTAAACAAATATTGTCACTATTTTAGGATTCTAGAATTTATACATGGAAAAAGATTTTCGAAGGAAGGTAAATATTTCTCCCCAAAGAAATCTGAAGCAATGATGTTCTACATAAGTTCACTTCTTTCTAATGTGCCTCAAATGAAGAAAGCATCTTAGAATCACAGAAATGCAAAATTTGAATGGATGGAACCCAAGAAGATGCTTCATCCATCCTTTAACATGTAATTGTAATTGATAGTGGAGAGGAATGAGCGTAAAATAATCCTGCAGAAATCCCACGCCCAAACTCCCAGGGCAGGAAACAGTCTTTCAAAATTGTTAAAGGTATAAAAACTTCTGTGTGTGTGTGTGTGTGTGTGTGTGTGTGTGTGTGTGTGTGTATAATTATATATATAATAAATAAAATTGTATATATATATATAGTTTTTTTTTTTTGACGGAATCTCTCTCTGTCGCCCAGGCTGGAGAGCAGTGGCGCGATCTCTACAGGCCTCCGCCACCATGTCCAGCTAATTTTTTTGTATTTTTTTAGTAAAGACTGGGTTTCACTGTGTTAGCCAAGGTGGTCTCGATCTCCTGACCTCGTGATCCACCCGACTCAGCCTCCCAAAGTGCTGGGATTACAGGCAGATTACATACATACTGCACCCGGCCCCTTCTGTATATATTTTTCATGTCTCTAATTTTGACCCTTTATATGAGTTGGTATAGATCTTGAAGCTAATACAGCTCACTGTTTCAGAGGCTAGAGAGAAATCTGATAGAGTCTTAGCATTAAATGACATGCAATTGGAAAACAGTTTTTTTCCAAGGGATGCTAAAGAGACTTGTGCACAGAAATTTAAAACATACTAACCCGAGACAATATAGGTGAAATTATACTGTCAAATGTGAGGAACTATGTTTGATGATATTTATGATTATTATCATCTTCTAGTTCTGTTGATCAGGACATTAGCTTTTATTAATAGATAATATCTCTATTTGAGTACAGCTTAAAAGCAGCTTGCCAAAGGTCTATTTCTTTCATTTCTATCTAGAGCACAGAAGATCTGTTACAATTATTTTTTCGCAGAGCAAAAATAACATAAATTTCTTTAAAATGTGAGTGGGATTTGACTGGTATTGCTGATGCATTACCTGGAGGATACAGTCCAGCGTGCCTCAGTTACCAGCCCTGAGGGCTTCATCTGCCCAGGTGGCAATAGTGGCATGCCAACCTGGACATGGTTTATGAACCATTATATTTTTTCACCTAACTACTCTATATTTAGTGTTCTTATTTTATTTAAAAGCCAAGAAAACATATAGTCTGTTTGTAAATATCAATCATCACTTTTTTTTAACTAAAAAGAAGTTAAATTTGTGAATCAGACAACTGCGGGAAGTCCCCATGACTTGTGAAAGAGATGCACAGAAATTTCACTCACTTTGGAGATGGATGTTTGCAAACAGAATGGGCAAGATTTCTGTTTTTAGTTTAGGTTTATCACCAAGATGTTGCAGTCTTAAAAATGTGTGTGAAATTTGGGAGAGGTGGCGTGCGCCTGCAGTCCCAGCTACCGGAACAGCTAGGATAGGAGGATCACTTGAGGCCAGGAGTTTGAGACCAGTATAGACAATGTAGTGAGATATCCGTCTCTAAAAAATAATTTAACAAGAAATTTATAAAATGAAACAATGAGCTTAATTAAAATGTGATTTATCCTGCCTGATTTGAGAGATGTTGGTAATTTCACCTATAATTCACACTTAATAAATCATCAGATTATTACTATTTAGAAAATTGCTAATATTAAAGTCTCACACATAAGAGTACTTTTTTTTTTTTTTTTTTTTGGGACGGAGTCTCACTGTCTCCCAGGCTGGAGTGCAGTGGTGCAATCTTGGCTTACTGCAAGGTCCACCTCCTGGGTTCACGCCATTCTCCTGCCTCAGCCTCCCAGTAAGAGTACTTTTAATGTAACTATTAAATATATTTTTGTTAATTATATATAGATACTATTTCCCTTTGAATAGCACTAGTTATTAAAATTTTTCTACCTCCCATGTGCATTGTAGTTGGTTTTTATTTTGCAGGTTTTGTGTAAGTCTCACAAAAATGTTTATTAATTTGGAAACAAAAAAGATTTATCTCTTAACCTTGGCATATCCCATGTAGAAGTTATCTGATGCCTGAGAATCAAGCTACTTTTATATCTGGAAAACATGTTACTTATTGTGTATAAAATAGCATATAAAATGATTATGCATTTTAAAAATACAATGTTCTCACCCGAGTGCTCTTATTTCCATTCCTTTCTGTTAATAGCCACTTCTAGGGCATAAACATTTCTAGTGAGTCCCTGTCCTACTCCCACTGTGCCTACAGAGCAGACTGATATATTCAGAAAGCACGGAGAGGGCACCAGGAGCACAAACTCATGCCACTGCTCTGCCCCAGGCGTTCTGCACCATCTGCATGGTCCTCGAAGCCCCTGTGTGCACAGACCCCACCTGATCCATTTAAACGCAGGTCAAAGTTGGCCCTCTTGGCATCATCTCTGGGCACAAACCGCCTCCAGTCCTTACCCCAAAGTGAGTTGGCTAGACCGTGTGATTCTCTACCTCCCATTTACTATTTACCTCATTTACATGTACTTTTTCTCTTCTTAGTATTTTTAGTGTGTGGAAAATTGTGTGATTAAGGCAACCAAGAGTGTCTGGGCATATGCAGCTTCCTCTCATCTGGACTCTGCTTTTTGTGCAGAAACTCCAAATATGTGCTATGATCATCTCACTTTTGTGACACAAAAGAATACATATATTCTGTTTCCACCTTCTTGTCTTGCCTTTCTTCCAAGGTCTTGCTGACCTATATACATTTCCTTAATTTATTAATAGTTCATTTTATATCTGTTGTCAATATCGGTGTCTTTTCCTCCTCCTATTCAACACATCCCCCTCTCCATCTCCTCTTGATTAGCGCTGCCCTTTGGAAGCCGAGGGCTTTCTCTTAGTGAGAGAACCGTTTTTCAAGTGACTCATGGTACCACACGTTCTATTTTAAGGCAGGGTGGGCTGGGCCATGTAGGGATAGGGTTGGGGCAGGCTGTTGGGAGGAATAAAAGAACTTCTGGTTGCTAAGCAACTCATGAACACCTCAGAGTTCGCAGATGCCATCCCACGTGACATGTGACCAGAGACTAAGAGTGTAGTCAAGCGTAATGACAATGATTTATTAGCTAAAAAAAAAAAAACAACAACTGGAATGCTTCTGGTAAGAAATAGCATGCTCTTTCTTCTGTTCCCTTCTCTGAAACCCACAGTTATCAACAAAGAGAACAAGAACTACAAACTCACATCTTCGAGAAATAAGGAACTGGCTAGACCTCCAAAGTACAGCGTTTGAACAATACATCCAAATATGGTGAACCTTGACCCAATGGAGGAAAAACATTGAGAGCCAGGGCATACAGTTCCAGATTTTAAGTAGACTGCAGCAACTACCATTTGGAGAAGGTGGACAGTCCAGGGGAAAACCGGGCACATCCTTGGTGGGTGAGGCGGGGAGGAGATGAGTAAAGTTTCCTACTGCAGAAAAGCAGAAGAGAAGGTTCTGAAGAGGAATCCCATGTTTTCCTAATGTCCTGCAAACTATCCTCTTTACAATGAGAAATAGTCTGGAGATAAGGGAATGGAAACAGGAGAAAACAACACTCAAGTGTTTAACATACATAGATCTATATGTACATACTGCAACACCAGGAACCACACAGATGTCTCTGAGTGAAATGCTCACCCCTAAGTGGGCAGCATAACATGCTTGTAGAGACACATACCCAGTCACAGGAAGTAGCAGATATGGTGCATCAAGCCACAAAAGAAATAAAGAAAAGAAGGAAAGAAGGAAGGAAGGAAAAAAGAAGAAAATTTCACATTCTCTGCTCACTGACATCTCTTTTTCAACCAAGTCCCCCATCCCGGGCTTGAGTGAACAGCAGCCCTAGAAGGAATGGTCTTAGTTTAAAAATGAGAAGCAAGTAGAAAGAATCCACATGAATGCTCTTCATGGATATTATTTGAAAACAATACTTAGGGATAGGCATAACAAGCAGAGAGCAGAAGAAAAATGCACATTAGAAGAATTATTCCAGGAAACAGAAAAATAAAATTTAGAAGAAAGACTATTTCTATACTTGCAAAATATTTTAAAGAAATGGTAACTGTTAAAAAAAAGTTTCAAAGAGAAAATATTGATTAAATAAAATAAGAAAAGTCCATGTAAAGAGTTGAAAAGTAAGCTGGCAGACCTTAGCAATAAACTAAAATTTAGCAATAAAACTACCACAGAATTTAGCAATAAATCTACAATTAAAGAGGGAAAGAAAAAAACAGTGAGTAACTGAAAAAATATCAGGGATAAAGACAATAAACATGAAAATATTATATAAAATACAATGGAAAAGAATAAAAGTGTTTCAAGAAAAGATGAAACAGAGAGAAACAAATCCTCATAAACAGAATTGCATTCCTGAAAATGGGAAGAGATAACGAAACTCCCAAATGTTCAGTGATACGAAGGAGGGAAAGATTTCTAAAATAAAGAACTACATCTGTAGATGGAAAGATATTCCAAGAAAAACTATAGAGAACGAAATATATCCTTGTAAAGTTAGTGAATGTCAGCAATGACTAAACAAAGGTTTCTGTGGACACAATGGTAGGAGGAAGTCACCTCTGAGGGGCGCAACCTCACAGACCACTGAGTTTTCCAGGGCAGCAGTCACTGCCAGAAGACAGTAGAGCAGTACCTATGGGCCCAGAAGGGGAAAAGGTAGTGTGACCCAGGGATTACATGGCCGAGTTGTTACTTTGTTGTTGATAGATGACCGCAACAGATCTATTCCACTTGTAAAGGCTTGAAGAATATAATGACCACGGAATCTCTTGAAAAGAAAATCCTTGAAGATAAGATAAAATACAGCCAAACCAAAAATGGAACTAAATCGCTGAAAGCTGAAGAGGAGTTGGGGAATGGCAATGAACCCTGAGACCACTGAGAAATAGAAACAGGGCCAAACAACTGTGGAGCTTATCATCACATAATATGAGGTAATAGTACAGGCCTGCATTATAAGAAAAATAATTATTAGGATGATTAAGTGTATTTTTTGGTTATAGTAGGAACTGTAAGTGTCTTCACACTCTCCCTTTTATAGTTGGGAGTAACTAAATGCTGTCTAAAAGTTTAATGCATCATCACAGAGACATTTAAATAAAGTACCTAGTGTTATTTTTTAATTTCTAAAAAGAGAAAAAATTCATAAAGTGTCACTATTAAAAAAGAAAGAAAAAAACTTGCCAACAGGACCAAAAGTAATTATAAATCTTCCCTATTAGCATAATGAAGAAACCCAGAAATACACCAAACAAAAGAAAAAAGAACACACAGCACACATTGCAACTATAGTTGGGAAAAGGAAGTAATAAAATCAAGACTTTATATTATAAAATAAATTTACAGCATTAAGGCTAAACTATTATACTATAAATATAAATAAAACACCAATGACAATATACTCTCAGAATGACTTTAAAAGTTGTGAACTACAGGCTATTTACAAGAGATATGCCTGGAACAAAATGGCAGGGCAAAAATATGTTAGACAAAGGCAAACGAAATAAAGTAGGGGTCATGATGTTTAGATAAGTTGGAATAAAAAATTAACTAATTCCTAACAAGAATGCTTAAAATAATGTATACAAACCCAAATGAAGACCTAATGTTCATTTATTTTCTTCCTACTAAATAACAAAGCATTTGAAAGTGCAAAACTGTGGAAAATATACAAAGATCTGGCATGGCAAAATAGTAGTTATAATGTTTAACTCAATTCTTTTATTCCATAAAAGATCACGTAGTCAAAAAATTAATAAGGCTCTTAATCTAAGCAACGTAATTATTAGGGTTGACCACACACATACATTTATCCAGCCCACACACTGAAATTAGTGAATTAAATTCGGTTTTAAATGCCATTAAATTTTAACCAAACATATATAGCCCCCAAAGGAATTTAAGTAAATTACAAAGAGAGGAAAAATTCAGGCAAACATTTAAATCACTAATATTGAATTAAAAATTGAAAGGTAAGGGTTAACTTGGCTGAGATTGACTTCTTACAGCCTAACATTCCAGAAAAAGGATCGGCCTTCTGAAAAGATCCATGGAATCCAGCTTTAGCCCAGTACCCAGGCAAGCAATCCTGGACATTCTCACATTTGAAACCTTGTCCTCAATCATGCCAGGAGAGAGGCTGATGTTTCCTAACCATGAATGCTGATGCACTGATTCTTGTACATCATACAGCTACAACCCAAAGGCTTGGACTCCAGCCTCCAGCCATGCTAGGGACAGACTGGTGAGTCTCCCAAACTGAAGCTGAGCTGGCAGGACAGGGCTGGAGCCAAAGCTCTGCCACTTTGTATTGCTATTGTGTCCTGGTTCTTGGCCCCAGTAGGGGAGAGGCTAGTACTTCCCTAATCAGGAAGCTGAAAAGCTCCAGATCTAAAGGTTGGGTTCACTTGCCCAGAGTCAACATCCAAACCTTATAAATCCATATGTTATGTCCTAGAATGCAGTGGCAAGAGGACCTCTGCACCCGTTTCTGCTGCTGTCTCCATGAGATTTCCTCAGTGGATATTCCCTCTACTGGGTGACATATGTGTTCTCTGGTCACTTGGCCTTGATTGTATGGTATTAATGACAGAAAAAATGAAATTTTTATAAGCTACAAATTTTTATCATGCTCTCTTAACTCTTGGTTAAAAGGAAAATGAAAACTAATGTTGGAGAAAAATAGTTAAACAATGTGCATATAAATACATACATATATATATATAAAGCTAAGAGTCTACAGCTAAAGCTAAGCTCGGAGAAATGGGTATATTATATTGTATATGTATAATATGTATATTACAAAATACTATTATAACCTAAAAAAAGGGATGGCAATATATTTATTTTTTTATCTTAAGAATTAAGAAACAGATCTGAAAAAAAGAATAAAATTAAAAATGGAATGTAATGCACTAGAAAACAAACAAACAAATTTCGAATAAACCAAGAGCTGTTTCTCTGAGAAAATAAGGAATCACACTATTAAATTAGTAGCTAACTGTGTTAGGCCATTCTCCTATTGCTATAAAGAAATACTTGAGACTGGGTAATTCATCAGAAAAGAGGTTTAATTGGCTTATAGTGATGCAGGCTGTACAGGAAGCATAACACTGGCATCTGCTTCTGGGGAGGCCTCTGGAAGCTTCCAACTATAGCAGAAAGTGAGGTAGGAGCTTTCATGGTAGGCACGTAGCAAAGCAGGAGCAAGAGAGAAGTGGGGAGGTGCCACACACTTTTATACGACGAGATCTCACAAGAACTTGCTCACTATCATGAGGACAGCAATAAGGGGATGGTGCTAAACCATTTAGGAGAAATCCACCCCCTTGATGTAATCACCTCCCAACAGGCCCCACCTCCAACACTGGAGATTACATTTCAACGTGAGATTTGGGTCGGGACACACATCCGAACTATATCACTCACCTTATTAAAAATTGTTAAAAACTCACGCATTTAAAGGAAATTAAAAATGAGAGTGGGAAAATGTTTTCATTTATTCAGCAAATGTTTATTGAGTTCTTGTTACATGCCAGTGTGCCAGGCATATTTCCAGGTAGGATCTGAGTATATAATAGAGAATAAGACAGAGAAAAAAAAATACCTCATGAAGCCTGCATTCCCACGAGGATTATAAGTTCTGATAACAAAACTACACAGGAAAGTAAGAAGATATGCTGTGTGATTGTTTTTGGGAGAATTGTAATTTTCCATAGGGGGGCCAAGGAAGTGATATTTGAGGAGTGACCTAAGGTTGGTAAGGAGCAGGCTCAGTGTGCATCTGGAGGAGGTGATGTAACCCAGAAGGAAAAGCAGGCCTCAGGTCCTGCGGCAGAAGTGGGTCTGGCCATTTGAAGGCTTTTGCAAAGAAGTGACATGATCTGACTGATCTTTTACAGAGATCAATTTGGTTGCTGCTTCAGAATAGACTGAGTAGGGGGCCAAGAAAAGAACAGGAAAATCAATTTATTGAGAAAGATTATTACTACTGGGAAATAAATAGATCTTATTTATATAACACAAGAAATCTATAATTCACTCAATTCCTTTATGTGAGGTAGGAATTAGGGACCGCACTCCTGGAAAAGAAAGAAGGCATTGACTCAATCAGTTCTCCTTGCAAACAGAGTAATGGCAGACCTCCTGGCCACAAAGCAAAGTAGTTTGTGCTAGCAGAACTATCGTCATCTCTGGAGTGCCTTCACCAGGATATATCTGGTTTCTAGCATTGCTTGTGGTAAACTAACCTGCATTTGTAGATTTATGAGGCATAGCCTCTCTGGAATATGTTATGCATGCTACTTTTCATGATCAAAATCCTCCCATCTGTGAAAATCTGGTTACTGTGGACCTCACTTAAAACCTCATCTGCTACGCTGGGCTAGAGTGCTTTTGAGGAGAGAAGGAAGGATCAGGCCATCTCAAGTAATCATGAGATGAAACAGAGAGAGAGAGAGAGAGAGAGACACTGATACTGAATCTCTCTCTCTGTTTCATCTCATGAGTACTTGTACCCTTTATATTATTATTATTATTAGTGTAGCTTGATACTGAATAACACCTTTGATTTGGTGGCCTGATTTGATAAACCAGTCCTTGGTGTTACTTAAGCAATAATCCAGGTAAGAGATGATGGTCACCTGAACCAGGGTAGTGGCAAAAAACATGGTGAAAAGTGGTAGGATTTTGGATCTAGTCAAAGGTAGAACTAACGGAATTTCATTAGGAATTGAATGAGGAATATAACAGAAGGTAAATAAGCAAGGGTGATTCCAAGGTGCTTGGCCTGGGCGCTAGGAATAACTTACTTATTATCACACATGGAGGAAACAATAGGAGGGCATATCTGGGATAAAGGAATTAAGAGGTTAATACTGGACATGTTAAGTTTGAGCTGCTCAAAATGTGGCTAAGTGGAGCTGTGTAAACAGTTGACTATGGGGGTCAGGAATTCAAGGTAGAGCTTCTGGATAGCCATATAAATTATAGAGCCTCGGCATATAATGATATTTAACATATGGGATTAGAATGAAGTTGCATGACCACAGAAAGAAAACAGAAGAGGTTCAAGGAGTGAGCCCCAGGACACTCAGTGTTGAGGGGTCAGAGAGATAACATGAGGCCAAGAAAACACTAAGAAGTGGCGGTCAGTGCTGTAGGAGTCAAACGTAGTCTCAAATGGTCTTAGGTCAGATAAGGTGAGTGCTGAGAATTCACCATTAGTCATCTCAACCAGGGTTGTCAGCTTAAAGTGGTGGGGGTGACAGCCTGGTGGGAGTGAGGTCAAAAGAATACAGGAGGCCATAAATCAGAGACAGCAAATATAGGTAACTCTTTTGAAGGCTTTTGCTGTTTAAGGAAGGAAAGAAATGGAATTTCAGCAGGGGAGTGAAATAGGACCAAAAGGATTCTCTTTTGAACTTGGGATAAATAATAGCATATTTATAGTGTGATTTAAAAAAAAAAAGGACTGGAGAGAAGAACTGCTGATGCAGCAGAAAGGAGGAGAATTGCCAGAGTCATGTCAGTGAGCAGGGCAGGGGCACTGTGCAGCGGAGAGAATTCCGGCCTGTGAGCCCAAAAGCAGGAGGTTGGGATGCTTGGGAAGACTCTTTCTCAGTGGGGCAAGGAGCAGAAGTCATTAGCAGAGAGTGACACTCATCTCGCAAGAGGAAAAGAGTGAAAAGAATGGATGAAAAAAGAGTCAGGCAGCCATGAGGCAGCCACAGTGGTGAGTGGTCCTGAGTTGAAAGTGATCTGGTGCAAGGTTGTGTTTTTATTCTCCAGCTACATCCAGTGGCAGGGTGGGAGCACAGAGGAGGTGGATGGTGGCTTAGCTCAGGGAATGTGACTTGGGGAGAGGCATGGGGGTTGAGTGTGTGCTAGGAAGTGATTTCATTGCTTGATAGTGGATGGAATTTAAGGTGGGTAAGGAGGGAAATATGGACTGGACTTTACACTTTCTGATTTTGGAATCTTGTGTCTTCTGTGCACTTCCAGGATCTTATCAGTTATAAAATACTCAGAGCTGTTTGCCTTTCATGTGTGTTTCACAGGACAAATAGTTGATAGGGTCCTCAGATTTCCTCAGGCCTTCCCCACAAGGCTGGACATGATGGCTGCTAAGACATCAGAGAAACATAGGAATCTGTCCTATGTGAGGTTAGTTCAAGGGCAGGAGACCTCACGGCCTCTTATCGTAGGTGATTCACTCTATGCAGGAAACAGAGTTATCTTTTTCTATCCATACAACTTCTGCTACCTCTTGCTTAAACAAGAATCTTTTTCCCCCTTTTGGCTTTTAATTTTTTTTCTTTAACCATGAATAATGCTTTATTCACACCTTGTAAGGGATTATACAGAGAATGACAAGTTTAACTGCTCCTTAAAATGAATTACAGTTTTATTTTTAAGAATTTTGCCCCTTTTTAAAGAACAGAGGCCTCAGAATTGTCACTGGAATTAGCACTTATTATGACAAAGCAATGTGGACTGTGATTGTCACTTAGCATTTGAAGATTAGATGATAAAATAAAATAATAAAATTTCCAAGTTGGAAAAAGCTAGTGTGTCTACATTACTACATGTCTTTTAAACTTGTTTTATGTAGCCAGTGAGGCAAATTTCAAGTGTTCGCTGGCAGGTCTGTTTGTAAACGTAGAAAAATATGTCATTCATGGAGATTCTAAAACAAAATGAAATGTATTCTTAATTTCTTTGTAATCAAACACATTTAATAAGAAGTCAACAAGCCTAATCTTTCTAGAATGCTTACATGAATGCTATTTTGAGTTCACTAATGTTTGTTTTACTAAGGGGAGAAGGTTTAGTGCTAATGTTGGACAATGCTTTCGAGGAGTCTCTAATGTAGGACTCATGATGCCAGTTGCTGAGTGATTATTTGCAGTAAATGATTTCCATTGTATTCAAACCCACCAGCTTTTTTGAATTTATTAATGAATGTTGATGAGTTAACTGATGACAGAGGCTTATAGACACAATTTATTAATTTGCACAACCACATTTAATGTGCCCCTATTGTGAATCAGGCACTGCACTGCATATGAAGTATACAACCATGAACAAGCTTTGGCCTTCACCCTTGAATTTGGAAGACAGATATACAAACTTTGAATTACAAAACAGTGTAATAAATGCCATTAGATACATTTGAAAAATGATATTGGAAGAATTAAGATGGTAATAAAATGCTTCCTGGAAAGGTGGTCTAATATTAACAGAATATGAAACACAAATTATTTTTGTATAATTACTTTTTTTTTTCAATTCAGCAAAGCATTTAGAGGACATACGGTGACAGCCCTTTGGAGGAAATGGGGACTTGCAAATACAATTACAATGACAGTAATATCTTCTGGGAGATGATATACATATGTGATAAACAATGTAGTACAATTTACTAACATAATGCTGAAATAAAAAAGAGTTCAAGTAGAAGAATAATAAGTATGGGTAGTATACTCAGGAACTAATAGGAAAACCAGGCTCTGGATTTAGGAAGGATGCTATTTAAAGGAAGTGAACAAAATGGACTCTAAGGATCTAATGCCTCTCCCGATCCTAGACATTAAACAATTTGGACACTGCTATCATGGTTTATTAAGATCTTTTTCTTGGAGCAATATCAATACACACAACAGGATTTGAAAAGATTTTAAAACATGATTTTGCAGTCCATTTTATCTACTTCTCAAGGTAGAGCTATATCCCACACACAAATCTGATAAAGATACAATATCAAAAATAAAAATTATAGGTCCATTTTACTTGTAAATATGGAAAAAATCTAGATAAAATATTTCCAAACAAAATTTAGCAGCATATTAAAAAACACATACATTTTATTTCAGATATACTAGAAGGCTTTATCATTAGGATTCTATTGATAAAAATCCTCATATTAACACATTATTAGAAAATGTGAAATTATTAAAACATTTTATTAATACAGCCTTTGATAACATTTGTCATGATTTAGATGAAAAAACTCTAAGTAAAATAGAAAAGAAAAATCATTTTCGTAAGCACATTTAAACTCAGCACGACTTAAACATAACCTCAACTAATATATTAAATTGAACAACATAATAGGTTTTTCCATCATATTGAGAAACAGACATGACACCTGCTAGTTGTGTTATTATTCAGCAATGTTTTTGGCAGTTTTCACTAACACAAGATAAGAAAGAGAAATAAGCAGTATAAATATTGAAAAAGAGGAGATGAATTCTAATTATTTGAAGATAATTTGATTGTAAACTGAGACAACACAATAAATCCCATTAAAACAATGTATCAAACTAAATAAAATTTTCAGTATGGTAGGTGGGTCCAAGGTTTTATATGCACTAGGGAAACTAATTAGAAAGAAAGTATTGCAGTAGGAAGAATACTCCAGTCTCAGAAATTCACAAGCACTTCAGAAGCAAGCAGAAAAAGATTTTTCTGTTTTAGGGTAAAGGAGGAGCAAGCAGAGATTAGTAGAATGTTTAGAGGCAAGGCTGGACAAGCAAAGGGAAGAGAACAGTGGGGTCTCCCAGAAAAAGGTCTCTCTGCGTGGCCTCCCGGTTCCCAGGGGAAGCTCAGAAAGGGGATGCTTTCTACTTTTTTTGTGCTTTCTCAGGCTTGGGGAGTAAGAGGAGTTCAGGGCCCTATAGGAAAGAAAGAAATCTGACCAAGGATTGGTCAAGACAAAGCAGAAGATAAGAAATGAGCAACTCCATACGTTGGATGTACATTTTTAAAATATTATATTCTCAATTAAAAAATAGATAGATATATCTATGATGAACTTTAACAGTGGTATAAGACCTATATGATGATAAGTACAAAACTGGCAATTAAGACCATGAAAGAAAGCCAGAATACATACCATGTTCCTGCATGATCAGCCCTAATACTATAAAAATGTACATTCTTACCACATTGAGTATCTGCTTAATACAACCAGAATCCCCCACATTTTTGCAAGTGATACGCCCTTTTTAAACTTTATGTGGAAAAATAAATGTTGCTGGAAAGTTTTAAAAATCTCAAAAAATTCTTGGTGGGGATTTGCCCTAATGAATAGTAAAATGTCTATAGTCAAAACAATATATTACACACAGCTAACACAGTATTTAGTGGTAAAAGACTAAAAGCTTTCTCCCCAAATTAGAAACAGGACAAAGATTCCCACTTCTCCCACTTCAATAAAGCTGGAGGGCAATTAATCAAGAAAAAGAAATATGAGATACTCAGATCGGAAAAAAAAAAGAAAGAAAACTATTTTTATTTGCAGATATCCTGATCATCTATATAGAAAATCCTAAGGAATACACACGTACACATAAATCATTAGAATTAATAAATACATTCAGCAAGGTTTCAGAATACAAGGTTTTCAGAATACAAAAATCAACTTTATTTCTATACACCAGCAAAAAGCAATCCAAAAATAAAATTAAAAAATAATTCTATTTATAATGGCATCAAAAGGAATAAAATACTTGAGAATAAATTTAAGAAAAGAAGTGTAAGCCTTGTACAGTGAAAACTACAAAACAGCATTGCTAGAAATTGAAGAAGATGTAAATGAAAACACAACCTATTTTCATGGATTGGGAGATGTAATATTGTTAAGATGGCAATACTCTTCAAACTGATCTACATATTTAATGCAATTCTGTCAGAAACCCAGATGGGTTTTTTTTTTTTGCATAAAGATGGCAGGCAGACTTTAAAATTCATACGGAAATGCAAGGGACCCAGATTGGCCCAAATAATCTTGAAAACAACAAAGTTGGAAGACTCACTTCTTAATTTCAAAACAATAAAAATGACAGTAATCATGACTGTAGTGCTTGCATAAGGATAGATACATAGATCAATGGAATAGAATTGAGATTCCAGAAATGGACCTATACATTTATGGGCAATTAATTTTCAACAAGGGTTCCAAGGCAATTTACTGATGAAAGAATAATTTTTAACAAATGATGAGGGGGCAACTGGATATACGCCTGCAAAAAGAAGCTGGGGTCTTTCCTTATGCCATAGTCAAATTTAACTCAAAATGGATAAAGACCTAACTGGCAGAAGCTAACACTATGAACGCTTAGAAGACATAGGTGTAAATCTTAGTGATCTTAGATCAAATGAGGGTTTCTTAGATGTGATATTTAAAGCACAATCAACCAAAGAAAATAGATAAATTGGTGTTCATCAAAATTTTTAAAGACTTGTGTGTTTCAAAGGACACTGTCAAGAAAGTGAACATACAATCTACATAATGGGAGAAAATATTTGCAAATCATATATCTGATAAAGGCCTAATATCCAAAACATATAAAGAATTCTTACAATTCAACAACCAAATGTCAAGTCAATTTAAAAACTGGAAAAGAAACTTTAATTGGCATTTCTTCAAAGAAGATACGCAAATAGCCAGGAAACACCTAAAGAGGTGTTCAACGTCATTAGTCATCAGGAAAATGCAAGTCAAAACCACATTAAGATATCACTTTACACAAAATATTATTTTTAAAAAGATAGAAAATAAGAAGTGTGGGTGAGAATATGAAGAAACTTGAAGCCTCATATATTGCTGGTGGGAATGTAAAATGTTGTAGTTGCTTTGGAAAACAATATTGTAGTTCCTCCAAAAGTTAAAACATAGACTTACTATATGATTCAGCAATTCCACTTGTAAGCTTATAACCAAGAGAATTAAAAACATGTTTATGCAAAAACTAGTATATGAATGTTCATTGCAACTTTTTTTTACCCAAAAAGTAGACACAATCTGAGTGTCTATCAGCTGTTGAATAAACAAAATGTTGCATATCTATACCATAGAACATTATGCAGCCATAAAAAGCGATGAGTATTGATATGTGCCACAATGTGAATAGACCTTGAAAACATTTTTGTAGATGAAAGAAGCCAGACACAAAAGGCCACAAACTGTGTAATTCCATCCATTAATATACGAAATATTCACAATAAGTAAATTCGTAGAGCCAAAAAGTAGACTATTGGTTGCCAGGAGATGGGGGAAAGAGAAATGGGGAGTGACTGCTGGTGGGTATAAGGTTTCTTTTTGGGGTGATGAATACATTCTAGAACTAGATAGCTGGTGACACTTTGCATAACTTTGTGAATCCACTAAAAACCACTGAATTGTACTCTTTAAAATGGTGAATTTTATAGTATATGAAAAATATACCTCAATTTTAAAAGAAGAAAAACATAATGCCAAAAAAGTTTTAAAAATCCTCACTAGCACTTGTTATTTTCCATCTTTTTAATAATATTTTGTGTAAAGTGGTATCTTAATGTGGTTTTGATTTGCATTTTCCTAATGACTAATGACGTTGAACACCTCTTTAGGTGCTTACTGGCTATTTGCATATCTTCTTTGAAGAAATGCCAATTAAAGTTTTTTGTTTCGTTTTTAAATTGACTTGCCATTATTGTTCTGTGGTGCCAACAGAACAATAAATAAATACATTACTCCATAAAGAGAAACAAATACATATGGAAATTTATTTGTTAAAGGTTGTATTACAAATCAATGAAAGAAGTAAATTATTGATAACTCATATTAACAAAATTCCCTTTTCATGTGGAAGAAAGTAAAATTAGAATCTCACTTTTCACCATATAAATGAACCCCAGTGGGATCTCTATATAACAAATAAAACTATAAAATATTAGAATAAAATTTAGGAAAATATTTGTGTAGCCTTAGTGCAGGATGAGCTTCTTAATTGAAAAAGTTAAAATCTATAGGGGAAATAATTTTTGATTTCTTAAAATAACATTTAAAAAGTGCATGGCAATAAACATCATACACAATATCAAGAGAAAATGGAGAGTAAATATCTGCAGCTGAGATATCAAAGCATTGCTCACCCTAAAACAAAGCGGAGAAACAGAAACTTTTAACGACCAATAGAGAGATAGGAGGTGGAGACATGACGTTTTGTAAGCTGGAAAAAATAAAAATATTAGGGTAAGAGAACTTCTCCACTGTTGTACATTATTATGAGTCTGCCTGTAGTGTAGCCTAAGTATGTCTTCCCAGCCACTTTCTGGGGTTCTTACCTTCTAGCCAGCTCTATCGTGGAAATTTTTCCCTCATCTGGATGGAAGCCTTACTTTCCTTTTCTGGCCGAGAGATTTTATTTACAGTGACGTCTTATTTTCCTTCCCGGGCTTAGAGAATTGGGGTCCACATTAGTCTGCTAAGGTGCCACAGTAAACACTATAAACTGGGTAGCATAAACATCAAGCTATCATTTCCTCCAAGTTCTAAAGACTGGAAGTCCAAGATCAAGGTTCTGGTTGATTTGATCTCTGGTAAGGTTTGTCTTTCTGGATTGCTGATGGCCAACTTCTCATAGGCACTTGGAGAGAGAAAGCTCTCTGATATCTCTTTGTATAAAGACATTAGTCTTATGGGATTAGGGCCCCGCCCTTATAGCCTCATTTAACCTTAATTACCTTCTTAGAGGTATATACGGTTGCACTAAAGATTAGGGCTTCAATGTATAAATTTTAGGGGGACACAAACATTCAGTCTATAACAGTTCTTCTGGGCCATTTCTGCTTCACATCTCTATACTCTTGCTGAGGCAGTCGATCTAGGGGCCCTGACTATATGTGAGAGGGAAGAGAAAGGGAAATCAGGTGTAAGTATATCAAAAGTATTATCTCACCACATTTGGAGTAGCAAAAATTTAAAATAAATTTGCATATTCAATCAGGGAAAGAGTTACCACATTTTAATAAACTCATACTAGAGACTATTGTGAAGGTCTTTAAAAGCATGAGGCAGATATATGTGCATTGATCTGGAACCCATAGCAACCATATAATATAACAAAAGCAAATCACAGAATACTATATACAGTGGAATCTCGTCTGTATTAAAAATTAAATCAAAACCTTTATGTTGGTGCACAGATGTACCAGCAAAGAAAAGGTATGAATGAGAGGCACAGGTCGCCACTGGTGAAGTGGTATTGGAGATATGCAATATACACTATTAACTTCCTTCTGAATACATTGCTGCCTTTTGAATTACTATAATGAGCAGGTTGTAATTCAAATGACTGAAATTTTAAAAAATAAAAAGATGAGCAAAGGACACTGAAGTCAAGGAGAGAGAATGAGAACAGTCTGAGACTGATGCTGCATGGTCACGTGGTCTGTCCCCATGGGTGGTAATAACTGGGGTGATACATCACTCTGCAGGCTGTGGGCCTTAGCTTTTCCATTCAGAAACTGGATTTGGTTTTTCTGTCCACACAGAACTGACTGACCTCTTGGGGTCAGACTACTAACCAAGTCTCTAAAACAAGAATACATATTACTAGAATAGTAATTCTGGAATACTGATATATTGATATCCAATGGGGGAAAATGTCTCCAATTTCTGAGACACTTATTTGCATCTGGCTTCCAAAGTACCCTCCTGCTGATATCAGGGTACTCAAAAATGATCGTGAATAATAAAAACATATTATGGGGATTATTTCAGCCAAATCAGGGAATCATCTGATGACACTTTTTAGCTTTCTACATGGTTGGAAGATAGCCTGGAGTTTTTGATGTTGTGTTTTGATGATGTGCTCTCTCTCTCTCACTCGCTGTCTCTCTCTCTTTCCACTCTCTCTCTCTTCTCTCCTTCCCTCCTTCTCCTCCTCCTTTTCCTTGACTCCCCTTTCCTGTTTCTCTGTTCCTTCATTTCTTCCCTCCCTCCCTTCCCTGGGACCTCGTCTCCTTATCTTATTCCAGAGAGATGTTTTGTGGCTTAAGTACAGAGCTCACCTTTGGGGTGTTCTCAAGACCCAGAAATTCTTTACCCCCTATTTAAGATCCAGGAGAATGTCATTATAGCCTTCTACATGCTGACTTTAGTAGAAATTTGAAATACCAGTTTTAAGGTTTGATAGTCTGAGAAAACCCATCTTACTGTAGGAAAAATCAATTCTCCAAGTTATAGAGTAAAAATTTATAGATAATGCTTTTAAAAATAGAAGAAAAATTAAGTCAATACAGTTTTGATAGAACTATTTGAAGACAAAAGATTGGAGAAATATTAGTTAGCTAAATCAGTGGACACATGATATAAATGCATTAATATTCCAAAGAGCAGTTTCCTTTGAAAAGCCTCCTTTCCCTCTTTCCATATTGCTAGGCTTACAGGGGAAAGGCAATAATTCATTATTTAAAAAAACTAGGGAACATAGTGGTCTCATGTACTATGCTATTAAATCTGAGTCACTCAACTCTCCACCCCAGATATTTTTCCTTGTATGTTGATGGATTTTTTTTTAAGCACCATCCATCCGAATGGCAACTTTTTCTTAAACACCTGGGCTGCTCAGCAAATACAAATATGAATTTAATCCTGCTAGGAATGAAAATAGAGGTGAGCAGAGGTGCCTGCTCAGCTCTGGCAAAATTTTGACTTATGAATTCATCCATGCTTCAAAATAACATCACAGCAGTACCTTTCATGGGTGGCATGGCTCCATTAATGCTAAAGTCACACCTTGACTACAAGGAGCATGCGTGCCACCACCCTTTGCTGGGAAGCATCCCATCTCCCAAGTTCCATCCTTTCATGGCAGCCCCTTTTTCATCTGAGCTCATTTTTAAGATGCCACTTGTTCCTATCTTTGAGTTCCTCTGGAGATCTAGATCAGAAATTTTTCACTCTTGCAGTAGATAAAAAAGTAGCCACTAGCCATGTGTATATTAAAATTAAATTACAAATTTATGTCTTCCATTACATTAGAAACAGGTGAAATACTCAGTAGCCCCAGTAGTTAGGGCTACAGTACTAGGCAGTGCAGAGAACCTTTCTTTTGCCACAGACAGTTCTAGGGGAAAACAGAAATGGAAGATGTCTCCTGTCTCTCCTATTGCATGACGATAGCTGCCAGGTCTGGCATTTTCACAGCTGTGTCCTTAGGGTCTAGCTCAGTGGTTTTCACGTAGCACATGCATAAATCACTAAATGAATAAATGCATGAAATGAATAGAATAATCAAACGAATGAATGAATGCATATTGCCATTAATAATGGTTTTTCTTGGTCTTCCTGAAGTTTTTCATGAATTAATTCTTATTTGACCTCCATGTCTCAGCTTAGATGATACTTCTTCAGGGAACCATGCCCTGTGTGATCCTCCACACTGGGCTAGGTCCTTTTCCCAACATCAGTCTTATACTCTTATGGTGATACTGCCAATACTTTCATAACTGCCTGCTTGGCTTTTGGTTTCTCCTCCTAAATTAACAAAATTTATTCAGAGTAGGACCTTTAACTTATTTTTTTTTAAAATCCATAACACAAGCACAGTGCCTGGGAGGTTAACTGAAAAACTGAAGGACTCTTTTTGCCCTTTAACATTCACTTATAGGCTACTTAGATTGAAATCTAAAAGTGCTTGACTGCCTTTAGAGCTTTTCCTATAAATACTCCTCAACTAGATTCATATGGTTAAAGAAAAACAAAACATATGTGCATAAAACCCACTACAACCTCAGGCTGTACCTTGGCTCTCTTTAGCACACTAAGGCAACAGAACTCAATCTGCGCAAAACGATGAATAGGAAGCAGTTAAGGGCCATTTCCTCCCAACCTCAGTGGAAACTTCAGTTGCCGTTACTTCCTGTCATGTGCTCTGCATCCTCCAGTGTCCCATACCTACTCTGTGGCTATTTAAAAACAAAACCAGTAAGTGAAAATACAAAAACATAGTCCAATAAGGTACTGAGTATCATCCAGGCTTTTAAAGGTTATTTCCTGAATTAGTTTTCTGAGAAAAAATAAACTTACGGAAGCAATTTGCATAAAACTTTAATAGACAGTCACATTAAATCAGTGTTCCTCAAATGATAGCATAAATAGAAATCACCTGCAGCCTTTGTGGAACTTCATGTGCCTGGGTTCCTCAGTAGAAGGGGCAGGGATAGGGCTGGGCATTTGAGCATCTGTCAATCAAGCTCCTGGGTGACATTAATGTAGCCTGCACGTGCATTGCAAAACCTCGCTGAAACTAGGATTGACTTTCCTCCATCTTCTGTTTTATAAAAGAAAATAATTTCCACTTTATTTTTCTTATTTCATGGTTCAGTAATTATGTGCAAGAACAATTCAGATATTTAAATCACATCACATTGCCTAAAATTTTGTAGATTTCAAATTTTGACCAGACCAGCGACTCTTTGCTGTCTGAAATCCCTCATTTTTAATTTTTTTCTGTAATATAGCTGCACATCAAGCTTACAGTGTTATAATAGTTTAAATTTGTAATCCGTAGGCTCTTAAATAAAGTTTATCAATGTCTACTTAGTACACCATTTCATATATCAGCTGCAAAAACATCTTCAGTATTATTATTCTGTGCCAAGTCTGTAATGAATAAACAGCACTGCAAACACTTCAAACCTGTTTATTCACTTTGGAGAGCTTTTCTCTGGTTCAAGTCTCAGAGGATTTTGGCTTTGGCTTTTATGAGAAAGGCCTATATTCTCCTATGTCTCTTCCATTTCCCTGAAATTTTTCGGTTTACATTGTTCACTCTTTTAGATTGCAGCAAAAAGTCAAAAAATTGACAGAATGTCCAAAAAGAGAATCTGTGGGTTGCTGTTATCTGCAGTGACTGAGTGAGAAAATTGCCTGGGTCCTGGATCAATGAGGGGCATTTGAGAGAATGGATCAAGGGGAAGACTTTGAGTACACAGTCCCCAGGAGGCAGCTAATGTGTCATGTCCTAAAATCTAATTCATGAGAAATTATTTTTATTTCAAATGAGAAGATCAATGCATAGGGAAGAAAATGTCACATTTGGTTTATTACTTTCTCTTAAATAATAGTGTAACCTGAATCTCCATTGATACACAGTGTAAAAGATAAAAAAAAGAATAAATGAAATCCAACTGTGTTAGCTTCACCCATTCTAAACAAAATAAAACTGCAGTTTTAGGAACCATTTCAAGTTATTTGAAAACTTTCATTTCCTAAGTCTATGCAGTTTAAATGCAGAGAACTGCATTTGAGCTCAACGTATCTTTGAGGGAAAGAAAAACATGAATATCAAATAACACTATACAGAAAGCATTTCAAGGCAATCTCTTTGATGTAGCTGAAATATCCCAGCCTCAGTGGCCCCACCATTCTTCTAATGCAACAAGACATCAGGAATTTAATTAAAATTTAAAGATTTATAAGATCCATTCCTCTCTTGGGTAATATACACACAGACACTATATAGGGTTTTTCTTCCTCTCTCCACTTGATTTCTACTGTGAGTTGCTTTAGTTGAGAAGTCTTTCTCTAACAAAGAAAACACTACTAGGCTGCCAGCTATCAATTCTATATCAGTAACCTCTGAAGGTCACTTTTTGTAATACATGTTATAAGAGAATGATTAGGACTTCTATTGTTAACTTTGACAGAGTAGCTTGTTAGGTTATCAACGTATTAAACAACCTATCAACACTGTCACCAAGAGAAACGAAAAATGCTGAACAAAATATAAACAAAACAAACAAGCAAAAAACCCAGTTGTTTAAGGCACCGGAGGAAAATCAAGGACACCAGGCCTTGTAGGACCAAGTCCAGAAAGTGCATTGAGTGATATTTACTCTACTTTTCTATTTACTGATTCCTAAGAACACAGATCATGGTGGCTGAGCAGAAAGTGGCTCAGCATTTGATAGTTTCAGTGACCTTAGGAGAAAATAATGGGAGTTCAAAGTTGTAAAGGCAGCCAGGACTTGAGGGACCAAAATTCTGTATGAAATTGGATCCTAGAGAATTAAGTCCAACATTTTACAACTGCTTTTTCCCTTGAAGCATTCACCAGTTCCTACACTGCATGGAATGGGAGGACAAAATTAGGTAGAGAGCAGCCGTGGAGGGGCAAAGCTCAAAGCAGAGCTTCAGGTCATCTCATGGGAACAAGGACACAAAAGTCTGAGTTTATAGCTTGCCAAAAAGAGAATTTCTAGTAATCACTCCAGACTTTCATTAGATACCCTTGAAAGGATAAACTCTGAGAAAACCAAAATGGACAAAATCTGACAGTGGACAGAATCCGTCCTGAATCATCTCAATCAATGGATCAATCCATGCTCTACAACTCCTGACTGCCTAACAGAAGACAATTCAGTCCTTTCTGTAAAAAGATCATGTCATAGAGTCCCTAAATGTTGCATAATGTCCAACACTCAAGCAAAAATTATATGTGACAGGAAATGTCCAAAAGACCAAAACCAAGAGCAGGAAAATCTATTAGGAATGGGCCTACATGTGATCTAGATATTAAAGTTTAGGATTCAGACCTGGCAATAGCAGTGACAAATATGTTCAAAAGATAAACTATACAATGAAGACTAGCCAGAGAACTGGGATCCATAAAAAAAGTCAAATGGTAATTATTCTAGATTGGAAAAGCACATTAATCGAAATTAATAAGAGATGAATTTAAGAGGAAATTTGACTCAGCAGAAAAGGTATTTGGTGAAGCAGAAGCTAGGTCAAGAGGAAATACTCAAACTAAAGGACACATAAAAAGGGAATGAAAAATAGAGAATGTAATAGACATGTAGGACATAAGTACAAATCTAAAGTGGGTGTAACTGGAGAGGAGAGAAGGACAGAGCAAAATGAGAAGAAATACTAGATAATTCTTCCAAAATGTGAAAGATTCAAACCACTGATTTAGTAAGTTCTATAAAACGGCAATGGGATAAATCAAATAAATTCACATATAGGCATATCATGGTAAACTGCTAGAGATCAAAGAGAAAAGATTAATCTTTTCTTTTGCATGCAGAGGAAAACGATAAAACCTTCCAAGGAAGAACAATAAGATCAAGGGCTGATTTTCCCACAGAATTAAAAGAAGACAAATTACAATGGAATTATATCTCTAAAAAGTTAAAATAATACAACTGTCAATCATGAATTCTTTGCTTTGTCAAAAGATCCTTAAAAATAGAGGTAAAGTGAAGATATTTTTGATAATTAAAACAAGGAGAAAATTCATTGTCATTAAGCCTTTAAAAGAAATATTAAAGCACATTATTTAGGCAAATGAAAGATAATGAAACAAATAAACATAAGCCAATTAAAAGACTAATATTTTAAAATTGGATAATAATACAAAACCCAACTATATGATACTTGTCACATAAATATAAAAACACAGAACAGTTGAAAGTAAAAGGATGGATAAGTCATAAAAAATAACTAAGAGAAGGCTGTTAAAACTATATTAACAGGCAAAATTGGCTTTAATGAAAGTGATAATACTAGAGATAAATACGTTCTATAATAATAAAAGGGTCAATATATTAGAAAGATATAACATTTCATAATTGGTAGGCTTCTTATAGCATAGGCCAAAAAATATATATAATACATATGTATTTTGTATATTATAATGTATACATATACACTTATAAATACACACACTTTTATATACACACATATATATAGCAGATATATATGTGTATATATAAAAGTGTGTATGTGTGTGTGTATATATATATATATATGTATATATCTGCAGCAGAACTAAAAGGAAAAACATCTGCAACCATAATGGAATGTTTTAACATATTCTTCCCAGTTACAAATAAAAGGAGCAAGATCCATAGAGGATTTGAACAGGTAACTAACAAACCTGACCTAAATGTATATACAGAACATTCTGCCTCAGGTTTCTGAGAACCCTATATTTTGAGGCACATGTGGACCACTTATTAATAAAGGGCCATAAAACAAATTTCAACAAATTACACAGAATTTGGATTTGAGTTCTTGGCCATATTAGATGTGAATTGGAATAATAAAATGATTCCTAGGAAATCCATACATACTAATTAATTAATTCTTATTAATATTAAGGAATTTCTTTGTAAATAACCCATGGGTTCAAAAAGAAATTACAATAAAAATAAGTACATGTTTTAGACTGAATGATAATTCTAACATGATATATAAAATCTTCTGAGATTCAGACACAACTGTGGTTAAAGAAGCAATTATAGTCTTTAATTCATATATTAGGAATAAAGACTGAAAGACAATGATATAAGTATCCATCTCAAGAAGCTAGAAAAACAACACATTATTTTTGAAACAGATAAAAGAAACAATTCATAAAAGGTAGAAAACAATGAAATAGAAAATTCTGTGTAATAGAAAACTTCAACAGAGATAAACCTGTTTTTTTAAAATATGAACAAAATTGATGAATTTCTGGTACGACTGATTAAAAGAAAAGGCCAAGGCACAAATAATTAATGTTAGAAATGAAAAAAAAACAGACATTACTACAGAACCTAAAGAAATTAAAAATATAAAACAAGAAATTATGAACAGTTTTGTGCCAATAAAGTTGAACATTTAAAAAAATAAATAAATTGGATAAAACAAAACTTGCCAAACCTTTCCTTCATATCCTCACATGTTGGAAAGAAAGCTAGAGATCTCTCCGGGGTCTCTTTTATAAGGGCATTAATCCTATACAAATGACGGCTCCACCCTCATGACCTATTCACCTCCTAAAGGTCCCACCTCCCAGTACCATCGCCCTGGGGATTTCAACATACAAATTTTCGGGAGACACAACCATTCAGTCAACAACAACATCAAAATAAAAATAATTGAAATAGACTTGAAGAGAGTCCATTGACATAACCAACCTGGAGAACATCTAGGCACTATTTGCTAAAGCTCACATGGCAGGCATACCCTTAAACCCAGAATTCTATTAATATTTATTTGTAAATACCCCACCAAAACTTGTGCAGAAGAATGTTCACAGCGTTATTATTTATAATAGCTTTGTCACCTCCAAACAAAGATGTTTTTTTCTTGACTATTCCAGGAATCAGAAAAGAAGACACCATCTTTCAAATGCTATTGACCAAAATCTTAGTATACTGGCTAATTAGGCTTTGAGGGGTGGAAATCGTGAAAAGGTAGAGGTGTTTCTTGTTATTCTGTCCTTAAAGATGTAGTATTGTTTTCCTAGAAACAAAAAGGAAATCAGCCTGACTGGAATACAGTTTATATTCCAAGACATAGTAACCACTATTAAGGAGAAAAACCGTTCTTTAGTTTTCAGTCATTTGGTATCTTTGTATTTCATACTCTTTTGAACTTTACAGCATTAGAACTTCCATTTAAGTAATACTATGTTTCCAGCTAAGGATGCATGGTCCTTGGAAACCCTTTCAGTATAATTATAATCTTGATTACCTTAATATGAAAGTAACAAATGGCAACACATACCCTGTTAAAAATAAAAACGATGGGCTGGGCACGGTGGCTCACGCCTGTAATCCCAGCACTTTGGGAGGCCAAGGCAGGCGGATCACGAGGTCAGGAGATCAAGACCATCCTGGCTAGCACACGGTGAAACCCTGTCTCTACTAAAAATACAAAAAAATTAGCTGGGCATGGTGGTGGGCGCCTGTAGTCCCAGCTACTCGGGAGGCTGAGGCAGGAGAATGGCGTGAACCCGGGAGGCGGAGCTTGCAGTGAGCCGAGATTGCGCCACTGCACTCCAGCCTGGGCGACAGAGCAAGACTCCGTCTCAAAATAAATAAATAAATAAATAAATAAATAAATAAATAAATAAATAAAAAATAAATAAATAAATAAATAAATAAATAAATAAATAAATAAATAAATAAGCTACAAGGCATGAACATTTCTATACATATTTCTTGGCATACGTATGGACAAATTTTTAGTTGGTATGTATCTAAGAGACAAGAATTGTTAGATAATAGATTATATTCATGTTCAAATCTTGAAGTGGCACTATGCATTTCCAAAGATGTACCAATTTATGCTCCTATCAGCAGGGAATTAGAGTTCCTTTTGTTCCATGGCTTTGCTATTCCTTGGTCTTGTCAGAGTTTTTAACTTCAGCTGCTCTGATGAGTTTATGAAGGTATCACATAGAGGTTTTCATTAGCATTTCTCTGACGACTAATGAGGTTGAGCATCTCTTCATATGTTTATTGGCCATTTTGATATTCTCTTTTGTGAAATGTTTGCTCAAGTCTCTGGCTCATTTTTTCTTTTAGGCTCTGGTCCTTTTCTTATTTAGTTGTCACTATAAATATATTTTGGATATTAACTCTTTATTGGTTGTATGTATTACAAATAAGTTTTTAAGTTTTCCACCACTGTCTGAGAAAGACATTTTTGATAACCAATGTTTTTAATTTTAATGCAGCCCAGTATGTATAAAGAAATAATTTCCCATTGCAAGTCATGAAGATGTTTTTCTAAATTGTATTACAGAAGCTTTGTTGCTGTTACACATTTGTATCAATAATCCATCTAAGATTGATATTTTTATTATGGTTTAGAGGAGAGTGAATTTTCATTTTTTTCCATATGGCTGTCTAACTGACTCATCATTGAATGAAAATGCCATTCTTTCTTCATTATTCTTTGTGTGTCAAAGTCAACTGTCCGTGTGTGAGTGAATCTGTTTCTAGGTTTTCTACTCTATTCCACTGATCTGTTTTTCTGTCCTTGCACCAGTATGGCCAGTCACAGTTACTGTAGCCTCATAATATATTTTGGAATGTGATAGAGCACATTATCCTACTTTGTTCCTCTTAGTGGAGTTTATCTTGTCTATACTTGTCCCTTATCTTCTCCACGTATATTTCACAGCTAACATCTCAGTTTTCAAAAAATATCTTCTGGGATTTGATTGTAATTGCTTTAAATCTATAGGTCAATTTGGGGAGAATTAAAATTCCTTAAAATATTGACTCTTCCAAATTATAGACATAGTATAACCACCTTTTCAAAAATTTTATTAGAGTTTTCTTTGTAGAAATTGGGTATATCTCCCAGCACTTTGGGAGGCCGAGGCAGGCAGATCACAAGGTCAGAAGATCGAGACCATCCTGGCTAACACAAAGAAACCCCGTCTCTACTAAAAATACAAAAAATTAGCCGGGCGTGGTGGCGGGCGCCTGTAGTCCCAGCTAGTCAGGAGGCTGAGGCAGGAGAATGGCGTGAGCCCAGGAGGCGGAGCTTGCAGTGAGCCGAGATCGCGCCACTTCACTCCAGCCTGGGCAACAGAGGGAGACTCCACCTCAAAAAAAAAGAAAAAAAAAAGAAATTGAAATTGGGTATGTCTTTTATTAGATTTATTCCTATATATTGTTTTTTAGTACTATTGTAAATAGTATGTTTTAAGGTATTTTCTTTTCTAATTATTTGCTGCAGATAGATGGAAATACATCGATTTTATATACTGATCAGTGTCCAGCAAACTTGCTAAACTTATTCATTAATTTTAGAATTTATCTAAAGACTCTTTTGGACTTTATACATACAAAATTATATCATCTGTAAATAATGACAATTTTTCTTCCTTTCCGATCCTTACATTTTAGATATTTATGTTTGTTGACATACTGCAGTGGTATCTAGAGTAAAATGTTAAATAGAAGTAGTGATAGCAGGCATTCTTATTTTAACATTTCACCATTCAGTGTCAAATAACATTTTTGTATATTGTTTTTATTATCAGTTACCTACTAAAAACTCTTATTAATAATTTTTATTATGAATCGATGTTGAACTTTATCAGATGTTTTCTGCAATGTTTGAGATGCTCATGATTTTTCTTTATTCTCTTAAGATGATAAATTTATATTTATTGAGTTTTCAAATGTTAACCTTCCATGCTTGTCATGCTAAGCTTGATCACGATGTATTATTTTTAATTTTTTGATTGTTTAATATATTTTATTTAATTATTTTTCATCTTTGTTCATGAATAAGACTGTGTTACAGCAGGTAGCTAGTCAGGTATGAGCAGGCAGGAGAGGGCTCCCCAAAATGCATACACCAGGAGTGCTGGGCAACCATCAGGTGATGGTCAGGCGGTTGTTAACTGGTTCTCTAAAGTGTAATTGGTCACAGCTGGCACCAGGGAAAGGCAAGCTCCTAATAGATAGAAAACACCTGAAACTGATCAGCAGCTTCCCATTAAGACCCCGGAAGTATGCCAACATATAAAAACCTGAAGTCAAGAGGTCAGGCTGTGCACTTGGTTTCTCCAGTTGCCTGCTTGCTTTGCCCTCTTACAAGTCATACTTCCCTTCTTTTCTTTCCTTTCCTTCCTTTCCTTACTGTTCTGAAGCTTTTTAATAAACTTTCACTCCTGCTCTGAAACTTGCCTTGGTGTCTTCTCCTTTATACCTTTCGGTCAAATTCTTTCTTCTGAGGAAGCAAAGACTGAAGTTGCTGCAAACCCATATGGATACACCTCCAGTAACTTGGGATAACTTGGATCTCTGCCACTGCTAACAATTGGTCTATACTTTTTCTTTGTTGTAATGTTCTTGTAAGGATTTGAACACATAAAATGTGTTCAGGATTATTGTCCCTTTTAAAATATTAAGTAGATGATTGTGTAAGATTGGCTACAAATTCTTTCATAACTGTGAGAATAATTCACCTGTGTAGTGACTTCATCCAGGACTTTGTGCAAAATTTTAAATTATACATTATTTTTCTTTAGGAAAATTTAGGTATACTGTTCCTTCTTGTTTAGTTTTAGTAAATTTTCCTTTTATATGAAGAATCCATTTTATATAAAATTTCAAATACATGTGAATAAATTTGTTCATAATATCCACTTCTTATCTTTTGTAAGACCTGTACTTATGTCTCCTTTCTCATCATTGATATTTAATGTTCATGGCTTCTCCTTTTTTTTCAATGATCATGCTTGCTAGGGGTTTATTAATTGTATTCTTTTTAAATAATCTTTTTTGGACTTTTTAAATCCTTTCTATTTTGTTTGCTTTTTTATTATATTAATTTCTAGCTTTTTCTTTATTATTTAGTTTATTCTCATTCCTTTGGCTTTGTTATTTTCTAATGTCTTAATTCAGGTCATTGATCTTCAATCTTCTTTTCTAGTATACGTATTTAAGGGAATAAATTTCTCTCAAAGTATTTCCCATTTTTCAGATGTTATTTATTTATTTATCTTTTTTTTGAGATGAAGTCTCGCTCTTGTCCCCAGGCTGGAGTCCAATGCACGATCTCAGCTAACTACAACCTCCGCCTCCTGGGTTCAAGTGATTCTCTTTCCTCAGCCTCCCAAGTAGCTGGGATTACAGGTGCCTGCCACCATGCCCAGCTAATTTTTGTATTTTTAGTAGAGACTAGGTTTCACCACGTTGGCCAGGCCGGTCTCGAACTCCAGACCTCAGGTGATCTACCTGCCTCGGCCTCACAAAGTGCTGGGATTACAGGCATGAGCCACCACACCCGGTCTTAGATGTTATATTTTTATCATCATTCAGCTTAAGATACTTCATTATAAACTATTGTTTTCCTTTCTTCTTTGATCCGTGGGATACTTTGAAGTGTATTGTTTAATTTCAAACATACTGATTTTCTAGGTCTCATTTTGTTACTGACTTTTTGCTAAATTGTACTGTGGTCAGAAAACATATATTTTGCATGATTTTATTCAATTGAAATTTGTTAATGTTTCCTTTATGGCCCAGCATATGGTAACTTTTTAAATGAGAGAGCTTGTAAATCATGTGTATTTTGCAATTCTTGGGTGTATAATTCTACATATGCAAATTTCTTATTTGTGCATTTTAAATCTTCTATATCCTTACTTTTTTTTGTCTTATGTTGGTAGTGAGAAACATATTGAAAGATCCCTCTATAATTTTCTTAGAATTTTTTAGTTTATTCATGTACTCATTCATTCAACAAACAATTATTCTGGGCCTATCAAATTTTAGAAAATATAGCCTATGAATTGCATTGAGGAAGTTTTTAGTAATTAAGGAAAGTAGTTAGACTTTTATAAATTTTAAGGCAATGTTATTAGTTGCATAAAAATGTAGGATTATTATATCTTCCTATTGAGATAATAATGCTTTTCCTTTTATTTTAATAAAGTGTTTAACATCTTTTTTGAATATTTCATGGTTTATAGTCTACTTTGTCTGATATTAATATAGTTACACAATCTTCCTTTGGCTAGTGTTTGCATTCTATGTATTACTTTTTCATTCTTTTAAACTTTTCCTGTGAGGATTCCAAACATGCTGATTTTGGGAATCATCTTTGATCTGCAATGTGGATTCATATGAAAAATAATAACACTTTTACAGTACTTAATATGTTAGGCCCTAGCACATACATATTAATTCACTTAATCTGTGCAATCACCCTATGAAAGCAATGATTATATATTCATTTATTTAATTCATATATTAATTCACTTAATCTGTGTGATGACTATACAAAATGAAATTATTATTATCATTATTATCATTATTTTACAAATGGAGAAACCGGTGCTCAAAGAGAAAAAAAATAACTTGCTCAAAATTACAGAGCTGATGAGAGGCAGAGACAGTTTGGAAATAGCAATCTAGCTTTGGAGTCTGTTCTTTTACTTACTATCCTGTGCTACCACTTAAAAAAATTGAAAGCCCAAAAATGTAATAGAGGGACTTACGATTCATGGACCTGCCACCAGTACAATCACTTAGGCCCCATGCCCAGAAGGGGGCCCTGTGCTTGGGTTTAATGGGTTTAATGCCTTGCAGTGACCATCTTGAAATCCTGCATAATTTTATCTTTGGATCTGTGCTTTGTGAGTGAAGATGGATGGGATAATGGAGCACACCCTGAAGTCTTGGAACCTCCTTACCTCCCTTGGATGGGCTTTCAGCCATCCTCTCCCCTGACTGCATGTAGCAATCACTGTGGCCTCTCCAGCAGGCTGGGGACTTGACATGGGGAAGGTGGGATCTGGCCTTGTGCTCCGAGTCATGGGATGGGCTCAGCACCTGTGGGGGTCTATACACACCCTGTGAGTACCCCTTGCTCAAGCAGCATATTAAATCACAAACAGAAAACACTATGAATAGGAAATATAAAACAGGTGAAGAGAGACCATGAAAGAAAAGTTTCTGTCTCCTTCTTTCCTGCTTTCTGGAAAAGGGCCTCACATTTACATTTTTCACTGGGCTTGTAAATTATGTCATTGGACCTGGTAGATGCTAGTTGGTGCGTTGTTTGCTGAGACCACACTTTCATTTTCTTTATCTTTTATATCTTAAACATCTTTTAGGTACATTTTTCTATCTAGTATTCAAAACACACAACGCTTCCATAGCACTTACATGCAATTACACTTTGCTGTGGATGTTTACAGTTTACTGAGCATGACTACATGCATTGATCCACTTCTCCTCCTGAGTCCCCAGGTGACAGGGAAATATTATCATCCCTGCTTTGCCGAGGAATAAGTGGGTTATTTGAGGTTTCACATTGAATAAGTGGCTGAACTGGGGCTTGAGTATTGGTGTTCTAACTACAAAATAGTTTTCTTCCTACTAAATCACAACTTGCTTTTAAGAAGGCATCTTTTTGGATCTCAAAGAGGACACTTTCACATCCAGTATTGGCTATGGAATTCCTATACTGCATCTTTAGAATAGCTACTTATTAAGCACAAGCTTCTACTAATAAGTTTTATTCACATGGCCCTTTGGTGCCAGTTTTACAATGTTTTCAGCCACAAGCAAAGAAACCAGTAGCTGAAAGCGGGCAATTAGGATTGTACTGAGAGTTTTAGAAGGGGGTGGAATGTCCTTAAAATCCGAACATCTGGTTGTTATACTTGGTGAGCAATAAATGATTAAAGTGTTGCTGACACCAGTTAGCAGAAATGTATTCCAAAGCTTTGGTTTATGTGGGTTTTGTTTTTAAAAGGGCCAATGATAAAAATATAATCATCCCAAATGTGACTAACCCACACGATTTGCCTCCCCCTTTTCAATTCATCCTGTTTAGTATTCTATAAAGTATATTGAAATGATTGGTGAAATGATGTTCATGATGATTGCTATGTCTACAACCCCTCTAAAGCAAAAATGCTCCTGAATTTACAATGGTATTATGTCCAGATAAAACCATAGTAAGTTGAAAGTTGAAAATATTGTAAGACAAAAATGCAATTAATACAGATAACCTACCTTACACGTGCTCAGATCACTTCCCTTAGCCTATGGTTGGGCAAGGTCATCTGACAACACCACATGCTAGAGGCTCGATGGTTCACCCTGATGATTGCAGGGCTGACTGGTTGCTGTGGCCCTGTCCCTGCCTGGCATTGCAAGAGAATATGGTACCGTGTATCACTACCCTGGGAAGAGATCAAAATTCAAAATTTAAAGTATAATTTCTACTAAATGTGTATCACTTTTTCCCCATCATAAAGTCAAACAATCATAAGTGGATCCTAAGTTGGGGACTGTCTGTAAATCCGAGGATTCTTCCTCATGAAATCACTTTGAGATTTTCCAGATTTAACACTGAGAACACAGTGTTGAGATAACTTTTATTTTTGTGGTGCTGTCTCTTTAGTAGTTACATATACTTGGAAATTCAATTCACTTATTACCTGTAGGCACCACTGACATTGGGAGGCAAATTATAAAAAAGAATAATTTCACATTAAAAACAATACTAGCCAGTCACAGTGACTCACACCTGTAATCCCAGCACTTTGGGAGGCAGAGGCCGGCAGATCACCTGAGGTCAGGAATTCGAGACCAGCCTGGTGAAACCCCCAGTCTACTAAAAATACAAAAATTAGCCAGGCGTGGTGGCAGGTGCCTGTAGTCTCACCTACTCAGGAGGCTGAGGCAGGAGAATTACTTGAACCCAGGAGGTGGAGGTTGCAGTGAGTCAAGATCGCGCCACTGCACTCGAGCCTGGGCGACAAAGTGAGACCCTGTCTCAAAAAAACTAAAATAAAAACAATGTTGAAAGCAAACAGCAGGGTAGTTTGAATCCAGAATTATTCTTTCCAGAATTTACAGTTTATTTCAGAGCATAAACAAAAGCTGTTGGGTGCTGTTTATGCTGTTTCCTCATCTCATTGAGAATGGTGATAGAACTGTCCTGCCTATTGGAATAACCACATAAAGTGAAACTCTCACCAAGGCTCTTGAATGTTACCTTCTTGTTAAGTAGAAAAATGTTTGGACACTGGATCTAAACAAAACAATACAAAACATGTTCAGTTTACCCAAAAAGGAGAGTGGAAAAAGGAAGTAAAGGAAGGACAAAGACAATTCCTTGAAGTATATAACAAAATGCTCAGAAGTTGAACCAACTGATCTGTGGAGCACAGAGGAAAGTTTTGAAGCTTGAATCACAAAATGTTACTGGAAATCTAGAGGTGGTAAGGTAAGACAATTTGGTTGTCTTGCAGGATTCTAGACATTGGAATAAAAGAGACTCGTGTGGGAAAGAAGTTCAGAGACTGGCCAGTGGTCTCAGTAAGTCTGATTTTGTTTGATTGCTTATTTCTGTCTTGTTTTATTTCAGTTAAGAGATGCTAAAGTCTCTTAGGAAACAGAATTGGTGTGGAATCAAGGTAAGTCTACTGTTAGGTTAAAGTAAACTCAGTTGATAGCAGAAGAGTCCTTTGGATAATTCATTTAATGCCTTTCTCTGGATCAAGAGTTTCTATGGCCAATAGCTGTGTACTGGAATAAAGAACAGCACTCCGCCCTTCTTGCTCCCCCCACAGACACACACTCTGTGTACTTTTATTAAAGCTTATGAAAATGAATTTACAGAAAATCTCACAGGGAAAGTGAATGTGAGTGAAAAGCTCTCAAGTTGCTCAACTTCCAGCCTTGCTCAGGATGCCTGCGGACCCCTTGTTATACGTCAGGTCTGCGTGAGGCCTCAGCTCTGCCAGATGTCAGCTGGTCCTCCACGCAGGCTGCCCTCCTCGACCAGGGCTCCAATAGGTGCTCTCCTGCTGGCCCATCCATGGATCGAAGCTCAGAGCTGCTCCCACTGGCACATCCCCAGGCCTGGCTTGTCTCCTCTGATCCTATGAGAGGTTCTGTTCATGCCTAGAAAGCATATCTTCAGTAGAGAGAAGGGGGTTTTCTTTCACTTCCTTCCTTTTGTAAGTAAACGGCCTTTTGATTGTAACACATAGGTGAATTTACTCAGGTGGACAACAATGTCACTTTATTCCTCCAGAAGATTTCATCTTCTCTCAAGGCCCTGCAGTGGCGACGGTGGGGAGGATTTAAGCTTGCCAGTTCCCGGTAAGCCGGTTTCTCCCAGTTGAAAGCACTCTCTTCAAATCAAAGTTTGACTCCTAGTCAGGATGATCTCGTTTCCCCCAGACAGCTTCCCTGCCCCTCCTCCTTCCCAGGAAGGAACCTGGGTACAGGGAGCTTCCATTTCCTGTGGCTGTAGGGGAGGGATCCGTGGTGCCATGCTTTCTGGAAACTTGCTGTCCTCTGCAGCGTCCTGCAGGTCACTGGGTGCCCTGCACTGGTGCAGCTGAGGGTGCTGGCATCACTTCAAGTTTAGGCCACCCTCCTGTTCTTGGCAGTGGCTGCCCATGCCTCCATCCACAGGGTCCTCAGACTCATGCTGCTTTGGGCCACTGGTTTGCTCAGGGGACATTTTCTCTGACCGATATACCCAGCTATGTCCTCTTGCCAAGGGAGAGGCTACTCTGAATGACAGCCCACCTCCCCAGGCTGCACTGGGGAAGGAGGAAGTGGACCCCCATGTTCTCATAGGCTGGGTAACCCATCTGGGTTTTGCTCTTTGTCCTCCTCCTCACAGAAGGTTTGGTCCTGAGAGGTAATCAGGGCTGGCCGTCTGCATCCCTCTCTGCCCCAGTCCCTCCAGGCTTCACTTCTGATGAGACCTGCCTCTCTCTCTCAGCCCCCTTCCTCCCTCACTGTCCTTCCCCACTTGGGGCAATAAAGACAGAAGGCATGATTCAGGAACAAAAAAGATGACTAAGATGGGGAAAATACTAACATACAGATGTTTCAAAAATATATTTCCGGCCGGGCGCGGTGGCTCACGCTTGTAATCCCAGCACTTTGGGAGGCCGAGGCGGGCGGATCACGAGGTCAGGAGATCGAGACCACGGTGAAACCCTGTCTCTACTAAAAATACAAAAAATTAGCCGGGCGTGGTGGCGGGCGCCTGTAGTCCCAGCTACTTGGAGAGGCTGAGGCAGGAGAATGGCGTGAACCCGGGAGACGGAGCTTGCAGTGAGCCGAGATCGCGCCACTGCACTCCAGCCTGGGCGACAGAGCGAGACTCCGTCTCAAAAAAAAAAAAAAAAAAATATATATATATATATATATATTTCTTACTCGTTCTATTTATTTTTATTCTCCACTTATTGAATCAAGGGTGTTCTGCAGCCTCGGTTTGTGAAATAGCTGGCGGAGCCTCTCTCTCGTTCTCACCTCCACCGTCTGCCTGCCCAGTTTGCCCTGTTATCTTCCCCTGTATACAAGCCCTGATCATGGTTAACTGCCTTCTAAAAGGACAAACTCAAAGAATCCAGACAAATCCTCAAGGATCGCAGTGTTATCAACAGTCATCTGAGTTGAGAATATATACAATTATATACAGAATGTATTCTTTAATCTTCTTCTGACAAAGTTACATATAAAAGTGGGGTTATTTTTAAGGTGCTTCATAAAAAGAAGAGAATGCTTCCAATTATGCCTGACTGAGCCCATACACGATTTTTTTTTCTTCCTGATTCACTAGGCCTTAAGGAGCAGGAACTCCAGTACCTAAGAGAAGGATGCTGCAGCTGCGTGTCTGTGGATACTGAAGGAGCAATGACTTGATGGAGAGTCAGCTGAAGATTTTATTCAACAAGAAAAATATTCTGTAGAGAAAGCATGAATGGATCATGTGAATAAGTAGGGAAAACACTGTTTAAAAGTTCAAGAGAACAGAATATTTTAAAGTTGTATCTTAGAATCTGCCACTCATGTACACATCTCAGATGCGCCAATTTCTCTCCATCTTGCTCTAGTCTACAACAGTTAGTGAGGAGCAGCATGTTTGAGGCCACATTGAGGACATATGCTGTGGAAAGTTGTGCCTTGGCCTTAGAGCCACAGAATTCTCGGTGCTAATCCCCGCTCGCCACTTAATAGCTGTGTGAGCTTTGGTAAATCAAGGGATTTCAAATCACTTGATTTCTCTGTGCCCCAATTCCTTCTTCACCCTCTGGGGATCTTGTAAAGAATGAGTTAGCACACAGAGAATATCTAGCTACTTCATTATATGGCAGCATATGGTACATATAGATACTCAATAAATATTAGTTCCTTCCTCATCTTTCCCTCCTTTCGGTTGCTTCATTTACGTAAAAATAATACATCTTCTTATATTTAAAAAGAAATAGTTCAAGACCAGCCTGGGCAACATAGTGAGACCCTGTCTCTACAAAGTAAAAAATTGGCTGGGTATGGTGGTGTCCAGCTGTCCCAGCTACTCAGGAGGCTGAGGTGAGAGGATCTTATGAGCCCAGGAGTTCGAGACCAGAGTGAGCTATAATTGCGCCACTGCACTCCAGCCTGGGCAGCAAAGCAAGAACTCACCAATAAAATAAAATAAAATTTAAAATAAAATAAAATAAAATAGTTTTAGGCTTTCCATTGATTTAGATTGGTCTTCCTCAAATCAGGACTGATTGCTGTTGGTCTAGTTAATAAGACTAATTCTATTCTGAGACAGGGATGAGAAATTTGCTTTTAGCTTTGAACTCTGCTTCCAGAACTGCAACTCCAATATCAGGTCACTTACAGAATGAGCCCCTTGCTGATGTGTGAGGTGTCTTTCTATGTATGTATTCTGGAAACAATGGAACCTGTAGTATTTGGAGATATCACAAAGAACTTGTCGCAGAGGTGGCTACTGTCTACCAAAGATTCATATTTTCCTTCTACCATGCAGAATGAGGTGGTTCCCAGCCAGACCCGCACTTCACAGAAGTTCTTCCCACTTCTGTCTAGTGCCCAGAGGGGCTGGGCCACTTGTCTTCAATGGCAGTGTCAGAGCAGAGTGCTCTCTGTCCCTGCAGGTGGTTGTTGTGGCAAATCAAGGCGGCCTCTTCATGCTTTTTTTCTTCTCTTGTCCAACATTGGATGTTGATGGTCAGAGTGACTTTGGAAACCATTTCTTGAAGACGGCAGAGTTTCCATGATACCTAAAGGTATCCCTCTAGCAACCCACTGAGATTAATTGGCACTCTCTGTGATTCCAGTCCCCAGCCCCACCCCTGCTGCTCCCTGAAGGAGCAGAACCAACCTTTATAGGGAGACCAATGGATGGGGAGTAGAGTCTGGTTCCAGGGAAACTGAGCTTGGGCAGCTGCTATGAGTCAAATGGTGGGGGGTGAAGGGTGCTGGACCAAGGGTGGACTACTCGATCCACTCACTTTATTGTAAAGCAGTTAGTTTGTTAAAAACAAACAAAAACAATTTGACCTTGCAGTGTTCTTACATTGGTTTTAGGAGCTTGGGTAATGTGACTCTGCCCAGAGAGATGATCATTTTCCCATTTCTGAGTCCTTTGGTGGAGAGCCACAACTAGATAAGGGTAATTTCCCCAGGACCGGATGTTATATGTTACTTGAGAATCAGGATTTAGAGTGAGGACTGTGAAAATTGTGCAGTTGTTGGTATAAAACTTCAGGTTGAAGAATCACTCAACAAAACTAAACAACAACAACAATAAACAAAAACAAATTAAAAGAAAGTCTGTTAGATGATATCTTGGTATTCAACCATCATCCCCTTAAAATAACTATCAACTCCTAAGTAGTAAATGGGAGATGAGTGGAAAATTCTAAAATGCCCTGTTGGCCAGCAGATTGTTTTCCATTCTTTTGTAATATTTGGCATCTATAAACCTTAGTTCATGTTAGGCAATGTGCTTTTTCAGAAGATTAAGAAGACGGCCAAGTTGCACCTAAAAGGAATATTGTATGTTAAACCTCCACATCATGCACCTCCACTGCAATGAAGCTTCACAGTTGCTTTTGAAAAGTATGAGTTTCTACAGTGAGCAAACAAAATAATGAATAGTTCAAAGCACTTTGTAAACTATAAAGGATTATATAAATGTCAAGTATTATTATTACAGAGCAATTTTGTCTTTTTCTTTGAAATGTTTTTTAAATCCCTGATAACGTAAAGATGTGGATCCATCAGGTCATAATGTTAGAATTCTGTTCATTTCTCTGTAACTTAATTGTGTAAATTTTCTTTCTTTTTGAATACCCCAAACTGCCCCTCCCTTAAATACACACACACACACACACACACACACACACACACACACACACACACAGCCCAAAGGGCTACTAAATACTAAAAAATGTAAAAAGTAATTCTGCTACTAAATACTAAAAATCAAAAATGATTATATTAAAACAACCTAACATTGCATAGCTACCAAATCCTTCCCGTGTTGAGTAAGGAAAGGGGATGCATTTCTATTTTTCACAGTACCTATGATGGTTTGCTCTGCAGTATCATGTGCAGCACAGTCACTCAAGTCAATGCTGGAGAATTGAAAGAAATCATCGAACATAAAGCAAGTGCTTTTTGGCATAGCATACAAACTCTGTGTGTACAGCAGTAGCAGGTGCGATGATTTCATTGTGTTTCACACTTTTGAGATTGGAGTTACCCTTTCCCAAGGGCAGGTGTGGGGCCCACTGAAACGGCACAGTCAACTGCATGCATGGTCTGCTCCCCAGGCTGGCTGTAGGAGTAGTGAGATGCAGTCATTGCTGTTGTTGAAAATTATAAGTATTTTGAGATGTTTGATCTTTTTATTTAAACAAAAAGGTTTTCCTGTAGGTGGGAGACCAAATGCTATGCAGCAGATGTAGCTGGGTAGGGCAAGTTGATAGTGACTGACGTGGTGATGGTGGTTTACAGTTTATTTTAGGTGCATTTACACACATGAGTTTTCTATTTTCTTTTTGAAGATAAGGAAAATATATTTAAACTGTTTATTTAAATATATGGCTTCTAAAATGTAATGCATAAAAATACATAGAATATTAATTTTTATTCACTTGTTCAGATGTTTGAAGTTGAGAAACATTTATATCCTTTCTAGTAATATAAATGTATATTTTTGTCAATAGGTAAGGAAGTATTGCAGGAAAATAGGAGCGCTGTTCTGGAGACTAAGCACTGTGTCTCTCTTGTGCAGTCTCTGTATTTCTCAGAAAAGACAGTATATTCCCTGTATGTGCTTCAGGGAAAAAGCAGGCACACAAACAGATAAAAAGCAAAACAAAACCAAAACAATAGCATAATCCCATGAAACTAAAAATATCTCAAGGAAAAAAAACACATTTATTCAATTTATTATTTAATCTTGATAGTTTTGAAACTAACGTAGAAATTTCATTCTCATTATAGGTAGCAAAAAGAAAAGCTGAAAAAGGAAAAAATTGTTTCATAACCCCCATTATTTTTCCTGAAAGCAAATGGAAATCTTAGGTTTTCAATATAAATGTACTTGGCAACTATTCTAAAAGACTCAAGGCTTGGGAATGATGATGGTTCTTCCTCTTCCTCAGTGAGCAACAGCTTTCCTTTGGATAAAATGACTCACACTAACTTTACATCATCTGATGAATCAGTTATGACCTAAATGTCTGCCAAAAGTTAAAACTTTGCTCCGCACTTACATACAATGATGTCTATCCAACGAGAAAAGGATTTCCAGGTTTTGCCTGAAAGTTGACAATTGACACAAAACAGAATTGTAACTAACAGACATGCATAGGGAGCTCCTAGAAGTTGGGAAACCCTGACTGCCTTTCACCTGACAAATATAGGTGGACTTTTCTTCTCTTCCTCCTCCCCATCCTCCCTCTCCTCCTGCCCTTCCCTCCTCTTTCCCATTCTCTTCCTCCTCCTCCCCTCCTGCTTTTTAAATATAATTTCTATTTATTTTTAAATTACTTGAATTCATAGACATTCATTCCCCTTCTTCCTTCCCTTCCTCTTCCCCCTCCTTCTCTTTCTCTTTCTCTCGTCCTCTCCTCTTCCTCCTGCTCCCTCTCCTCCTCCTTTCCTTCCTCCTTCCCCTCCTACTTCTCCTCCTCCTCCCACTCTTTCCCTTCCTTCTCCTTCTCCTCCTTCCCCCCCTCCCGCTTCCCCTCTGTCTCTTCCCCTTTCTCTTCCCCCCTTTCTCCTCCTCCTCCTCCTTCTTTGTATTTTCTTTGATCCTAGGTGTGTCCTCCACTCTCATCTTTTTCTTTCAAAATTATTCGAACAGACAAAAACTCATTTCTCTCCTTTTTTGAAGCGGGCAAAGGGAAAGATGCCTGGGAGGGGAGGGGAAGTGGAAAGAAATTGCCTTCCTTCAGTTATTCTTTTGTCTTCTCTTCTCTTCGTGGCCCTTTTGTTCTCTCTAATTAAGATGTATGAGTGAAAAGGATACTAGAGGCAGAAAATTTAGGCCTCATTTTCTCAGGACACTCTTCTACGTGGCTGGCGTCTCTGCGCCGAGGTGCCGTGGCTGGCGGTGTAGACGCCCTGCTCACATCCCCGCAGCCGCGTGGGATGGCCCCGGTGTGTGGCGAGTTTTCCATGCCCGGCGCTGGTGTGTGTTCTCTGACTGAGGGCTTCCTTCGGCAGGTGGTGGTGAAGTGAGCAGATGAGGGGTAGCACCCCCAGGAAGCCTTCCCCATCTCATAGGGGCAGATTCTGAGGACTGTTCCATAAGGGTTCTTGGAGGGTTCCCAGCAGAATCGACCCCGGTTCCCACGGTGGTCACCAACTTACTGTTATACGCTTATATTATTATAGTGCATTTTCTCTTTTCTGATCTTCTAGTATACTTTCCCCCTTCTTCCCTGTGCTTCCTGAGGTCATCTCCTAACTACTTGTCCCCAAGTCCTTTGCTTAGGTTCTGCCCTAGGAGGAACCCAAATTGTGATGGTCACTGTCCTGAATATCATGGAAGATAAAGGGTTTGGAAGCATTTTCTTATGAACAACATTCACAGGGTTCTGGTACACATATTTTAATGGGATTTTCTAATAGTGTGTGACATTTAGATGGTGCTTTATGGTTAACTACAAGCTATCAGACAAATTATTTATGTTGATCCTTAGAGGTTAGTATACATGCAATTATTATTAACATTTTACTTATGAAAAAATGGTGTCAGAGAGGATACATGGCTTATTTAAAGTCACGGAGAAGAGCTGCAAAGAAAACCCAAGTTTCCTTTACTATGTGAAATTCTGTCTGTACAGTTAGGACATTTACCCTTTACTGTCAAATTTATGGAAAGAGAATTTTACTAATTTGTGTTGGATTTTTCCTGCTGTCTTTATTTTGGCTTTCTAGTTGTGGCCTCAAAAATAGTAATATAGTTGTTTCCTGCTTTTCCCAGTGAGGAATAGAAATGAGCCAGTTAATTTTGTAAGTTACAGTTATAGTTCATGCCTATGTACAACAGGCCAGTGATATAATCTAAAAGTGAGTGATAGAGTCCCTGGAAATTAACTGGGAAATTCTGTTATATAGCTGTATGATGATTCTTTTCTCTTGTTCCCAAAGCAACCCCCTAGGAGAGATGGAGATGGAGGTGGAGGGGGTGGGAGTTGGAGAGAAAAAATGAATTATGTTTAGCAAAAAGAAGCAAATCTTGGGTGATTCATTTCAGATTGCCTAGGAAGACTGTCATCTCACACACACAAAAAAAGACCTATTCTCATAAGACTTCCCGACCCACTCTGCAGTGTTAAAGGAAAATTTCCTCCAAGATAAACACTTTGCATAGGCACTTATCTTACTGTAAAGACTAATTCACTAGGTCTGCAATTCTTAATGCTGAAGCCTCAAAGTTCAAACTACAGTGAAATTCCCAATACTTTCCTAAACAATTAGGAGATAAAATTCGACGGACAGTCAGGATAGAAGTGTACATTTCTTGCATTCTCTACCTGTTACTGTGCATGTAATACTGGAAATTATTCTCTAGCCTTGCATGAGTATAAAATTCAACAAATCCCTCAAGTTTTTATAAAGTTGTCTATTTTAAGGATGGCTTCAGAAACGTCTAAAAAGAAGTAAATAGAGTCACTGTTGACGAAATTTCCAAAATAAAGACAAGTTTTATTCCTAAACCTTCAGCATATTTAACTTTCTGGTTTGATTTAAGTTGCAGTTTGCATTTTGTAGTGAAGAGTTATGATGCTAACCACAAGGAACATAAAAGTAAATATAAAGTCTGCTTCAAAAAAAAAAAAGCAAGACTGAAATGTCAATCTCTTTATTAAGCAGAAGTTGTCTTATACCTGGTGTCTTGTTAATTTTTACTGAAATCTTTCTAGTATAGATTTGTCTATCTTCCATGGGTCTGGAGGGCTACCTTTTGTGTATTTAATATTTAGTATTATAATCATAAGTGTTTTTTAAAAATTATCTGTTGCTTTTGTTGTTTGTTTTGGTTTAGGAATGTGAAGAATGTAATATATTGGGGCTTTGGTTTCCTTCCTTTAGGAAAAAAAGACTAGTTTGAAAGAGGTTTTTATTTCTGGGAAATATAAAAGAGAAGGGAATGTTTTAATGGAAAATTTCCAACCTCCTCTCCTTTTAATCCAGAGTCAGGAAACACTTTTAAAAATAGCATCAGATTTGGTACATATAGTTATGTAGGTGAAAAAGAACTGAGCTGAACTTGGCCTGGACACATAAATGAAAGTCAGAGTTTTAAAAAGCCGTGTTTCTATAAATGAAGAAAGCAGAGGCTTTGCATTCGTATTGCTAATTAACTCAAAAATTAAGTAAATTACTTTTTCTGATGTTTTCTTAAATAAAATCTTGTAGGGATATGATTGCTTTTGGTACATAGAAGAGTAGAACATTTTGAAAATTCAGGTTTAATAGGTCAGACGAAGGTCGAAGTTAGTCCCTAAGAATGTTACAATGCCTTTCTCCCAAGATTTTTTTACTAGCAGTGAGATCTTGGGTTAGCAAAGTTTTCATTCACTTGCAATTCACAGGATCCGTTTTCTTTGTTTAATACCATTTGTTTGACTTAAGCTTTGTAAAAATCCCACTTTTGTATTTGTAAAAGACAGGTTTTTTAATTTAAAAATGAGACATGTTCAATTTTATCTTCTGACAGGTAAAAAGTCTTGGAACAAAAGAATTAACATTTATTTGCTAGCATAAATGTGAAAAGTCTCCAAGGACTTCTCTTTTTGGGAAATATATTTCAATCAACCTGACTATTCTACAAAGTAAGGAGTGAGTTGTTTTTATCTTTTATTATATTCTGAATTTGATATCAAAGAGGAATCTCTGGAGACAAGAAGGCCATTATTTTGTGATCTAGTAGCTGCATGATAATGATGAAACCACCTTCCTAGATTTCATAATATGCCTCATACTTCTTAGCTGAATTTTAGAACAGAGCAAAGCTTTGCATTGCCTGGTATGTCTAAAGCAACTTTGGGCTTGGAGTACTCATTTGAATTTCTATGCTCATGTTGCCCTTGACTTGCCATGTGATGTTAAGTGATTTCATTTTTCTGGATCTCCATTTCTTCATCTATTATGTGAGGAGGCTTTGTTCAGATCTTCTCAGTGCATCTCTTAGGCAATACCTTCTATTCCATAATGACTTTTTCAAATGTGGCAAAGCTAATACACAGTTCATGGGCAGTGCTTTCAGATGCTTTAGTATTTTTCAAAGGAAGACTTTGAATTCTATATTCAAATCAGATGTGAGAAATATTTGCAATGATTTATCAGACAGTGTTCTTTTCTCCTCTTACTGATGAATCCCACAGGAAAAGGAATTAACATAATAGTATTCGAATCATCTCAAACCTTGAATCCAAACAATAGCTTCAGAAAAAGTTGTAGTGGTGGGAGCTGTTTGGAGGCAGCAACAAAAAGCACAGGAACTGTAGACGCAAAGTCAGAAATGAAGTTTCTTAAACAAGACCTAAAGCACAGTCCAAAAGGAAAAGACTGATAATCGTTCTTACAATAAAATTTAAAACTACTGCATGAAAAAAGACACCAGAATAATCTTAAATGACCAAAGATAAACTGGAAGATTTGTGCCATGAATATAACCCAATTAATTAATATTATGTGTATATATATGCATATATGATTTATAGAAAAAATATAAATTCCTATAGAAAAATGTGTAAAATACATTTGAACTATAATTTGAAAATATAAGATGTAGAAATTATCATTAAACGTGTAAAATATTCAACCTTTGCTAATCAAATAATTGAAAATTCATGTTTCAGATAAAATATCTTTCACCTATTAGATTGGAAGATTTTAGAAAGAATGGTAATACAGTTGCTGTTAATGTGGAAAATTTCTTTTGGAGGAACCAGGAATTTGTACAATATTTTCTTGGCATTTAGGCAAAAATATTAAAAGGACTTAAAAGAGCATACCTCTTGATCCAGCAATTCTATTTCTTAGGAATCTATTCCGAGAACAAACTGGCAAAATACAACACTATGCATGGTGATTTTTAGAGTATTTTTATGGTAGCAAAAAGTGGAATGACCCAAATATTGAGAAAAATTAGCTAAATAAATTATGGTACATCTATAACAAAGAATAATATGCAGCTCTTAAAAATGATGATACATGGGTTTATTGGAATCAATCATTTATGTATATCATCAAGTTTTTAAAAAATTACAGACCATAATGTAGCCATGATGGAAATGTTTTTAAAAAAAGGAAAATAAGAAAAAAAATAGACTGTGATTTGTTTGCCATAGCTGAATAGAAAAAAAAGCCAAAAGCCTATAAACCAAAATGAGGTGACCAGTTGTCAATTAGTTTCAAATTTGGGGTAATTTTTCTTATTTGTGTATACTTATATTTTCTAATTTTTCTACAGTAAATACACATTCTTTGTGAAATAGAGAAACTAGGTAAAATATAACAAAATTTATACCATTTATCATTGTAATTTCACTTCTAATAACTTTACTAAGCAAATAATAGGAGCGGTAGAAGGACTTTTATGTAATGTTGTTTATCAAACTGTTATTTAAAATAGGGAAAATATGGGAGTAAACCTAAAAGTACAATGAGAAATGGTGAAATAAACCATGGTACCTCCATGGTATGGGATGATTATTCTTACCAATAGAAGAAAGTACTATATTTCATGAAATAAGTGGAATATAGCAAGATTCCAAGTATGAACACCAACAAAAAAGACCATTTTCTCATACATAAAGGGGGAAAGGCTGAAGTAATAACTTCACCATTTATATGTATGTCACCATGTATACATACACCATTTAGTATACAGCTGGATAAGCATAAATACACACCACACACACAGGCACACACCTGCCACCGCCCCCTAAACACACACACACATTCAGGCAAGCCAGAAATGTTCATGTTTGCTTCGTGGGTTTTACGAATGGTTTTGTCCCTTTTGTATGTGTTTGCATTTTCTAAAGTCTCCACATTGAATACTTATCACTATTTTAAAACACCCCACGTCAAGCATAATGCCCTTAATTCTTGGTGTAGGGTGTAATGGTATTAAGCAAAAAAGCTGTGCCATGACACAAGTGTGATGCATTCGAACACACGTGCCTTCTTTTCCCTACAACGTCCATACTAAAAATTTGCTCTGTTATGCTGTCATCTTCTCCTTCTACATTTTTTAGAAATTAGGCTTTACATACATTCTCATGGATGGTTAAACAAATGTTTCTCCATGATCATGACCTCACAGGGACTATACACACACACTCACTGAAATGGCGAGTGGACAAGGAGACCTGCAGGGGCTAACTGGTAGCTCTACAGCTCTGAGAGCATTTCTCTGAAGTAACGGGGACAACAAGGTGGAAACGTCTGTGGTAAAGAGATTGAGTTAAAGATTTATTTTATTTTTTTCTTTTTCATTAAAAATAGGTTTAACTTATATTTCCATGATGATTAGTGATGTTGAGTATCTTCAGGGAATTGCAGGTCAAAACTACAATGAGAGATCACCTTGCACCTGTAGGCCATTATTAAAAAAAGAGAAAGACAGAAGGAGAGAGATAACAAGTGTTGGTGAGGGTGTGGAGAAAAGGCAACCCCTGTTCATTGTTGGTGGGAATGTAGATTGGTGCAGGAGAACAGTGTGGAGGTTCCTGAAGAGATTAAACATAGAGCTATCACACGACCCAGGAATTTCTCTTCTGGGTATATACCCAAAGAAAATGAAATTACCACCTCATAAAGACATCTGTACTCCCATGTTAATTGCAGCGTAATTCTCACTAGCCAAGATATGGAAATAACCAAAGTGTGTACTGGTGGATGAATGGATAAAGATGAATGGAAGAATGGAATATTATTCAGCCTTTAAAGGGAATCCTGCCATTTGCAACAACATGGATGAACCTGGAAGACATTGTACCAAGTGAAGTAGGCCAGATAGGGAAAGAAAAATACCACATGATCTCACCTTTTTTTTTTTTTTGAGATGGAGTCTCGCTCTGTAGCCCAGGCTGGAGTGCGGTGGCGCGATCTCGGCTCACTGCAAGCTCCGCCTCCCAGGTTCATGCTATTCTCCTGCCTCAGCCTCCCGAGTAGCTGGGACTACAGGCGCCGGCCACCACGCCCAGCTAATTTTTTGTATTTTTAGTAGAGACGGGGTTTTACCGTGTTAGCAAGGATGGTCTCGATCTCCTGACCTTGTGATCCGCCTGCCTCGGCCTCCCAAAGTGCTGGGATTACAGGCGTGAGCCACCGTGCCCGGCCTGATCTCACTTTTATGTGAAAATTTTTAAAAATCGAATACATAGAAACAGAGAGTAGAAGAGTGGTACTCACGGTGTGGTGGGGAAAATGGGAAGATGTAAGTTAAAGGGTACAAAGTTGCAGTTATGTAAGAAGAATAAATCTAGAGATGTAAAGCATGATTACCATAGTTAGTACAATTGAATTTTATGCATGTAATTTGCTAACAGGAGATTTTAGGTATTCTTAACATACACACACACTAAAGAAAGGTCACCATGTGAGAAGATGAATATGTCAATTTACCTGGCTGAAGTAATAACTTCACCATTTATATGTATGTCACCATGTATATATACACCATTTAGTACACAGTAAATATGTACAATAAAAAAGAAAATTTTCTACATGAAATAATTTTCTATATGAAAATTGTTCTGCTAAATTTTCATGAGATTTTTTTAAATGATTCATTTGTAATATTACTACCTCCAGGTCACCTCTCTTTTTCTGTAGGTCTGGCTAATGACATTATCTCTTGCAGACCTAATGTCTAGATCAGTATTGAATAAAGATTGTATTTTAGTGCCAGCTAATTATGCAGTGTTATAATTTTTTAACATATTCTTGAAAACCTAGTTGTTTTATACAAACCAAACCTTTTTTTTTTCAGAAAAACTTTCATTTTCTATTCTTTTATTAGAGTAAAATTTTATTACACTAGAACCAAAACATTGTTGCTTCTGTACTATAATAAACAAAAGGTTTTCAGGCTGGGTGCCCTGGCTCATGCCTATAATCCTAGCACTTTGGGTGGCCGAGGCAGGAGTTTGAGACCAGCTTGGCCAACATGGTGAAACCACATCGTTACTAAAAATACAAAAATTAGCCGGCTGTGGTGGCACGTGCCTGTAGTCCCAGCTACTCAGGAGGCTGAGGCACGAGAATCGCTTGAACCCAGGAGGCAGAGGTTGCAGTGAGCCGAGATTGTGCCACTGCACTCCAGCTTGGGCAACAGAGTGAAACTCCGTCTCAAAAAAAAAAAAAGAAAAAAAAAGGCTTTCAGCCATTGCTGTAGCTAAGGCAAAGATCTACTAGAATACTTTTCAATTAGATCAATCATATACAAAATCAAAAAGTAAGAAAAAAATATTACCCAAACTTTCACTTTCATTCAGGAACAAGTGAATATTCATTTCCTTCTTTTTCAACCGGTTTCTTTCTACACTGGGAGTTTTTAAAAATCATAGGTTAAGAACGCAAATGGTATTTTAAAAAAAGTTTTAGAAATTCAAAGTATCTGTTTTTTGTGAACATTTTATGTAAAAAAAGAATTATTGACACACATGACATAGGGAAATAGGCTCATAACTTACTAAAATTCACAGCTCAGTTTAATCAAGCAAACAATTTTCTAATGTTTAAAAAAGTACAGCTTTAAGCTAATATTTATTACTGGATATTTGTATGTACCTAAATATGTGATGCTTTATTAGAAATAAACTGAAAGGTATGTGTGCACACTTGGTGTGATGACGTGTCAGCTGTGTGGACCTCCAGTAGTTCTCTGTCCTCATGGAAGGATTCACAAGGCCAGAGGTAAAGGCTATGTGTGAAGAAAAAAACAAAATCAAAACAGAAAGAAATGCTTTCCCTATGTTTAGTATTACATCAAAAGCCCAGCATACGTGAAAGAATATATGGTATGTTCATCACATTAGAAACTTTCTCTGCAATAGAGCGTGTCTCTGCTTTTAGACATATGGGTGATTTTTCTCTTTCATTTTCTACATTTGCCATATGGTCTGTTATAAGTACATTTTACTTTTATAATAGAAGAAAGACCACATTTTGTCTCTTCTGTTTCAAACATTTTGTTGAGGTCAGAGAAAATTACTACTTTCCATAAGATAATTTTCTTATTTAAGTTGTCCTTGGAAGTGCATCCAAGTGGTAATTCTAATTGACAAAGAAGTCTCATTCAGTACAGGATTATTTATTTAGGAATTTTGTGCTTCTATGTCACACAATTAGCACACAAAGTATTTTTATGTGGTTATTAATCTAGTAACTTCGAGGTAATAATCTTTATATAATTTATATCTTTTACAATTTGGCTTTGATTTTCCCTCTGAATTTTCTTTAATCAATATCAGATGAACAATTTATTTCACAATTTTGTTTTGATTTTCCCTCTGAGTGGTGTTTCTCTTATCAATATTCACTCTTTGAAAGAATCTGTGGCTTCACAATGCTGTTAAAATTATAGCACCAAGTACCCAGAAGATATCCCATGGACTCTCTGTACATATTTGGTTGTGTCTTGCATTGTTACCTCTAATTTTATTAAAAGATATTTAACTGATACTAAATCCCAATGTAAAATCTTCTAAAAGAGCAATTTGACATGAATAGGGATTCCTGGGCTTTACTGGCCAGTACTCTCCCATTTTCAGAACACGTGGCTGATGCCCCAGCCCTCACCATTGTGGGATGGGGGGCAGTGCTCTCTGGCACAGCTGTGCCCTTGCATTTTCACTGAGCAGTCACCTGTCCAGATGTGTTGGAAGGTGGACGTCCACTGCCATGCACTTTCCTTGGGGTTTCTGGATTTATCTTGGGACTTGTATTTTGTAAACAATGTATAGGCTTTTTGTCTGGCTGGATGAACTGGATATTTCCAAGTGTTTATTTCATTATTTCTTGGCCCCATAGCAGACTGAGACTGAAGTGTGGTTTTGATATTAACAGCACCCCACTTCACAGGCCACAATGCAGGCTAGACCGGGCCCCAGAAAGCTGCCCACTTTCATTCTTCCGCTTCATCTTGAGAGATATGCAGGTGACCTTTAAAAAATTGTTGCTATGGTTAAAATAACATCATAATAGTGAAACATCAATAGTAAAAATAGTAAAGTTTATTTAGCATTTCTGAAGTTGTAGAAATCTGGGATGGGAGAGAGAATAGCCATCAGTTATTTAGGAAGAACTTTGCAGGGGAACTTGCTAAGGGTCTAAGATCCCTAGTGATAAAGTCACGGCTTCCATTTTTATGGTGCTTTCAAAGTACTTTCCTATATACCATCTCATTTTCACCTTCCTACCCACGTAACAGAGCAAGAAGGACTGATATTAATCAATTAAAACTCAGAATCCTGGAGCAAAAGAAGGTTTGTTCTTTTTTTTTTTTTTGAGACGGAGTCTCGCTCTGTTGCCCAGGCTAGAGCACAGTGGTGCCATCTTGGCTCACTGCAACCTCTGCCTCCCGGGTTCAAGTGATTCTCCTGCCTCAGCCTCCTGAGTAGCTGGGATTACAGGCACCCGCCACCATGCCTGGCTAGTTTTTGTATTTTTAGTTTAGACGGGGTTTCACCATGTTGGTCAGGCTGGTCTCGATCTCCTGACCTCAGGTGATCCGCCCACCTGGGTCTCCCAAAATGTAGGGATTACAGGTGTGAGCCACCGTGCCCAGCCAGAAGTTTCCTTCTAAATAAGACTAGGGACATTGCCTATTTTGTTCACGCTGTATCCCCAATGCCTAGAATGGTGCCTGACAAATACTCAATTTCCCCTAGATCTCTGTTGAATGAAACAAATGAGAGAAAAAAGCTACCAGGTTTCATAGTCAGGACTAGCATCTCCCCAACCCCCTTACCCCAGAGATTCACATTTCTGATCAGTGTTTCTTTTTTTATATCATGTAAACTTAATCCTTAGAATGTGAGACTAAATACCAATAAACTTATTTCTTTGAATGACAGACTAAACAAACAGCAAAAGATATTCAGAAATAACATTCTGGGTCATCCAAATTTTAACTGGAAAGTTTTAGCCCTCACTGTGTGGATTTGCCCATGTGTACTTGTGTGGTTACTAATACTCCAAGTGCCTGCTTGCTTAAACTCGGTTGATACCCATAGATTCAGTGATGTCAAGGCAGGTTAATAGACACCAAATTGAAGTAAAGATTTGGTGGCTGAGGTACATAAAAAACTAGCAATGAGCCTCCATCTGCTTACCTACCTACCTTTGAAAATAAATCAGTGATAAACAAAAAGTTTGTAGAATCAGAACTGAGCACTTGTCTAGCTCACATTTACCTGGTTATTGCTGGTGTATCACTTTATTCGTACTATAAAAATCAGTGAATAGGCATTTATGACATAAAATCCAATGCTACAAAATGTTGACATTAAGAAAAAGCTTTATGTCTTTATATTTGACTCACAACAAGTGAGTAATATATTCAGAATAGGTAAATAGAAAATTGTTTTTCAAGTTGAAGTAACTAACCCTGTAGAATGTCTAAGCTGAAGAGACCTTGTTATCTATCAGTGTAATTCACGTGGAGTGTCTCAGGGCTAAGCAGTGCTCAGCTGTAGGCTAGGAACTGATGAAGCTATCAGAGCTGAAGAAACAGTTTGGTGATAGATATCTGGAGACAGTAGCTAGCTCTTCTCAAAAAAGCAGCCCTAAAATATCCTAAAATTGCTGGTTGCACAAGAGACAAAAGAACTGATTTTAAAAACGAGAAAAATAAGATAATAAATGCTGCACTAACACTGAGTGGATGTGGAACATTATTTCTGTATTTCAGAGCCAACTACTGTTATAAATTATGAATGTTCCTTGTTCCTGAGATGAAAGGATGAGGGCTTCGTGAGGCTGGTCCTGTGGCTATTTCCCACTGGTGCTTATAGATCTTTTTATCATCTTGACAAGTATTAAAAGTGAAAGCTTTCTGTGACTCTAATAATAAATTTTTGTAAAATTCATAAAAAATCCATTTTCTGGCTGAAAGGGAAATTATGATGATAGTTTTAGGTGTTTTGTGATAGTTTGTTATATATAAAATGTTTTATTTTTATTCTCTTTTCATTAAGAAGAAGCTCTTTAGAGTAGTATCAGTAGAAGTTATCTTCAAAATAAATACTGCTGTTTGTTCTAGCTTAGTCAGAAATAAATTTATAACTAGGTTTGGGCAACTTAAAATAAAGAGTGTTATTCTCAATAATTACTTGAATTAATGACAAAGAGAAACGAGTCAGATTCTGGATACAACCCTGTGGAATAAACCACTTCCTGTCCCTATAAATATCTTTTTAGAGATAATATAAAAGGATATTATTTATCCGTGGAAAATGCATATGATATATTTCAGCCTGAATACCTTTTTCTCCACCGAGTACTTGAATCCTTTCACAAAATAGTATGTAAACTATGAATTGCTAAAATGCACATATGTATATATGTGCACAATGTGTGTGCCTGTGTGAGTATGAATAAGACTTGGATATTAACTTCTTTACATATATCCTATTTTTTCCCAGTAGCATTACATGCATTCTTGACTTAAATTTTTTATTTGGTAATTTCCTGCTAATTATTCTTTCCCTATCAATCCAATCTTTTGACTTTTGTTTAACTCTTATGTATTATTTTTCTAATCCTGCCTTTTAAATGGTTCAAAAATTTAATGGAATAGGACATTTTTTTTTCTAATCTCACACAGTTTCTTTGACTCAGAAATCCCGCAGAATTTTATATGGGTGGTTCTGGCTCAGGGTCTGTCATGGGTTTGCAGGCCAGGTTGTTGGCCAGAGTTGCTGTCATCTGAAAGCTTGACTGGGGCAGGAGGATGTGTTTCCAAGAAAGCCCACCCAGATGACTGTTGGACAAAGCCTCAGTTCCTTTCTGGCTGTTGGTTGGAGGGCTCAGTTTCTTGCCACTGGGTTCTCCCCTTAGGGCTTCTCATGACATGACATCTAATTTTTCCCAGGATGAGTGATTTAAGACATAGAGAGAGTGAGAAGATTACATTGCCTTTTATGACCTAGACATTGCAGTCTCACAGTATATCTTCAACTTTATTCTGTTCATTAGACGTTAGTGACTAAGTTCAACCTACACTCAACAAAAGAAAATTAGACCCAACCACTGAAAGTTAGGGATGTCAGAAAATTTGCTGACTTTTTATACACCATCACATCTTCTAAGATTTTTTTTTGTCAAGTAACAATCAAAGCCCAGGATTTCTTTCTTTTAGTCAACATCAGTCTTATGCTATACTTTCTAAATAAAATTACTGTCTCCAGGGTGTTAAAATAGCACTTGAAATTCACTACTCAGATTAAGTAAAGGAAATGGAGTGTATCTCTCTACTTCTTCCCCTGCTCCATACCTATAGACATTCAAAATACTAAACTAAAAATGAATGCATACCTATGGTTCTAGAGAAGAAGAATAGGTCTCATAAGTGGACCAGTAGTTAGGGGACAAGTTTGGAATGCAGATAGTACAACAGTCAAAGAGCCGAATAAAGCATAGCACAAAAGGTTGTTCAGATACAATAGCAAGCTATCCCTAATGCTCTAATTCAGGAGAAGCCCTTTAAAACAAAGGACCTAACCTTCCCACAGGCCAGCTACCTATGCTAATCAGTCTTTTTCCCACGTCGTACAAAGACAATGAAATATGAAACATTTTGGAAAGCTATTGGTATGACATATAAAAACAGAAGTGAAAACAGAGAAATTATTCTAAAGGAAAAAGACAATTCAGACAATTCTTTGAGGATTTTCAACTTTCTACTCATTCAGAGATGCATTTTATTCACTATTAGTTTTGTAGTGGGAAGTTATTCCAAGTATCTATTCCACTATTTTGCCAGAAATTGTAGTGTAAAGAATTTCATAAATATTAAAAAAATCTAACTCATTCTCAAATTTATTATGAATTAGTGTCATCTATTGGATGAGGGCTGAGGTCTGCACCGAAAGCAGAATTCAGGGCCAGCGAAAGAGAAGAAATATTTAGAATCATTTTAAAATGTAGCAAATGATCTGACCAAAGTAGTCAGATTCCGAGCCAGGACACAGGTTGAACGGACAGTAAAAGCCAGCCAGCTGACTGACACAGAGTTCTTGTAAACTTAGCGGACATCCGGTTGCCTGTCTTTGTAAAGATGGCTGCAAGGGCTGTGCACTTTCTGCTCGATTTAGCTGGCTGACCTAGCCCTCCGGTGAGATATTATTAGAAATTCATAATAATTTCACCACTCATACTTAGAAGAATTCTGAGAAGTAATTCTCTAGCAAACTCCAAGTCAGTTTTGGTTTTAATTTTTGAAGTGGAGAAGTGAATTTCTATTGAAAGAATGCCACATATGGCATTATAGGAACACAGTAAACCCTTACCTCATCTATTTCTTTTACGTTTGACTGGCCCAGTTACAAGGAAATAGTTGGTTTTAGCTGGCAATTGCCTTGTGGAAAAGTGACGACCCATAGGACATTTTTGGCCTAAATTTTGCTTTGAAATTTTTTGCCTTATTTCTGATTTCTGCATGTCTTTTTTTTTTTTTTACTTTTCCATTTTCATTAAAATATGCTATATCCTGCCACAAAAAGTGTAGCTGTCAATCTATAAAATAGTACAATTTCAGTAATCGTGTCTGGTATTTTAAATTGAGAACCATGAAAAAAATATTATTATTATGTCTCTGAAAAATATATAACTCCTCAGGAAACATCATAAAAAAGAATTCAGAGTGTGTGTCACCCCCAGAAAGGAAAGAAAGGAGGCAGAGAGGGAGAGAGAAAAAACTTAGTAGATCATTTTAAGTTCCAGAAAATGTAATAAAAGGAGAATCAAAATTTTTAGTTTAAGAGAAAAAACGTTAGTTTCATGAAAATTATTATTTGTTTTTCTTTGTTCATGCCCTTTTTTCTTTAACCTTTTTAAAAAAAAAAAAACAAGATATTTAGATCATTAGGTCTAGTTCCTAATAATTCATGAAAACAATGAGATCACTGGTAAACATTTTTTGTCAACATAAAACATAGAAATGTATGTTTAGAGTTGAAGCCAGAAAACTTTTATGCATCTATTTGGTGCTTGCTTTTAAAAATATAACCTACTTCATCCTTTGTTTTTTTTCCTTGCATAATACATCAGCAATGTGTAAAAGAAGTCTTAATTAAAGGAATGTTATGTCTACATTGTGGGCCCTTGTCACAGTAGCCAAACAACGTAATACTTGCATTTAATTTTGCATACTGTTTTGAAGAGAAAGTTGACAAATTAGGGAATATCCAGAGGACAAAATATTGTGCAGGCTCTATAAATTACCTCATACAAGGAACAGGTGAAAGAACTGGGGTTGCTCAGCCTAAAGGAGAATAGAATATCTAAACTATCTTTAGAGATTCAAAGTCTTTTTGGGGTGGGGTGTATATTTGTGATTATAGTAGCAGAATGTGAAGTATATTTGTATAGAAAGATAGACTGGAATTAATTCGAGTAGCTCCACAGGCAAAATTGGGAACAGAAGGAAGATTATGAAGTAGATGCGGACTCAAGATAAAAAAAAAGAATTATCAAATCATTGGAATAATGCCACAATGGGGATCCCTTGTGCAACAGCGGGTCCCCATAATCTGAATCAAAGGCAGATGATCATCTATCAGAAATGCTGCAGAAAGAGTTTTATCAATCTATAAAGGACTTCGGGTAAAATGATTCTATGGGTTATTTAAAACCCACAGTTATAGTTGAGGTCCGTCCTTGCAACTTAGAAAAGATTTAGTGACTGTACAGAAAATACAAAGAAGAACAACTAGAATGACTAAAGACAGGAGGAGCTCCTTATAATAACCTACCAAAAATATTAGAAGTCTCATCTGAAAAGTTAAAGATATGATTCAAAGTTTCAAAAAAATTAGTTTGTTTACATTAATATTAAGGAAGACTTTGTAACGCATTTACCCTTTAATCCACATTTTTAAAAATCAAGGCAACATCTAGTTTTAGAAATAAAAGCAACCAAAGAGTGAGTCACTGTATTAGTCCATTCTTGCAATGTTATAAAGAGATAACTGAGGCTGGGTAATTTATAAAGAAAAGAGGTTTAATTGGCTTAGTTTCTGCAGGCTGTACAGGAAGCATGGTGCCAGCACCTCCTTCTGGGGAGGCCTCAGGAAGCCTACAATCAAGGCGGAAGGTAAAGGGGGAGTAATACATCACATGGTGAGAGCAGAGAGCAAGAGAGAGATGGGGGGGTGGCACACTTTTTAAACAACCAGGTCTCACGTGAACTCACTGAGTGAGAGCTCACTCCTCACCAAGAGGATAGTTCTAAGCCATTCATGAGGGATCCTCCCTCATGATCCAATCACCTGCAACCAGGTCCCACCCCCAACATTGGAATCACTTTTCAACATGAGATCTGGAGGGGACAAACACCTAAACCATATCAGCCACAATGTTGTTGATGTGGCTCTGGTATAAAAGACCGATGAGAGCTCCTCATAGACCCCCTGTCTCTCTCTGTTTCCACTAATCATACACACTCATGGCAGATTAATCTTCCTAAGGCCTTCAGCTAAGTCCTAGTGGAGTCACTTTCCTACTCAGAATCCTTCAATGTCTTCTGAGCTCATACCAACAAAGTTCAAATTCAATGTCTTCCATGGTATGATAGATATCAACTATCAACCCAGACCCACTGTCAACTTTTTATGTATCAGCCAGATGCCTTGAACTTTCCAAATTTCATGTCTCAGTTTTGAATATTCCCATCTACTGGCATAGCTTTCTTTCACATCTGCAATTGTTCACCTCCTACCTACTCTTTGAGACCCTAGCTCAAATGCTGTCATCTCCACAGAGCTCTCCTGATCTCCCAGATAGAAATAATCTCCCCTTCTAAACTACAAACACATTTTATATCTTTTTAATTTCACTTTAATTTTTTACACTCAAGTTATGTAAGTACATGTCCTAGTCCACCTCCTAAACTCCTATAAGCAAAAGCCAGCTCTTACGATTCCATGATCCCCATAGGGCCTTCTGTATGACTCAATGAATGAATGCTTTGCCATACCCAATAATTACCAGAAATGCCACTCAGTCCCAAGGATAATTCAACCTGCTGCATCATTCATGCAGAGTTGACACAGGATTCTAGCAAGGAAAGATGGCACCAGCCCTGTGAGCAGATTAAAGACCTGCTCAATTGCAGCCTTGAGTGCCCATGTGGATTGCTTTTTTTACTTGTGTTTCTTTTCTCCTCCTGTCTTTATATTACATTTGTAGTTTCCAGGAAGCTGGGCATAGGCACCCAAATTGAATATTATATCTACAAGCATATTTTCTTTCAATTTTTTTGTTTTCTTTTTTTTTTTTTCTGAGAGAGAGTCTCACTCTGTTGTACAGGCTGGAGTGCAGTGCAGTGCAGTGAACTGATCATAGTTCACTGCAGCCTATAATTCCTGGGCTCAAGCAAGCAAACCTCTCACTTCAACCTCCTGAGTAGCTGGGACTACAGGTGCATGCAACCAAACTTGGCTATTTAAAAAAATTTTTTATAGACCTGGGCTCTTGCTATGTTGCCAGGCTGGTCCTGAACTCCTGGCCTCAAGCCGTTCTCTAGCTTTGGCCTTCCAAAGTTCTAGGATTGCAGGTGTGAGCTACTGTGCCTATCTCCTTCAAATTTCTTGATGAGTCATTGAGTGAAAACGCTTTGTAGCCTGCCTCACCCACACCCACACCCGCCATGTACAACAATCTTTTTTAACTGTCCATTTTATTTTATTTCCTTTCTTTCTTTCTTCCCGGCCTCCCGAGGTTGATGTGTTTAACCAACACTTTTCCCAACAATTACTTCTCAATTTCCTCTACTTTGATGATTTTATTTTCTCCCATCTTATCAAAACCACCTCTATTAACAAGCCAATCTTTTAAGCAAACATATTTGAATATTCTTAATGATTCTTCTCTCACACATCTTCTCTCACACATCTTTATCAGACTTAAAGTTTATGGTGCAATGAAGACAATTTTACAAACAAAAAGCTACAGAATAAATGTTGGTGATGATATTAATGATATGTATTTTTTTTTTGAGATGTAGTCTCGCATTGTCACCCAGGCTGGAGTGCAGTGGCGTCATCTCGGCTCACAATGGTATGTATTCTTAAAGGAATTTCATTACAGCTTTTCTTTCTTACTGCCTTTAATTTGTTCTTGTTTGAATGTGATATACTATGAGACAAAATTGTATGTTGCCACTTTTTAACAATTGCTTATAGGATAAACAAAAACATTTTAAATTAATTCAGATTTCTGGCTTCCAAATTATGTTTATATGAAAATATAATATTTAAACTTTAACATCAAGCACTGGAGATTTCTACCTCTTTATTAATTATCTATTTTCAAAGTCATTCCTATAGATAGTAAACTTAGTTGGAGCCACTGCTCGCTGTTTCCAAAAGAGAATTGAAAACCTGAGGGTGACACTCATAGGATTGGCATGTCATTTCAAAGCTGATGGGTTTAAGACACATCTAGGCATGAATCATGTGGGCTGTCCAGGTGCTTATTTGCACATGGGACCGAAAAGCATCCCAAGAAAACACTCAACGTGAAGGAAGGAGTCAGCTCCATTAGTCTAAGCCTATTAAAATGTTTTCAGTAACTGGAAGGGAGAGAAAACTTCTCAATTTGGATGATGCCTGTCAACTAGATTTGTCTTCCAAAATGCAAAGGAGTGGATTCTATGGAAAACAGAGAACTATAAAACAAACAAACAAACAAAACAAACAAACAAAAAACAGAGGAACAATTTCAGTGGAATATCTACAGCAGCTTCTTCTCCACCCATATAATCATGGACATTGTCTCATGAGCTTCCAAGCATCTTGGGTCCTGGGACCTGCAGAACCTTGGTGTTCTAGGGAGCACTCTCAGTACCAGAGATAGCAGATGTTTTGTGCAGTACATTTGAAACTTCTAAGAAATACCAGGGTGACATTTCAAATACGTTAGCTAGGGTGAGAACCAGTGACATTAGGTCACCACTCTTAATGGGGCCCCACCTGTGATCACTGGCTGGTGAAAAGTAAGGATACCGAGGTTTCACAGAATGTTACTTGTAATCTGCTCAATGCCCCGAGGCAACAGGAAAATGAATAAAGCACGCACATATATACATACAACTCTCAGATTGTGTATTACACTTTTGTGCCTTCTGATCTCACCTTTGAGACCTTCCTTGATAATCATTGAAACCACTTAGGTAAAAAATTAGAAATTGGAAGGGCAAGTGACCTAGTCTTCTCTGGGCCCTGTGCTCCTTAAAATGCATATACCCTTACAACACAGCTTTGTTGCAGGGGTAAACATGGAATAATGTATTTCTTTTACAAATGCAGCAGAGTATAAATAATTCAACAGCAAAACCTAATGTACTTCTAACAGTGTTTTTATTCTGTATTCAATATAATCACTAAATTCAGTAGCAGACGGTAAAATTTACAGCTGTACTTTCTTATAAGCACTGTCCTAGGTACTGCCAAAGAACCATTGCTGACAGTCAGATGGAATCAATACTCACAGAAAGGTTTTTTGGGGTAGCCCAGGGCTTCAGACACAGATGTCCAAATCAGGGACTAGGGAATGGCATTTTTGGTTATTGCTGTTATGCTATTCAGCAAGAGTCATGTTCTCATTCCAGTTTTTGATGATGTTTCTCTCTGGGCCTTCTGTAAAGAGCCAATTGGTGCTAATAACTCAGAAAAGGTATAAACATTTCTGAGAACTGCATTTTAGCTCTGAAGTAGGCTTTGCACTATCTCATCTGTAATCAGTGTTTGTGGCCCAGATGGAACTATGACAACCAGTTATAGCTAAAAGATGACCAAGAAAGGCAGCCATAAGTATAGAGTAGTGCTTTTCTAACTGTAATGTGCACAGAAACCAGGTTGGGATTTCTTGTTGACACACAGATTCTGTCTTAGTAAGTTGGGGTTGGGCCCAATAATTTGCATTTCTAACTATCTCTCAGGTGACAGTGATGGTGATGCTGGTTCAAGAAGAGCAATTTGAGTAGCAAGCATCTAAGATAGCACCTTGCATGCCAAACTAAGAAGCCTGGGGCAATTGCTCTATGGGAAAACAAAGTACAAAAAAGCTTTAAGATGAAAAACAACATGACCGATTTAATATTTGAGGGAGGTCAAGGTCTGCACCAAGTAAAGCACTGTGATTGATACACAGAAACAAAAGAAATTGAATAATTTGGTCTCTGCCTTACAAAGAGATTGCCACCTTGTAAATAGCAAAGGATATTGGGCACTGATATTTTATTGTAACCCAAATGTACCACCACTCCATGGGCTCAAATAACATCAGATAAACTTTCTTCCTTAGATTTCATGGGCCATGGTTCTGACCTACATAGCTGCAGCACTTCCAGCCTTACCTCCTGCTCCCATCATTTCCAGGGGTCTCCTGTCATTTCCAGGGGTCTCCCGTAGGTTGCACGTGTTCAGGAACTGCCCTTTTGTGTGTTTGGTTCTGGTTTCCTTACTGATGTCCACTTCAGGCAAAGTGACTTGAGGCTAATGCTCCATCCCTGCCAGTGCCCTCAGTGGCCTAGTACTCTCCTCTCAGAGCTGGCTCCTGACAGTTCCAGAGCTGCAGGACACTAAACGCGAAAGTCAAGACATGCTATTGAAGGGAAACCTTATTCTCCACCCCCTGAGGTTTTCTTTCATGTTGAGGAACATCCATTAATGTAACATCACTGCCCTCTCCCCACCTCTCCTTCCATTTCAACTTATTCCCTGACTAGGGAAGAGATATGGCTTCACTGGACTCATGTTTGGAAGGAAAATTCCGATTTATAATCTAGCTTATTTTTTCCCCTTTCCCTAGAGCGGTGGTTCTCAAGGTGTGGACTTTGAATCAGCACATCAGCATTACCTGGAGCTTGTTAGAAATACAAATTATTGGGCCCAAACAGACCTGCAAAATCAGAAACTTGGGAGTGTGGTGGAGAGTGAGGCCCTGCAATCTGTGATTTAAATAATCCCTCTGGGTGGATTCTATAAGACACTGGTTCTCAAACATTAGAGAGCATCAGAATCACTCCTGCAGTTTCTGATTCTAGAGAAAGGCCTGCTGTTCTTCAGAAAACGTGCATTATTCAGTATTTTTTGAGGTAAGGTTTTGCTTTCCTTTGGGCTTAAAGTTATCTAAAAGCAAAGCCTACTAACTCTTCCTATAGGAAACACATATGTTTACCTGAAAAATTAAATTTTAAATCAAACTAATGCAACATATAAACATGCACTTGCAAGAATAACAAAATATAATTTGTGAGGAAAATTACATAGCTGTTGAGGAGTAAGATTACTCCTTCTGACCTAGCTAAAAGTTGTAACCAAGAAGGAATGGGCTGCTTATTTTGAAAAATAACAAAGAACTTCTCACTTCTTTAGGGGAAAGAATTTTTATGGATAACGTTAAATTTAAATGCCATGGCCAGGAAGAGACTCTGATTTCTGAATTTATTCTTCATCTTTCAATCAGCTGTGATTCGTTATTTACTGTAGAAGACACCACAACCCAGATAAAGTTTACTGGGGTGTTGGTGAAAAAGGAGTCCTGAAAAATATACCTAGCCAGGCCCTACCTGTGCAGCATGAAGAGTAACTCATAAAATGAGAGGCTTGGCGCCTTCCAGCAAATGTGCCTCCAGAAAATATTTAATTCATTTATTCAAACATGCTTTCATTAAACAATTCTGGAGACTTTTTTTGAATACCTACTCTGTGCCAAACTCTGAGGCTAGAAACGTGATAATTTATAAGAAGAAATTTGGCTCTATATGTGAAAGCATTCGTCAATACATTTTATTGGCAATAACGTGTGTGAGACTGACAAAATGCTTTCCACTCAGTTTTTCCAGAACCTGATAAGATAGGCATCACTTCACCTTTTATGGATGAGGAATCTGAATGAGGCCCATGTCAAAAGGGCAAATCAAGGCCTCCTGTGCCAGGGTCCTGTTCCCAGACCCTACCCCCATTGTTCTTCCATCACAACATGCTCGGCTCCTCACACAGGGTGGTCTTGGCTCCCTCTTTGATGTAAACTGTGGATATGAACTTATTTGGGAAAAAATGTCTTTGCAGATGTAAGTAAGTTAAGAATCTTGAAATGAGATCATTCTGAATTATCCAGGGGAGCTTTAAACTAATGACAAATGCCTTTAAGAAGAAGAGAAGACACAGAAGGAGACAGCCACGTAAGGATGGAGGCAGAGACTGGAGTGACACTGCCACAAGCCGAGGAACACCCGGAGCTGCCAGAAAAAGAAGAGGCAAGGAGGAGGCTTCCTCTAGAGCTTGTGGAGAGAATGTGACCCTGCAACATCTGGATTTCCGACTTCTGGCCTCCTGAGTTGCAAGAAAATACATTTCTGTTGTTTTAAGACACTATGTTTGTGGTCATTTTGTGATGGCAGGCCCTGAATTAGGATACTAATTCAGTAGTCATCAATTCATTTCTGAAATTACTCTCCTTGGCAGTTCTAAGCTGTGTTTGTCACCTTTCTTTAATCCTAATCTCCTGAGAGCAAGGACTCTGCTTTACACTGGACCCTATTCTGTTCAAATGACTGCCAGTGAAGCATCCTTGAAAAAAAGATTGAATATGGAACCAAAAAAGAGCCCGCATTGCCAAGTCAATCCTAAGCCAAAAGAACAAAGCTGGAGGCATCACGCTACCTGACTTCAAACTATACTACAAGGCTACAGTAACCAAAACAGCATGGTACTGGTACCACAACAGAGATATAGATCAATGGAACAGAACAGAGCCCTCAGAAATGATGCCGCATATCTACAACTATTTGATCTTTGACAAACCTGACAAAAACAAGCAATGGGGAAAGGATTCCCTATTTAATAAATGGTGCTGGGAAAACTGGCTAGCCATATGTAGAAAGCTGAAACTGGATCCCTTCCTTACACCTTATACAAAAATTAATTCAAGATGGATTAAAGACTTAAATGTTAGACCTAAAACCATTAAAATCCTACAAGAAAACCTAGGCAATACCATTCAGGCCATAGGCGTGGGCAAGGACTTCATGTCTAAAACACCAAAAGCAATGGCAACAAAAGCCAAAATTGACAAATGGGATCTCATTAAACTAAAGAGCTTCTGCACAGCAAAAGAAACTACCATCAGAGTGAACAGGCAACCTACAGAATGGGAGAAAATTTTTGCAACCTACTCATCTGACAAAGGGCTAATATCCAGAATCTACAATGAACTCAAACAAATTTACAAGAAAAAAACAAACAACCCCATCAAAAAGTGGGCAAAGGACATGAACAGACACTTCTCAAAAGAAGACATTTATGCAGCCAGAAAACACATGAAGAAATGCTCATCATCACTGGCCATCAGAGAAATGCAAATCAAAACCACAGTGAGATACCATCTCACACCAGTTAGAATGGCCATCATTAAAAAATCAGGACACAACAGGTGCTGGAGAGGATGTGGAGAAATAGGAACACTTTTACACTGTTGGTGGGACTGTAAACTAGTTCAACCATTGTGGAAGTCAGTGTGGCGATTCCTCAGGGATCTAGAACTAGAAATACCATTTGACCCAGCCATCCCATTACTGGGTATATACCCAAAGGAGTATAAATCATGCTGCTATAAAGACACATGCACACGTATGTTTATCGCGGCACTATTCACAATAGCAAAGACTTGGAACCAACCCAAATGTCCAACAACAATCGACTGGATTAAGAAAATGTGGCACATATACACCATGGAATACTATGCAGCCATAAAAAATGATGAGGTCGTGTCCTTTGTAGGGACATGGATGAAACTGGAAAACATCATTCTCAGTAAACTATTGCAAGGACAAAAAACCAAACACCGCATGTTCTCACTCATAGGTGGGAATTGAACAATGAGAACTCATGGACACAGGAAGGGGAACATCACATTCCGGGTACTGTTGTGGGGTGGGGGGTGGGGGGGGCGGGGACAGCATTAGGAGATA